>NC_053044.1:52150090-52775090 GCF_003473485.1 Medicago truncatula
AGAGTTGAAATTTTTTACCCTAAATTTCGCACCAATCTTCTTTTTAGATTAAAAACATTCAAACATAGATCAATTCATCTCAAACTCAGAACATGATTTTAAATAACCAATTCAATTCAAAATAATTTTTATCTAGGATTTATACTTTTATCAACTGCTCACTAAACACACACTTCCTTTCCATCCACCTGTCACTTTTCATTTGTTATATTCAATTTCTAAACTGCCGAATTTTATTTGCACTTGGCATAGGTTGAGTTGATGGGAGGTCGTTTAACAGTGTCTAGCAAAGAACAAAATGGTTCTACCTTCACATTCATACTTCCATACAAGGTCTCGATCGCTTGCGATAGTTCTGATTACTCAGATGAATTCTCAGACATGGAGCATAATGATGCAACTTCTGATGATACAACAACAGAAGGTTTCTTCCAATTCCAACCTCCCAATTTAGGCCATATAGTCTCTTCCGGTGGAGCAAACAGAACTCACAACAAGTTATTGTCGCACAAATTTTGTGGATTTTCTGAGAGTTCATTCTCATTTCCCTCTACTTCCAATGACAACATATCAAAAGGAACATGTTCAGTTGATGATTCATCTTCATTGGTTGATGATTCAGATATGTCTGAATCTGCTAGTTCATCTAGCCACAAACATCATCTATATAATGCTCATGCATGGTTCCAGAATGGTATTGCAGATTCTTCTCAGCACATGGTGGTAAACTCAACTACTCAATGTGCTTCTAGCAATAGTAAATCAGAAGTAACCAAATCCATATCAAAGCCTAAGATCCTTCTTGTTGAAGATAACAAGATTAACATCATGGTGACACAATCCATGATGAAACAGTTGGGTCATAACATAGATGTTGTCAATAATGGAGCAGAGGCGGTGCGTGCGGTTCAGCGCTGTACATATGACCTGGTTCTGATGGTAATTTATGGATCTCATTGCATATGTTAAATTGACTTAAAAAAAATTCATCCAATGCTGCTTATTGATATGTATTATGATTTATAATAATTATTTCTACAACTCATTTCATAGTTTGCACTTTACAGGATGTGTGCATGCCAATTATGGATGGTCTTCAAGCAACAAAACTAATTCGGTCTTTCGAGGAAACAGGCAATTGGGATGCTGCAAAAAATGCCGGAATCGAGCAAAGTCTACCCAATCGAGATTATGAATATTCCGCTCCATCTAAAAAGCGAGTTCCCATTGTTGCGGTGAGAAATAGAAGACTTGAACCATTAACATATTAATTAGAAAATAACTGACATGAATGTCTTCGAGAAGTAAATAAATCATCATTGCCTTGTATGAATGCAGATGACAGCAAATGCTTTGTCAGAGAGTGCTGAAGAATGTTTTGCTAATGGTATGGACTCATTTGTGTCAAAACCTGCGAGTTTACGAAAATTGAAAGAGTGTATTGAACAATACTTAAGGTGATAATACCTTTGTAATTTCTTCTTGTATATAAGAGAATAAGAGTTAAGGAAAGTTTTGTAATGAATGTATCGTTCTGTCATCCTTCGCTAGTGCATCCCAAAATCAAGGGAGTCTGCATAATATAGTTATTAGCTAGGAACTTATGTATAAATACTGCCTTGATTTTGGTATGCAGTTCAATACACATAAGTATATGTTTCTCAGCTTTGTCTTTTTCATTTTCACATTTTTTTCTTTCTTTCTATTGCTTAATCTACACTAGTTAAGTTGGAAATGCACATGTAACAAAAGAGTATCTGAAGTTGTTTTTATATATTGTATATGTTTATCATTAACTCATTTGTTATACATCACATTTAATCATTTATAATCTGTGAAAGTAAATGTGTAGAGATATAACGAGGTATGCATCTGATGATAGCATAATTTATGGTAAAGTGAATTCTTGGGACATATAAAAGTAAGTGTTGTCAATTAGTTTCCTTGGATATATACAGTAGCAAAGAGAGGGCCAATTTCTATATCTTTGTGCTATCACAACTTATACATAATATTAATCTTGAATCAATACAATTATTAGGAGCTTGATGTTACAATCGTAGATGATATCAAGTTGCTTAGAGGTCAATTTCACAGTTGTTCACAGGGGAAACTTCCTGATTAGTAATTTGTACAACATCCAATTCCGTGTTTGGACTAAAATCGCCATTCAAGGAAACGTTTGATTCAGTTTGACTAGATGGACTAGGCGGACAATGTGTACCTGGAGAGGCCTCAACTGCACCGAAATCATCATGATGAGGACTATTACTGCTTTCATGTTTATTTCCACTCTTCTTGAATGTGTGAGAGTTTAAGTCTCTTTGATCAAATATCATTACCAAGACGCGAATTCGTCTCCATATTGAATTACTTGGACTATTGGGTAGCCAAATGTGTTTGTGTTGATATAGGAATGTGATAACAAAGATTAGGAGTGCTAATAGGGAAGCAATCCCTGCAATGAGAAACAGACCCCAAAAGCTTTCAAGTCCAAGACTGTTATTTGAGGAAATTTCTGTGTTAGAATCTAGACAACTAGTTTTCTTTAACCATGCATTCTCAATTGTTTTCATTCTGTCTCCTTGAGTTACATTTAAGATTGCCCTTGAAATGTCAGCCACAAGAGGTGAGCCTTTTGGAAAAGCCTACAAATTCATCACACACAAGTCAATTCAGAACTCATAAGCAATGTTTTTAAAAAAACTGATCATAGATTGAACCGATGAGACCTCTAGGGTTATGGTTCAATTGGTTCAAACACAGTTGAAACTAATGACAAATAAATATAAAGTAAAAGTATTAATAATGTAAAAATAAATAAATTAAATATATAAAAAAGTCAATTGAAACAACCAGACTGCTAGGTATGAGATCAAACAAATTGAAGAACTAGCCGGTTTCTGGTTCAACTGGTTGAACCAGCCATTTTGATCTTATTTTAAAAACATTGATCAGAAGGCAATGATAATATTGTTATTAGGGAGAGATATAGTACAAGATAGAGAGGGAGGGAGAGAGACAGAGAGAGTAAACACAACTTACATAGCCAAAGCCACCAGTTTTAAATCTTGGTTCAACCATGACATACTTTGAACAACTATAAGTTCCAAGAAAGTGCTTAATATAGGGAACTTCGTCAAAAGCAGCATCAATGCCACCATTTACACTTCCTTTTATAAAAAGCTCATTACATTCTTCAGCAGATTGATAAGTAATGAGATAAGAATCTTCGAAACCCAAGTCCTTCAAGATTCCTTCAACAAAAGAACCTTTGAGATAGCCAACATTCATCTTATTCTTTAGAAGTTGGTTAACGTCTGTAATAGCTGGCCTTAGTTGTTCAACTGTTAAGAGAGAAGTCAAGCTTGCAGTGTAACTTTGAACCAGAATTAGAACCACAAAAACCCATACAACCACCACAAATCTTGCCAAGTTACTCACTACTTTCTCTCCTGTAATTAAAATGAGATACTAACACGAATTACATACTAGTTAATGCGTTTAAATATGCTTTGGTTTAGTCCAGTAAAAATGTCTTTTTGATTTAACTCCTTGTTTACTTTTAGTCCTTGAAGTATATTTTCTAGGTTGAAATTGATCCATGTAGTATGTAGAACATTCGATTTTAGTCCCATGTTATGTAAGGACTAAACTGAAGATTACACTTATATTACAGAGAATAATTCCAACATGAACAAATTTAATTTACGTGGACGGAAACAAAACAATAAGAACGAAAAGTAAAAAGTGATACCTTTGCAATGATTAAGTAGTCTAATTCTCTCACTCACATCCCTTAATAATGTAACTGTTATGATTGAATGACGGTGTAAAAATTTTAAACTTTCGGCCTATATGAATAAAATCCTAATTCTAATTAATGAATTATAGTTGGTGTGTGTTTGATGAGTGAGACTTACTATGAGCATAGACCATAGTTGAGAAGGAAAACCATAAGCTTGTGCCAATCTGATGAGAGAGTGGTCCCCTGAAATCATTGTTTATTCTATGTTCAAGGACCCAAACAACAAATCCAATGAACACAAATGAACAAGCTGATGTCACCCAAAGATCCCATGTGAGTGGCTTCAAAAAGGCCCATGCATTTTTCTTTCTGCTGTCTTTCATTGAAACAACCATTGTCACACCAGATTCTGTGTATGGCATTGTGAAATCAACACAGTTTGACCTATCTGCAGTGATTGTTATATCCCCCACTACCGCATCAAATTTCTGTCAATCCAAAATAACTATTTTCATTCTTTTCATTTTGGCACATGCACATGCTCATAATGAAAGAATCATTAACATATATAACAGGAGAAGATATTATATGAGAAGAAGAGGTTACCCCGTCGTGAAGTTGATTGATCAACTCATTGTAGGTTCCTGCCATCTCACCATCAGGCTTTGCAAATTGAACAAATTCATATGGTAAGGCATAAGGCAAAACATCTAGCACAGCTTTGAAGATATCAATGCTGAAGCCAGTGGCTTGTGTTGAATTGGTACTAGGATCATATGTTACTTTCAAGAATTCAGTGTAGTTAAATCCATTTTTAACTGGAACTCCTATCCTCAACTTCTTACCAATGGTAGGAATTTCCGATCCCTTTGGAATAGAGTACATATCCCCTGGCCATATGATTGACCCAAGAACATTTTTCGAACAAGAATACATAATGTTATTATTGCCTATTAGGCCTTCTGTATCCAAATTTCTAGACAACCCTTTATCTGGTGTCCAAAATCCAACTCTCTTTTCACCATCACCAATCACATTAATTATTTCATATATTGATGCTTGTAACTTCCCACCAAGAAGATTGAAATCACCACTAAGACCATTAAATCTAGTGTTTGACAAAGCTTCACTCAATTTTTCACCATTTTGTGAAATACCAAACTTTTCAAAATTAGGCATGTAATAATTGCTTGATGTTTTACTCTCATTGTAATCAAATTTGGTGTTTCCAATTCCAACTTTCTCAATAGCCATTGCTAATGCAATTGTAGCATCATAAGCCCATATTCCAAAAATGTTCAAATTTGTGTCAACAAGTTTTGGATTGTCATTTATGAATTTACTTTTCCATCTAACTCTAAAATCATCTAGTTTTTTTGTTCTAGGAATATAAGTCCTAAGACCCAACACTCCTTCCATTGATTCCCTCACATTAAAACTCAATGAATTAAACAAATTAGCCATACCATCGGTTACTATCCAAACATAGCCTTGATTCATCATCCCAATTTTTTTTGCTAAGGTAAAAAGTTTAGAGCCAAGACTTGGTGACATGTGCACAATAAATACTCTAGCGGGTATAGTAGTCATTATTTTATAAAGTTCTTGAGTGATAGCATCATCATTGGCTGAAAGAGAAATTGCACTTAGATAGGGAACTTGTATATAGGCTTGTTGTAGAACACTAGTTAAATAAGGAATAAGTCCTTCACCAAAACTATTGTCTACATAAATGGGAACCACTTGTTTCCATCCAAAAGCTTGGATAATTGAGGTGATTGCTTTAACTTGAGTTGAATCATTTTGTGATATTTGAAAGAAGTATGAACTTTGAAGTGATGCAAGTGAAGGGCTTGTTGCTGAAAATGTTACAATGGGCACGTGAGCTTTGTCTCCTAGTTGAATCACAAAATTTGCTTCCATTGTTGTTATTGGTCCCATGATGGCATGCACTTCCTCATTTTTTATGAGATCCAAAGCTGTTCATCACAAATTTACTAACATTTCATTAAGAGAATAGGCAATATACAATGTTAAGGGGGACCAATTTTACATCAGAGTTTGATAATTTGTAATCAGAAAAGTACTGCTCTCTTATGTCTTTGTTATCATAATTTAGAAAAATGCTTCAAATCTGTCACTTTATAAACAAAATTAATTATTTTTAATTCAAGAACATATAAAACAAATAGTTTTGTAATTTTTTTTTTATAAAGTACAAATGTTAAATTTTACATGAAATTTATAAAATTAATTGTACTTATCTCGTAATTATATCATGAGGTGTTTACTGAAGTATAATGGCTACATTATCGAACAATTCCGTTGATTTTGGGAAATGATAGCAAATACTTTTAGGACATCTATCTCATTTTAGTTCTTTAACTTGTCCGAGCTTATGACACACATTAACAAGAGAGACTTGTACTATATTGTATTGTATTGTTTGTGGAACTCGTCAACAACATAAGGTAAAATTCTTGTAGGTTTTTTTGGTAGAATAATTTTTTTTAGAAAAATGATTTATTAGCCTAGTAATAAAGTAAGATAAATGATATTATACATTATTTTTAGACAATCTTAAGAACAATTCTACTTCATACTCTTATTGTATTTTTACATTTTTTTTCTTTTAATTTCTCTATTATTTTTATCAAATAAAAAAAATTATTTCAAAAATCATAAAAAGATAAATGTATGATAAAGTGCATATAATATCAAAAAAGAAAAAGTCAAAGCACCGACGTTGAATTGAGTGAGAAGAAAGAAAATACTCCTTTAGTAGCTAGTAGACGTCAAAAGTGCCGTAAGTAAAATACACACGTTACGTCTTTGGCTGCATGCAGGTTTACTCACTCGTATGGCGGAAATTGATTTGATCATCCGGACAGATTTCGTTCTACTGGGTCCACGGTTTTCTGTTTCTTTCTTTTAATTTTTAAAATTTGGTTTTTTTTGGGTGGCAAAAAAAAAAATACATCATACCAACTGAATTAAGTCCACGAAAGGACAAAAATATAAATAAATCTATTGACAAGAATTTTGTCATCTTTTTAGTCATACATGATTTAATGGATTAATTTATACAGCAGAATATATCCACTTCATACAAAAAAAAGAATCGTTCAACTAAATCCATTCATCTCGATTTAATGTTATGATGATAAATAATTTAAAATTATTCGAACGAATTAACTGTTTTGGTTTTGATGGATTTTTTTTTTCATTTGTCATTTTTAAAGTTCTATGCAATTAATATTTTCATAAAAGAAACTTATTTATATTATTAATTACTCCCTTCAGTCCTTATTATAAGAAACTTTGTAAATAACATTTTTAATTATTTATTACCTTGAAAAATCTTTAATAATTTATTGTAGAGAAAAAATATACGAAATTGGATGATAAATTATTAAGGTATTATAAAAAGACAAATAATCTCGTTAATAGTGAAACAATTTATTAATTTGTTAGTTCATGTATCTAATTTAACATATGAGCTTCTAACGAATTTTACACATTATTGCAGATAAAGTAGTTGATTGAAGTGTTAATGAAATTATAATATGAAATGATATAAACAAACATTTTTTCAAATAAAATGACAGATGTAAAAATGTCCTTCAACAACATCCTGATAGAGCGTCATACTTTACGGTGATTTAGTTTCACCCACAAATTACGATTTATTTTTTCATATTTTTCACATATTCCATCTCATTTCTCATACTAACTTGAACATTGGAGTGCAAACATGTTTGCAAACACCTTTTGTCCCACTCTAAAGACTCGTCGTCACCGTACCGGAGCTTATTTTGCCACTGTTGCCTCCGTCAGTTTCTCATCGAACATATCAATTTTGGTTCAACAATCACCCATTGACATCGCTTTTTCGATCATTTTATTTAAATATAAGCAGTTTTCACATAAATCTTATTTTTCTTTCATGTTTTCTCGTGAATTCATCGTCTTAGTGTATCGTTTCGTCTGTCATCTTGCACATGATTATTTGATTTTCTATGTCGTTCTAGTGCTCAGTTAGTTTACATTGACATATCTACTTCGATCTTTTACAAATTCAATCAATGATTTAACGAAACATTGTAAATTTGAAGACATAAGTATTATATATAGTTTTAACAAGCTGAATTTGCGATGTTTAATCTAAATTTTGTGAGTTTGTTTATATATAGGATCATCATTTTTAGTTTTAACAAGTTGAATTTGCAATGTTTTTTTTTATTATACCAATTTGAACGTGTATTTTTATAGGAAAAACATGAAGGAAAAAAAATTTAAATACTTTAAGAATATAGTTAAAAAGAAAATGTTAAAGAGTGACTGGTAGTTAAAAACTAAAAGTCAATTATACTTTAAATTTCCAAACTCTTCTATATTTTTTTAGTTACATTTGTAATATTGTGGTTGACAAATGTCATTAATGTAACTAAATATCATGTCACCCAAATGCTAACATATTGTCTTATGATGATTTGTTCCTTCAACTTAGCAACAAGTTAAATTATGTGTTAAAAAAGTGTTAAATTATGTTTTAAACAACAAATCTAGATACATATAATAAGGTTCAAGGAGATATAAATGTACAGAAATTAACATTTACACACAGAGAGACAAAATTAAGGGGCAATTAGTAAGAATTACCGTGTGCAGCTGCAGCGACGACGTCCCTATGAGAATCCCTTACGATGAGTTGAATTCTGGTTTTGTAATGAGAATGAGAGAGATAGAAATCTGAGAGTGACATGTTTATGCAGCTCAATCCTATCTTCCCAACCGTTTCATTACTGCTAATATCAATTACAGCTCCCACTTTCACTACAATATTACTTTCATTCTTACTTTGTGCCAATATTCCACCCAAAAGATTAACTAGACACCAACAAGTAACCATGAATTTCAGAATTAGATTATCCTTCTTCATGATATCGATCTTAATTGGAGTATATATATATATATATATCCTCTCTATGTCTTCTCATACAAGCATATTTATAGTCGTCCATTGAAAAGTATATATAAACACCCACATCCACACATATTTCTCGGCTAACCCTTTTCCTTGTCAAAGGCGAGTTTAGATATTTCCAATTTAATTCACACTTCTAATTGGAGAAATATTGGCAAATAAAATAAAATAATACTAAAATATGTGAGTTCCAGCTACTAGGGCTCTGTTCAATAAAAATAACAAATAATTGATAAGATAGCTGACAACTCATAGGTTATAGTTGATAGCTAGCTGATAATTGATAGCTTATAAATTATAACTGAAAGTTGATGATTTGTAGCTGATAAACTAATTAAAATTTTTGGTAAAATTAGTTGTTCAACTAACTTATTAATATAGAATGATATAAAAGAACATTCTTAATTCATAGCAAAATTTATATTTAGGAATTTAGGAGTATTCATTAATATTAAATGTTTAGAATTTAGGAATTTAAATTTATTAATTTAATATATTTTTTATATATTATTAAAATATAGAGAGTACATCTCTAAAAAAAATATCAAGAGTACAAGATTTAGACGTAAAAAAGAAAAAGAAAACACGACAATAAAATATACAGAGTTCATTGATAGCTAATGTTTTGTCGGAGAGTGTTTCGCTAATGGTACAATTTCATATGTTTCAAAACCTGTGAGTTTATGAAAATTGAAAGAATGTATTGAACAATACTTGAGGTGATACCACACTTGTAATTTATTCTTGTGTTTAGTAAAGTTTGGGAAATAAATGTAACGTGTTTTTGTCCTGACTAGTGCTTACCTACATATATATATATATATATATTCAATACTAGATTTTTTTTAATTTTTTTTTTAGGGAATACTAGAATTATTTTTCATTTTTGCATTTTTCTTTTATTGATTGATCTACACCGGGTAATTTGAAAATGCACAAGTAGCAAAAGACTTTCAGAAGTAGTTTTCTATTTATTGTATATGTTGATCATTAACTAAGTTTGAGGGGGTTTGTTGAAATACCTGCTGGATCATTAATTCTGTCTCAAACGCGTTTTTTATGTACGTCACATTTACCCTCTTTGTAAATTTAGATGTGTAGAAGAGATATAGTGGGGCATGTATTTAATGATAGCTTAAGCCTGAATAAAAAAAGATAAAATAAAGTTAACTTGTTTTTTTATAAACAATACTCCCTCCGTCCCTTAATAAATGATCCAGTTGACAATATATATTATTGACTTGACATATTTTGATCATACTTTTCTACTAATTCACAAAGATAAATAATATCATGTAAGATTGTTAGATTTGTCTCGATGAGTATTTTTAAAATATTAAATTTTTATATTTTTTTTAGTAGAGAATTGAAGATATCAAAGATAAAACATATGCATTGGTATGTATGTCAGAATCAACTAAATCACTTATTTAGGGACGGAGGGAGTAAGCTATTTTCATTTGTTCAATAAAAAAAGAAGCTATTTTCATAAGCCTATAGAAATAAACTGAAACAATTTATGGACATGTCGTAAGTTATGTACTTCTTTTTCAGCTTCGATCTATAGCGAGTGATGAGATGGTTAATAAGCTTCTTCAACTAAATGCATACCAGAAATCAAGAAAACTTGGAAAGCTTGTTGATATAGTTTATCAGGAATGAATCGAATTTATGTTATGTAACATGGTTTATTTCATTGCAGTCACGAAAACCAAAGACACTTCTTTTAATCTGAAGAGTTCATGCCATGAAAAATTCTTGTTTAGGAGAAGAAGCAGAAGAAAATATTTGCATCTGAAAAGTTCATACCATTAACAAGAAAAGTCTGTTAGCTTTTGCAAAGGCACAGAAGCAATAAGCTCAAGACTGAAAATTAAGGTTAAAAATGGTGGAGAAGAAAGAAGAAAAAATCAAAAAATTAGAGAAGACAACAATATTTTGTGAACAAAGTACTAAAAGCTAAGATACTTTGATACGTTAAATTTAAGCATACACTACAAATATATAGAGTCAAGCCATAAGCTTGCTTGTAAGACTAAACATAAAATCTACACTAAATCTACTTTAAACACTAGTCATCATTACCTAAAAACCATAGACATCATTACCTAGGACTCTTACTTACCAAATAAACAACAATCTAACTATGACACTTAAACTTAAACTTAAACAAGCAACACATTAATTATGACAGAAAATAACAACACAATTAATTATTAAATCAGAAAAATATCAATCTCCAACAAAGTCTTCAAACATTCGTTCAATCAGAGTAGCAAGGTTGCCACAAATTGTTTTCCTTCACGAGAGTGTACATTCTGAATGGATAAGTATTCGAGATTGTTTATATTATTACTAAATGTTTTTAATGTGTCCCTTTTAGGAGTAATTTTCAAGTTTCATTGGCAGAGGGGACGGATGTAAAGGGACATTGTATCCTAGAAGATGATCATTAATGGATGTATGATAGGTTTAATTTGTTTATGGAAGCTCTGAAGCATTCTTTTATAAAGTAAAAGGGAAAAGTAACACATGAAGACTAATCTCTTTAAGCGCTACAATGAATAACAGATTATTTAACTTCATTTGAGGCTTTTTGTTAGGAAACATGGTATTGATGAGAGTAAATATCTTAACAAAATGAATTAATTGAATAAAAGAATATCTTGATAATAACAAGTTTAATCTACTTGAGTGAGGCACTTGAATTTCATATAGATAGATTTAATGTGAATGCAATGTTGTCAGTAAAGTTCCAAGGAATAACATATAGATTTGGAATTGTAAACAATCAGGAAAACAAAGCAAACCTTTGAGTGAAATAAAATAAATAAGGTAAGCATAACATTAGTGTGATCCGTTCTTAAAGAGAAGGACAAAGAGGTTGGAATTGTATATAAAGAGATAGGTAGAGAGAGACAGAAGAAGTCCAACATCGTTTAAAGTCAATACACACAGCCAGAAAGTTCAAATCGGGTTGTGCTTGCAGCTTCCCATCAAATCATTGAGCATGTTCTTGTATGTGTCACTTTTTGCAAGTGAGACTTCAATATCATGCTGGATTATTTGATTTAATTTTAATGCAAACTTATACCAATTTTAAAGATAAGTTCACTGTTTTTTTATGACAGAAAAACTAAGACTTTATCTAAGTTTAGTACTGTTATCAAATTCATACTAAACACAAATTTCATTTCCATCCACCTTTTCTTTTGTTGAATGTCACATTTCATTTGTTTTCTTCACATACAAAATTGCTAACAATGTTTTGCACTTGGCATAGGTTGAATTGATGGGGGTAGTCTAACATTCATATTCCTACTCTACTCCCATACAAGGTCTTGATCACCAGCGACAGTTCTCATTACTTCTTGTTGAAGATGAGAAGATTAATATCATGATAACACAATCCATGATGAAACGATGGAGCAGAAGCAGTGCGTGCGGTCAAGCGCTGCTTGCACTTATGATTTGGTTCTGATGGTAATTTATGAATCTCAGAATTGTATCTTTTTTCATTTTATCTCTGAATAATTTGAATATATTAAACTGTGTTAAAAATTTCAAGCAATGCTGCTTATTAATATATTATATTATGATCATGATTTCAACAATTCAATTGATGGTTGCACTTTACAGGTTGTGTGCATGCCAGTTATGGACGATCTTCACGCAACAAACTGATTCGGTCTTTGCACTTGCAGGACACATGCAATTGGGATGCTGCAAAAAATGACGGAATCGAGCAAAGTTAAGAAGATCCAGATTATAGATTATGAATGTCATGTTTCATCTACAAAGGAAATTCCTATTGCTGCGGTGAGCTCTATAAGACAGAACTATTAACATGTTAACTAGAAAATAACTTACCTCTTTTAAATTTTTATTGAATTATATAAACAACTATACACATCCTACACAAAATAAATTGCATCCTTCATATGAATGCCTTTGGGAAGTAAAAGAATAATTGCCTTGTAAGATGACAGCAAATGCTTTGTCCGAGTGCTGAAGAGTGTTCTGCTAATGGTACGGACTCATATGTTTGAAAACCTGTGAGTTTATGAAAATTGAGAGAAAGTATCGAATAATACTTAAGGTGATACCTCCCTTTTAATTTCTTCTTGTATTTAGTAAAATTTAGGAAATAATGTATCGTGTTTTCGTCCTTGACTAGCGCATACCTTTGTATATCTTCAGTACTAGTATTATTTTTCATTTTTGTTTTTTTTTTTTCTTCTATTGATTGATCTACACTTGGTAATTTGAAAATGCACAAGTAACAAAAGACTTTCGCAAGTAGTTTTTTGTTTATTGTATATGTCGATCATTAACTAAGTTTGAGGGGGTTTCTCGAAATACCTGGATCATTAATTTTGTCTCAAACTGATTTTTTATACATCACATTTACACTCTGTGTAAATGTAAATGTGTACTAGTTTTTTCTTCTTTCTGAAATGAAATGTAAATGTGTAGTTCTGTAGAGATATAGTGGGGCATGTATTTAATGATAGCTTAAGCCTGAATAAAAAAATAAAAAATAAAATCAAACTGTTTTTTTATATAAGCTATAAACTATTTTCGTAAGCCTATAGAAATATGCTGAAAACAACATATTGACATGTAATAAGTTATTTCCGTAAGCTGTCTCAAACCATCTGTCATGTGCTTATGTTAATAGATAGTTCAAATAAGTCAATCCAAGCTGACCCTTGATGAGCTATCGGAACTGTTATATAAAATTAATCTTGAATCAATACAATAATTAGGAGCTTGATGTTACAATTATAGATGATCTCATGTTGCTTGGGAGTTAATTTCACAGTTGTTCACAGGGGAAACTTCTGGATTAGTAATTTGCATGACATCCATATCTATGTTTTGACTAAAATCTCCATAGAAGGAAACATTTGATTCAGTTTGACTAAATGGACTAGGTGGATAAGGTGTGCCTGGAGAGACCTCAACAGCACCTAAATCATCATGATGATAAGGATTATTACTGCTTTCATTTATATTTTCTGTTTTCTTGAATGTGTGACTACTCAAGTCTCTTTGATCAAACATCCTAAACACGACTTCAATTCGTCTCCATATTGAATTACTTGGATTATTGTTTAACCAAATGTGTTTGTGCTGATGTAGAAATGTTACCACAAAGATTAGGAGTGCTAATAGGGAAGCAATCCCTGCTATCAGAAAAAGACCCCAGAAGCTTTCAAGGCCAAGACTATTATTAGAGGAAATTTCTGTATTAGAATCTAGACAACGACTTTCTTTGAACCATGCATTCTCAATTGTTCTCATTTTGCCTCCTTGAGTCACATTTAGGATTGCCCTTGAAATGTCTGCTACCAGAGGTGAACCTTTTGGGAATGCCTACAAATTCACCCCCACAAAATTCAGGTCAGTACTCATAAGCAATGTTTTACAAACTGAACCGTGAATCGAACCGATGTGATTTCAAGATTATAGTTCAATTGGTTTAATCACAAGTGAACCGGATGACAAATAAATGAACAAGTAAAATAGTATTTAAAATGTAAAAAGAAATAAATTAAAAATATAAAAACACAAACTGGTTGAACCAATCATAGTTGGACTGGTTCAGTTCAACTAAACTGCAATGTAATTGGGATCAAAACAACTTGTGAGCAGACCGGTTCAATTAAGTTCCCAATTCAACTCGTTGAATCAGCCTGTTCCGTCTGGATTTTGCAATGTTGCTCACAAGGGAAAATTAAAGACGATATTACATTAGGGAGAGAGAGTTAACAGAACTTACATAGCCAAAACCACCAGTTTTAAATCTTGGTTCAACCATGGCATACTTTGAAGAAGAACAACTATAAATTCCAAGAAAGTGCTTGACATAGGGAACTTCATCAAAAGCAGCATCAATACCACCATTTGCACTTCCTTTTATGAAAAGCTCGTTACATTCTTTAGGTGATTGATAGGTAATGAGCTGAAAATCTTGGAAATTCATTTCCTTCAAGATTCCATAAACAAAAGAACCTTTGAGATAGCCGACATTCATCTTATTCTTTAGAAGTTGGTTAACGTCTGTAATAGCTGGCCTTAGTTGTTCAACTGTTAAAAGTGAAGTCAAGCTTGCAGTGTAACTCTGAACCAGAATTAGAACCACAAAAACCCATACAACCACCACAAATCTTGCCAAGTTACTCACTACTCTCTCTCCTGTGATTAAAATGAGATACTTAACCTTAAGAGCGTGTTTGAACTTACTTATTTGAACTTATCTACTGATGTAAATACTTGTGATATTATTAAAGAGAGCATGCAAACAACATATGACATGTCCATAAGATATTTTCTCTAGATTTCTACAAGCACTCCATGATAGCTTTTGAAAATAGCTTATAACTTAAATGAAAAAAGTTTATCTTTTGTTATACAACAACAACCAAGCATTATCCCACTAAGTGGGATCAACTACATGGATGAAATAATGTCATAATGTTATATCATAAACCATATTTGAATCCAACTCATCAATATCTAAATCTTTCCTAATGTAGAAAGTAAGTAAATTTTGATTTTTTCATCAATATCTAAATCTTTCCTAATGTAGAAAGTAAGTAAATTTTGATTTTTTTTAACTCTAAAATTCTAAGTTTGAAATCTCAATTGTTCGATCTTGATCAAATAATCATTGATGTGTGAAATTTATGAATGCAACAAATCCAAATCTAAGCACTTATATGTTAAATGCTTCATAAAGTAGTTTACCCAAACATGATCTAGTCTAAGTGCATAATAGCTAATGAATTATACTTTGTGTGTGTTTAATGAGTGAGACTTACTTTGAGCAAAGACCATAGTTGAAAAGGAAAACCATAAGCTAGTACCAATCTGATGAGAGGTAGGTCCCCTGAAATCTTTGTTTATTCTATGTTCAAGGACCCATACAACAAATCCAATGAACACAAATGAACAAGCTGTTGTTACCCAAAGATCCCACGTGAGTGGTTTCAGAAAGGCCCATGCATTTTTCTTTCTGTTGTCTTTCATTAGAACAACCATTGTCACACCAGATTCTGTGTATGGCATGGTGAAATCAACATAGTCGGACCTGTTCGCGATGATTGTTACATCCCCCACCACCGCATCAAAGTTCTGTCAATCCAAAATCATTTTTTATTCTTTTCATTATAGAAAAGCTAGAACTAAGAAATGCAGTAAATAACAAAATGGACATCAAAATTGTAATCATAGGTCAAAAAAGTTTCTGATTTTTGTGAATTGACAAATACATTCATGAAATTGTAAAATGTAATTCAAAATGGTCCCTCCGTCAAAATTTGATGTTAGAAATTATGACGTGGTGCGTTAATTGAACATGCCGCATTGTATGTTATCCTGCGTCAATGTAAACTCATCATGGACTAATTAGCCTACGAAATTTAGGTCATTTCAAAAACAAATCGTCACTAATTCCAAATGTTCAAAAACTAACTACAGACAAATTAGTCATTGGGAGATCTAAATTTCATAGGCAAATAAGTCGTTACTCCATAGTGTATTGAAAATGATGTATGGTCAACATGAAGGAGTGACAACTTTTTATTATTTCAAAGGATGTGTTTTTAAATTTTTCAAAAGTAGGGACTATTTTGACCATTTCTTACAATTTCATGAACTAATTTGATTATTTATTTATGCAATAAAGAGGGATCTTGATATGAGAAAAAGAGATTACCCCATAATAAAGTTGAGTGATCAAATCATTGTAGGTTCCTGCCATCTCACCATCAGACTTTGCAAATGGAACAAATTCATATGGCAATGCATAAGGCAACACTTCCACCACAGCTTTGAAGACATCAATGCAGAAGCCAGTGGCTAGTGTTGAATTAGTACTATGATCACGCGTTATATGCAAAAATTCAGTGTAGTTATCTCCATTTTTCACCGGAACCCCTATTCTCAATTTCTTCCCAATAGTAGGAATTTCCCATCCCTTTGGAATAGAGTTCATATCCCCTGGCCACATGATTAATCCAAGATCATTTTTAGAAGTAGAATATATGCTATTATTGCTTCTTATTAGGCCTTCTGTATCCAAATTTCTAGACAACCCTTTATCTGGTGTCCAAAATCCAACTCTCTTTTCACCATCACCAATCACATTAATTATTTCATATATTGATGCTTGTAACTTCCCACCAACAACATTGAAATCACCACTAAGACCATTAAATCTAGTGTTTGACAAAGCTTCACTCAATTTCTCACCATTTTGTGAAATACCAAACTTTTCAAAATTAGGCATGTAATAATTGCTTGATGTTTTACTCTCATTGTAATCAAATTTGGTGTTTCCAATTCCAACTTTCTCAATAGCCATTGCTAATGCAATTGTAGCATCATAAGCCCATATTCCAAAAATGTTCAAATTTGTGTCAACAAGTTTTGGATTGTCACTTATGAATTTCCTTTTCCATCTAACCCTAAAATCATCTAGTTTTTTTGTTCTAGGAATATAAGTCCTAAGACCCAACACTCCTTCCATTGATTCCCTCACATTAAAACTCAATGAATTAAACAAATTGGCCATACCATCGGTTACTATCCAAACATAGCCTTGATTCATCATCCCAATTTTTTTTGCTAAGGTAAAAAGTTTAGAGCCAAGACTTGGTGACATGTGCACAATAAATACTCTAGCGGGTATAGTAGTCATTATTTTATAAAGTTCTTGAGTGATAGCATCATCATTGGCTGAAAGAGAAATTGCACTTAGATAGGGAACTTGTATATAGGCTTGTTGTAGAACACTAGTTAAATAAGGAATAAGTCCTTCACCAAAACTATTGTCTACATAAATGGGAACCACTTGTTTCCATCCAAAAGCTTGGATAATTGAGGTGATTGCTTTAACTTGAGTTGAATCATTTTGTGATATTTGAAAGAAGTATGAACTTTGAAGTGATGCAAGTGAAGGGCTTGTTGCTGAAAATGTTACAATGGGCACGTGAGCTTTGTCTCCTAGTTGAATCACGAAATTTGTTTCTATTGTTGTTATTGGCCCCATTATGGCTTGCACTTTTTCATTTTTAATGAGATCCAAAGCTGTTCATCACAAATTTAATGATTATGTATTCTAATTGAATCATCCGTATTTTGTCATCTTTATTATCTATATGTTTACATCAATAATATGTTTACTCCCCAACCCACCCAATAAGAGAAAGAGAAATGAAATGGGAGACTTGTATTGTGTGTGGAACTGGTCAAGCGAATAAAAGAGTGATTTTGAGTTTCAACATAAAAAATACCTACTAGCCTAATAATAAGTCAAAGTCCATATATTATTCAAGAAAGAAACTATCAAAGTCGAAGTACATTATTATACTAGTATAATAACTACGCACTTTGAATTGAATCGTACGAATCAGAAGAAAATACTAGCCAGTAGTAGACGACAAGAAAAGAAACTCATTCATCCGTGAACTGAAACTCATTCATATTTATCACAATTATTAAGGAAAAATATATGTTAGTTAATTAAATTATGTGTTAACCAAAAAAAAGGTCAAACTATGAAGAAGCAGATGTCAATGAAATCCAGAAACATATGATTCAAGTTAGAAGATGAAAACATAAAGAAACCAGAGAGGTGCAATTAGTAATAATTACCGTGTGCAGCGGCAGAGACGACGTCCTTATGGGAATCCCTAAGGATGAGTTGAATTCTGGTTTTGTAATGAGAATGAGAAAGATAGAAATCTGAAAGAGACATGTTTATGCAGCTCAATCCTATTTTCCCAACCGTTCCATTACTGCTAACATCAATTACAGCTCCCACTTTCACTACAATATTACTCTCATTTTTAGTAATTTGTGCCAATATTCCACCCAAAAGAATAACTAGACACCAACAACAAACCATGAATTTCAAAAATATTGGATTATACTCTATGTTCATGGTTGAGTCGTTTGCATCAAGTATCACTTTCAATTATTTCTCTCACTCTTACAGCCATCTTTATAGTCGTCCATTGAAAACTACAAACACCCAAAGGTGAGTTTATAGATTTTCTCAATTTTATAAATCAACATTTCTATTTAAAAAGAGATAGACGTATAAAATAAAATATATTTATATATAGTAGACAAAAAAAACATTACTTAGACACCTATCGGTCTTTTGATTAATGATTTTTTCCTTATTAAAAAAAAATACATGTATTTTATGACATTTTTACTTACATTTTTTATGAAATTTTTCCAATATCTTTAATCTCTTACTTAATTATAGATCTGGGTCCCCTGCTGTTTTTTTTTAATAAAAAATAACATACATATATAATATGTAGTCGTAGACAAAAATACCGGGTCAATTTCAAAAACTACTGTATAAAAATCAATATTATATTGTTAATTGGTATGTACTGCAAGTAATCAACTACTATTTATCAACATGCATGATTTGATGATTGTTGTTTTTATAAAAAAAAATTGAACGGAAGCATATACCGCAGATGTCTCCAAACTTTTTGGTAAAGTTCATTTGACAAGAAACTAGCTAGCTAGGGCAACTACATATACGGTTGGTGCTCAAAAGATTCTGATGTTACTATTCAATAAGTTATTAGTAATGATAACATAAGTTTGTTTCCTAAAAATAAAGCATTTAAACATATATTGCTTTATTTTAAACACAATTTTAATCCGTTCAAGTTTATAAATTCAAGCTGAATTAAAATTGAGTCAAAAGAAAAAGTTGAATTTGAATCGTTTTCCTGAGTTTTAAATTAAACGTTTACGCAAACACAGATCATGTATGTATATTTATTTATAATTATATATGACCTATGTTAAGTGCACTGCACAACACTACACTCAGTCAAGGAAACAGGTAGTTCTTTCATTTTCGTTTACCTTTTACCATATATTATAATTGGTCATCGTGAAATATGAAAAAAAAAACCAAATACGTTTAATAAACATTATATACGTGCCTTCAAGCAATGCTTTATTTGGCGTGAAATATCTTAACAACTAAAAAGTGACGTGAGTCCGATTCACGACCTTCGTACGATGGACACATCTTAAATTCTACTGGATAAGGGTCCAGACTAATAGATCACGACCGTGTGGTCCGGATCCAATGCTAGAGGACCACCAAGATGGTCACACCTATTCCTCAGGATAACTGTTCCGGCGATGGATTGACAGACAAAAACGCTATTTATCTCCTATATATACCAATGCGTAGCATTGGATCACGTAGCACACTTCTTAGTTCTTCTTACCATATTTTAACTGCATTCTCTCTTGATCTCTTATTAACTTGGAGTACATGCAGGGACAACACCCTCCCTCTAATGGAGAAGTACTCATGGCGGATCGTAATGAACGACAAAAAACTCAATCCTTCTACACAACATATCTCAACCCAACAAACAATCTTCCTATAAGTCCAGCTAGATCACATCCTAAAAAAGAACAAATATATTAGTATATATCAAAATTCTAATAGAGCTTACTATTTTTCCGTCAAACAAATGAAAAAATAGTAAGTACTTTATATTTATAGAGAATATTATTAAAGAGAATAAAAATGAAAAAATTATATACTTCCAATAGAGCTTAGTTAGATTAACTCAAAACTAGAGCTTAATTAGATCCCATCAAATCATGACATCGTCAATCTATATTATAATAATTGATCCTTTCAGGGAAAAAAATATTATTCCTATGATTAAAATAACCTACAGTTCCCGTGACAGTTTAACTCATTTGGTAAGGAATAATACATTATGTATGCAGGGGTAGGGGTTCGAACCCCAAACACCCCACTTTTTCATCTTTAAGGTGAATTTCTCCAGCCGCTAAACTACTTGATAAAAAAATAAAAATAATAATAACCTACATGTATTACTATATTGCTACTGCTAACTTCACAAATATATATATCATATATGTGTGTTGAAAGCTATACAACATGAATTTAGTAATAGGTTGATAACAAGAACACATTTTTTTAGTACACTAATTTTTTACAGGCTAATATTTACACGAATTAAAAAAAAAAAAACTAAATCAATGTGAGTCTCGTATAAATTTAAAAAAAAAATATTGAAAGCCTGATTTATTGCTTTTTCTTTTAGAAAAATGTAAAAGACTTATTGAGTCGCACAAATTATATTATATAGACTTATAAAAAAAAAAAAAAGTAGTAGACTGATCTGGCTCCAGCTATTTCAATCGTTGCGGCAAACAAAATAACACACAGTCAATGATATTCACGGTAGCTATGCGTACAGAAACAAGAAGGAAAAAAAAAAACAGTTCTCTGGAATATTCTTCGATGTTAACTTTTTATTTTTATTTTTATTTACAACTAATAAAACGAATACATAACCACGAAAAAACGTTTTGAATAACACAAGGAATGTTAAAACAGAACCCAACTAGTTTAGACAATGTTACAATGCCAAAACCGAACAAGGCAACAAAAAATTACATGCTCTAATACTCAAACAAACCAGGGATTAACTCACCAATTGTGAAATGCCATCTGAATCCTCCTTATCATTAAAAATCATATTGTTTCCTTTCTCTCCAAATTCTCTAAACACATGAAAACCATATTAAATGTAAAGCTGATCAAAGAGATTTTGAGTTACCGCTCATTTGATCAAACTAGAGAAAGTTATTAGACACACAAATAGAATCAACATAAGAGATGTTAAGCTATAGCCGATGCCAAACCAAACCAAAAACGAGACAACCCACAAAAAGATGATATGCCAACTCGACCAAGCCACAATTAGCCACACATAAGTGAAAGTCCTGACGAAGAATGCCTTACACGAATAAGTTAACTTTGATTGAAATCCGATTACGAACGATGTTAATGTGCATATTATTATTATTTTCAAAATTGCTTTTTTTTTTTTTTTTTTTTTTTTTACCTTTTTCAGAATATTTTCAAAATTGCTCCGAAGTACTTCAATTTATTTTAACATGCTAAAGTCTTCTTCTTTTTCTTTCTTCAGTAAAAAAAAATAAAAATCTTCTCTTTTTTCCCATAAAGAAATTGATCCTTTAAATTTGACAACACATCAACATCAATGTTTTTAGATTTCGTTTATATCGATAGATAGCTTGAAAGATTTCATAGAGTTTACTCTTTCTTTTCTTTTGAGAGTGATGATTATCTAAGATAAACAATTTTCGTTGTTGTAGAAATTGTTTTCTCCATATTTATTTGGCTGGATCTAAATGGGAATGAGAATGAGAGACAATATATTAACTTTTTAATGAGTAATTCAGAACATGACATTTTTAAGTTAGGTGAGGGATGAATTGACGATGAATACTTCAGTAGTGTGAAAATGGGATTAAGTACAGTCACACATAAGTATAAGATCGTACCTTGGTCAATGTTCGTTAAACATTTGAACCTGTTTCGACTCTCACGAGCTCCCAAAATTCAATTATCTTAAACATTTTATAGGAAAAAAAGACGTAAGAAATAAAATAATTATATTTATATATAGTACATCTTTAACTAAAACTGTCCATTAAATAAATAGATTTTAATTTTATAAAATGTACATAGAACAACACGTGGCTTTTAAGCTTTGGTAGAGTAGAATTCATTATATACGTAGTATATACAATTTTTTTTAAGGAAATGTAGTATATACATTATATTTGTATGAAAAT
Organism: Medicago truncatula; assembly: GCF_003473485.1. NCBI lineage: Eukaryota > Viridiplantae > Streptophyta > Magnoliopsida > Fabales > Fabaceae > Medicago > Medicago truncatula. Next base: position 52,172,530 of record NC_053044.1, read on the forward strand.
GAAAATAATATATATGAAAATAGAATATTTACTTACTGCCTATCTATGTTTTTTCGTAAGATGACAAAATAGAATTATAATAGAAAAATTAATCAAAACATAAAAAGTGTTAAGATTGAGAAGATACAAAAGTCAAGAGATAAATGCGCCAAAACATAGCGGCGCTATATATCAACCTAAATAAACAATAATCAAAATCCAAACGTAGTCACACCTAAACACATTAGCAGTTGAGTACTCCAAATGACAAAAATTATAGGAGAACCCCTTAGCCTTATTTTCAATCCAAGATTAAACCAAAAGCTTCGCCAAATCAACAACATGATCACTAAACCTATCTTGATTACCAAAAACAACTTGGTTTCGCTGCTTTCAAATATTCCATAAGCAACCCATTCATATTGAATGAAGACACTCCTTCACTTTTTCCATGGAAAACCAATTTTATAAATTAAGTAACATGCCTATAGTCATTGATGATCAACAAAGCACAATTTATGCCTAATCAAGATGAAACATTTAGTCATAATTTACGATTTATGCCTATTTAAAATTATTTCGGTGATCATTTATCTTATTTATTTGTAAAACTTGTGTTATTTATCTTTTATTTTTCTCATTTAGATATTGGTAAGGTGGTTGTAGATAGTTTCCATCAGAATAGAAAAGACACTTTTTATTTTTTATTTTATTTATCGTGGTTGTATTCATTATTTGTTTAGTCCAAATTTTTTGGTATAGTTCAATAGGTAACAAGTTAAAGTAGTGACTCATTATTTAGCTAGGGAAGCTACATATACGGCTGAAAAATCTATTTCTAGCTAATGATATAACATATTTGTTTTCATAAAAATTAAAATAAAAAATTAAACATATATATTGCTTTATTTTAAACACAATTTTATCCCATTCAAAAATTTATAAATTCAAGTTGAATTAGAATTGAGTCAAAATAAAAAGTTAAATTAGAATCGTTTTCTTGAGTTAAATCAAATGTTTATGAAACACGCATATCATCTCTATAATATTTATCTTGTCAAAAAAAAAAAAAAATCTCTATAATGTTTACAGGGCCGTCCCTAAGAATTGGGAGGCTCGGCTCTGGGAATGAAAAGAGGTAAGTGATAAAATCAAAACGTATTTTTTTTAAAAGAGCAATGTTCTAAAAATTGAGGCCCATGACTGAGGGAAGCTCAGCTCTGTTGAGCTGTTTGCACCCGTCAGGGCCGTGCCTGAATATTTATATCTCCTTTCAAAAAAAAAATCTCTATAATATTTATATCTGATGCATGTGACTTATGTTGAGTGCACTGCACTACATGACTACACAGTCAAGGAAATGTTATAGTTCTTTCATTTTCGTTTACTTTTTCCATGTCATATTTTAATTTGTCCTCTCCTCATGAAATAAGAAAAAACAAATACGTTTAATAAACATTATATACATTTGTCAAAAAAATAAATAAAAATTATACATCGTACAGCAGCACTGCTCTCTTTTTTGGCGCGAAATATCTTAAAAAATAAAAAGTGACGAACAAAGATCAAGCAGTATATATGCTCGGATACGTAAAATTTAAATATCATATATCAGCTACATTTTCTGTTTGACTCATCATACCAGCTACATAGAAATTTTCCAAGTTATATAATATGAACGCTTATGTAACATGTATGTCACGGTTATTATTTTTTATTCAACTGTGTGTTTGAAACTTGGAAATGACGAGAACTAATATTATTCTTTTAAAGGGAAATGTTATGAGCATTTTATCTAACATTCACTCTCTTATTAGATGAAACATATGCGAATCCTATTATTTTATGTGAGATTAACTTTCAAAGTACGCGAGATTGAGGAGGTTGGTGGTCCCTTTTGAATTGTGTGAGATTGAGGAGGTTGTGAAGGAGTGTGATGGTGATAAAAGCCCGGGGCCGGATGACTTTAATTTTGCTTTTGTCAAGAAGTTTTGGTACTTATTGAAGAATGAAATTAGAATTATGTTTGATCAATTTCATGCTAATGAGGTGGTGCCGAAAAGCTTGTTGGCATACTTTGTGGCTTTAATTCCAAAGATTCACTCTCCATTGAAACTTAAAGATTTTAGACCAATTTCCTTGCTTGGTTGCTTGTACAAACTTCTTTCGAAGGTGCTTGTTAGAAGGTTGGCTAAAGTGATGGATACAATCACTCATTTCTCCACTGTGAGTTTGCTATAGGGGTGTGGGATGGATTGTTTTGCTGGCTGGGTTTTAATTTTGTGTCACCCCCTAACTCGTTCATTCATTGGAAATGTTGGAATGGTAATTCTACTAACAAGAGAATCTGTAATGGTTTCCGGTTAATTTGGCATGCGGCGGTTTGGAGTATTTGGAGGGCAAGAAATGATAGTATTTTCAAGAATTTAATCTATAATGTTGAGGGGTTGGTGGAAGCAATCAAGGTTCTGTCGTGGAGATGGACATTGACTCGTGTTAAGGGGCCGGCATGATTGTTCTATGAATGGTGTTGGAATCCGAAAGAATGCCTTTCGCGTTAGGATTTCAGTGTAGGTGGTTGACGGAGTTTGAGGCTGGGGTATGCTGGTTTTCTGCTACTCTTGTGTTAGGTCTGCAGTCCTTTTGGTATATGGCAGTCTCATGTCCGTGACAGCAGCAGATGAGGCATTTTTTTTTTCTCCCTTTTTTCCTGGTTTTTGCGCGTTTTCTGTTTGGTTTTTGCTTGCTGTTTGGCTGGTTTTTCGGCTAGTGTTGCCTGCATGTTTTGGTGTGTTTCTTACACACTCGCGCCGTGATAAATTTGCTGTTTCTAAAATATATAAAAAAGTACGCGATTTATATGAATTTCATTTAATAAAATAAGAAAATGAATGTTGATGTCTTAATGATAATATTAAAATAAAAGCAGGGATATTGCATATTATATGCAGGGGTCGGGGTTCGAACCCCGGACACCCTATTTCTCTACAATTAAATTGTGTGAGCTCTAGCCACTAAGCTACTTGACAAAAAAAAAAAATATTAAAATAAAAACGTTTCAAACGAACTAATACAACGATCTAATTTGTCTTTATTATTCAAAGTATGCGTCTAATCTAACTTGTTAAAATAAGAGACTTTTACCAACGATAATTTGGTCTAACGAAAAAGGGTTAGATCCCCACAATATACGATGAACTAGTGTTATAATCCTTTACCACCCATCAGTGCCTCAAATCGGATTACTTCCAAATTCCAATCCAATGAAGAGAAATAAGATGAAATGCTACCGTATATAAATATTCACTTTAAATAGTTTCTTGTTTATTGTTGACATATAATAAATGAACACAAAATTGAAAATGAAATTAGCTGGAAAATATTTTCTTAAAGTATCAGTGCCCTAAATTACCAATATTGCGCTTCAAAATGGAAAAAACTAATGTGTTTTTATAATTTTTGAGGGAGTGTTTTTATATTTGTATATTTGACATTTATGTTAGGTGAATAAGTTTTTACTTTTTCTTAAATAGAAAAATATATTACTCCCACGTCTTTAATTATAAGTCGTTTTTGAAAAAAAAAAAATTATCCAAATTATTAATCCTCATTTTTTACAAAAAAAAAAAAAATCCTCATATTTTTATTCTTAAAAATATATCATCTTTCATTTTTGCCCCTCTCTTTACAATGTCACGGGTGTAGCTTTTTGACTAAAAAAAAATAAAAAATTCAGGAATTAAAAATTAAGAGGGACTAAAATAAAAATATTTATTTAAAAATTAAAATTTATTTTACCCTGATATAAATAAATGAAACAAATTATATACTCCCAACAGAGAGCTTAGTTAGATTAAGTCAGAACAGTAGAGCTTAACTAGTCCCGTCAAAAGACATCGTCAATCTATATTCTAGTATTTTTCCGTGAGGATCTATATAGTATTAGTAAAAAAAAATAAAAAAAATTGACAGGCTTATAGTATTAGTCTTGAAGAATGTTGTTCACACTTCACTCAATGCTATGAAACACTGGTAATTTACCAATATAATCTCATCGGCAGATAACTGCTGATACATTTTAATCGACGACAGTTAACTGTTGATGGACATTTACATTTTTATAAGTGTGAACAACAATTTTCAAAAGTATTAGTCATGATCCTTTCGGAAAAATAGTATTACTAATGATAAAAAAATTAAAAAAAAAAAACACTTGTATAATATGCTGAAAGCCAAGAAAAAAATTCAATTTTTTTATAACAAAAAATTAAAAAAGAATATTTTGGGTCTCCATATCGTAATTGTTTGTTAGAGAATAATTTAGAAAGCATTTAATATTACACACAAATAGTAAGTTTCTTATAAAATTACATGTGACAGTATTTAGAATGAAATCGTTAATAGAATGACATTGTAACTGGTTCCTAAGCTTTTTTCTTTTGACAATATCCTAAAATATTCTTAGAAATAAATTTCTCTTTATAAAAAATAGCTATTGATTTGGAAATCTTTTTTTTTTTTGGTGGTGTGATTTTGAAATAATTTAATATTACAGACAAATAGTAGGTTTCTTTAAAAAATTATATGTGAACGTATTTAATATGAAATCGTTAATAGAAATGTTTCCTAAAATGTTCTTAGAAATCGATAATTTGAAGGTTTATAAGATAATTTGAAGACCACTTTTAGGAAAGTATATACACTAAAATGGAAGTTTTATGAAAGTATATATGATACTCTATTAAGTTACCATAAACAACACATACAATGAATGAAACCAGATTTTCGATTCAAGAGCATGGCATTCATTATCCATATATATATATAACACTCCCCACACTCAATGAGATATTTGCATCAAAAAACAAAAATATGGAGAGCAAAACAATCTTCTTAGTTCTAACCCTATTTTTATGCAGCATCACAATTCCAGTGAATTCTGAATACCATTCTGAGGGAACCCTAAAAAGTCTTCATCTAAAAGAGAAAGTAACACATCTTCATTTCTACCTCTTTGACATCCTTAGTGGAAACAAACCCACTGCAGTACAAATTGCACAACCAGACACCACCGTTGGACCAAAATCAGCAACACCATTTGGCCATGTGTATGCAATTGATGATCCTTTAAGAGAGGGACCAAATAAAAGTTCTAAAGTGATTGGAAATGCACAAGGTCTTTATTTATCTTCGAGTCAAAGTGAAAATCTTTCACTTGTTTTGTACGCTGATTTTGGTTTCACCACAGGGAAATTCAAAGGGAGTTCAATTAGTGTGTTTTCGAGGAATCCTATTACTGAAACAAATCGTGAATTGGCTGTTGTTGGTGGAAGAGATAAATTTAGATTTGCTAGAGGATTTGTTCAAGTTAAGACTCATTCTCTTAATTACAAAAATGGTGATGCCATTCTTGAGTATCATGTTACTCTTCTTCACTACTAGTGTGTGAGAAAATAATGTATGGAAATTTTCTTCCATAATTAGGAGAAAATAATAATAATACTAGTATATAGTAATTTTCTTCAATCTTTTTATGTTTTTAATTAGTTTTAAATTATTATTATTATTATTATATGATCTTTACTTTATTTGAGTTAAAATAATCTTTACAAAATGAACTGATATCATACAATCAAAAGTATTTAAGACCAAAAAGACACTCAAATGTATTTATTGTGAGAGGTTTCCATTTATGCAATATGATTTTAATTGAAGACAAATCTCAAAATCTGGTTGAATTAATTATAGTTTATTCACTTTTTTTTTTTTACTAAATCTGCTTCAATTAAACAGAAAAAAAAAATTAATTAAAGAAAGTCTCTATGATCATAGCTCAGTTGAGATTTTTTTTTTATGAACGCTCAATTGATACTTGATAAGACATCGAATAATATATTCAGGAGGGTTCAAACCCCAAATATTTTATTTATGGGAAATGCTAACCGGTGCCCCGGGGGCACTGGTTAAGGATATGAAAAAGGAAATTATATAGTAATTAATGCATTGAAATTGTGTAATTAATTGATAATAAAGTCAAAAACAGTTTCCTTTTATGGTAATAATTCCCTTTTATGGTATGCTTAACCAGTGCCCCGGGACCACGGGTTAGCAGGACCCTTTATTTATTCATATCAAAAAGGTGAATTTGTAGCGATCAGACTAGACTACTCGACAAAAAATGCTAATAATAAAAAATAATATTTACCAAGAGTTAACGTGTATACTAATCTATTGGTTGATAAGAGCTCTAACATAGCTCCAAATTATCAAACTCTACTAGAAAAACTAAAGTTAGAGAGGGTAAGAGTATGTGACTAAAGTAACAACATAATTCTGTCACAAATGAATTTAGCGAAAAATTGAGTGACACGTCCAAATTCATAACCAAAATATTTTAAAGCATACACATAAGCAATCAAACAACTCTCAACAATTTGTGACGATCTTGAACATTTTTTCGGTTATATGGAAATCTTAAAGACTTATAGTTTGGTGTATAATTAGACGTACTATTATGACTAATGCCTAACATGTGCGAAGAGGCTTTACTTCATATATTACTTGCCCGATTTGTATTGAATCCATTATTCACACATTCCGTGAATGCAGTCTGTTTTGGATTTATGGTAGAAGCTGGGAAACTAGAACATTATCATGACAACTAGGGTATATATATATTGAAGAATAGTGGATAATTTACCTCAACCAATAAACATTCATCTTTTTAGATGGTATCCATGAACTGTCTTGACTCTACCAATAAATTGCTTATTTTCATTGATTGGTGGGTAAATTACCCACCATTCTTTAAAGGTAATTTAGAAAAAACCGAACGGTATTAATTTTTATGAATCGTAGACTTAAGATATTGTAAGGACAACTAGAAACATGGCTGTATTTGAAAACAAACAAAATTCAATTATTGAAATGGTGATTTAAATTTGTCACAGATCGCAAGAAGTGGTAGAATTAAAAAGTTCGAAAATTTATTAACCCCCTAGTCCACACACACACACACACGACAGGAGGCTATGGATTCAAGACACTAGTTGAGTATCTCCAACATGGAGCTACAACTTGTTGTGTACTCCACTATCATAAGTAGTATATTATTTTTAGTCTCTCATAGAACCAATGAAGTTCATTCATCTTTTTATCATATAATACTTTAAATTATTTAATATCTTATTTCGCATATTTCTCTATTCAACTCTAGTAAATGATTGAGAATAATTTTGACAAAAGAAAAACTTTTAAAAAATAACACTTCAAATGAAAGGAATCAGTAATTCTATCATCTTTTAATATAGAACCTAAGAAATCTTATTCCTATTAATGATTGTGGCCTCATTCAATGAAAAACAAAAAAAAAAAAAGTAGAAAATATGTTCAATTCAATAGTTTTACTCTTTTTTTTTCAAAAATTTTCCATTTTCAAAATATCAAGACAACATTTATTGACTACTGTTTTTTTATTCAATTTTTTTTATATAGGATAGTGGGCCTTTTATGATAAAATCAATATTATTTTTTTAAAAGGCAATATTGTTTTTTTGAATGGGATAAAATCAATATAGTTAATTATTTTCTTAATAGAGAGTGATTGACAACATAATGTGATACACAATGAATGAATCCAGATTCTCGACCAAAAACATGACATTGATTGTCTATATATAACTCCCTACACACTAAGAGATATTTTCATCAAACAAACAAAAAACAATAAAATGGAGAAGAAATCAATCCTCCTAGGTTTAGGTCTATTTTTATGTAGCATCACAATTCAAGTGAATTCTGAATACCATTCAGAAAGAAGCATACACAGTCTTCATCTCAAAGAGAAAGTAACACGTCTTCATTTTTACATCTTCGACATTCTTAGTGGAAACAAACCAACTGCAGTAGAAGTTGCACATCCAAACATCACTGTTGGACCAAAAGCAACCCCATTTGGCCATGTGTATGCAATCGATGATCCCTTAAGAGAGGGTCCAAATGAAAGTTCAAAATTGATTGGAAATGCACAAGGTCTTTATTTGTCTTCAAGTCAAAGTGAAAATTTAACGATTGTTATGTATGCTGATTTTGGTTTCACAACAGGAAAATTCAAAGGGAGTTCTATTAGTGTGTTTTCGAGAAATCCTGTGAGTGAACCAATTCGTGAATTGGCTGTTGTTGGTGGAAGAGGAAAATTTAGATTGGCTAGAGGATTTGCTCAAGTTAAGACACATTTCTTTGATTACAAAAATGGTGATGCCATTCTTGAGTATAATGTTACTCTGCTTCATTACTAGTGTGTGAGAAAATGATGTATGGAAATGTTCATCCATTTTTTTCTGTTTCAAATAAGGGCGATTAATGTTATTATTAATTTTATGATAAGCGCCTACATATGTTGTATACGTTTGATAGTTATTTTCCGTCTTAAGGAGTTCAAGCTTCTTTAAATTGTCAGTCCTAGCCAAAATCACCCATCCCAGTCCCCGTTCTGTTTCTAGTGGTTAGCGAGTTCGTTGGGTTTTTTTCAATATATATCTTGTTTGGTCAAAGACCTAGTCCTTTGATAACATTTTTTATTTCTCATATATAGGCATAATATGATAATGCTGCCAATTTGTTGGTCAAGCATGTCTTAATACATGGATTATCCTTAAAATTCATATTGAATTAGATTGAAAAGGATCGTGACTTATATTCATTAGTTATGTATAGACCTCAACTATTCTAACTAATTGAGCAACTAATTCATTACCACTTCTAATTAATTAACCAACTAATTAAACAACAAGCTTATAGTTATAACTACTTCTAATTAACAAACTAATTGTAACTACGATTCTTATAAACAATGTTTTAAAAAATTTATCACACTTGTTCTAAAGTATATTTTAAACTCATGTATACCCTTCATATTTTTTAATGATGTTTCTCAACATATTTAATATACTATAAAAATACTTTTCAAGCGTCAAAAACGTTGATTTAAAATTTTAAAGGACAAACATGAGTTAATTTTAAAACAAGCACAAAAAATGTTAGACCTAAAATGTTTGAATGAGAATTGTTTAAAGAAATTTTTCTAAAAGACGAAAATTTAAAGAAAAATTGTAAATTTTAGAAGGAATAAAAAGAAGTAGATTTGAAGATAAACATGAAGTTTAAAAAACCTATTATAGCCTTAAAATTTATAACTAACACTGTAAATTTGTAACTTAATATAATTAAAAAAAATAAAAAATCAAAAAAATTGACTAGTTAATTTCTCAAAGTTGTTTATTACATTTTGACGAGTTGACAAAGTCTTTGGTTTGGCCTTTCCTAACCATAAGACAAGCAGATAAGCACGTAAATTGACTGATGCTCCAATTTACCATTTGTTTCCTTCTGAAAACTTGGATACATCTTCCCATTCACGACCATACATTCGTACCTTTTGAGCTAATGTAATGTATATCATAGCTCCCCAAAAATACACTGCCACAAGTATGCACGGGATAGCCACAGTGACAATTCCAAATGTATAGCTTGGTGCTATAACCAGCATGGAAAACATATAACAGCCACAGAATAGAGCAAGTGGACATGTCACTATAACACTTATACGTCCTCTTGGCATTAATAAACACATCATCAAAATTGAAACATAAAATGAAAATGTATTAAGCGACCAAAACCCTAAGAAGTATGTATGCATTTTCATCATCACTAATTTCCCCCCACCAGCTGGAGGGTTAAGTGTTGCTTCATATGCACTTGTTGCGAAAAGAATAGCAACTACTAACAAAGCGTTTCTTGTGTCACTTGAAATTCTCCTTCTTAAACGAGTAACACAAATTGCTATTCTCTCGTTAAATGTGATTTTTGATTGTAGCTCTTCGTGAAGCGGAGTAGGAGCAAGTGAAAAACCATGCAAAGCTCCTGCTTTGATCAACATGTCCTTCATTTCTGCACTATAAACTTGGCTCTGAATCTGCTCCACTATGTCCAATGCTGTTTGTTCATCTAAATTCTTGGCATTTATGTCTATATTGCTATCTATCAACAATCCAACTGCCTGCACAATATGAAATGACCATAGCTGAATTAATTAATTTTTTTAAATAGGAGAAGCGAAAAATTATTAATACTTTGAAAATGTCAAACTCTAAGGCCAACATAATAGTTGAATTAATTAATATATTGAAACATAGATTGATTTTGATTTTCAATAATAAAAAAAAAAACATTTGGGTCAACAAAAGTTGATATATCTAATTCAAAATTTTAATCAGATACATCAACTTTTATTAACTCAAATGTCTCTTATAAATAAATAAGACAGAGGAAAATATTAGTTTTAAATTGAGGTATGTAACCGCAATCGCTATAGAAGAACCTCTGGGCCACATTGCAGTTGCAGTTGCATCGGCCACATTTTTATGAAAAAAGTAGAAAGAAAAGAGAAATAGGGATGTGTCTCATATACCTGTGGGAAGCTATTGAGAACTGACATGTGCAGGATTGTGTTGCCTGCTTCATCCTCCCAATTCAGAACCCGTTTTTCCTTGTGGTGAGAACGTCTGTGGCATGTCCTTCGAAGCCAACCAAGCAAGATCTCAAGAACATGAAACTGCTTATATTTCACAGCAATATGCAGAGCAGTCTCACTTCGAACTGTAACATCTTCAATACAACCTGGACAAACAAACAGGAATTTTACTACAAGATCAAAGTTTCCAGTTTGAGTAGCAATATGCAATGGAGTTAGACCCTCTCTCCCTTTGACTCGGACAAGGTCTTTATTAATATCTACAAAGCGACAAACCATTCTGTGATATTTGTTTTGTAAAGCAAGATGTATGGGACTGAGTCCATACTCGTTTAGTTTCCAAGCAAATGAAGGTTTTAGTCTCATAATCTCAGTGGCAAAACTTGTATGTCCAGAAGCTGCAGCAATATGCAAAGGAGTATCAACAAATGGTATTAAATTATAGCGTTCTAAGATGTAAGGATCGATTTGAATCAGTTTGAATAGCAAGTCTATATCTCCCATTTGTGCTGCTGCATTCAATGGGTCATTCATGATGCCAACAAATTATATTAAAAGAACGATATCAAGGTTACTTTGGTACAAGGAAAAATGCTGCAGAGTATATAGTTTTTTGCTAGTTTGTATGCATAATGATTATTTTTATAATCTTCTTTAACCTTGGAAGCATGCAAGGAGAATCATTCTCCTTCCTATCTTTTGGTGATCTACAAGGAAATTGGCTAAGAGACCATATTGTTTGTTGTTCTTCTAATTTGAAAGTCAATGTTTGACTGGACATGTTTTTTGCATTACAAGTCAAATTCAATCGCCCTTGGAATACGACATGTTGCTGTAGGAGGACTACTAAGTGGCAAGTTGGTAAAAGAAAAAAGAAAAAAGAATGTTCTTTAGTTTGTTGGCTCCGGTCAATTTTTATGAAATGGGAAACCTCGTATCAATTACCAATTCATGACACTAGTTGAAAGTAGGGACAATTATCCCAACCAACTCGAAAATAGTTCGAGATTCGATTTGCTAATTAATTCGTTAAACTTGATTCATGAACCAAATAAGTCAAACTTAAGTGCAAAATTAAACTCGATAAATAAATGAGTTGAACATAAATTAAGTATAGTTCGATTCGTTTAATTCATGAATCAACTCGATAACGTTTCAACATAAACTTTGATAACCATATAACATGTCTTTTTAAAAATCATTCCGATATTCTTTTACATGAAGTGTTTAAATAACAAGATATGGTAGTGCTCTTTTTTAGATATTTCTTCTATACTATTATTGTTAAGTTCAAATCTGTTAGTTTTGAATTTTAAAAATTGTTTTTGATGAAAGTTGTTAGGGTTGTAGTTATATACTACTTAATTTAGAGCCTATTAATATATTTTGAAAAAAAAAATATAACTTATATTATCGGGGAGTGAAGGAGGACTAATGGGGATGGTTGGTGCCGGTGGAATGAAAATAAGGAAATGTTGATGAGGTGGTGTTAGTGAAATGAAGATAAGGAAAAATTGTTGTATAGCCCTTTGTTATATAAAAGTCCCACATCGGTAACTTTGAAAGAAAATAGGATGGACACTAAGTTATATCACGAACAGCTCAGCCCGATTCATTTCCAACCCTAGATGAAAAAAATGAACTATATTCATCGACCTGCTTATCGGGGGGAAAAAATATTCTGACATTAATATTGTGGAAATAGTAAAGAACGATCTTTGGTTACATACACGTACTTTCAGATATTATTCACTCAAGAAATGGCATGGAGAAATATTCTCTTAACTATAGTAAAAAGGATATTCCATAGATAAATTGCCTCCTATCAGATTTACCCAAGAAACCAATAAAGCTAATTCTACTTTGATTTATTCTGACTGTAACGTTGTATTCCATGGACATCTATGATTCCGGGAGGGAAAACAGGATCGGTAGCAGCTCTAACAGCAACTTTAGCCACCGCAGTAACATTGACAGGAGGTGTCAATAAAGGCCCAACAAGTGGGATCTGGGTCAATGCTGTAGTATGTTGGAGAACCTACATCACACAAGTGAATTGCAGTCAAAAACAGAGGAAACAACACATTTCTTAAGCTGCTATTCAAGACAAGTAAAGCAATTTAATCATTAGTCCTCATTTAGTTAAAACCTGCTGCTATGCTAGGCATATATCAATGCAAACATAAATATACTACAAAATAGTCAGAACTTTGATCAGGGGAAGGAGGAATGCAACTCAATTTCAGGATTGACTGGTGAACTGTTCAGACAACCATAATTGAATGGGCGAACCCCTGTATGAACCAAAACTGATAATGAGGAATGCAAACAGGGAAAACCTTGCATTTCATCCCTCAAATTGGCTTAACAAAATTATTTGCACATCTGGACTGAAAAATAAATGTATATTTCATACTAAAGAAGCAGATGAAATTACCATCTCTAACGGAGATCCAACTATGCCAAGAGGTATCTTCATACTCCCAACACTTCGAGTCCCATAAATAAACCCTGGCCTCAGAATTATTCCTGAAAAAGGCATGTAAAAGTCCAATCATATTCGAACATAATACCCCACACCATGAACTATCAGTAATTGGATTTCTGTTAGATGAAAAGAAAAAAAAAAAAAAACTTTCTTCTACAATAAAACATTGCAAAATCCCACAGGAGAAAAATTGGAAACAATGAACAGTATTAACTGTTATCAAACATGATAGTAAGCATATGGCCAAAAGATAAAATTTAAACCAATTTCTGAAATCCAGAGGTTAAAGTAAAGTGGGAGATGAATAATTACCTCCGTAAGGAAATTTGGTCAGAAGCTCAGTTTCAGCAGCTCTCTACATCAATTAAGGCACAATATTTAATTCTTGAGATTAAAATGAAAATATCTAAACATCGCTTGTACTTAATTTTTATTTTTGTAGAAATAGAAGCATCTGTACATGGCAAATGTTTCATCCCAGAGGAAAATTAAGAATATAATGAACTATTTACTAAAGAAGTTAAGCATAATGGTAAACAGCAACAAAAAGAAAACGAGTTAACCACAGAAATAAGTATATTTCTCTTCAGATGACCTGTTAGATAAAATGACTTGGTCCTAGCTCTAAATGTTAGAAACCCAGTCCATTTAGAAAAATGACCTTGTCATTGCGTGTTAAATCAATAAGAAAGGAAAGGGTGTTGCAGGAGAGATTATCAGAAAAAGCACAGTGAACATTAGAGTTATGTTAGAGAGGATCCAGAATGAGGACCAAGCATACCAAGTGGTTGGACTGGAGGTTGTTTAACAGGAAAGTTTATGTTCACTGTGGAGGCATGACTTATATAACTAAGACAAAATACTCAAACAAACATTACTTTTTTTAAAGAATCGACAAAACCTTACAACATTGTTAATACTTAAGATTCCAAGGCAAGAAATCTCAATAGAAAAATTTCAGCAATTCACAAAAAGTTTTACAACAAAAATTTCCTGGCTTTTTCTTTTCATGAATCAACAAATGCCTACAACATATTTAATACCTCAGATTCAGAGGCAAGGATTACATATAGAAAAATTTCAGCATTTTGCGTTTGCACATAGCTTTACTATAAAATTCTTCGGCAAATGGCAATTCATTCCACTAAATATCGCTACAATAAAGAGTTGGACATGTTACCTTTCCTTCATAATACCCCTGCAGCAAGTAATTTACTACACCAAAGTCAGCAGCAGAGATATAGATGAATCTTTTAACCCCTGTAAGACCAAAAGCAAATCATCCAACAATCAGTAGCATAGTACTCTAGAAGAGGAAGCAAAAACTGATGCACTGAGATCTGCATTGCTACAGAAATTCTTTTATGTAACAAGGCAGATAATTGTGGCAGCCAACTAAGAAATTTTCTCCCTCTCCCCACACTGACAGTACCTCCCTCCTTTCCTCATTACTCTTCTTACTCTTCCTTCAGTATTTTTATGTAACTGATAGTTTATTTCTTATAATCGGAACCTCTAATAGTTTCATTGTCCTGTGTCAATCATTACTGGTAGGACATATGGTTGTCTTGGTTCAGGGACACAAAGCACCGAGTTCTTTCATTTTTCTTTTCTTTCTAAAAATTATCCAAATAAAATATGCCATATTTGTATTTCTATGGTTATTCCTACCTTGTACATGTATCTGGAGAAAGGCAGTTAGAAACCCATATGGGGTAAAACAAACTTTGTGATTGTTGCTGCTGCTAGCGCTCACAATTGAATAGCGGCATGGGTAAGGAGCGATTACAACAACAATCAAGCCTTATCCCACTAAGTGGGGTCAGCTACATGGATCAACTTACGCCATAATGTTCTATCATAAACCATGTTTGGACCCAACTCGTTGACCTTTAAATCTTCTCTAATAGTTTTTCAAGGCCTTCCTCTACCTCTTTTGATCTAACTAATCTCCATCTGATCTACTCTTCGTACTACAGCCTCTACAGTTCTTCTCTCTACATGCCCAAACCACCTAAGCCTATTTTCTACCATCTGTTCTACTATACGCGCTACCCCAACACTCTCTAATGGTGTCATTCATAATCTTATCCCGCCTAGTTTTACCACTCATCCAACGCAAGTACGCAACATCCTCATCTCTGCTACACTTGATTCTCATGTTGGTTCGCCGGTCTGACTGTTGTCTAATAAAATAACCCCCAAAAAATTGGCCCTTCTATTTGTGATTTGGCAACCATTATTGTGATCCTTTATAATTTTGAAGTAAAGAATTTTTAGTAAGCACGCTTTTTTATCAAAAATACCTGTACAGTACAAATCTGTTATTTGACTGCAACAAAGTGGATTAAACAGTTAACTACTATATGTTTGGGGATATTAATTCACTAAGCTCAGGTATTACTAATTGTACAACTTTTTTTTCAAATTTGTTTTAAGCCTAATAGCATAATTAGATCCATGTAGCTTATCCCATCTAGCAGGGAAAGTCCTGGCTGTTGCTGTTGTAAGCTTGAATGATAGATGAGTACATGTAATGCCCCAAAAAACAAACATGTACTGCGCCAAAACATAAGGAGGATAGGAACTGAAAAAGTAGATAGCAAATAAGAAATGTGCAAATTCCTCGTTTACCTTGCTCTGAAGCTGCTCTAATTGCATTGATGTTGGCAGTTCCATTAATTTTGTACATGGAAGAGTTGGAGCCAAAACCGCCAACACATGAGATCTGAGAAAAGAAACATGATTAGCTAAAAGGAAATACTATTTACAATGCAAAAAAAATAAAATTTAACATACTTCTGTCTTCTGCAGTAACAAAATTTGGATATATTAGATCAGTTAGTAACCCATGATTACTACAATTCTGATGAGTATCCAAGAGCATGGGGAACCCTCCCTTATACATAGCTATCAAGGGGAAAAAAACCAAGTCGCTTAAATAATCCATCAAACATAGATGTGGGATGTGGACACCCCGTAACACCCAACTACCTATCATAGTACCACGCCTGAGAGCCGACATTCCAGCGGCTGGCACTCTGACGCTTTACTCAGCCTTGCCGGTCAATCCCCTTAGGAAGTAGCCCTTTCCGAGCCACCGAAAACCAGCTTTGTGCCAATTGATAAGCATCCAAGGACTTGGGGAACCCTGCCTTAAAAGCTACCTATCAAGAGGGAAGAACCGAGCCACTTAAATACTCCATCGAACATGCCATACTACTCTGGGCAGCCCATAATACCCAAGTACCTATCAAATTCTTTCAACCCAAAATCATCTTGCATTCAATCACAAACACTTTCTTCTCAATTTCAATCTTTTAGCATCTTCTTTTAGTTCTTATCCTTCTTTCCCTCATCTTTAGACGACTTTCAACCAAATTTTACGATCATTCTCATAAATTTTATCCAAGTTCACTAGTTTTAGGGACCAGACTTCAACAAGCTTTACACACTGTAATGATGGTAACCTATTTTCACCCCAACCACTGCTATGTTACACATTCCTTTATAACAATAGAATGCCCCATTACCCAAAAGAACAAAATAAAATGGTAAAACCTGCTATCTTGATGCATTGACAGTGAATTATATTGTTATGGAAAGCTTTACCAAAGCACGGGAGATCCTTGCCAAAAATATTGGTTAAACCAAAAGTAACAGCTTCTAAATTGCAAAGGAAACATAAAATAACCAAAATCACTTAAGCTACAGGCTTCCTATTTATTTCCTAAATATTGACCAGACATTTTAACAAGACAAGTGGAAACTTACAACAGCAGTGACCCCATTCAGAGCCTCTTTCAATGATTCAGTTGAAAGGAGATTCCCTAATCATTGGAAAATAATTTAAACATATTAGAGAATTCTGTGTCCCACAAAGACATTGTCTGAAAGGAAATGCAAGGGAAAAAACAAACCTTTATACCAGATGACATTTGTAGCCCAGGAGTCGTGCAGGGATGACTTGCCAGACCTGAAGGTAATAAAAAAAATGAATGGCAAGGCAGATTAGTTTCATGAACAAAGTGCTAAATAATATAATAAATATGAAAAGGAGTACATGACCTTCCGAAACAAAATGCAAAAAAAAAAAAAACAGGCCACTGATTTTAACTTTCCACAAGGCCACCGACACATGTCATTTTCTCAAATAATTACCGGTGTCAACGTGTAAGTGTATGGTGTCAGTGTTTGTATCTCTGTTAGTGCTTCATAGATTAAGAGTTACAAAACATAAAGCATTATGGACTGCTGGTGATCAACAACTAAGTGGGGCTGGCTACATGGATCAGATTACATTGTATGTAATGTTCTATCGTACACCTTATTTCGGTCCAACTCAATAATTTCCAACTCCTTCCTAATAGTTTCTAGTGCTAGTGATAAAAAAAAAAAAAAAAAAAACAGCATACCTGCTAAGACTTGCAACAGACAAACCATGATTTAAGGCTTCTCTACAAACATGTGATCCAACAAATCCATTGCCTCCCAGCACAAGCAACTTCAACGACACTCAAAACACATATACATAATTTGTAAGTTAGTAAAGCCACACACACACACACCAACAACAACATCCAAAAATGGACGCATGATTGTAGGATAGTACCTTCTCAGTTGGAGGTGGGGGCACAGTCTCAGCTTCTTCAACTTTAAAGGGCTCATCAATCTTGTTAGAATCCGTACAGAAACTTCTCCCGTTAATCGACACAGCCATTGCACTTCAAAGTAAGAAAATAAAACACACGATTCAATCAACAATTCACAAATCACAAAAACAACAAACACTATAACTTAGAATGTGTAACCTAACCCTAACCCTAACAATCATATATTGAAACGATACGATCATAGAACAAAAAACTGCAATGATGATTTAAAAAGGGAGAAAAAACAAACTTGAGTCTGGAAATGGAGGATGATGAGGAATGAATCAAGCGCGAGATGATTGTCTTCATTTGATTAGATGATGGATGATTCAATCGAATTCAGTGTTACCAAATTTTGTAAGCGAAGCTTTCAGAATCAATTTCTCGGTTAGAGACGAGTCTTTGTAATAACTTCAATGTGCAACGAGGGGAAAAAAGCATACACATGGCAACAATAGCTACTCACACCTCATTCACTCTATGTGGCTTTATTCCAACCTCATTTCTCATTACTCCCTGCGTCCCTCAATACTTGACATATTTGAATAAAAAAAATATTTGTCTTATAATACTTGATCTTTTCAGATTTTTAAGCAGAATTTGACAAATTTACCCTTTATAAATACTTTTTGTGGTCCCCATGTTAAAGTTTGTAGTGGAACAAAGAAAATAATCATTACTTAAAAGTGAAAAAGTTTCAAAATAATGACAAGGGCAATTCAGTAAAAATATCATTTTCTTTCTTTCATCTCTACACTTTTCTTAATCTGTGTGAAATTGTCAAGTAGGTCAAGTATTGAAGGACGGAGGGAGAGTATTACATTCTTTTTCCCTTCTTTGTCCTCAAAGCTTAAACATTTTCCTCTTTTTAGTCAAAGAACATGTAAAATTCAAAAATGACTTTTATAAAGTATAGTTAAAAGTAAAATAAAAAATATAGTTGGAATTATGACCAAAATGTGAAAGTCATATGACTGCTTGTGGGATATGAAATGTGAATATTAAGAATTTACTTGTATTTTTGTGTCTCATTATTTGCTTTACACACCCCTTTCTTTTTTCAAATTTTCCCAAGCACCCTCCCTTACACACCCTCCAATTCTCCATACATTTTGCAACATTTTTGGAAAATAACATCTCAGACTAGTGTTGGATTTATCTATGTTTGCATATGAATATTAGATTTGAAGTTTGAAAATCTATATGCAAATAGGCAAAAAGGATAAAATTGAAATGAAAAAAAAGATAAAGGACAAAATTGAAATGAAA
Organism: Medicago truncatula; assembly: GCF_003473485.1. Classification (NCBI taxonomy): domain Eukaryota; kingdom Viridiplantae; phylum Streptophyta; class Magnoliopsida; order Fabales; family Fabaceae; genus Medicago; species Medicago truncatula. Next base: position 52,191,449 of record NC_053044.1, read on the forward strand.
AAAAAGATAAAGGACTAAATTGTATTTGAAAATTAAGTTAAGGGACTAAAAATGTAATTTTGCCAAAATTAAATGATCATGGTCGCACGAATAATTTTCAACCGTGTGTGGACAAACTAAGTTTTAGGTTTGATTCGCCCTATCAATTTATGTCAATCGAATGCAAATGATTATATTGTTAAATTCTCTTCAAGGTACTTTGAAATATTTTTAAGTGACTAGCATATGCACATGAAACGTATTGATACATGATAGTTTATTGAATAAAATTCCATCAATTTACTCTCACAGTAGAGAGAATAAAAAATGGCTTAGATATGATTTTGGTAGAAATTTAACTCGTAGTTAGAACATTATAAAAAAAAATCTCTATTTTCCACCTGCAAAATCTCTATTTATAAAAATATAGTGAAGAGAAATGACTCTTGAAATAATGAGACCATTAGGGTTGCAAAGTTTCACCTTATAGATGTATATAAATCTCCTGACAAAAAAAAAAAAACTCGGCATAAACTAGTGCTCTATCCACTTCTAATGCTGATATTTGTTTTTTGAAAGACTTCTTATACCGATAATGGAGAGAATCTTTATCCTATATTTTGTGGAGTTTTGATGCCGTCATGCCGATATATTTTTTTTTTAAAACACAGTTGTAAATATCTTCTTTTTTATTTCCTTGAAGGATGTGTGCGTATACTATATGTTATAACCAAAAGCAATGTTATACATAGCTAATAATTAAATGAGTCCAACGGTAATCTTACACTCCAAATTTAAGACTGGCTATCTCTAATACAAAAATTTAATTTGATCAATACATGAAAGAAACACGATTAATCAGTTGATCAAACTTTTGTGGTTGATTCTATTTGGTAGAAAATCACATGCATAAGATAAATTAGTTGATAACAAATGAACCTATAGAACATAAATTAGTTAATGATAATTTATAGGTGACAACTAGGGTACCCATGGAAGAATGGTGGGTAATTTACCCCAACCAATACACATTAACCACATAAGCACATTTTTAAGTGGTATCCATGAACAATCTTGACCCCACCAACAAATTTCTCATTTTCATTGGTTGATGGGTAAATTACCCACCATTTTTCAAAAGTAATCTAGAAAAAACCTAATTTATAGCATATTATTATGCTAGCAGATTGAATTTAAGTATTTACGATGATTAGCAGCTAAATGAATTGATAAGTATAAATTTAAATGCTACTTGAACTACCGCATGAAAAAAAAAATGATAAGTTAGTGAGATAATTGAGAAGTCTATGAGAAAATAATAAAGTAATTAATAAGTTAAACTATTTCTTTAAAAAAAAAAGTTTAACTATTAATTACAACAATTAAAATTTCAACTGTTTTTACAAAAAGTTCAACTTATTATTTTTTTTTTTCAAGTAGTCTAGTGGCTAGAGCTCACACAGTTTAATTGTGGAGAAGTGGGGTGTCTGGGGTTCGAACCCCAGCCCCTGCATATAAAATGCAATATCCCTACCAACTGAGCTAAGCTCACGGGGATAGTTCAACTTATTATTTTATTAGACAATATAAGCGTTACCAAGTAGCTATGTTTTCCTTTGGAAAATAAAAGTAGCTCTACCTTAATAATGTAAGGTTACCTTGTGGTTTGGCTTTGTGAAACAACTTTTTATTTTTCAGATTAAATTAGTGTTCACTGTTGTCTATACTACCAATTGGTAATTGAGAGAGTATAATTAGGATAAATGACTGACGTTTAAGCCACTAAATAAATTTATCATATCATACTCTATATATGGATTTAGCTCTGGAATATCAAAGAGACTGTTTTTATTTGGAATCCCTTATATGATTATGCCGCTGTTCTTAGATTGGTAGTTTTGCTTGCGCATTCTGGCCAATTGGTTCAATTTGGCTTGCTATTGATGCTATGTGTCTGCCAGATTTGAGTTTGCTTAGTGGATTTTTCACTTTTTCCTTTGGCTAATTATAGGGGTTTTTTCTAGTGGCCATCACCATGCCTTTCTATATTGGACAATTACGAACATGATCCAATAAAATGGTTTAAAATGATAAAGATATTTAAGATGGATTAGACCATAACAATGATTGAATAGATATTAATTAAAAGTACTAATTTCATAGTTTGTCATTATGACGGATGACATGAGTCGTTACGAATAAAAGTGACCCCTAATAAATCAAAGAATCAAAGTTAGAGAGAATTTCAACTCTAGGGAGACTTTATGAAATTGGGTAAAGAATATATTTTGATGTAATAAATCAGAATAAAAAGTGAAGCATCAAGGGTGGACATAACATGTAACATGATGCCAAAAACTAAAGATATTCCCCTTTTAATCTCTTTATTTTCTCAATATGTTTGCTATACGAAGGAAACTAATCGCTCAAGGTAGATATAATATGGAATCAGCTGCGTCACAAGCAGCAAATAGAGAATATGCCCCATCTAAAATCAAAAGATTTAGGCTATGTATATTTATATTTTTAGCTAAAGGTTTAAAAAATAAATATTTGTCTAAAACAATACCTGATGTCAACATGCTGAAAAGACTCAACTAAGAAAGATTATGTTCTTTGTAGATAAGAAGAAAAAAATTGTTAACGGCACGTAAATCACAGCCAGAAAGAATTTACTCGATATGACATTAACTAAAGATAAGGAAATCAGCAAATATACAATAGGAATAGTTCATATAATAAATAAAAAAATTATAAACTGAAAAACTAACCGAAGTGTAAAGATATTGTTGTAAAAGAGTCTCTAATCGGATGAGACATGACACGAACATATGTTTATAAGTATTGATAATTTTCACCTCACAAGTGAGTTTTATAAGGATGGGTTAAACACAATATCAAAATATGACATGATATCATAGCCTTCTCCAAGACGCGTTGGGTCACACCACTTATATTCACGCACGAAATCCAATAGTGTTGGTCGTGAGAGAGTATATATTAAAGAATCTCACACTGGATTAGAGATAATATGAACATAACATGTGTTTATAAATGAAGACAATTTACACTTGAACAACCAATCTTATAAGGATGAGTTAGACCGAGTATTACAATATAACAATTATACATATACATCAAATCAGATTTCACTATAATAGCACTTTATTATGTTTTCATATTTTCAAAAATATATAATTGAATGCATATGCAATTTTTTACACCGTGAATGCTTGTTTTGAGAGAGGTTTGGTTAGTGTGAGATTGGAAAAAGAAGAAGAAAAATTTCTCTTGTTTGGTACAGAAAATATGTATGAGATAAATTTCTCTCAATGTATGAGAAGAAACGCTTGGAGATATTATTTTTGTTTTCAATTTCACTTTTTTATAAAAAAGAAATATATCACCATTTTTATGTTTAAAGATTTAAAAGAGATCAAAACTGAATGATTTTAAAATGGACAAATGAATTTCGGAGTGAGTAAAAATATAAAGATTAAAATTGTAATTAGGTCCAACAACTTTCAATTATAATAAAATTAAATTTAAAAATTAGACACAAACAACACTGTCATTGTGGGTTGTGACTTGTGAGTTTGCCGAGGGAGGCGCTTTAACTTATTTTTCTGTAATATTATTAGGGTTCGGGGATTTTTGTTTTTTTGGTACAAATATTATTAGGGGGAATAAGCTTGTAAATGTTTGAAGTTGTTTTTTTAAGAAGGAAAAATGAATTATATTATTACGAAAAACACTCTCCTCAACACAAGGCGTAACATAGTAGAATGCAAAAGTTACAACATCAACACTAATTCAAACAAAAGAAAATAAAAAGGACAACATGGATTAGCCAATACCCAAACACACCAGAGAACTGAGCCACAAGTTATGATAACGAAAAACAATGTTTGCGAATTTTGCCTTCAGCCACAAAAAAGAAAGCAGCTTAACATTATCTAAAAGCTTAAGTGAGGAGTTTGCTTTGTTATTAAAAATCATGTTATTCCTTTCCTTTCAAATAACCCAAGTACACACAAACCATATCAGAAGCATAAATGAACGTCTTGATCGAGCATGCTAAGTTGTCAAACTGTAAGAGCTGATCAAAAATACTTGTTGGATCAACCGGAGAAAAATCTAGCCAATTTCGCACTAGATGTCACAAAGAACCAAAAAAATTGCATTCCAAAAACAAATAGCTTTCCAAATCACCACAACCACTAACGAACAGCTGAGAGTCATGAGGGATAATGCCTCTTCTAAATAAATTGTCTTTTGTGGGCAAACTATTCCAAAGTAGTTGTCACGCAAACAAAGACACCTTCAAAAAATAACATCTTTATGCTAAATAAGATGCGAGACATATGTAAAATGACGAGGAACCCTACTAGTGAGAAGATAATACACACCACAAATAGTATAACCATCATTTAGTTCCAAAAACTATAGTCAGCTATCCTGAATATCAACATGTAGAGTCGCAGTGAGAAGTAAAATTTTATACTCCCCTACCAACTCTTCTGCCCACACCAACAATCTCCATCCACTTTCAAGCCTCGCCACCGTCGCTCAACCTAAAGCAAACATAATGTTCGCAGGTGTTCTACTTGAACTTCTAAATTTCTAATTGTAATCGTGGTTAGGGACAATGTACTTCAAGTGGTACCCTTACCATGGCCCCAAACTTTGTGTACCCATTGAAAACGGTAATTCATCATGTTTGTAAGCTTTTCGTACTTGTTCAAAGCCTTTAACTTTAAGTCTTAAGTCTTGATTGCTCAAAAAAAAAAGTTCTCAAGTCTTGAACAAATACATTTATTGATTTGATTTTAATATTACTTTAATTTTTTTTTATCAATATTATTTATAAGACGTAAATGCACTTTTGGCCCCCTATGTTTGCCGTCGTAGCAATTTTGGTCCACTAACAAAAAAAATGCAATTTTAACCCCCTAATTTTCGCAACTATGCTGAGAAGCCGCCACATGTCCCAAAAAAGGGGTCAAAATCACAACTTTTTTTTGTAAAGATAATGGGTCAAAAGACTCTATTTCCCTAAACATGGCAAAATTAGGGGGTCAAAATTGCATTTTTTTTGTTAGGGGGCCAAAATTGCTACGGCGGCAAACAAGGAAGCCAAAAGTGCATTTAAGCTTATTTATAAAGACTATATTCATGCAACAATTGATCGACCATTAACGTGTCTAATAGCTCTTCACTTCCATCAACCAACGGTTTTTCGCTTGAGTTCACAGTAGTATTATTTTGACACAGAAAACCTACACATAATAAGATATATTTAGTATTTTTTTTAAGTAAAGAGAGAAAAAAATTAAAAGTTGATCCTCACTATGTGTGTATCGAGGTGTGGCAGTACTGAGTCGGCATCCCACTTGTTTCTTTATTGTGACGTTTTTGGTTCTTCATGGCAGCATATCAGGTGTTGGAGAGGCGTGTCTCTGGAGCTGATTCCTCAAAGTATTAGACATCATTTATATCAATTTACTCACTTTACAGGTCAATCAAAGGCTCCCAGGTCGTTTTTACAACTAATTTGGCTTATTTGTGTTTGGTTGATTTGGAATGAACGTAACAACAAACTATTCAATAACATTGAAACACCAATTACTAAGCTTGTAGAAAAAGCAAAATTTCATTCGTTTTGGTGTTTAAATGCTAATAACAACACTTTTGTGTACGACTCTCAGAGATGGTGGTCGGACCCTTTACTTTGCCTGGTTATCGACTGACCTTTTTTTTGTAATTAATTTGTTTGACATATCGTTTCTCGGGATGGATTCTTAGGTACACCTCCATTTTGATTTCTTAAAAATAAAAAAAAAAATTAAAGTCAAAATTGTTCTCTCTCCGTCCCATAATAACTGAGCCATTTGCAAAAAAAAAAAGTCCCAAAATAACTAAGTCATTTTACTTTTTAATACAATATTAATTACTTTTTTCTCTTTATAACTCTAATTAATATTACTTTCATTGTACCAAAAAAAAAAAAAAATATTACTTTCATCATTTTCAATTCAATATATTTCACTTTACATTTATGATAGTGGAGAATGCATCAATACTTAACAAATGCACTTAAAACTATTTTTTTTTTCTTCTTCATTTATACACTTTTCTTAATACGTGTGAAATGAACTTTTTGCTCGGTTAATCCGAGACGGAGGGAGTATATTTTTACTGTGTACGTAGAAACACAAACGTGTGTCAAAATAACATTTCTAAATAAATAAATGGATTTTCATCTCATGCATACATCATTGTGGTCCTTTTAATTTCAAGTCTTCAACCACTGATGACCAACTGAATTTCACGAGTGATGAGTGAAAACAGCTCCAATAATGGATCGGTTGATGTTGAATTTTAGCTGGAATTGACAATGATTTTAACGCAAAGTAGGAGTCAGTCACAGCTTTGCTGCGAGCTAGATACTTGACTTTAGTTTAGAATCAAATTAAATTAAGGGGAACACTAATTTAAAATTTAAAATTTAAAATGTAGAACATCATGGGAAACTAAATATATATACCTTCAAAAAAGAAAAGTATAAATCGGATATCACTAAGTGTTATTTTATCCAAAGTATTCTCAACTGCATTCCAAATGGTCTACATGAAAATCTCCAATTTTCTTTTATTTCTCGATTTTTGTGAAATTTATTTTATTCTTTTGTGCGTAACTTTTCTTTTTATGACGTAAAGAGAAATAGATCTTCCTTGTTTGTTCTACTAAATCTAAACATATATACATGAAAAGGAGAACCAACTATAGCATTTAGTTAAAGTGAGAGGACCCTTAAAAAAGAGTTAAAGTAAGAAGAATGAAAGATTATGAAGCATACACAATCACTGATTCCCCTCCCATTTTGATTTGAGCAAGTGTTCATTATTCAAATATATTTAACCTAGATATATATATCGTGCATGCGTCTCAATCAAGTAGCACTGAAGCAGTTAAATTCTCGATCAAAACCCCAAACGTGAATTTGTAATGAAGTAACCTTGTATAACACTATCAACTGGGGGATTAATATTGCTGTTTTTGGTGGGGTTTAGGTTGTTTCCTTGTAAATTCTGTAAATATTGCTGATACTCCAGATTCGTTTCTTGGTGTTTCTCCTTCGCATATCTTATGCCAGGAAGACCTTTTATCGTGGTAATATAATTCATTTTAGTCTCTTAAAAAAAAAAAAAAACACTATCAACTGGGGGATTAATAGATATTAGATTAGATAGGATAATTGAATAGTTGATCCGAATATGCTCACTCAACTACTTTGGTGCGGCAAATTAGAATGTGACTATTCAATTGCACACTTAATCTGAAATTTCGTTGTTAAAGATCAAAACACAAGAGTGAAGTATGAACAGTATATAATAAGATTCCCTCTACTCAATAGTAAGAGCCATCCATATATGAAGTTAATGACCCTTAATTAATTTCATTATATATAATTTGAAAATGTATTAGATATTAAAAAAAATCCGAATCCAAATGATGAAACAAAAGGAAAATGATAGCAGCTTTGTTTCCACTTTGCCCACATTATTTATTCTCCTTTATCCCTGATTGATCATTGTGACCTATTTCATCATATACAAACATCGAATCATGCATTATATTATGTAGTGCGTTTTCACTATGGTGTTGGATTGGGACCCAATAACCACATTAGTAGAAGGTAACTCTCCTAAAAAGGATAAGAACTTTCCTTTTATTTTTATTTTCTATAAAGTATGTGACAATATTGCATCATCCAGCCAAAGATGTGTCTTTTTAGATGCATTATATTTATTAGTGCTCTATAGTAGGAGCTAGTTCAAATACAACTCACTCCCTTATAGAAAATATTACATAAAATAGGGACATAAGAATTCAAAAGTATAATTAAAATTATGTGAACACTCAGATACTTCAGAATTTTGTTAGATACCTATCCACCAGCCAATTATATAATATCATATCGTTTTTTATAATTAATTATTTTAAAGTAATTTAAATTTTAAATCAACTTTGTACACAAAGTCTTGATACCCAACAAAATTTTAGAGTACCAAAGAACTTTTTCTTAAATGTTTTATGTTGTCACATATTTATACTTAGACATGTTATTTTATAATTATTTTAATTTAATAAATTAAATAACTAAACAAAAAATTGTTTATAAAATATAATTAATATTGTTTTGAATTATGAATTATTGTTACAAACGGATATTTTTCTTTCAAAAAGTGCAGAAACTACTGTTGTAGCCAATTATTATTTTTAAACCCTGCATTTTTCTAAAGTGCAAGTTTTCTCCAAATGACATCACCCTTAATCCATCGAGTACAAAACATATACAATTTGCATAATGCATGGCCCCCTTCCTTCTTTCTTTTCTCCCGCTACTACAATGATAGCACATAACCTGGTCCACACAACAAGATGTTCATAATCAAACAAAGCACATGTCATAACTGGATAATGCATGCGGTTCGCTAGGTTTTTATTTTTTTGGAATTAACATCTATTTTGGTTCGTAAATGTTTGAGTCATTATCATTATGGTCCGTAATTGTTATTGTAAATATATCTTTAACTTTCTTTTTTCCTTGTAATCTTATAGACTAAATTGGTTAACAAAAAATACATTTGAAGATCAAATGGTTATAGAAAAACATATTAGATTATTAAAAGAACCAACTAAAGAGATACTTGAAGGTGTATTAACAATTTTGATACATTTGAAAACTATTATAAGAGTGTCTCTCACATTCAGAGATTAAAACGCCGTTTACTATCTTTTTGTCAAAATAAGTCTTGTTTAAATACCATAGCATTTCTTTCATTTCATTTTTTAAGGTCTTTGAAAGCCTTATTTAACCCTTCATCCATAATTATTCAAGTCATTTTGACCAATTATGTTTTACCCCTTCATATAATTTGGTATTTCCCTACAAATTCCCCCCAAACTTTTGCCTGGGTTGCATCATTTATCGATGTGGCTCCCAACCGTCGTCATAGTCAAAACGACTTTAATTAAATTAAAAATGCGATAGTTCAAAAGACAAAAATATAATTAAAGATTTAAAAATAGAGTAAAATATATGATTTGATAAATACATTTGCCATTTCATATATGGCTGTGTTTGGTAACACAAAAAAGTTAGCTTATAGTTTATTGGACTAGCTTATAAGCTTGTTTTTGTAGAATGAGACGTGTTTGGTAAAAAACTTTTTTCATTAGCTTATAGTATTTTTTGAGAAGCTAATTCAAGTAGCTTTTAAGCTTATAGCTTTTTATATTTTCTTCCAATTTTAACCTTTTATTAATTTAGTTTAATTTAATTTGAATTAGAAAAACAATCCATAACTGCCCACGTTTAGCATCATGATATGGCTTTTCAATTTTTTTTGTTCACGTTCCTTTTTACATGCTCTTAATTCAATGATAGATAATTTTATATAAAATTTACAATAAACAGTGATGCAAGTTTAGTCGAGTAAAATTCATGAAAATGAAGTTTTGTTAAATAAAAATTATCAATTGAATTAATAAATACATTTTATCATCTAGGAGATGAAAATATTTTGAAATAAATTTAAACATTTAAAAAGAAATACATTAAGTAATAAAAATTGTATATGATTTATAAAAAAAACACAAACATGCCCTGTTACGTCATTTTATATTTATCAGCTACTTCAACAGTTAATTTTACCAAACACTTTTTATTTTAATTTTTAATAAGTTAACTTTTCAGCTATCAGCTACCAGCTAGCTTATAGCTTCTTTTTACCAAACACACCTATAATCTATTATCATTTTTCTAGTCAAGGAAAAAAATGCTCATCTTATCTTATACTAAATATACAGGTCTTATTATTTTATTTGTAAACCTATATAAGACAAAATAGCAATAAATAAATTTATTTTGTCAAAAAAATATACAAATTTAATTTACAATCATCTAATTTTCCCCGCATCTCACTCCTTTTGCTCAAACACTATTAGGACCAGATTCCAAAATGAAAAACTCAAAACCGTGTCACAACTCACAACTTGTACAACAATTTTTAGATTCTTTGGAAATTGAAATAGTGCTCACCGAAATCCTACCTAACAAAGAAAGGGGTACCCTAATGTACTGCCCTTAGCCCCTTACCCTCCAAGCTTGTTTATTACACTTACACCAACAAAACAGGCCAAAGTCCGTGACTTCACTAAATGAAAACAATACCATGTCCTTTTTTTTTTTATAAACAAAATTACATTTTTTAGATATATTAAATAATTAATATATTTAATATTTATTATAAACTAGATACATTAATTATTCAATATATTTAAATAAAATAAAGTTTTGATTATAATAATGATTGAAACTAGTAAAGATTAATCTCTCAAGTTAGATATCAACGTAAAAAACGATTAATCTTTAAAATTAGATATTGACGCAATGAGCGCAATAGAAAACAAAACTTTTCATCAAAATATCTTAAAATTATTTCATTTTCATGATGAATGTATTCAAACACAAACTTTTAATTAAGTTGGAAGAGATTTATCTCATTTAAACACTAGTTAACCCACCTTTTCTCTTCATTTGATCATTTTTCACCCTTATAAATACCCCTCACCCCTTCTCCACCTTTTCAATTCACTTCAACCTTCTTAATCATCTATCTCACATTCTTCACCTCTTTATTTCTCTCTACCAAATTAAAACCAATCTCAAACACCAGAAACATTTTTCAAATCAAAATCAACAAACATGAGAAGCATCACAACATCTTCAACTAGTTACTCATCATTAGCACCTTCATCCACAGCTTCAATGATGAATCACTCATCATGGCACTCACCAATTCCTTACCTTTTTGGAGGCTTAGCAGCCATGTTAGGTCTCATAGCTTTTGCACTGTTAATTTTAGCTTGTTCTTATTGGAGACTCACTGGTCAATTACTAGACGAAGAAAATAACAGCAACAACAGAAACATGGAGAATGAAAAAGAAGGTGAAAATTCAAACAAAGAATCTGTGAAAGTTTATGAAGAGAAAGTTCTTGTCATTATGGCTGGTGATCAGAACCCAACGTTTTTAGCTACACCTGTTTTTCCAAAATCATCTTCTGTTATGAATCTAGATGCGAATCACTCGGATGAACAACGCGAAAACCATGAAACTGTTGAGAAATCAGAGAAAGAAGAAATGGAAACAGAAGAACAGAGTCAGTCAGTAACATAATTTGTTTTTATTTTCTTAATTTTATCTATTTTCTTCCATGATTCGGGAAGTGTAAATTTAAGATGAGATAAATTTGTTATAATCTGAAATTAATAATTTCTTATAATCTTTGGTGTTATGACTTATGAATGATTTTGAGCTTGAGAAAAAAGGAAGTAATTATGGTTGATGAGTAGTAGTGAGAAGCAAGTAAACAGAACAGTGTATGACTGCGTAACGAAATTTGTGTGCTTAAAATAAAAATGAAATAGATGACGTAACCGGAATAATAAAGACAAATTATACCGTCTCTGTTGTAAACTTTCCATTCTTATGCAGTTATTCTTTTCTTGGTATTATTTTATTTTTAAGTAAATGACAAATTTTTTTTTTTTGGTTACAGAAGCTAAGAAAGTAAATGACAAATTCAAGCTTAAATAAACTTGTGAGAGAAGAAAATGAGAAACTTACAAATACACCAACCGCTCAAGAAAGGAGTAGTAGTGGTATTGTTATTTTCTTATTTCATAAGAACAAGTAATTTATACAGCACTGGTAGTAGTAACTCATTATTTCCTTTTTTCCTATTCTAAAGAATAAAAAAACTTAACTTCAATAATCATTAATCAGCTCTTTTTATCGCATTAACATTCCTGGACAAAGGAGTAAAAAAAAATCTTGGATACAAAATGTAGTAAAACATCACAATACTACTACATTAATGATTTTCACGGGAAGCAGGATGGAAAAAAGACACGCGTGTGCTTCTCTCATTGGATGCAACGAGTCAACGAGATATGTGTTATGCTGCTACGCATAGCCGCATCGCTGGCTTCCAAACACACAAAAAGCAACAATTAAATGCAACTTTTTTGTACAACTCTTTTCGTGTAGTACTCAAACTTTGAACTTGGGCAAGTAATTGATTATTGAGTTGTTGTTGCATCACTCTAATCGCACTTCGAACATCTTCAATGGAGAATCGTCTGTTTAACACGAACCTCATTTCTTGGCACATTTAATGTAAATTAATATGTGATTTATTTGTAAAAAATATTGTTCCAAAATGAACAATCCTTTTCATCTTCAAGATAATATTAATTTCAAATAATATTATTTTCATTACTCCTAAGTCAGCGCATTGCGCTAATAACAATAGCATCCTCTCTCTCTCTCTCTGAACAAGGGATCACTGTGATTAAGTACTTTATCCGTTCATTTCTAATACATCAAATCCTGTCCAAAACAACAACAAAAATAGTACTCCAACATCATTGCTATTTGTTTAACATGCACAAGATGAATTTAATCAGAACCAGTCTTCTAAATTGGATTGTAAGAACATTGATTATTATCAACCACCTTGAAAAATCTTCAAATTTGCATACCTCTTCCACAATTTTGCATACCTCTCCCACAATCTTTGAATGCATGAAGCATAATCTCATATTACAAACATAACACAAGTCATTATCGGTCATGGTACACTGTTTCTTCTTATCGTCATTAGAGTTCGCCAAATCTTCCACAACAAAAACTTGATCTTTTTAGGTCCCTTCCAACACCACGTTAATACATTTAGCAGTAACTGAATTATTTATCAAACTGCTCACTCGTAATAGAGACGCGTAGGCTAGAAATTCCCATAATTTTTCCTTTCCAGGCAATTAAATCTCGTTGATCAATTCTATGAGAGGGAATGGCGAGGATAGCATCAATCACATACCAAGGCAGCTTTTTTCTCAGCTAAACCACATCTCAATTACCTAAACGAGTGATGTATGATTTTTGTTGGTTTTGACTTTTAAGTTATGGCTTATGTGACACAGACTCCATTCCATTTCATCATAATTCATAGATGTCACACTATTAATCATTAATTCATATTCCAAGCAGATCTTAATCCAAGGCCTCCACATTTTATAGGAGAGAAAATTGATCCGAAGGCTTTGTTTGGGAGTTTGAGGGGAGGAAGAGCTTTGGAGGGACCGAAATATAGTGGAAAATTGAGAAATCTTTGACAAAATAGTATTTTGTGAAAGACGAGTTACAGATTTGGCAAGGGTAATTCTATCAGCTATGGAAATAATATTTGACTTTCAGTTAGTTAGTATCTAAGCAACCTTATCAAAAGGATAAACTGATAGGTACCTGTTCTGGTTTTGTTATGCAATAGGGGCACACCAAAATATTTCGTCAAGTCCTTTCTGCTTCGAAAGCCCAAGGTTCTACCCAAATCACTCTTGATTATTGTATTGCCTGTTAACATTTTTTCAAAAGCAAATTCTAGTATTCTCAATACTTACCTTTAGCCCTGAGATTTTGGAAAAAATGCCAATAACATTCTTGATCATCCGCAAAGCTCTTTTATTGCTGTTTCAATTTTCATTCAACACTCTTCCTAAACTCAATCAGATCGATACAAACAACCTCAGTTTCTTGGAAGCGGAACATAGTAGATGATTGAAGCCCGATGGAAAAAGCAGTTAATTGATCGTGTTCAATTTTTTTGAAATAATATATTTTAAAATTGCAGTATGATGTGTCAAAATTATGAGTACTGATTGGTTCAGACATTTATTTGCTTAAAAAAAAAGTTTTTTTTAGATTACCTTTGAAAAATGGTGGGTAATTTACCCACCAACCAATCATAATGTGCAATTTATTGGTGGGTAATTTACCCAACCAACCAATCATAATGTCCAATCATAGTTTATGGATACCACCTAAAAAGGTGAATGTTTATTGGTTGGGATAAATTACCCACAATTTTTCCATAGATATCCTAGTTGTCACAGAAAAAAAAAAATTAAGGTTTAGGGTTTTGGAAATCGTCTTCTAGAATGATTCGCGTTAGACTTCTTTTATCTCATTCTCATCGCATTAACCCGGTGCTACCAAATACATCAATTCGTGTCTCAGGTATTAATTACTTTACTTTTTTCAGTAACGAACATTTCCCGAATATGCTTGATTATTGACTTTTATTTTCCCCTTTCAGCATCACTGTCAAGATACCACAATTATGAAAGAGATCCATCTTCTTCTTCTCTAGTCAAGAGAAAGGGAATTGCCGGGGTAAGTTTTCTTTTTACTTAACTATTTTGTGTCAATTCGTTCCCATAATTTGTATTTTAATATTTCCATGTGTTCTATGCCTAATCACTGTGTGAATACAAGGTCACCGACGCGGATTTTCAAAAAGGGTTTGAAAATTGGTGCAAGAATCATGAAGCAACATTCTCCTCAGAGGAAGATAAACAAAGCACGTTCAACTGGTTCCGTAAAACTTATATCTACGGTCGTGAATTTCCTTGTGGTGCTGCCCCTCCCGTGCATCGCAAAGATATCATAGATTGCCTTCGGAGATATGGAGACAGTAAAGTGATGTATGAGTTTTTGTTGGAAAGATCGAGGTGCACATACGAACTTACATAAGACTGAAGGATCATTTTCATCTTTTTTATGTTCTTTTTTCTTTTTCATCTTAGTTTGCTTTCCTAATTAATTTCTTATAATGATGGTGGCTTTAAGTTTGAGTTCCGAAGTAAGAGTAGTAATATGCTACATGTCAGATAAAATCACAATTTTGGTATAAAATCATGAGTTAGAATTCTAAGCTCTCCTTTCCTTCTTTTTAACATTCAGTGTTGTGTGTCATTGTCAGTTGCCACTTCTTTCTGTTTCGGTCGTGTAACATGTTTATTCTATTATTTGACTGGTTTGTACTTTGTGTGACAATCACTGATGCATACCTCAAAACAGAGAAGCAGTAAAGCAAGCAATAAACACAAATGAGTAGAAATATTGTTGGTATTATTGAATTAGAAATTGAAAATACAGATGAGAACACACTCCTCAATCCTCCCCATAGCAGAGAGAGATTGCAATTCTTTGCTCCCTTTCTTCTCAGATCAATCCTTAATAACATAAATCATAACTAAACCACGCCCTCTCAAACTGGCCCTACTGCCACATCAGCAGTGCTACTTCCTATTTCTCCTCATATAGACTTTCCACACCTTAGGCCCACTTTGCTGGCCCAATATCATTGCGTCCCTATCAATTACTATGTTTATAAAGCTTGCCATAATTGCACAAACATAATGTTTTTGCTGTACAGCTTTGTACTCTTTAGTCTTTACATACTATATGTAATAATTTAATTATTCTAGATGTTTGCATATTTTTGTTACTTATGATGTTCTTATTGGACTCGATTGCATATTTTTACCTTTCCATTCTAATTTGCTACTTAGATATTGCTTTACATACACATGCCTCGTCTTTAAAGGGCTCTCATTTAACCTTAAATTTGATTGGAGACATGATTTGTTATGGTTCTTTTCAAAGTTCTAAGGTTGTTTTAAAACCATATTTGATATGTACAAGTATTGAACGATTTTGCACATTCCTTATTCCTTTTTTTTTTTTTCTTTTTGCACATGAAGGCAACCTGTCTATCCTCCCTATCCGGCCAACTACAATATAGATGACCCTTCTGTCATGGCTGAACTCGATGAACTTGAGGAAGTTACTAAATGTAACTGTCCTGACTGTTGCACTGGCCGCGACCTCGGGCAATATTGAACGCGGCGCCAGGTTGTTGTCTAACAATGGAGACCCTACAATAACGTAAGATTGAATGATCATTTTCACGTTTTTCTGTTTTTTTTTTCTGTCCTATCTTCATATTATGGTGGCTTTAAGTTAAAGTTATTTATTAAGAGTGTTGTAATATGCTATGTGTGGGATAAAATCAGGACTATGGTATTAAATCAAACTTTTGGAATGGTGAATAGGTAATGAGTTGGAATTGTATGCTCTCCTTTAGCAATGCAGTGTCGCGTGTCATTGCCACAATTTGTTGTGTTTTATCAACATATTTCTTTTTATTCTAGTCATGTTTCCTTTATTCTATTGTTTTATTGTTCTCTATGCTAATCACTATGTTTATAAAGCTTGCCATAGCTTAACAATACATGTGATAATTTTATATTTCTAGATATTTATCTTCAATTTGGGAGATATATGCATCGGAACACTTGTTTCTGAGCTATACCTCATTGCCATTTTGCATATTTTTGCTAATTTTGATGTTCTTATTGAATTATATTGCATATTTTTACCTTTCACATCTACTTAGTCACTTAGGCATTGTTGTGTATACATGCCTCATCTTTAACTGGGGCTCATTAAACATTATTATTATTTTTTGGGTGAAACCATTAACATTAACCTTGATCTGAGACATGAATTGTCTTAGCGTGTCATTGGTGCTTTTTCGAAGTTCTAAGGTTTTGTTTAAAAACCGTTTTTTATATGTCGAACGTATTGGACGGTCTTACTACATTTCTTGTTTTTTATTTCTTTCTTACACATGAGGTTACCCTCATATTCTCCCCATTGTAATTTCCTTTCCTCTGACGGTATTTGTTTTCTTATTTTGTGTTGTGACTTGCAGGAAGATATAAACCATCTTGGGCAATGGCAACATTGTTATCTTGCGGAGGTTATATAGGCTATGCATCTTTTAGTGGATCAATGAGCTAGCACTGACTTTTAGTTTATGAATTTATTTATATGTAATGGTAGTGTGGAGAAATAGCTGTTCTGGTCTATTTTAGACTTTTTAGAATATTTAAGAACTTATTGTTGAATCATTTACCTATTAATTATCAAAGTTGTTTGTATATGATTCACTAGGAGTAATATTTAGACTATTTTACTCCAGTGACATCTAAAAGAATCATGACAAATTGACAGTAGCCTGAGTAGTAATTAAGTTCATGGCAAGACATACAATGAAATGGAATATATAATCATAAGTGTGGGGAGATTAGTCACTTTAGTCCCTGAATAGGAAAGGAGTCGTCACTTTAGTCTCTGAATGCAGATAAGTTGCAAAATAGTCCCTGAATGTAGACTCTGTTAGTCAATTTAGTCCCTGAATGCAGACTCCGTTAGTCAATTTAGTCCATGAATGTAGACTCGTGTTAGTCACTTTGACCCCTGAAATTGACCAACAGAGTCTACATTCAGGAACTGTTTTGCAATTTCTCTGCATTCAGGGACTAAAGTGACTAATTCCCCGTAAATGTGATTGAGGGCTTTCAAGTTATTACCATGTAATATGTGGAGTACTTCAATGCTAAGTGTACTCTTCTAAACGATTAATCCATCTCAATGCACGATTTTAATTTGACTTCTATATATCTTTTTTTAACCTGACTTGATTTTTTAGCTTTTTTTTCTATCCAATTGAAATCATGGGTAACTAGTTTTAAACAACCCTTTGTCTTAATGTTTATTTTAACCAAGCTTTGAAAAGTATTATTTCTTTTGTGCACTTGAAAATTTGGAACATCCTTGTTTTAAACAAATGTGTGTTTGTTACTGCTCAATCTATATGTTTTAATTTGATTGTGTTTGTTTCTCCCTCATTTTTCTGACCTTGGCGGTCTATACATTTTATTCACTTTTTGTTTGATGACAGAAAAGGGAGAAGAGTATTAAGCAATAAGTTAGAATAAAGAAATTTAAATTACGGGGGAGGGCATATTATTTTTTTCAATAAAAAATTCGGGTTTGACATCATTATTTTTTTAACTGCAAAATGGATTTATATTAGATAAAGAGAGAGGTAGTTAGTATTTTACCCACTAAACTAACAAAAGTACAAAGGATACTCGATCAAAGAAGAAATAAATATTACAGACTAGAAAATAAAACAGTCAAGTGACTTTTAAAAATCACTCATGATACAAACAAGGGCCATTTTGTTTCTACATAGGAACCACCTCATACATATTTTTACCTTAGCATTTACCTTATTTTTAATATTATTAATTATTTTTTCTACAATACATTTAATAATTTATTACCTCATTTTATCTATTTATCTTTTTGCGGCCATTAAAATTGGACTGCGAGAATATAGCAATCATTTTTTTCCATTTAAAATCAATTTTAACTATATTTTAAAAAAGATTCAATAGAGAAGAAGTGGGGATTTTAGGAAAATTTTGTTGATACGTTGGATATAATATGCTTGAATAAGGAGAAGAGGGTTGTGGTTCGAACGATAAAAGAGTTTAATATGACATTACTAGGGAAATGATGTTGGACGTTGAAAATGAATCATCGTTGTTTATGATATAACATCTTAGTGGCACGTTATGGTGAGGAGCGGGTGGTCTTGTGACAAAGCTAAATTAGGATTAATTTGTTTGAAAGATTTGATGAATTTGAGTGTAGGTGTTGGGGTGAGAGTAGACACTTGGTTCGACGATAATTTGGGACGCGTAGAAGACTAAGTGTCCTTTACGCTATTTTGGTGGGATCTATGACTAGAGAAAGGTCATTTATGTGTTAGGTTTATACGTCTTTTTAACTTAGCTAAAAATAAGCTATAGACGGTAGAAGAGATAAGCTCTCTAGGTAGAGGGAAAATCATGACAAAGGAGACAACGATTGTTGGTTTGGGAGGAAGAGCATGCGGGAGAGTGCAATGAGCTCTTAAGAGCATCAAGAGCGTTGGTTCTACATATTGTCATTAAAACACAAGAACACAAAGTTTTGTTCTAGGCATTGTAGGAGAATGACCTGGAAGACAGGTTGGAGAACCATTCTCGCAGGGAAAAGAAAATACTATGTGAAGTTCATGGTGGACCGCATATAAAACAAATTAAGAACTTAAATGAATTGTAGTGAAAATGAAGAAGTGTTCTTGAATCCTATGTAGCAATTATTGGCCCACAAAAATTAACATGAGAACATCAACATTATTCTAGCATTGATGATGCTCTAACATCTATTATTTTGCAAGATGATGTAGCTGACATGCAGTGGCGGAGCCAGGAATTACATAGAGCCTGGGCGAAAAATTTATCGCAAATTCACATGTGACATAATATATATATAAATTCCTTCCTTAAAAAAAAAAAAAAATATATATATATATATATATATATAGATATAGATAAATAGTCATATATAAAAATAAAAAAGGATCGTCATATTAAGTTGTTTGAAGGATTTATCGGCACTGGCGGATCTTGAGTTATTTTCTCGGGGGTACCAAAATTCTATGAAATATATATTAAGCTGTTTGAAAGATTAATCAAAAATGTTAACTGCTGTAGTGATTTAATTTACATGGGTATAGCTCAGAGGTGTGTGTTCAATTCCCTCCATGGAACATTTTTGAAAAAAAAGTAAATATATACAGAAATATAAAAAAGGGAGAAGAAGGAAGAATCGAACCCGCAACGTCTGAGAAAAATAGCAACTGCTTTTCCACTGCGCTAGCTGGAAAATATATAAATAAAATGCCTGATATAATATATATAGAAACATTGCGGTACCATGGGTTCTAAGGAAGATCCGCCATTAATTATCGATTGAGCCCGGGGTCGACGGGCGGTGAAACCGCCCCTGCTGACATGGGATTATAACACATACAACCAACTAAATGTATACGATTAACAAAGTTTATCATTTATTGTCATACGGGGAAGCCTGATGGTGGAGTTGATATTACTAACATTATTTGAAATGTCACTCTTTTTGTTTGAAGATTACTTCCTAATTGAATTCCTACCAAAGTCAACTTGTTTTGAAGATGTATTATTGTTGTAATGTTTTGAACTTGAGTTCTTCTCATAACTCTTTTTTGTTGGGTAGAACATTGTTTTTTAGTTTATATATTCTGTCCTTTTAACAAAAACAATCTCTTCTACTAATTTTTTTTTTGGTGGTGACTCGATTAATATAGTACACTAGACAATTTTACAAATGAAAATTGAAAGCGTAAAAGAGAAGGTTACGGGTAAGACAATATCAAGTGTTGTTATCAAGCCTAGCTTAAGCGATGCAGCGGGGTCCAGTTAGAAATAAGACATTGCATTGGAATTGAAACTTGCTACCAAACGGTCCAAAAAGTCATCGTCTCCTTCACGCCTTTGCAACCTTCAACACTGTTGCACTTCAATTCATCTCTTTACACTTTAGCTAATCCAAATCCACGTGTCGACCTCCAATTCGCCATTCTTCAGATATCCCTGTCCCACCACACTAGGTAGAATTGAATTGTACTGAAACAAAACAAGTAATCAACTTATCCCCCTTTCACATAACACCTCCTCTTCTTCTTCTTCTTCTTTCAAACTAAAAAAAACTTCCTTCCAAAATGGCTTCTAAACTCTGTGACTCATGCAAATCCGCCACCGCAACTCTCTACTGCCGCCCTGACTCCGCCTTCCTCTGCGGCGCTTGTGACTCCAAAGTCCACGCCGCTAACAAACTCGCCTCCCGTCATCCTCGCGTCACTCTCTGTGAAGTCTGCGAACAAGCACCTGCACATGTCACGTGTAAAGCCGATGCAGCTTCTCTTTGCATCACCTGTGACCGTGACATCCAC
The DNA here is from genome assembly GCF_003473485.1 of Medicago truncatula. Classification (NCBI taxonomy): domain Eukaryota; kingdom Viridiplantae; phylum Streptophyta; class Magnoliopsida; order Fabales; family Fabaceae; genus Medicago; species Medicago truncatula. The sequence continues at coordinate 52,212,076 of NC_053044.1, forward strand.
ACTGCTAATCCTCTCGCCGCACGTCACGAGCGTGTTCCCGTTACTCCGTTCTTCGAATCCAACACTTCTCACTCTGTTAAATCGCTTAACAACAACAATAACAACTACGATGCTGTTAAAGATGAAGCTGAAGCTGCTTCGTGGTTGATCTCTGATCCGAAAGCAGATCTCAACTCATCTCCTTATCTTTTCTCTGATTCCGAAGCTATTCCGTTTATGGATCTTGATTACGGTGTAATTGAACATAAAAACGACGGTGTTGTTCCCGTTCACGGTAACTTCGATCCTTTTGTTTCTGCTTACAAGAACAACAACGTGCACTTGCATACAGAGTTAGAAACACCGTCACAGTCGCAGATTAGTCAGAGTGTAAGAGATCTTAGATCTAAGATTCTAAGCTTGATATATAGACATAGAAATATTGATTAATATATATCTTACACTTATTTTTTTGTTATGATTGATTAGGTTTCATCTTCCTCGATGGACGTTGGAGTTGTTCCTGACGCGAACACCGTGCCGGAGATATCAAACTGTGGTTACGGGACGGTGGCGGTGGATCGTGAAGCTAGGGTTATGAGGTACAGGGAGAAGAGGAAGAATCGAAGATTCGAGAAGACAATTCGTTATGCTTCTCGTAAAGCTTATGCGGAAACTAGGCCTAGGATTAAAGGGAGGTTTGCGAAACGCACTGATGCAGTTGATTCCATTTCTGGATACGGCGTCGTTCCCACTTGTTGATTTATTTTTTGCTCTTGTTGATTTTGTTGCTTCCTATCTTCCCGCTGCATTTTCTTTCATGATGTATATAACTTTTTGCTTGTTTAATTATGTAATGTAAAGTTGCAAACTGACCTTGCTTGCCAAACGATTGATTTTCTATGCCTTTTGGGGTGAAATTTGCATGTTGATTAACGTATCTTAATCTGTAATAACATTGGCTTAGGACGTGTGATTACATGATTTTTTAATCACTAATCATAATATTTTAATCAAAGTTCTTTCTGCTCTGTGACGTAATGCAACTTTCTTTTGACTTGGATCGTCTTCTTCCAAATAGTGTCTCAATCCTGCTACTATGCGTCTCAATAATACAATGAATCGGTTTGCATAGGAAACACCTCCGCAGCAAGGATTTACTCCTTTTACATTCCCAACTAGAGCACGTGTTACTGCAACAAGTAACACCACGAACTTCACTTCCAGAATCAAGAAAGTTAAGTACAAAAACATAGTTTATGTTGGGTCATCCATCATGGGGGGGACTCAAGTGGTCATCTACACTGGGTGAACGTATTGAGTGAGAGTGATCATAGAGGTAAGTTGGATTGGTCCTCATAATTTGCCGCAGCCATGTGTCCTCGATCGTCCAATCATGATTTAAGATAGAATTATAAAATAAAATTTGAATCCTTTTTTTACGAAGTTTGCTCGATGAAGATTAGACCGTTTTTAATGTAACGAATGCAGGACTGCGTTAAAAAGTTGATTGCAACAAATCTTATTTTGAGTTGGATGCTCAATTTTAACCAAATTTTTAAATATTGAATTTATGGATACTCTAGTTTATATATTGTTTAACATTCATTTTTTAAAGTAAATGAGCATCTTATCTTAGAGGGCAAACAATCATTTTCACTAAGTGTAACACCATATTCCCTTTTATCTAAACATTGTAAACATATCTTCGAGTAGCATGTATTTTAACCAAGAACGACAGACCCAAAACCTTTACATTTACCACTTGTGCCAACAAGTTATAAGGCATATTTTGTCCAAAAAGATATATTATAAAGCATATAATAAATTTGTCATATAAAGTGTTCCTCATAAGATGTATCCCTTCTCCCTTACTCCTTAGAGTTGTTAGGTTAGCAACAACTTAACCCTAAAATTTTGGCTCTAAAACTGCAACATTTAATGCTAATGAGGTTAACCTAAAAATATTTCCCTCCTAAGGCATTTGCAATTTGAATTTCAAAAATATTTTCAATGAATTAATTCAAAACCATTCGGTTCCTTTTGATTAACTATTGCACTGCAATTAATATTTTCCATCGGTAACCCATGTAAATCCCTTGCTCCTTAAAGTTGTTAGGTTAGCAACAACTTAACCCTAAATTTTTGACTCTAAAATTGCAGCATTTAATGCCAATGAGGTTAACCTAAAAATATTTCCCTCCTAAGGCATTTGCAATTTGAATTTCAAAAATATTTTCAGTGAATTAATCCAAAACCATTTGGTTCCTTTTGGTTAACTATGCTAAAATTTCTCCTCTCTTTGAACGATGCACTGCAATTAATATTTTTCATCGGTAACCCATGCAAATCCCTTACTCCTTAAAGTTGTTAGGTTAGCAACAATTTAACCCTAAATTTTTGCCTCTAAAACTGCAGCATTTAATGCTAATGAGGTTAACCTAAAAATATTTCCCTCCTAAGGCATTTGCAATTTGAATTTCAAAAATATTTTCAGTGAATTAATCCAAAACCATTCGGTTCCTTTTGGTTAACTATGCTAAAATTTCTCCTCTCTTTGAACGATGCCCTGCAATTAATATTTTTCATCGGTAACCCATGTAAATTGCACATTTCACACAACTCAGCCTGACTCTCCATTTTCCCACTCAGATGCACCGAATGCAGCACCTCAATTTTCTGCTATATATATACATCCAACACACATCAGTCAGACATCATTTTTTTTTTTTTGAAGAATCATGTTGTAACCATGCGTGTATAGATAATGGAATAGCAATAAGGAGAATAACAAAGTCCAATAATAAGTAGCCTTCAAATGCTTTTAATTGATGAGAAAGTAGCACTACACATAAACAATGAAGAGCAACGTCTGTTAAACTTCCCCTCCCTATACATTCACATATAAAGAATGTATTCTTTTTACATTTATTACTCTATGTTTATTGGAAATAGTCTATGTTGGTACATTTGTTTGTTTGTCTGTCATACCTAAAGGATTACGAATGAATAAAGTCATATAAATACCCTTATAAATATTCAGTCATATATTATGCCTTATGCCTTACTCTTTAATATTATTAGGTTTGCAACCACTAAACCCTAATAATTTCCCTCTAAATCTATTGCATTAAACGTTGTCAGTGATAACCCTAGAAAATTTCCTCTAAAGCCAAATATTTGAATTTCAAAATGAATCCCAATAATTGAGGTAAAAAATCTGATGATAGGAATCAGAGAAAAATTCTCCTTATTTTCCTCCAATTTTTAACGTGCCATCTTGATACAATGAACTGCATTAATTTCCAACTATTGTCATCGCACATTGAAAACACAAAGCTCTCCACTCATCATATTTGTTTGTTTCCCACGCATATGCACATGTTACAACACAAAACTATTCTTATTCTCTATCAATTGTTCTTTCTCTCTCATTCTCACTTCTCCTCTCTCGATCTCTTCTCCTCTCAACAAAACTGTTTCTATTCTCTTCTTCATCTCCTTCATAGAACAACAATCAAATAACGTTGGATTCTTTAGATTTGCAAGAGAAAACAATCTATCAGATGAAGTTATTTATGAGTTTGAGTTTATCAAGAGGAAATCTCATGCTGTGTTACAAGTCACAGCTTCTCACACGGTAAATTTTGATGTTTCCCATTTGTTTATGCATCAGTTCTATTTTTTTTTACACTTTTTTCTTCTAATGTCTTAACTGTTGTATTGCAATTCATATAGGTAGTTTGGTTGATTGGTAGGTTTTTTATTTACTAATAGCTACATCAACGAGCAATATGATTATGGACTAAGTGTAGTTAGTAACAGAAATTGTGAATAAAATTTCTTCTTAATTAAAATCAATTATTAAAGGATGTTGAATTTATGAATAAAGCTATATTTTTACCAAATGCAGATTGTCGGTAAGATTCACAATGATCTAATCAAACACTACTCCAGATATGCTTTTATTTTACCAAGCCTATTTCAAAATCAATATATGATTAATTTAAGTATAACTAAATGCAAATTGCTTGCTACATTCATTCCAAGTATAGGCAGTCCTCCAAATTGAGTGTCAAAGATTGGCTCCTAAAGTTCTTTAGAACAAACAAGTAGCAGGTGCTGCTTAGCATGATTCTTTGGATGCATTTGCTCAGTCAAAAAGTGTCTCCAGCTCTTCAGAGTTTTCTATTTAATTTATCCCTCGATATTACATATAACTTTCAAACTAGATATTTCAGGCTGAGATGAATGGCTCACATACAATTGTGCGACTTCAAATGTATTAGTATTGGTTTTACCAAGGGATTAGGACTTTATACGAAGATTAGTCGATGTTATAAGCTGCTGCAACAATTTTGGGAATCATAACAAAAGTGAATTTTAATAGAGTTTAAGCCATTTATGCAATGCTCCATAAATTGTTTACTTTTGGATGTCTATATTTGTTGGTTTTTGATGAAAAAATATGAAACTATTGGATAAAGGGAATTACCACACTTTTTTTACATAGGAATTTAGTTTGTTTTAACATAACTATGTATATATAAATATATTTTCAAAATTTGGTACCTATTAGATACCCTCATACTCAAAGTCTCGCTTAATATCACAATCTTAAGTGGGACTCACACTATTCCATTTTACTAATAGTGAATGTAGTACAGCTCATAAGACCCGTGCGGCGCACGGGTCATCAATCTAGTTAAAGAGAAACATCTAAGTCTTACAGAGAGAACATAACCGGTCGAAAAGAGGAAAAAAAGAAGAAAAAAAATGTTATCAGTCAATGCATAAACAAGAGAAAGGATTAAGCTATCAACCATGATAATTGAAAGCTAAATTAAAAATATATTTTGCCATCAACCACCAATAGAAAAGTTATTTGACCCTACCTAAAAGATGACGAATAAAGATTTCCTTTCGGCTAAAAATTCTATTATTCTTCTCTTTTCAGATTATCCAAAAACAAATAACATACATTAAAGACCGTTGTACTTTTGAACCGTCTGTTGAAAATCCAAACTGCGTAAGATGATTTGAAATACTTAAAGGATCAACCGAAGAGAAGTCAATCTAATGCCGAACATGCTGATGAAGAAATTATAATTCAAAAACAAGTGATTGGCTGATTCTGAAGCATCACACCCACTCACACAAAGTTGAGAGTCTTGATTAAGTGTGAGATGGTATACCTACAAAGACATTTAAATTTTCGAGTTAGTGTGTTTTGATATTTTTTCAGAATGTGTGTACCTGTTTTTGCAACAAGGTGTTCTATACATAGATTACCGAGTGTGTCATGTAAGCATGCACAATTAGAAGATTGTGTCGTTCTCACCAAAGGGATGGGCAATCGACTAATCATATAGATGGCTCAAATTAATTTCGAGTGCTTTGTTGCCTGTAGCGCAACTCTTCACTGGCATAGGTATTATGTGGAAGACTTTTATGCCTTGTTTGACCTTTGACTCTGGAATCGAGAAGTCGAATCCACTTCATGGTTGAACTTTAGCCCAATCCAAAACAATTATATTAGTTCTTAAAACATATATCTACATATATATATATATATATATATATATGAGTCAGGATCCATTGACATCAGGTGTCAACGAATTCGTTGACACCAAATCTCAACCGTCGATTGTTTTTAATCAAAGGGTGTGAGTTTATTTGTTAAATTAATAGCGTGATCTTTTTCTCTCAAGACTTACAGGAATGCATACTCCTTTTTCCCATCAGCTGTAACACACGGCATAATTCCTTTTCGCTATCACCGATGGCCGTCTCCTTATTCATATTTCATACCAAAAGGTGTGATCTTTTTGAATTTAATTTAAAGGGATTTCGATATGATCTATTCAAGCCATTTTCTCACAAATTCAATGCAGTTGCTATAAAATCATGTTTATTCAATTAATCCAATTACAAAAAACTCAATTAATCATAGTTTGCATCGGTTTCAATGCATATGTGAAATGGTGGAGAACAATTTTCGGTTAGGAAAGATGAATATCATTACGGTGGCGGCGGCGGTCAGCAAATTGAGTTTTTTTTTTTTTTGTTATCAAACAAATTAATTTTGTTTTAAAACTGATAAATGTGCTAATCAAAAGTAAAGATACGGTGAATCAATTTAAAAAGTTATTATTAGCCTTTGATTAAAAACAATCAACGGTTAAGATTTGGTGTCAACGAATCCATTGACACCTGGTGTCAATGGATCCTGACTATATATATATATATATATATATATATATATATATATATAGGATTTGTTAGGATACATCCACTAGTTTTTATGTGGGAGTGTTTTAGTAAAGATATAACTAAAAAGTTGTTAAATACATCTTAAGGTGAATGTTGCTACTAAAACACACTTTCTACAAAATAAGTGGGTGTATGTTAACAACTCCTATGGATATTTGCTAAAATACACCCATTTATTTTTTAGAAGGTGTGTTTTAGTAAGTTATAACTAAAAAGTAGTTAAATGCACCTTAAGGTGTAGCTTGCTAAAATACTCACACATAAAAACTAGTGGGTGTGTTCTAGCAAATTCTTATGTATATATGCTCATCATGCAAAGAAATTAAATCCTTCAAAAATAAAATAAAAAATTCAAAGAAAATAATCCTTATTAAAAAAACGAATGACATATAATTAGAATATTTGTTAAAGGGGGAAAAAGAACCTAGGCTAACTAAGATAGAGAAGTTATATTGATACTAATTAAAAATGATATTTAATAAAAATAAGTTTATCAAATACAAAACGTGAAATATAGCTGTAAGACTTATAAATTATTAAATAGATTATAGACTTATAGAGATGGGACTCAGAAAACATTTTGTCGTCAAGGCAGTTTTTGCTCTTACGCACGAAAGTGAACCAAAGTGTATATCATCATTGTCACCATCTCTATGGTAAACAATAATAAAAATCTCCAGGTTATTAATCACTACAGTCTATGGTAAACAAATTGGCATGGCTTACTACTCTTTCTTGTTAGTTGTTAATTAAGAGGAACAAATTGTCAACTATGAAGTAGATTAGTTATATAGTGTGCAATTCAAGCCTTGCTAGTCAAGTTGTGTACAAGCCAAGAAAGTGTTCATATTAATATATCTATCCATGAACTTCATATTATATACTTTCGGAATGGTCGGAGAAATAATATTTCACAATTTTTTTTAATTAAGTCCAATGTATAAGCTGGCTGGGCATAAATTGTATCTTAAACGTTTGTTCTATAATCTTTTGCAAAGTGCACACGCAAAGTATTCAAAACTAATTTTAAAGCACTTTTTTCTTAATCATCATACTTACGCATACAATTTTGAAATATGTAATAATTATGATATTGTCAAAGCATTTTTTTAAACATTTTGAATACTTAAGTTGTTTTTAAAAAATAACCTTGGGGCTCACGTAAATCATACTTCTAAACACAAATTAAACTGTTTTGGATTAGGATTTGTTGCTGTAAATATTACACGCAGTTGCACGCTGTAGCACATCTCAACCGTAGATATGAGATCCGTCGGTTCAGATTTAATCACAATTTCACATTGTAAAATAATCTCAGCCATCAATTTAAAATTGAATGGCCTGGATCAGTTACAGCACCCTGCTGTAACAGCAGGGAATCTGATTCCCATTTCTACTAATGATTAAGCAAAGAATTGCAGGTTGAAACAAAAGCAATTGTCTTTTGCAAGAAGACACCAAATCCACACGGTGTTTGCAACAATCACATTTTAACCAAATTAATTTTACTGCCCGCATAAAGTCATGTGATTGTTTGCATGATCGAAATGCGTCTCACAAACAAACACTTATTTTTTGCGTATTTTGTTATCACTCGCACAAATCTAACATGCATTATGATACTTTATAGAACTAAAATCTCTTTTGTTGTAGTGTCAAAATTGAAGAGTTTATACACGATTGAATGAGAAATACACTTATTTGAGAATTTAGCTTGTTCCAAAACTCTCAATGGTTGTGATTCAGTTTGCTTTAAACTTTAGACAAAGCTTAAATCAAGTTTTCAATCTCCTCGCCATCAAATTTTCATATAAAGAAAGAATTCTGTAAAATGTTAAGCAACACATTCTTAATAGAGTTTATCTATCATCCGCTACTTTTTACCAATCCGAACCTTTGTTCATGACAAGTTTCGGCACATAATTGTGTTGATCGGTTTAAAGTTGCAATTTGCAAGTGAACAAATACATCAATGCATATTTCTCATAATTACTCATATACAAGCCATAATTCAGTTTATATTGCGTTAGACTAAAATAACTAACCCTAAGAACAACAAATGACGACAAGGAACCATGTTTAGATGTAGCAGTAGTAATTACTAGCTACAAATTTTTCCTAGCTACAAATTATGTATGTGATACTGATACAACAACTCTATTTAACAGGATCATGACGAGTTTTGATCTGTTTCCTGTATATTCTTGTATGATGCACAACTACAAGATGGTCTTTATATATAAACTGATTTTTTTTCCACTTTTGAGATGTTTGGATATCCACCTCTTCACCAATGCACAAACCCTCTAACTGTGGCCGGCAAATTGGTTGGAGCTACTATGAGAAGAAGTGCCTTGGTTCATCAAGAAACGAACAACGACACAAGTGATATTGTCAGCACTACCTCTCTGATATGCTTCTTGCATCAGTCTCTTTGCTGCCTCCTCTGCATCTTCAATAGGTTTAATCATACCAACAGCTTCCTGAAAAATGCTTAAAATGTTAAACAAGTTGGAAAAGTAACGCTTCTCAGCATGACATTTTCAGAACTCAAGACTATCCAACTCTACTAGAGGAACTTAATTATTTCGAATTTAGGTGGTTAGGATGTGAAAGGTGAAAAATGAATAGCGTTGCGAACCTCATTTGAGACGACATCCCATAGCCCATCACTGGCCAGAATAAGAAACTCAAGAGAACTGTCAACTTTTTCTTCCTGCGAAATCACAATCATGCAACATAAATACAAAAAATAAGCAAAACTAAGAAGATTTATGTTCACATCACCCAGAATAAAGATCATACATGACAACAAATATTTTTTTTACAATTGTTACTAGTTCATGGCAAATTGGCAATTGCCAAATTAGTTTTTAACTAGAAGAATCTCAAAAATGCTATTGTACAAGGTTAATTATAGAATAGGGATAAATGACAAACATCGGAATACATATTCCTTATCCACATATTCCATAAATCTACGAAGATAACTTAAAACAAACAGACTCGTGTATTTAACCACACACTATACAAAGGACAGGTTGAAATGAATCTATAACCACATGAAATAGTCAAGAATGGATTTCTCTAACCATAGCAGACACATACCTGGATTTCTGGATCAGCAACAACATACTGCTTCAAGAGTCTATCACCAAATGCACGAGAGACAGCAAGAACACCTCCAACTCTCCAAGTTCCTGTAAAAATAATATTTATCAATAGTGATAAATAAGAAACAAATAAAAATATACAACAATGTCACCTTACCAGCCCACATAACAAAGCCTCCTGCATCTTCAATCCTTTGCCTCTCATCAGTTTGGTCTGGCTTATGATCTCGAGAAACAGCAATTGCTACAAGAAAGCACGATTGGAAGGAAAGTATTAAGTAAGCATTCTACATAAGAAGGTTGAAGTTATTCTGTTGCAGTAATTACAACAGAACTTGTTATACACATACATGCATACGCGATGCATCCTTACCATTTTTACTAGTGCACTAACATTATACGCTTAAAAACAATTGAATAACCTTTAGATATTTATCAATGCTAAATGATATCAAGATAGTCTTTCAACAAAGACTAATATAACAGTACAATCAGTTAATTAATTGTGTGCATCTAAGAGCGTGAGTAATGCTATGAAGATAGTACTCTTACCATTACCGCCCCTGCATATAACGGCCCTGGAGTCTCCAACATTTGCAACAAGCAAACGATCACCAACTAGAATGGCGGTAGATGCAGTAGATCCTGCATCTTTGTGATGGTTGTTTTCTGATTTCAGATATTCATTGTCGGTATGATTGTATGCATCAGCTGTGGAAAAGCAAGAGTTATTATATGGATTAGCAAATCAAAAAACATAAAGACCATGCAGTGACAGGTGGAGAGAACATACTTATTGCTGATTTGGTGTCAGATATGAATTTTGGGTGACTGATCAAATTGCTAAACAAGTTTTGCTTAACATACTCAGCAGCACGAACACCGCCATGACCTAAAAGAGTTATAAACAAGTTTATATATAGGCATAAACAATATGAAATAACTCTTACACGGTTAATTTCTCAGGCCAAACAAAGAAACACTAATAGACTAAACAATTATTCCTATATGGAATAAATGGAGGTTCAAAAATAACAACAAATAGGAGGATGAAGCATTTATTCTGGTCTTAGCCAACCAAAGGTTTGCGAACTGGAAAACCTTCAAAAATATTCTTTAGCGGTGGCAGAGAACGATAGAACAATACTATAACAAAATATGGAGGACATCACTAAAAAATGGAAGACAAAAGTACAAAATCAGGCTATATATTGTAAGAAATGGAAAAATTTCGGAAAGAAACATTAATACGAAAATACTGATAAAATATCCATGACATGATTCCCTTGTGAAATATTTTCGACATACTTTCCAATCAAAATTCGACCAGGAGAAAAAAATTAGAGAAATATGTAACTATACCATCAAAGACTCCAAAAAGGCCAACGATTTCACCATCGACACCGTCAATTCTGGTCTCATAAAAATCTTCCATTGAAGATCTCTTGCCAGGCGAGCTAGCATACCCATAGCTAAACTTTCCATTGTGACTACATGTACAAATCATAACAAATTGTGTCACAGTAATGTCATACAGTTCATAATTTCTTTTTCCCCCTTTTCTCCCAAATCAATGAATGAATCCAAGCAATGATGTCTAAAAGTATAAAACTCACAACTTATGTATAAAATTTAAACAAACGACACATCCCTCAACCTATAACACATATTGGTTAACCGTTAACGTATTCAATTTTTCAGACAAACAACCTATAATCTAAGGAGAAAATTGATGCATAAAGTTTAGTAATTGATATTAATTATATATTCAGGAGAAAGTTGTTTTGGGAACAAATTTAAGCAATTCTGGTTTGATAAAAAGTCATTTTCAAATAATCCCAACTTTTGTGTACAACTACTTGAAAATTGAAAAGAGACTTAAAACAATGTGATAGTTTTGTAATAATTAAATAAAAAAAACAGAATGATACGAAAAAATTTCACGATAAAAATGCTTAATGCATTTCATTCATGATAATATCTTGAAAACATGTTAATTAGCATATGCTACGGAACAAGTTATGCATATGCAAATCAACACATTTTGGTAAGCGTGAGATGCAAGAAACGTACCTGAGACCGCCACCGCTGACCGGTCCATCATCTATAGCACGGACCTGACTTGTTGAGGACAAAACTGAATTGAGATATCCCATATTACAACTACAATATTTCTCTTTCTTTGACCAAAATGATGAAAGAAAAGCACTATTGTTTATTTGATTTTTTCCTGCCAAGGATACCAAGTGATCATAACATTAGTGTAGGGTCATTTTTTGAAATATAAACACAAAATTTGATTTAATTTTTAATTTAATTTTGTGTGCATAAATTTTACAATTGATATGGATAATGGTTGAAGAAAAAGGGAGGGAAAAAGAGAGAAAGTTAGGTACCTGAGAAAGGGAAGATAGAAAGAATGAGAGAAAGAGAGAGAGTTGAGAAAACAGAAGAGGTCTTTTGTTTAATTTTAGTTCAAGTTCAAGACAACCCATAGTTTGTTTGTTCAACAATTCAGACATTCATTCAAACATAATCTTCTACTAGTTCAAAAATAAAAAATATTATATATTGGGTTAGGAAGAAATAAATAAATAATTAATGCAAAATTTGATGCAAAAAACTGAATTGACTCTTTATTGATTAATTAATGTGTATATTCTTGAACAATCAATGAATTAATGATGTTGATAAGAATACTAAACATAGGCATTGCGTACGCGTAACCGAAGATGAGGGCGAAGCATTTGGTGGGACCAAGTCAATACCAATTGTTTCTAATCTAGTTTTGCACAACATCTAATCTAACGAGAATTTAAGATTTTAAATGTGCTTGTTTTGTCTTTAAAAATGAATTTGTTAGAAAAATATAAAGATTTTGAGCAAAGATGAAGCCAATTTTTGTTTATAAAAACCTTTTTTTTAATCCCCAATAGCTTAACTCATAGGGATATTGCAAATTATTTGCGGTGGTCAGAGGTTCGAATTTTGGACACGTCAGTTCTCTACATTTAAAATTTGTAAGTTTTAGCCACTATACTACTTGACAAAAAAAAAAAATTAGATTTAAAGTTAGTATACTTGAGTCTTTTGTTTTTAGAAAAAAATTATTTTGAAAAAGATACTGGAAAAATCTTTTCATTTTGAGGTTAAAAATAATTTTTTTAATAAGATGGATTATTTTTAAATTTTAAACAAATATAATTAAACAAAAATTATTTATCAAAACGATACATATTTAATAGTAGAGTTTAATTGCGGTGCACTGTCTGTGTAAAGCCAATTTACACAATCATCTAATGGTATTGTGCCACATCATTTCCTTTTCAAAAGTGTTATTTAAATTAAAAAAATAAAAATAAAAACAAAATAAATTTGGTTGTTACATTGGTGCAGCATTTTCATCACGTTCCAGCAACTTCCAACTCTGTTACAAGATTGCTTCTCTCCCTCAATACAACAAAACCCAATCAGTTCTTTCTCTTTTTTCAATTGAAGGTATCAAATATCTCTAATATTCTACATTCTTTTGTTCGTGTGAACGAGGTGAACGCAACTCTCAATAAATAACCGCCGTTACGACTTGAGAACCGTCTTTGAAGAAGATTATGGAAGTTTTGGTCTGAGACATTATAAACAGATGAATTAACCACATCTTCAATTACTTGGTTTCTTTAGTTCTACAGTTTTTTATTTTTTGAAAAACTCAATTACGCATTTTGCAGTCTCCAAAGAATTTTGTTTGGCAATGTTGTTCATTTTTAAACATGTTTGTGGATTTATTAAGTTCAAAAAAATAAATTCTATTTGCATATTCTTATCATTCGATTAACTTGCTTTTTCTAAATATGGTCAATTCATTGAATTTTTATTCAGCATAACAGGATTGTGAGTGCTACAATGACAGATCAAGAAATGACAGATATGCATGAACATACCAACATGATTGGCTCAGATGATATGCTTGCAAGTGATGCAGATCCTCTCAATGATAGACTACCATTGGAGCTCCCCTTAGATCCCTTTGAAGGAATGAAGTTTACATCAATTGAAGATGTAAAGAAATACTACACAAGGTACGCGAGGAATAAAGGTTTTAGCTTTCGTATGGGTCGTGTTACTAAATCAAGAACGGATGGTAGGGTAATTGGTCAAGAGATTCTTTGTTTAAAGGAGGGGTTTAGATCCCAAAAAATAATTGAAAAAAGAAAATGATAGTCTTATTGTACATGATCAAACAAGGGTAGGATGCAAGGCACCGTTGTATATCAAGAAAAGTGAAGATAGGTGGATTGTTTTTAGATTTGTTAGAGACCATAATCATGAACTATTTTCCCTAAACAGTTCACAGTTTCTTAGAGTACATAGAAGCAAAACCAAAGTGCAAAAAAAACTTATTGATGTGCTTGATGATTCTGGTATAGGCCCTAGTAAAATAGCATCAGTGTTATGTATCGAGAGTGGTGGTGTTGATAATGTTGGATTTAGCCAACAAGATGTTATTAATTATTTAACTGTGAAGAGACAAAAACAATTAGAAAATGGAGATGCTCAGTTGATGTTATCGTACTTTAAGAATTGTCAGTTGAAGAATCCTGGGTTTTTCTATGCATTTCAAATGGACGCAGAAGGTAAATTAGCAAATTACTTTTGGGTTGATTCAAGGTCTAGAATGGCTTACAAATATTTTGGTGATGTGGTGACTTTTGATCCAACATACTTAACAAATAAATACCTAATGCCCTTTGTTCCATTCACTGGAGTTAATCATCACCAACGGTCTATACTTTTTGGTTGTGCTCTGTTATGGGATGAAATTGAAGAGAGTTTTGTTTGGTTGCTACGTACTTGGTTAGAAGAAATGGATGGAGTTATTCCTAAAACTATTATCACTGATCAAGACACTTCTATTTCTAATGCAGCTGCACAGGTTTTTCCAGAGGTGAATCATCACTATTGTATGTGGCATATTGAGAAGAAAGTTCGAGAGTACTTGAACCAAATTTATCATGAACATAGTAAGTTTAAAAATCAATTTCACAAGTGCATTCATCAAACTATCACTACTTATGACTTTGATTCTTATTGGGGAGCAATGATAGATAATTATGAGTTGCAAGATAACAAATGGCTAAAGAAGATCTACTCCATTCGAGCAAAGTGGATTCTGTAACGCCCTAGTCGTTATATTTAATTATTTTGATTTATGTGGAGTCTATATATATATATTTATGATTTTTGGTGATTGATGTGGTGTGTTTATTTTATTATATAGTTTATTTTAATAATAATTAGAATAAGTATGAAATAATAATTATTTTGGTGTTTGGGGAGTTAATAGAATTTAAGAGAATTTATGGGGAGTTTAGTGTAATTAAAAGGGAGTTGAGATGGCAGTTAAGATAGAAGGAGTAGAGTCAGGAACACTTTTACGTGAAACTGTCAGTTTTGGGAGAAAGGAGAGAAGAGCAAGTAGAACTCAAGAAATCACTTTTGCTGTGCATTTTTCTGCAATTTCTAAGGTAAGGGTGAGGTTTACTTCAATAGTGTAGTTACTAATTTCTGAATTTGAATTTAACAGAGTTTTAGTGAGAATTGAGATTTTGGGGTTTTATGATGAAATGTTGATTTTGGAGTTGTGAGTGTGAATTTGATGTTAGAAATAGGTTCTAAGTGCATACAGAAAGCTAATTTACATCTGTAAACCAATTTGGGGAGTGAATGGAAGAAAAATGGGATTTTTGGGAAAAACCAGTTTTCTGCCCGTACAGAAGTTCATCGCTTGCCTCGCGAGCATCCATGTTTCGCCTCGCGAGTGAGCAACTTCATCGCTCGCCTCGCGAGCAGATCAACTCGCCATGGCGAGCAAGCCTGGACAAAACTTGATTTTTGAAATGTTGTTATAAGATGTTTTGGGGATGGTTTAAGGTACCTAGATGATTTTAATGATGACTGGAACAAGTTTTAGGTTTAAAAGATGAATAGGGAGCTTAGAATTGAGGTTTGAGTGAGAAAAATGTCATTTTCCCGAGAGCACCTAAATTTCACTCGCCTCGAGTTCGCCTTGAACTCGCCATGGCGAGCATGTAGTTTTGTGAACTCGCCATAGCGAGCAGATGTGCTCGCGAGGCGAGCTGCACAGTTCCTGAGTGTTGAATTTCGTGCATGGGTGGTAGTGCTTGGTATTGTAATTTTGAGCATAGTTATATTTAATTGTGCATTATTCTGGATTGATTGGATCTCTAATTGATGTTGTTGCTGATGACTGAGATGTATGCTTTATTTATTAACCATACATGTTGTTTAAGTGGAGTCATATGGAGTTTGTATGCATGGTCAAGTTGTATGTAGATATACACAAGTAGGTCCATTGCATATGCATAAAACAGTGGAGAGGACTCATGTCCTGGAGCACTAGTTGCTCAACAGCGGTGAGGGCTTCGGTCCTGATGAATGCTTTAACCATTCAAAAGCGGTGAGAGCTTCGGTCCTGTTTGGTACCACATGCATATTTGCATCTATTGAGGAGTCTAAGGTGTTGTCTTAGCAGTGTTGTCATGTCATTGCATGAGTCTTGGTTGTTGGTTGTAGTTGTTACCTTGATGATGATGATGTTGTTGATGAATATATATTTATATACATATTGTGATGGATGGATTTCGATGATGTTGTTGATGCTTGTGAATTAATTATTTATAATTACAAGATGATGTATTCGATGTTATAGGGTGTTAGATTCAATTGAAGATTTTAATATCTATACTTTATTGTTGTGAATCTCACCCCTTCTGCTTGAAAATGTTGCCCTTCCTATGGGTAACTTGCAGGTGATCCTGAGTAGTCGGTGGTCGCTCAAGAGTCGTGTCTAGGGCTCTAATACTTGGGATGAGAATTATTATTAGTATTATTGTTGTTGTTCCTTCCTATGTATCAATTTTTGGAATTTGATGATGTGGCCCCTGTTGATTGATTTATTGTTGGTTAGGCTTTATGCCAAGATATTATTTTGGAGAATTTAACCGTTGTTGTGGTTATTTGAAATGCAAACTTTCCGCTGCATAAATTTTGAAGTTACGAATGATGTTGAATTAAATAGTTTTACTTTCTATTTAAGAAAATTTGAAATGTAGTGTAGCATGCCCGTTTTGGTGAAATACTCTGATGAATATTTGTTATTTAAATGCTTTTGGGTAACGGGGTGTTACAGATTCCTTCTTATGTACGTCACAATTTTTGTGTTGGAATGTCCACCACCCAAAGGAGTGAAAGTATGAATAAATTTTTTAAGGGCTTTTTGAATTCAAGTACTCCATTGAGCAAGTTTGTGACACAATATGAGAAGGCTCTTGATGCACGTTATAACAAGGAAAGAGAGAAGAATGTTAAGACAAGGAATTCAAAACCACTTTTGCGCACTTTATATCCTATGGAAGAAGAGGCTTCAAAAATTTATACACGAAAAGTGTTCAAGATATTCCAGGATGAGTTGGTTGGATCCCAAATATTTATCGCAGAGAAAGTTGAATTTTCTGTTCAAGTTCCACATACAAGATTCATGAAATTTACAAACAAAAACCTAACTATCATGTGATTTTTCATGACATTTCAAAAGAAGCAAAATGTAGTTGTCACATGTTTGAATTTGTGGGTATTCTTTGTGTGTTGAATGTATTCATCAAGAAAAATGTTTATTCTCTCCCTTCTCAATATGTTCTAAGTCGATGGACCATAAATGCTAAGAAAGACAAAAGTAAAGGACTTGCAATTGAAGACCTTGAAGAAGGTAGAAACCGAGCCTCAAGTACTTCATTGTTTAATAGTATTATGGTTGAGTCTCTTGAGCTATCTGAAAGAGGTTCACGATCGAAAAAACATCATGATATTGCAATTCAAGCTTTGCGGAAGGCGATCGCAAAACTTGATCAATTGTTTAATAGTATTATGGTTGAGTCTCTTGAGCTATACTGAATAAAAATTCAATGAATTGACCATATTTAAAAAAGCAAAGTTAATCGAATGATAAGAATATGCAAATAGAATTTATTTTTTGAACTTAATAAATCCACAAACATGTTTAAATATGAACAACATTGCCAAACAAAAATCTTTGAAGACTGCAAAATGCGTAATTGAGTTTTTCAAAAAATAAAAAACTGTAGAACTAAAGAAACCAAGTAATTGAAGATGTGGTTAATTCACCTATTTATAATGTCTCATACCAAAACTTCCATAATCTTCTTCAAAGACGGTTCTCAGGTCGTAACGGCGGTTATTTATTGAGAGTTGCGTTCGCCTCGTTTACACGAACAAAAGAATGTAGGATATTAGAGATATTTGATACCTTCAATTGAAAAAAGAGAAAGAACTGATTGAGTTTTGTTGCATTGAGGGAGAGAAGCAATCTTGTTACAGAGTTGGAAGTTGCTGGAACGTGATGAAAATGCTGCACGAGTGTAACAACCGAATTTATTTTGTTCTTTTTTTTTTTTTTTAATAATTTAAATAAAACATTTTAAATGGAAATGATGTGACACAATACCATTGGATGACTGTGTAAACTGGCTTTACATAGACAGTGCACCACAATTAAACTCTTAATATTAAGTGCACTAGTTCCAATGTAAATTTACTTTTTTAAATTTCTTAACTTGTGCAAATTTGAATATGATAGAAAAACTCAAATAATAAAAGTAGTGTTTCTCAATTGGAGATTAATTTCTATAAACTGAGATGTAAATTTTTTCTACACATGAATCCAATCAAATCACACGAAAGTGCCACTTTTATAAGTTTGTTCCTAAATTATCTCTAAAAATACCTACATGGCATAATTTGATTTGATGAATCTACAAAAAAAGATTTACACTGTCGATATATACAAATTAATTCTTTATTTTTAAATATAATTACAAAGTGAACTTATATGATATTATAATGAGTTTTTATCTGATGTCGGTATAACACTATTTTACTTCGATAGTGCAACATTAACAATCATGCCTTATCCCATTAAATAAAGTCGGCTAAACAAGTCATATTAAGTCATAATGTTTAATCATAAATCATATTGTGGTTCAACTCATTAATCTTCAAGTCTTTTCTAATAATTTCTCTTACGTTTTTCTAGGTTTTTTCTTATATGAGTATCATCCATCTTATATATTCTTCTCATTACAAATTTTATCTCTACATACCCAACTACCTAAGCATGTTATTCATCATCTTTTCTACTATAATATTTTCATTTTTAATCATATCTCTTTTAGTCTTACCACACATCCAACACAACATCAACTTATTTGCTATGCTAACTTTATTCTCGTTTGTCATCGCATAAATTTTTTAATGAAAATGCATTGTGTAAAATGGTCTATATTGTCATATAAGACTACTTTGTAACTGTAGCATCTAAGTCAAGGATCTGATAGCATCTAAGACTACTTTGTAGTTGCAATTTAATAATAATTGCAAAATGTTGAATTCTCATTAAACATGTCTGTAAAACCAGTTTGCACTAACGGTGTATATCATATCATTTCGATTTTCAGGATTAATTCCATTTAATGTTTTAATCTTGCTACCTAGCTAGAGAGTTGTATTCATTCATAGCTAAGGGAGGCATTGGTTTTATTATGTATTATGTTTGTAAATACTCTTGAGTCCTAACCTAACACTCCTTGTGTGAGTGTGAAGCTCTCTTTAGTTTAATATAATTCATTTTGTCTTCTTGAAAAATATCAATTAACCATTCCACTGATCAGAAGCCTAACAACTTTCTGTTTAGTAGTTTCAGAGTATTCTCCAAAACAAACCCGCACGCAGTGTCTGGAGACAGATGCTAGGAATAAGGTATATGAACATTTTAGAACTATGCATATTCAATATTACAATACTTCAAAGTGCTGCTGTTTCTGCTCTTTTCTTGGGTACTGGAATTTAAATTTTTTAGAAGGAATTCGCATAAAGAATGTTACCTTCGGAGGCTTGCTTGCTGCCCTCGTAGAGAAGGAATTTACTTTCTTTTGTTATGGTTTTCTGCATCATGGAAATAGTTTGGTGGTGGTAATTTGTAACATTGCTCCTTTTTTTGTGAAATTTATCTCTGGATAATACTGTTGCAAAATCTTTGCAAGGGCTTTTTCTTTTACTTATTTATTCCGGACCTCTTATGCTCATGCTGACACAATTGATTGCATAAAAATAATGCACATGAGTGTGTATGTCTCTGTGTTTGAGTGCGCGCACACATTACACGTGACGGTCTTGATAATACTATTGAAAATATTAACAATATGATATGATCATTCTAGTGATTACTGCTCAGTTAGTCTCATATTAAGTGTAGTTATGCATATAAAAAGTAATTTTGAATATATTTATACGCAAAAGACAATTTTGCACTTTTTCAAGGCATACAAAATATGCACATAAAACATTGGTTATACTATCAAATTTTCTAATATATATGTTAGAAGTGAAAGACGAGCTTATAAAAGGGAAGTAAGAATAAATCGTAGTTAGGGGTGGAGTAACAAGAAAGGTTAAAATACAAATAAAAAAGACGTGTTTGTCCAAAAAAAAACTAATTTATGTTTCGTTGGCATTCTAAAATAAGGAAAATGATTGGTAGACTACTCGTATCTTCTTATCACTCATACACCCTCAACTATGAGAGGAGAGAGACGGAAGAGAGAGGGAAGAGAGATAAAGTGTTTATGGAGTCTAGACCACATGTCACATATTTATGTGGATGTTTAAATGAGTATGCCACCTATAGGTGTGCATGTATCATAACTCCGAAAATAACAAGTAACATAGAACAATACAAGCTCTAAGTATATTAAAAATAGTGAATGTTGACTGTGTCATTAAAATATTTATTGTTTAAGGATTTAAAAGACGTATTTTTTTATGGATTAATGTGTATTTATAAATTGACAAACATTAACCTAGATTTGAAGATAATTTTCCCCTTTAGCGGCTTCTTAACCAACACTTCTGGTATACGCATAACCCTTATTTTTAAGCAAGTTTAGTGCTAGTGCACAACATTTATTTTGGAACGCAACCTTGCAGATTCATAATCGTCAAAATTGTCCAATGACACGAATTGAATTACTGGTGAAAGACTCGGGGAACGGTTCAATTTAGCCAAAATTTCCCTCTAGAAAAGGAAATAATCTATTTCCTTGTATAAGCTACTAGCTTCTAAAACCAATGTTGTCAAAGATGCGTGTTAAAACGTAAAATCATCTGATATTTGGCAGTTATTTTTAAATTACGGTTGCAAAGAGAACTTATGTGACAATATCATTAGTTTTCATTAGATGTTGCTCTAAAAAAATGTGCAACTTCATTAAACCCCATAAAAATTAAGTGTTCAACGTTAAAACAAATTGCTAATTTTTCTCTACTATCTAAAAGAAGTGAAACTGTCCATCCATAGAATTTACAATTTGTTATTTGCCGAAAGTCAATAATTATTGAATTGTTTTATTTACGAACTGTCAAAAGAATATGGAAGCATATATAACAAAATTTAGAATCTTCATGCAAAGAATATTAAGAGGATGAGGGAAACATTTGCTAATTTCTAGTTCACGAATGTCAACAGTTGTATTTCTTAATCTGATAATTTGTGTAAAAGTATCGACAAATAGAGCCAAGCGGCTACTTGCAATCTGTGACTAGAACGCAAAGCTAAAGCTGAAATAATGTCTATAGTAAATATGTGAACTTCAGGCTTCACTGCCATCCGAAGAAGCATTGTTGTCCACTCTCCTGGCGCCAACTTCACCACCTCACGAATGTAATGAAAAGATTTCCCAGTACGCTCCTGAAATGTTCAGGAAAGAAAAAAAATTCAATTCCATTTAATGGAGTAGAATTATTTAGTAGTTACAAGTATCACCTACCCCCTCCCTCCCTACTCTCATCCTACCAGACATAACTGACTCAACCCAACTAAAAATCCTCATCCTTCAGCATTGTCAGGAAGGGATTTGGGTTCCGGGTTTAGACAACACTATAAGAACAACACACAAGGAGTTCACAACTAATGATACTCGAATACTCTCACCCTTTTCAAGATCCCTTCAGGTAAGCCACTGGGACACTTTCCTCCAAAACTACAATCTAAAATGTGCCATTATCCCACCACTGATGTTACGGTCTCTGCCATCCCATTACCACTTCCGTCACCTAACTTCTGCCACAGCTATCCCATTACTACCATCCCATCAGGGACTATCCCGCTATGTCCCTCTAAATACTCAGATTTGTGCACTTCTCCCCACATTGCCATTTAATGCACAGCCTATGTACATGACAGGGAGCCATATGAAACTTCGCGTTGCCCTGGACACACACGCATGAATATTTTTTTTAACTAAAGACAATACCTCAAAGCGCAATATCCTCTGGTCTTGACGATTCCCATTTAATGCACAATCAATCACTTCATCTTGCAGAAACACATCAGCTGCTTCTACTATATCCCGAAGAAGGAAAACACGCACTCTCTGACCCTTCACTGATAGTATGAATAATAAAAGATCTTCTGTGGAATCAACGACAGCATGCATATCAAATGATTTCCAAACAGAAGGGCTTGAGAATTTTTCAGGATTAGGGTCTTCGGTTAGCTCTGAAGCTTGTTCAGATATTGCTGCAACCTGAAACAAGAATTGCATTCATATTATAGTCCAAAGTTGTATAATAATTTTATTCATAAGAATATTCAAATTTTAGTGCAGAAACAAATGGGATTTGCATTTACAATGCAACACAATTAGAGGTGATTATACAACTCTTATAAGCAAGCACAGCTAAAAAGAAGTTATGATTGTGATCATAAATCATAAAGTATATGTGCTTGTATAGGGGGGTGTGTGTGTGTGTGTGTGGTTATATATGAAACACAAATGTCAAATAGCAATTCCTTTTACTTGGGGAAGTTATGACACATACAGCTCAAGTAGTTTTACTTCAGCTGTATGAATTTCAGTTTTAAGTTGATGCGCTTACAAAAAATATTGGAGTCAACATTCCATGTAATAATTACATGTGAAGCATGGTAGAAAAACTTATATCGTACCAGGCGCTCTAACCGGTTCCACCTTATCGATCCATTATTACAAATGACAAGTTCCCTCAAAATTCTTCTCATATCAGGACTAGGATCTGCTATAAGTCTTCCAATAACAAAAGGATATGCACTTTCAATGACCTTAAAATCAGGATCCAGAACTTTAGCTGTCCCTTCTAGTGATCCCAATGCTCTTATAACAAGAGCATAGTCTGGTGGGAGGGAGAAGTTAAACTCATACATGATATCATATAGTTGGTTCATGACTCCCTGAAATTCAAAGAAAAAATGAACTTTAAAAAAGCGCCATGATACCCTGAAATTGTGCTTTAAATAGATATAAAAACAAACGGCTAATGTTAAAGACATTATGAGGAATGGATCAATGAAATATTATCTTAGCAAATAATTTTGACGCTTTCAAGCTCAGCACAGAGAAGTAATAAAGCAAGGCAAATATTACATCACTGTTATATAGATGTCACCAGGCAGCTGGTGAGTTGTTGAACTATTAAAAGCCTAAAATTGAATGACAAACACAAATTGTTGCGTGTACATTGTGTGTGTGTTAATGGTAAGTACATATGAATTGATGATTTTTTCAAGTTAAGAGAAAACCAAGTACAATGACATAGAAGAATAAGCCCTCATAAAATAGCCCACTAGTATCTACGTATTTGAAGGCAACTGGAATCGCCCACCAGTCTCTCTACATATTTGAGGCCAACTGGAAACAGAGACCCATCAGTCGACCTCCAACAAGAGGCTACGAGACTACTTACATACTTAATACCAAAACAGGACTGTATCAAAGAATTTATCCTAGGAAATTCAAGCATTCATATATCTAATGATAATCACAAAACAGAAGGATAAATTATGCACAGCGGTCCTTCCTAATGGAGTTCCTACCAGGCGTCTCAATTAACATATGACATGAGAAATGCTATGATCCTTAGATGCGGGATAAAGGATAAACAAACCTGGAAATCTTGAGACTCACTGGTCCGCTGACTCCTATCAGAAAAGGATGCTTGCAGTGCATTAGAAACTAAATGTATATCAACCCCTTCAGGAATAAATCCCAAAGAAAGGAAGTCATTTGCCAAGCTCAGAGAGTCGCGATTAACAAAGTGCACAATCTGAAAGAGAGAAACTCATTACTAGTCACAGACAATTAGGGAAAATTGGGTATCTCAATTATGCAACAGCTATTTGAGTTCTTTCAATTCATAAAACATGGCTCAGAAGTTTGGCACAAAAACCCTCCGAGAGGGATCATAAAAAATTTATTTATGAATGATAAATAACTCATGAAGTAGTCAAAATATAACAAATCCATTGATCACAAATAGGAAGACCATTCACTACATTGACATAAATCACCCACATGAAATTTTAAATTCATAGATATAAGTATGATACATCTTACGAGGAGAAATGAACAACTATTGTGCCAAATATTGAAATGCCTAACATCTTTAATTCACGTTGACCTTTTCAAACATTGTGTCCCATTTAAGAAATTGTCATCAAATGTAGTGGAAATTAACTTAAACTAATTAGTTTTACATTCATTAAAATGAGTAATGTTCAAACATCTCTCACAATTTGAATAAGTCCAATACGATAATGCCTAGGAATATCCCCCATCATTCCAAAGTCAAAATATGCAAGTGATCCATCATTTGTCGCAACAAGGTTTCCCGGATGAGGATCAGCATGAAAATAACCGTCCTCGAGCATTTGCCTCAAAGAGCAGTATAATCCCTACGAAGTCATGAGAAAGACATAAGGACGTCAATTGGTATTAAGTAAACATATGCAGTTAATATATCGCCAAAAGAAAATGTATGCTTGCATTTAATGCTATTCATAACTCATGTAAGCATACTAATTTAAGTAACTACACACACAGTCGAACGAGCAAAGGCATGAAAGAGATATCATGCATGTAAACTTGTTATTAGCATGTGACCAAGAAAACTTATGTGGCTCGTACCTGGTCAATGAGTTCCCTTCTGTTTAAAGAAGCTTCACTCAAACCTGTTTCATCTGTAAGCTTAATTCCATCTAACCACTCCATAGTCAGTACAGTGGTGCATGTATAGTCCCAATATATTTTGGGAGCTTTGACTGACTTTGTTTTATTGTTTTTTATATTACCTCCGCCTGCATTTTGTTGCCCTGATCATCAGCATCTATCCAAAAGAATCACGAATCCAAATTGCATGCCAAAGAACCATACATCATTTAAGAGAGAAAAATGTACAGCACATTGGAATTGCACATTGCCCTCTCATATTTTAGGAACAATCATCAGTTCTGAATAGCAGCAAGCTAGGATTTTTATGTGTAAATTGCTCCAAAGCTAATATTAAAAAATTCTAGGAGAAATGCTTCAATTAGCATTTGGTGAAGCATTATCTAAATTTTGAATTTGGGATTACAGCATATGCTTTGAACACTTGAACTAGGCACATGCCAAAAGTACAATCAAAGAAAACAGTAAATGGAATTTTTGCCACAGATGTTGAACTCACTTGAAGACGAACAGTAGAGAGAAGCAAATCGCTCGGCATTTTTCCCCTCTAGGACATAATCGATTTCATCAAACATGTGTCTGACCTGTTGAATAATATATGAAGTAATTGTAATGTAAACTGAAATATAAATATAAATGTCTCCACAGCAGTCAGCTGGTGTAACGATCATGCTCACACACATGCGAAAATAATTTATTGTTTGAAGTGGGTTTCAGATATTAGACTGTCAATATTAGGTGAAAAATGGGTCATATACAATGCCGACAATAGATTTGTGTGCTCCAAGGCAATAGATTTGTAACTCACCATTTCATTAACTGCTACTAGAAGATCTTTGCGAGCCTTTGCAAACCGTTTAAATTGGCCCCCAATCATATGGAACAGCAAAGCATCAAGGGTCAATGAAAGTGACATGCCTGGCCTCTGAACTTTTACAGCTACAAGTTCTCCAGAATGCAGATGAGCTGTAACACTTGAAGCAACAAAAGTAAACACTTCAATCTTTCCTCAAATGTGTCTATATTACTCCAAAGTTCCAAATTTAAGAACAAGAGGCCAAACAAATATGCAAATTAGAATAAAATTCTAGTTATTATTGCTGGTAACAAACCTTTATAAACCTGTCCTAACGATGCTGCTGCAATAGGAGCTGAGCTAATGTCCCGAAAAAGTTCATGAATAGGAGCACCAAATTGGGTTTCGATACATCTGATTGCAATATCAGTTGAAAACGGAGGTATTTGATCCTAGCATGAATAAAAATTTATAAGTTTTCATCAATACCGGATAACAAAACCAGGAGCATGACAATGGTCAATACATGCATCTACCGTATTTGATTGAATGTGTTAAAGTAAAATGGAAGAGGTCATTGTACCTGTAATTTAGCAAGCTCTTGACAATATACTGTTGGTAATATGTCAGGTCTAGTGCTCAATGCCTGTCCGAGCTGTATTAATGCGCAGACTACGTCAAATAAAATAACATATTGAAAAATTTAATATAACAAGTACACTTGTTCCACATGGTGTATATATAATGTTGTGAAGATTATATGAGAAACCCACATTCAATTGATTTCAGAAAAGAACAAAAACAAAAAACAAAACCTCAAAAAAATAATAGGGGTAACTATAGTTAAAGTTGAAGAACTGGAAACATGATTATTGATTTCTATTAGTGACTGTAAAAAATATAAAGGTAGATGATGAATTTCAAAATAAAACAGATAAAAATAAACATTTTCATCTATAACTTTATGAAAAGCCTTTGAAACGGTCAATTTATTTTATATTACAAACAAGACAAAAACTTACTTTAGAGTAATAATAAGTTTGTATTATAAAGAGTCATGTTAATGAAACTACAGCAAGAACAAAAGGTAGATGATGAATTTTATAATAAAACAGATAAAAATAAACATTTTCATCTATAATGTTATGAAAAGCCTTTGAAACAGTCAATTTATTTTATATTAGGAACAAAACAAAAACTTACTTTAGAGTAATAATAAGTTTGTATGATAAAGAGTCATGTTAATGAAAAACGCATATGCCAAACTACAGCAAGAACATTGTAGTATAAAAAGAATAAGGCAAAGAATAAAGGAAAAAACATGATAAAACCAGAAACCAACAGGAAATAACCACTGAAAGAAACTTGCCTTAATGTAGAAAGGACCCAAGCGTATTAGAGTTTCACGAAACTGCAAAACATTGTATTCACATAATTGTTCATTCCTGTCAGTTTTTCACTTATAAGTATTAAAAGATATGAATATGCACTCTATTGTTGGAAGAAACGTCGGTGGAAGAAATATATGTGGTTTGATAAATATTGTAGTGCTTAAATACATGGTTGACACATAATGGAAGAGGGCACATTATGAGACAAAGTGACATTGCCAACAACCCCGTACCAATCAATATAAAGCAGACACATGGTTGTAATTTAATTTGAAAAATTACACGATTAAAATCTATAGTCTTCACTATTTGAGCTAGGTATTCTTAAATAAATTTATTATTTTATTTCCTTTCTCTACACTACTTAACTCGAAAAGTTGACGCTGGTTTTCTCAGGTGTAAGTGTGGAAAACGTTGTGGAGTTTCTCCCAAAACTGCCAGAAGTGCAGTGCGCTGCAAGCACACAAGGAGGCAAGGCAGAAAAATATATGAAATTGAAGGGATCAACCAGGAAGCAAGGAGTGAATCTTGCTCATTCAAACTTGAGTGCTGAGGATTAACAATGACTTCATCTTAATTTTACTCTATGAAGAACCGTGATGGTAACAAAGGATTAACCACAAAACACTGCACAACTTGTGACTTCGAATAACACCTTCTACTTGTTGCTTACAGTGGAGATAATTTTTCTCAACTAGTTCTACAGAGACATGATGAGACTTTTGTCAGAGCAGAAGCTACACAGTGTGATATTCAGGAAAGAGAGTGGATTTCAAGGAGAAGTCATGACTATCATTACCAGTTAATGAAACCATATTTCATTTGGAGTCATTGAGAAAATACAAGAAAATTTAAGAAAATGTATAAAGAAAACTTCAGAGAAAATTTGAGTATAAACTCAGACTATATTTCTGGATGTGATGACAATGAAATTGAGTCTCTATACTTATAGAGGTTCGGATACGAGTGAAGGTGGTATTTTCCAATAAATAATTGTGACAAAAAATGTAACTACTAGCTAGCAACTGAGTTTTAACAGAAACTAAGAGAAAGTATCTTGTGCAACAAGCTGCACGCAACACCCACACGAAACCGAGCTTAATTAACCAAGGCAAAAAAAAGTGTAAGTCAAAAAGAAGCTTATGATCATGTGAACACAAGCATGACAGGATGAATATTCTAACGATTTTCAATTAGGGTATAAAAGGAACAAAAGGGCCACGTGGTTTATAAAATAGCAGTAGTGTTAAACTGAAAAACTATCAAACATTAAATGACCAAATAAAAACAGGGTGATAAAATAATAAGCACAAGTTCTTGAATGTCAACAGAGAAGGAGATAACATAAAATCAATTTGGTAACATGGCTTTTATATCAGAGCAACAGAAACTATTGTCGACAAAACTGTGAATAAAAAAAATACTTGTATCCTCGAGACTGACAACAACAAGAACAAGCAAAGTCGCTTGACTTGCTTCGCTTCCCACAAAGCGGAATTGGAAGTATGGATTTATGACTATAATGTCGATATCATGAATTTTGCTCACTTGAAATTGTACTAGAGCGATACAAGCTGATTTAAATGAACTAAAAATAACATTACCACATCTATGTAATGCAACAGAGGAGGAGTTATTGTCCAAGATAGACACCGTTATCAATTCATATGCAACTATGGAGTTGTGAAGTCAGCCTCTACTAAAAACAAAATAAGGTTGTGCCAACAATATACCTACAATGGGACCCAACCCTTTCCCGGACCTTACCATGGCAGAAGCAAGGTTTGTTGTTGCCTTTTATAACCGTGGCTAATTCTTGATGCATAACAAATTGAACATATTAATCTATTATCCCAAACCAAAAGTTATGTGTGTTTGTTTTCTAAGTGCATATGCTTAATTGCATCTAAAGTATTGGTAACAGAAAATCAATTACCTTAACTGCTCGTTTTTGTATGTCTTCAACGAACAACTGCCACATTGTTAGCCTGAAGACGTGAAATGAAATAACCGCAGCCCTATACAAAGCCAAAAAGGGACCAAACCGGTATATAGCATTGAAACTTTTAGAGCTATAAGTCCCAAGAGTAAGCCCAAATTTATTTTCCAGTGATTCCCTCCTCCTCCTTGCATAATCAGGAGACGGTGTTTCGCCATGCACGTTAGTGAAACCAGTTGAATATCTGCACCATAATCCCCCACAGACAAAAATTTGAAGATCGCAAAACATAACCTAAACAAAATTATTTTATATTAATCAAATCATATGTGTAAGGAATCAATTCGACTCACGAATATCGATGCAACAGCCAGGGGCAGGAATCCAACCTCCTCAGATATTCCAGTGGCATACATTTTCCTAAAGTAATCTCAGTTGCACTTACATGTCGTAATTCTACAAGAAAAAACACTCACGCTCTCAAATTGACGCAACAAAAACAAAAACAACAACAATATCAAAATTAACCTAACTAACATTCAATTCAATAATTTCAGCAAGTAAAACAAAATCAAAACTAATCAGTGCTATAGAACGGAAATTGCATAATTTCATTTGAATAAGAAAAAAATTAAAGTATTTAGAAGCTATGGATTTGCGGAAAGAGTTAAGTTGAAGATTACTTGCGGGGATGGAAATGGTGCCGGCGTGACGGTAGAGAGCGACGAAGGCATTCATCCTCATCGATGTGTGAAATGAAGGAGTTCAGTGTAGTAGAGTGAAGGAAAAGGAAGCATGAGAAAACGATGCACACCAATAGTTTGAAAAAATGCTTAGTTGAAACGAAGAAGCCATTGATATGACGGTGGTTAGTGTGAGAAAGCAGAGAAAACTGCCACGTCTGGTGGTGTAGTGTGAAGCCACTTGGCAGTTGACGTCAATTTTGGTTTTGTAGAACGCGAACCGCCCTCCGGGTTTTGGATTGGATTCTTAGATTATATTCTGATCGGAAAAGTTTGTTTACTGTCGGTTCTTTAACCCTCTTTTCCTTGTAGATTTACATGTCGTAAAATTTTGTCTATGTAATAAAATCTATAAATATCGTAGACGTCTGTTTTGATTTTAGAATAGATTACAAAATCGACATTATCAATCAAATTACATATGATTGAGTTAACTGATGTTGTGGTTGATTGGGTGGTTCTAAAATGTGTCTTTTGTAATTTTTGAATCTAACACAAAGTTGACATTATCCATTTACACGTCACTTAATCAATGTAAATCAGTAATTATGATTTAAGAGTTTTTTCTTTTGTTATTTTGATCCTCCAATCTAGTTTTAGAAAGTCAATTTAGTTTTTGAATATAAACTTTACCAGACACAGCTAGTTAGTTTGTCTTTTTTAACCGTTTTAAGAAATAAATGATGTTATGAGCTGAATTGGAAAAACACTTTTTTTATTTTGTGTAAGTTGTAACTTTTTTTAAGATGACAAATATTTTGTTAGATTAGTTTTTCTCATCTGTTCAAGTTTAAACTTAGAATCTTCAATTTTTATCTCTTATCTTAGTCTATTTTTCAATTTTATCCTATACAATAAAATGAATTGGTTCCGTTGTTTTTCATTTCATTTATTTTTTTATAAATTTATTCAAATGATAGAATCTTATTATTATAAAAAAAATAGTTTTTTTTTTCTATGAGAGAAGATAGAATCTTATTATATATCATTTCATTCTACCGCATACGGCTTATATAAAACAAAGTTTTTTTTTAAAGAATATAAACATGAAAAGAAATGATATTTGAACAATTATTTTCTGATAATTTTTGTGACAACTTTTTATCTCATACTCATATTTACGTTTTCTTTATTGTTGGTTTTTGTGTCGTTACATGATTATTTGTAAATTTATGATTGTTCCAAAAGTTATCATGTAAATGATTGTTCAAAGTAACAAAACTTTGTAGTTTTTTTTCTATGGGAGAAGATAGAACCTTATTATACATCACTTCATTCTACCACATACGGCTTATATAAAACATAGCCTTTTTTTTTTTAAGAATATAAACATGAGAAGAAATGATATTTGAACAATTATTTTCTGATAATTTTTGTGACAACTTTTTATTTCATGCTTATATTTAAGTTTTCTTTATTGTTTTGGTTTTTAAGAAGCTGTTATTTGAAACTGTTTTTAGATTCTAATTTTTTATAAAAGCTACAACAAACGGATGCATCATTCTTAAAAGTGATTATTTTGTTAAAAAAAATGATTTTTTTCTTAAAAAAAACTATAACAAACGGGCTCATAATCTCTCTCAGAAAAATTAAATTTTTTTAACAAAACATGAATTAAATATAATTTTTTTTTATATTTTTAGCAGTTAAAAATTCATATTTAATTTATGGTTTGGTAAATTTTTTTAGATAGTTTTACAATATTCATCATACTTATGCATAATTTTATTAAAAAATAAAAAGATTAACTTAAAAATATGGACAAAAAAAATTATTAAAATTTTAAAGGATTAAAATGTAAAATTTGTATATTTGTAGGAATAAAAAAACATACTTACATGAACTAACAATGTCATTATTTTCATAAACAAACCCACCCAAAGTTCTATTGCGTCCTTGCGGGGTTCAGTTGGGGTTTTCATTTGTTGAACTGTGAAGGATCTGAAAGAAAAAATAAACACTGGTTACTTCGCTTTTCCCGTTTTGTACAATGGCGCAAGATCAATACTCACCGGCGCGACCATCGATGCTCGATGCAGTACCTGTATTTCTCGTTCTTCTAATAGCAGCTCATGTTCTCGGTCTGGTAATTTCTCTCTACACTTTTCCTCACTTCATTTCATTCTACCAATTCCATCCCCTTACATCTATTCTCAAATCACTGTGTGCCTTTTCCGATTTACCGCAGGTATTTTGGATTTATAAATTAGCAACACAGAAACAGCCACTTCAGAGGCGAAAGGCTCACTGAAAGAGAAGGTTGGTGATCGATGAACCCTAATTTATATCAGACTGTGTAATTGTTTTCAATTTTATAGGCGTTGCTGTTCTAGAATTCGTGATTTGAACTAATGTAAATGGATCGGTTTGACATTTAAATTCATACGTTGCTGGGATTTTAATTTATTGTTTCTTGTAGAACAGATGTTTAGATTTTTCAAAATTGACAGGTCCTTTCCTTCATCGTGTGTAGTTTCAGTGTGATCTATAACCCCGTGTTCTGATTTATGAGATTTTAAGAGGATCTAAGCAGGAAGAGTTCAAAATAATGCTCCCCCAAAATCATATATAGAAACTAGTAATTTTTTTGGAAAGCAAAGTACTCTGGCAGGGCTCATCGGTCTAGATTTTTTTTTTTTTTCACCTACTAGTTTATTAACTAATACAATTTCTTGTAGATTTTTCTTGCTTGATGTGTTTATCATTTTCCTAGCTCATATAGGATTGCATGAGCATGTCGAGAGCATTGAAGTTGATGATCTGGTTCCATCTTTAGCGTCCCTTACATTTTAGGTTTGCATGACTGTGAATTGTTTAATAATATGAGCCATGTAGCATGACAGAATGTGAAATTCAAACTGTATATATTGACAGTATGAACAAGTTTGAAATAGGATTTGATGTTATTTAGAAATCTTGCACTTGCAAAAATAGCATGATATGACTCAGGTATATTTTGGGTGTAAATGAAAAAACTTCTATCAATGAGAGGGATCAATTGACTAGTACATTCGTGGGAGATAAGTATTATTGAGGCTTTTCGACTTGGGGTATGAGTCCAATTGACGATTCTCCTTTTCTTTACAACTTAAAAGGTTGTGGTTCCTATTGTCCTCAATGTTGTTAAATGGTAGTCATGGCGCCGCCATGGCAGAATGTTGTGACGGATTTTTGGACAACTACTGTTGGAAGTTTGTGAAGGAATGACTGCCATGGAAGCGCCATAGGCCACAATGGTGTGTTTATATGGTGGACTTTTGGCCTTTCGCCATCCGCCGTTGACAACATTCATTTTACTAAAATAAAATAATCTCTATGGGAACTCAACTTAGTTCAGATCATGTTAAAGCCATGCTTATTGAAGTTGTGGATATAGTCTGGCCCTACTTATCATGACTTTTTCAAGCAACATATTGAATGAAGATGCCAAAAATTGTCTAGAAGTTAAAAATTTACAAATGCAATAATTGTGTTGAAATATTGTTCAATATATTTTTCAATAAAGTTGGTGAACATTACTGTTAATGATCCGATTGATAGGTTTGTATACATTATATTTGGTGTCTATAGGAAACATGTCATGTAACATTAATAGTGCACTAACTGTCCATTGCCCAATCATATTTTGGGAGTTTAGATCATGTACTCTGATCACAATAAAATGTTCTTGCTTGAGTTTTAAATTTTCCTGTTGTGTGCATTTTTCGAGCCCTTTTGAGTCAGCCTTGGAAATATGGTGGCTCCACAAGTTAATTAATTTGAATAATTAAATATTCATCTGTTATTATTCTAAAATTCTTATTTATTTAATATTTGTTCCTGCATGCTGTTTAACGCAGTTTGTGCCAAACTAACGCTTCAACTTGAGCAAATTCTTGATGTAATTGTTGACACTTGACATTATATACGATAACCATCACACACAGCACTTCTTTCTTTGTTTATCTGGGAGTAGGGGTATAGGTCTTATGGATGTGAATGAATGCTTCAATAATCACAGCTACATATCTATGTGACATTAGATATATCTTAGATCCTAAGTGCTAACTTGATTCATCTTTAGTTAACTCCAGACCAATCTAAAGTCCATATTGTCTATTGTATGCGTCCTATCACGTATGTACTTATTTTCGTAGTCCAACTAGGGCAGCACTGATCGGTTGTTAAATTGAAATCTAGGAAATAAAAGTTGAAACATTTATCCAGCAAAGTAATCTATTCCATTTTATCTGCAGTTACAAGTTTGCATCCTTGGAGAAAAGAAATTTTGCAGCTGATTGCTTTGGGAAATTGGCAGTGCTCGGAAGTGGCAGGCTATAAAATTTTGATCATTTTCCTCAAGGTCTTCTGAGATTGTTGAAATAGAGAATCTATACTCGAGTTTTGTATTTTATTTGGTCTTTTGTTACTTGTCACTAGTTATTTATCAGTCGTTCTTGCTGTACAACAAAATTTGAGTTGATGAAGTGCATTATTAGGAGTAGAATAAATATTACAAGTTTCATTTCTGATACTTGTTAATTTGTTGGTATACCTTGGGCTGTATGTTTAAGAATATAGTAGTAAAATATGCTTTTTGATAGAAGAATGCAGCGGTAGAATATTCACCTAATCAGGATGATGTGTTATTGTAAATTGATAGTGATAATCATAATAGATCATCTAAGCAGTGAATTAAAAAACAATGTACTCTATGTCTTACATTTTGAAAATGAATGCGACATAAAGAAGTGATGAGACTTGTATTGATTTCATTAAAAACAAAAAAAGATAATGTTAAAAAAGAGAGTGTTGATAGTACTCTTAAAAACATAGGTTTGTTTGTTGAGATGAAGGTTTGTTGTTGGAAAATGAGAATCTTGAAAAGAGATAGTTGGAAAAATGTGGTGATTTGCTGTTAGTAATGCACATTGTTTGATCGTAAATAAACCAAGAAGTACAGCATTTTGAACGAATATTACAGTAAAGGCCAAAGCCAAACCAAAACGCAATTTAATTTAACCCGTTAATCCAGCAAAGACTAGCTCTGAATTTGGTGAGGGCCTTCCTTTTATCAAAAAAAGAAAGAAAGAAAAGAAGCACCTTTACCATTCTTATGACTGTTTCTTAGTGGCGTCCCACGTGTGTTCTATGGTAGCTAGCACCTTTTACAACACTGTTATGATTATGGATAATGTTATGTGCTAAAAAACAAGCAAAAAGAAGCTTCGACAAGGAAACCATCCGTAATGACATGATCATTAGCTGGTTCGTTTGTCTTTGGCTTGTGTGGCTTGGTGACAGTTGGCATGAAAATGAATTGCCACGTGTCAAAAGTCTTCTCACTCATGATATTGTATTATCAAGTGAGTGAAAAAATCGGAAAACTGATGAACAATGTCTTAGTCATTTTTCTTTTGAGGGTCTGTCTTGGTCATCAATACCCAATCCAATTGTTTAATGTAAGGACTTTGGTGCTTCGTAATTTTCTTTCGGATCAATTTAGTATCCAACAAAAGATAATTTAATTTAGTCTTTGATATCGTAATAAATCAGATAAAAATGTCAAAAACTAATGTGAGCGTATTATTTGTGAGAAACTATATTGGTCCGTGATAAAATTATGAGAGATGAAATGGATATTGACTCTTGTTTAATTACTTTTATGTTAAAGGAATTGTTACGTAACTACAAGTCTACGAAACCCAATCCCCAAACTGAAGAAATGAAAAAGAATTCCTACAAGTTTTTGTTGTGATTTTTAGCTTGGCTTTGCAATTTCTTGCTGTTAAGTTAAGGGAGAACCAAACTATGTAGACCTTGTTTACGTTTGAATAGGCCCTATCTATAGACGTGTTATGAGACAATGACAAGATGAGTTAGTAGTTGCAAACAAAAAAAATCCAGCTTTATAATTTTTCTGTTGCTCTGTAGCATATTGGCGTGGTATGTATAGAGAAAGTACAATCCAAGGTCATCCACACATATTCAAAATCTCAAAGCACATAATCATTTGTCAGTGGCGTTCAGGTGCGCGTGATCCTCATTATTGAGTTGAGATAGTGCAGAACACACATATAGAAGTGTTATGTTATGATATGAAAATCTCAGTTTTTCAGGACGAAGAATGAGTTTAAAACATAATAATTAAAAAATACAGAGCCTGAAATTGTACTACTCCATTTTTTATCTTCTTCTTATGTTCCAAATGGTTAAGACAATAAAATGCATTTATAATTTATATGTATCTTTAAAAATTACTAACACAATAAAATGATATGATTTGAATATATGATAAAATGCATATATAAAATAATTATACAGTTGACCTTTCATCAAAAAATAAAATTTAATAAAACTTAATTTACCTATAAGTCAAATTCTATATTACTACTGTCTTTTCTCTTAAGAATTAAAGGATTAAGACAAAAAAATAATAAATTAGTCTTTTAAAATATTATTTTATTTGGTCAAAATTTTAAAGCTGAGCCATTAAAATGGTTTAAATCATTTTATTTGGTCAAACAAAGCTGTACTGCATTAAAATTTTCAATATATATGTCCAAATTTACGAAAGAAAAGTACAGTGATTTATTGTGACTTTGAAAAATAAAAATTCAGCATCTCAATATACTAGTTAAATAAGCTTTATTACGGCAATTTTAAAGAATATTTTATTAATTTGACCAATATTTTATATTCTTTTTTGACATATTTGGGTCAATATTTGATATTCTTATAAAAAGTTTATTGATGTTTTTCTCATTAATAAAAAAGTCGATTAATAAGAACTTTTTTTTTTACTCAATTTTTTTGGGCACAATTCATTATATATATTTGTATCCGTCTATCCGCTATTCTTAGTGTGATAATATGTAAAAATTATGAACAATAACTTTTTATAAAATTTGATTAAAATCTATATTTATTATATACAAAAAGTAGGAGATATTTTGTTTTCTTTTTCATTATCCCAATTATACATTTAAACAAAAAAAATTATAATAATGATTGTTGTTGATGTCATTAAAAAGATAAGAATTTATATTATATTTTTTATTATATTGGTGATGTTTTTGAAATAGATAAACATAGTTAATTTGGTTTGTTATAATTTAAAAGTAACAAACATTTTTAATCAAAATAAAAAATTTATAAAAAATACAACTTATAGTTTTCTTCAAGGGAACTTCTACGGTACACCTCACAAATTGAGGTGTACCGGTACTCTTACTCCATAAATTTATAAATTAACTACCATTTTATAAAATTTAAAGTTGTTTGATAATATTTATATTTTAGAAAACATCATTTCATTGTTTATAAGAATTATATTAAATTTTTAACAATTTTTCATAAAATATAATCAATATTCTTTGTTATGAGTAATAAAAAATACAAAAAAAATAAATTTTATTTTGTCGAAGCTTTTGATAAATAAGATTGAATTATTATAATTGTCGATGATAGAAAATAATTTTTTTTCTTAAAAAAAACTACTTATTTTATTAATAATTTAATGATTTGGTGTACCGGTACACTTAAATTTTTAGGTGTACCATAGAAGCCTTTCTTCAAACGTTGACGCGATAAAAATATAGAAAATCGAACATCCGTCTTTTCGCTAGTTATCTATGTTATCTATAAAGAAAACTATTTCTTTCAGCACTTTTGAACTGAATTTTTCCTTCCAAAAATACCATCATTTTTCAATACAATAACACATGTAACAAATAGATATAAATAAATTTAAATATTAAAAATATGTAACAAACACATTATGAATATATATATATATATATATATATATATATATATATATATATATATATATATATATATAAATTTTTTATTAATCCAATTATACCCTTAAAATTTTTTTTAATAAAGATTGTTGTTGGTGTTATTGAAATAGATATTCATGTTTAATTTGATTTTTTTTTTTTGTGGTGTGGTGGCCGGGGTTTGAACCCCGAACCTTGCATATCTTATGCATTGTCCAAACTAACTGAGCTAAGCTCACGAGGACTATGTTTAATTTGATTTGTTATAACTAGAAAGCAACAAACATTTATATTTTTAGTTTTAATCAATATCAAAATCAAAATTTTATAAAAAAAATTTCCTTCATAATTTTTAAATTTTATTTCAGTAAAAAGAGCAGAAAGACGGACACGTGAATGACCGTTTTTTCTTATATATAATAACTTTTACTTAATATTTTGCATTTTAATATCATAACAAAAAAAGAATTAATAATACCAACAATATAATAAATATAATATAACCTTTTTTAAAAGAAATATAATAAAAAGTTTATGTATTATCTTTAGAGTATAAATTAAATTATTTTTGTTAGAGGAACAATTTAATTATACTAAAATATTTCTTTCTTAAATTATACCGATAGTGGCATTTTGGTAGTTCGAAGAAAAATGAAGACTCTTTCCCTTTCTCTCCTTTCTTCTTTCTTTCCTTATTCGTTATTCCACTGTACAACACATGTAGCTCGATAATAATAAAGCTAAAGAAGGGATACGATATTAGTTGTTGTATTCGTTCTATGCAGTGAAGGAAAAAAAAACAACAATAATTATGAAATGAATTTTTTCGTAGTTTAAAACCCCAAACCATCAACATCAATTCTCACACACACCCACTCATGTGCACCACCGGCAACAATTCCCGGAGCTCCGGCTCCGATTCCGGATCCACCACCGACTGGACCACCGAAGCAATCAACGGTGGATCTCTTCGCCACGTCGATCTCAACACCGGAACCAATGGCTGGGCTTCACCACCAGGCGATGTCTTTAGCCTCCGCTCTCAAAGCTACTTCACCAAAAAGCAAAAATCTCCAGCCGGAGATTATCTCCTCTCTCCAATCGGCATGGACTGGCTTAAATCCTCAACGAAACTCGACAACGTTCTTAACCGCTCCGATAATCGCGTTGCAAACGCGCTTAAAAAAGCTCAATCGAACGGTAAGTCGTTGAAGAGTTTCATCTTCGCCGTGAATCTCCAGATTCCAGGTAAAGAACACCACAGCGCAGTTTTTTACTTCGCAACAGAAGATCCCGTTCAATCCGGTTCGTTACTAGGCCGGTTCATTGACGGAGACGACGCGTTTCGAAACCAACGGTTCAAGCTAGTGAACCGGATCGTGAAAGGACCGTGGATAGTGAAAAAAGCGGTGGGGAATTACAGCGCGTGTTTGTTAGGTAAAGCGCTGACGTGTCATTATCATAGAGGAGCTAATTACTTTGAGGCCGACGTTGATATTGGAAGTAGTGCAATTGCGAATGCTATCTTGCGCCTTGCATTGGGATATGTGACGAGTGTGACGATAGATATGGGGTTTGTTGTGGAAGCGCAGACGGAGGAGGAGTTGCCGGAGAAGTTGATCGGTGCTATTAGGGTTTGTCAAATGGAAATGGGTTCTGCTTGCACTATTGTTGATGCTCCAAGGATAGGGATTGCTCAGGTCAATCA
This sequence comes from Medicago truncatula, assembly GCF_003473485.1. Classification (NCBI taxonomy): domain Eukaryota; kingdom Viridiplantae; phylum Streptophyta; class Magnoliopsida; order Fabales; family Fabaceae; genus Medicago; species Medicago truncatula. The sequence goes on from NC_053044.1 coordinate 52,250,912, forward strand.
CCTTGGTGCTGATGCAACTGAAAATCAAAATCATAATCAAAATTAATTAATTAATTATTATTATTTTAGAGTTATTTTATTTTTGTCTTCTTCATAGGGAGTATCAATTAATAAATAAATAAATATTTGAGTTTCGTTGGTTGGAATTATTTACTTGTGATTTTCTTCTTCTAATTTGACAATTTGATTGATGCATTTAGAATTCTATAGTATTATTTTTTGGGGGTCTATTATATTATTGTTGCGGATTGTGTGTGTGCGCATCTTGGTTCGCTTTACAGCGTATTATGTGTGGACATTTTGGTTGGTGGGGGTGGTGAATCGTTTGGCTGAAATTGTAGAAAAGTAGCAATAAAAAGAGCAGCACCCTTTGTTTTAAGACTTGAAAAGGAAGGTCGCAAGCCATGTTGGACATTTGACCTGAGCTGCTATTCCTCATGGACTCCTTTCAGTAGGTAATGGTAGTAATCTTTTTATAGAACACTTCAATTAAGATACCTAAATAGTTTCAGCGAGCTTAACTCGGTTTGGTTTTGTTTAGAGTGGAGTATAACTCGATTGGTAAGATATTAAAATTTTTAAAGGTTGGAGTTCGAATCCAATAAATTATAAGAATTGTCCGACATTAAATATCAACTTATCTCTCTGGTATTCAAATCCTAGCTGTTATCTTGGGCTAAATTCGTCCTGTAATAATTTTCTTTTTAAGCTATTTTGCATCACAATTGATGAGAAAAAAATAAATTGGGTTTGTAATGTAATCAATAGTTTCATTTCAATACAAAGTACAAATGCACTTCGCAGCGTCCAAGTTTGGTTTCGTTTTGTTCTTCTATGAAACATTTGCAGGGGACACGCTTGTTTGCATTCGTGGAGGATTTCCCTTTCGAAGATAAAATTGAAAGGTGTTGGGACCAAGGACAACGTTTGATCTTACTTTAATTCATTCCTTGTCTTTCAGAATATGACTTTAAAAAGCTTTTTAATTTATAATTTTACGGTATTAAGTCGTAGCAGCATACTACTGAAACAAAGTTTTTTTTTTTAAATATAGTCGGCGAATTCCAAGTTTGAATTTGGGTGAAAGATATAACTTGAGAAAAAGGTTATTTCCTCTTTATACTTAATCCGATCCTCATTATGAGAATAAAATCAATGCAATTATTAATTTGTGTAACTTTTTAATATTTTTACATATGCATCCTTATAGAAAGTTATGCATTATTAATACATCTTTTTTTTTTTTACCAACAAAAACTCATCATTTCATTCATCACACAATTTGAAATACAAGATGGAATCAAATCATAGATTTGGCGACCAACTTGTAATATTGACACCCTAACGAAACTATAAGCGACAACATTCGCTTGTCATCTAACGAAACTTTTCTTAAAGTTTGTAAATTGTTGTAATAGTGACTTGCAGTCATTAATACATCTATTAATAGAAGAAGACAACCATTAAATAATGGGGAGAAAATCTTTTAAACAATAAATTCACCTTAAAATTTATATATTTTCTTATAAATAACACTAAATTCTTTTTTTTGAAATTTTTCTTGTATTAAGGAGGAGCGGTATAATGTGAGTCCAAGTATATAGGCTATAGCTTTATCTTTGGGTTCAATGATAGAGCAAGTAGCACGGGGTCGGCGAAGACAACTAGGCGAATCTGATTTCATTTTCAATCCTTTCTTTTTTCTCATTTTGTCAATTTATTAATATATTTACAATTACTCGTATTATACTAGATCCCTAAAAAAAAGACTGGTAATAGGACCACAAAACCATTAAATAAAAGAATTACAATTGCCCTTCATTAGAGAATTTTTTTTTAGTACCGCTATGTATTTTCTAAAGACATCTTTTCGACAGACAATATAAAAAGAAACAGTCATAATTAAATAAAAGTGACATCAGAAAGTCTTTTAATATGGAGGTTAGTCTGCGGTCCAATCGAATCAATATGTTTGAAGGGGTAACTCATTCCCTTCAGAGTTGGGGGAATTTAGAGGCAGTGAAAATGGCTTAAAATTTGTTGTCTTTGTTAACTACAGTACTTCATTCCATTTTGTTCAAACTCAAAATTGGTGTTACATGTATTATAACCAACAATCCTTTATTACTTTCAAGTTACCCAATATCAGTTTTGGAATTTCTTCACATAAGTCAATTCATGTTTTGTTTACTTCTTCACTTCACTAATGTTCTCTCCCTTTCCCTCATTCTTTAACAAACCAAACAAGGGAATTTCATTTTTCCTCTCTTCTCCCTTACTCTTGTACACCTTTGAACAAATAAGTCTTTGAGTAAAATATTCTTTAATCTAGAATTTTAAAAATATGTAATTGTTGCATATTTTGATAAGTTAGGGTCACAGCCTAATCAAGCCATGTGAGATATCTATTTAACATATTCTATCCATTTCCATCACATTTTAAACAGGACATTAAATTGTATTTATTATTTACTCCAACTTATAAGTATAAATTGTATGGTAATTTTTGAATTCTATAAGAAAATAAATGCATAAGCATGACTCATTAACTTAGTAATAAAAAATAGCATGACTCATTATCATGTTGCAAGATTTTATATTGGTCAAACTAGGCCACTATGAATAGACAAGATAACATCAAAGAATTGACAAGGTAACAAGACAAACAAAATCATGTACAAAGGATATTTTTCATAACCTTTGATGCTGCACCATTTTTATTCTTTTATACAATATTAGTTGCAGCACAAGAACGTCGAATTTCACCCTCCTCGTCAGTTTTTACCCCAATACTGGTTAGCTTTACGAACGACACACCCCAATTGTCAAAGAAAAGTTCTTGATCATTTGCAAAATCCTCCACTAGTTTCCTCGTGTCATCATTGTTCATCAAAACCGAATCAGACTGGAACAGAACTTTGCGATCAAGAAGATTTCTGTAGTATTGGTTGTCAAATAGCATAGATGTTTCAGGATCGATGTTCACTGCCACGGATGGTTGTGCATTTATTGGACACTGTTTTATTAGCTGATCAGCATAATTAGTATCAATGGTTTGGTCAATGAGCCTAAGACTTCCATTTCTGTCTTGTTGGAAACGACCCCTGAATGTATTGCAATGAGCTGTTCCTATTGTATGAGCCCCTGCAAAGCTTAACAATTAGTACTAAATATGTAACACTAGTTAGATATTAAAGTAAATATAGTGAGAAGAAGCAGACAATCAAATAAAGCATGAGATATTTTTGTCTAATACACTTGGTTTGAATACCCAAAAGTTAGAAAGAGAAATAGGCCAACTAATGTTTTAAAAATTGGACCGGACTCAAAATATTCAAAAAACCGGCTTGAAGGACTCTCAACACATTCCTCAAGCCAGAGACTAGACATCTGGAGTGTATAAACTACTAGATATATGTGGATGGCTCAATAGGCTATACTTTGTTTACCATATCAGAATTATAATTCTTTGTTCAACCTCAAAAACTACTACATGGAATGACGGTTGCCTTCAACTATAATCATCGTTCAGATCATATTACTATCCAACGTAGTACTCTCAACATGTCAAGATGGCAATTATAACAAATTTGATTAGATGATATCATCTACAAAGCATCTATAGTTTAATTATTTCTACCGACCAAAATGTGTTACTTTATGGAATTTTACTTGAAATAAAAAAAAAAAATACTAGTACTATGTTCAAGTCTTGGTAAATTCTAAAATGTAAATAATATAGATATAGATTTGGGTTTATATTATGAACCTGAAAGAACCACAAGATCAAGTAAGGACAATCCTTTACTGGAAAAGAGCTTAAGCATCTCGTCCATAGTAAAACTAGTGTCCACAATGTTGGGTCTAACATTTGAAGCAATTGAAACCATTCCATCTCTCCTACCTGTAGGAATCTGAACCCTTGGTCCACCAGCCTGTTTCACAAAGTGTCTTTCAACAACAGTACCAAAAAGACATGTCTATTTCTGATTGAAGGATAGTATAAGAAGTGCAATGGAGAACTTACAATTTCAACTGCATCTCTAGCTGCTAGAGCAATTATGTCTGCACAAGAAACAGTTCCTGGGCAGAACATCTCAAGAACTCTTTTCGCTGTTTCTATAACAGAAAATCCACCAACAGATCTGTTTCCTGGATCACTTTGTTCTGTATTATTCCCTTGTAGCATCAAAGATGCATCACATCCCTGCATTTCAAATAATAATCTTATTGCATCAAGGAGACAATCATAATTGATAAACCAATGTAAAAAATAAAGTGCAGAGTACCCGATTATGATACCTCACTATCTATAAAGCACTAACATAGATGCAACAAACATGACACTGAAGTTGATAATTTGAGAAAATTGAAGTGATTGAGTGTATCCACATGCATGTCGTGTCAGTGTCAAAGACCGACACGTATTGGACACTCGACACATCGTATTAGTGGTTCATAGCTCACTATTGCATGCAACCTCTAAGGTCATCAGAACTTCAAATCTTAGAATTCTGACATTGAGTGTGACAAAATCCTACAAAATGACTTGTTGGATCCGGACTGCTCAAACCTAACAAGCACTATCTAAGTCATATCTCTAGTCAATATGAAACTCTCAAAAGTCAAAACAACCCAACACTTAGAATCAAAACATGTGATGCATGGACTGATTCGGAGGAAATAACAAAGATCTATCAAGATAAAACCAATTTGAATCTCACATCAAGTAGTCTTGTTTGGATCCAAACAATTTAATTAAGCGCTTATATCACAAATTTTTATCTATTCGTCATAGAAAAAAATGAAAGAGAGAGAAAATTGAATGTAATTTGCATTTACTTTTATGAGAATAAACAAAAAAAAAAATCTTGAAAAAGATAAAAGTTTGTTTTTTTTTTCTTCTTATATTTTGGGACAAAGAAATTGCGTTTTTTTTGTTTATATTATGGGACGGAGGGAGTATCGTATAAGTGCAATTGTATAAGCTATCTTTATAAAAAGATAAATAAAGTCAAACCGTTTTTATAAGCTATTTAAGAGAGCTTATGCACATGGCATAACTTGTTTCTATAAACTCTCACAGAATGTCATTTGCTTGGTGAAGAGCAACATTTGAATACTAACCTCTACGAAGCAATCATGGAAAACCATGCGAAGGAGCTTTCCAGGAATGGAAGGATCATTTGAAGAGGATGTACTGACTGCATTTCTTATGAATAACTCTGCTGTTGGACATGAAGCAGCATAGAAGTCGAAAGCAAGATTAGCAGTTACAGAGGAAACAAACAAGATAGAAACTGCTATGAAAAGAAACATTGATTTTGTTGTCTCCATGGGAACCAAGCGTTTAGTCCTTTTTTTAGGATTCAAAAACAGTGCCTGGAGTGTGCAGGGTGTTTTTTGTACTACTCTTGTCTAGATAGTGAAACACGGAAACATATAATAATAATAATAATAATAATAATAATAATAATATAGCAATTTAAAACTGCATTTATGTAGTTTGGTGGTGAAGTCAGTAAGTAGATGAGGGTTTGATCATGCATTTTCCTATATGAGCCCCCATTAGGCCATTATTACTAATTTACTACTATTTATGTTGACTTCTCTCTTAAGCATTTAAAGATGCTTTTCTGGCAACTCTTAATAAGGAGTTCAGCCACACGTTTTTGAGAAATGCTGGAGAAGTGGCCACAGCATGTACCTTCATTATACACAGTCAATGATAAAGGACACTCGGGAGTAATATTTTTATTACAAAACACCGACTGAAAACTATGAAGATAGAGTTGAATCAGGCTGAACAATAATGCTCATCATGATAGGCAAATGAACTGCGTGGATATTAAGTACGGGGTATTGTAACATACTGTAAGTCTGTAACTTCAACATGACACACTCACTGGTGAAGGAATCAAAATTTAATTGAAATCAGGTTCATGGGACAAGGCATTAAATGCATTCCAACAAACACTTTTGTCAAGTTTGAACCAAGACGTTACGTCGGATTACCATGGCCGGAGATGGTTGAGATGGATGAAAAATGTGATTTCTAATGCAATAGAGTATTGCTGATGGTAGTATAAGTAAGGACTCTAATGCTAAAATCAACATATAATTGAGATTGAGATGAAGTCTGCTATGAGAATAAAATAAAGTGTACTCGAAGAATTGGTGTTCCTGCGTACTTATTTTTATAACGATTATCAAAAGAGAAGTAGTCGAAAAATCTATTTGTACGATAGTAACTTGTTCTTAATACGGTGTGGGATAGATGCAGCATAAAATGTGACAAGTCATTATAACTATTGTATGAGGATTGCTCTTTAGACACCTAGCAATTGCTCATAGACATCTAGAAAAACACCCCGAACTTAATGGTAGTTAACCACCAGTGGATGTATTTTCAGTAGTTTGAGGCGCATGTGAACAATTGCTAGGTGTCTAAATCTCAAGCCCTCCTTAGACACGGTTCGGCAACTTCACATTTTACTTGAACGAAACTTTCTTCACCTCGTAAATCACTTTGAATATACACGATAAAAAAAAACTCAATTTTTATGTCGTTGAGACAAATTTTGCCATCCAAGAGTATACTTCCCAATCATGTATAAATGGCTGGTTAATAACTTAATATACATGCAACTGAACTGCATATTGGAGAGTGGAAAATCTACAATCCAGCATATACATATATCCTAAGTAGCAGTTATAATAAAATGTTAGTTGAAGATCATTAGCAATTCAGCATGTTAATTGCAATCAAAATTCAAGTCTCAGTTGGGAGCCCCTCATCATCGTCATCATCCACATCATCAATGGGAATGTCCTCGCTATTATTATCAGCAGGGCCTAGAAATGTACACAGAAATATTTAATTAACAAAAAAGGAGAAAAGATGCAAACAATATACTTACATACATACTAACATAACTTGTGCAATTACAACTGCCCACAAACTAAACCAAGTAACCCTGCTTAATCTGTTTTACATCAAATTTAAATCTAGTTGTGTAAAGTTGAATTATTCAGAGCAAAGTTAGATATCTGGTTTCTTCTCAATGTTTTGCTACAGGCAAAGCATGCCCTCTCCATTAGCATGATGTCCTAATTTTAGAAAAACCCATGGCATCCAGAAAGATGGGTAATTGAAAAGAAACCAGATATGCTCCCTATGTATTATTCTCCAACCTTCTCATCTATCTCTTACATTTTATGCAAAAATGAATTGGCATCCTGCGTATGTCCAATACAAAGGGTAAGGTTTACCTCTTGGAATTAAAGAAGAATAAGGTGACACGTCCTTTCCTTCAGAATTTCTATCAAGAAGATATGGAAGTTCCAGAAGTCGCAAAAGATATTCTGTCTGGGGATTCCGAGGATTCACTGCAAAAGTTAAAACATCTTATAATTGCAACTTCAGACTAGCATTTTAAGCAATATAATAATTGCAACTTCAAACTATAGCATTTTAAGCAATATAAGACATGGCAATATGGCATGATGAAAATGTGGAAAATATCATTATAAGATAACTCGGTCTTCTTTTCTTTCTACATTCTAAAACTAACAAAAAAAAAAGTTAGAAAAATCAATTAGTGAAATGTATGAATGGGGAAAGACACAATAGTATTTTCTTTCATCATTGTAAACAAACATAACATAGTTTGTTTTTCAAAAAAATCTCTAAAAAATAATCGGTAAATTATTGAATACTATATTTTTTTAATAATCTGTAACAAACGAGCCCTCAATCAAACATATATCCAAGATAAGCGATGAAAAGACACAATAGTCAACACTACCTAATCATAGCCATCCGCAACATATATGCATGGTAGCAACACATTAGATAAGTAAGGGTATGATTAGTCAGCTAGAGCATGAAATTAGCCCAAACACTTCACGAGCATCCATAACCAGAGAGCAAGCTAAACAAATCTTAATGTAAACATTGGAATAGGAACAGAGACATACCAGAAGAATCCCCGTTAACATCGGCTTGAGAAGGATCATAACATGGAACCGTTCTAACAAATTCAGGAGGTTTACAACCCCTCTCTTGTAGCTTGCTTTTAACCCATTTGCGACAATCTTCCATCTCAAAGTTTACACCTCTGTCAGAAAGTGGATACAGCTTTATTTTTTTATTCATTTTTTCTTGGTGGAGGAAAGAAGAAAAAACAAGACAACAAAAGACAATTATATTTGAGGGCACAAGTCTTAAATGATATTTAATCTTACACACCGAAAATCTGCAGCTTTGGGTGTCAAAGGGAATACATAGTTGAGATTCCGTGTTATTGCTAACCATTCTTCATCATACTGAATCTCATAAGGTCCTGGCTCTGATTCAATTTCAACAACCTAAAGGCACAGATTATGCTATGATTGTAGTTACTAACATAAACAATTACCGCAGAAGATTACCTTTGCATAATGGTTGTAAACCTTTACCTGTAAGAAATCACGCCCGGGAAGACATTTATCAAGTGCTAGGAATTTTGTCACAGGACCTCCTTCCCCATGTTGAACAAGAGCAGCAAATCTACAGTGTAAGTGTGCCGAAAACCAGTATTGTGGTTTCAATTTTTCTAGAAGTTGAGCAGCAGCTTTACTCCCAAGTCTTTTTTCCTCTATCTGGAAAAATTATCGTCGAGACAAATGAGAAATTTGTTGTTATAGAAAGACAATGTGCTATATGTTGGTCAAAGAATATATCTATATGACTGATCCAAAACAATTATCCATGCACTGGCTTCCCATTTATCTCTTACAAATTTATATTTCTTACGAAAAAAAACCTGAGCTAGTATACTATACCTATTATGTTCTTAGTTTTTTAAATGCTGCCCAAAAAAAGTACCTAGGAAAATGAATAACTTCAATGCATGGTATACATACTACATAATCATTAATAAAAGCTTACACTTTTATTTAAAATAGTCAACATTAAAAAATAAAAATAAAAACTATTGTAAAGCATACCTCTTGCTGGAAGTAAGGCTTCCGGCGTACAAGCTGCTCCCAATCCCCATGATCAGTGATTCTCACTGGCCAATCGTGTGAGAGAAAAATATCGATGGGTTCCTTAACTTGAATGAGTTTGCGAACGTCATATTCACGGACATGATACACAGACTTGATGGTATTATGATTATACGGAGGCCTCTCAAAGTGTCCTGCTCAAGTAAATAGCAAACATCATATTCTTATACCTTTTCCAATCAACACTCTCTTTTAACTTACAACTGCTAGGTACCAACATGAACCAATGATTATAATTCTAACTCAAACAGAATTAATAAACTAACCTAATTTATAATCGTGATGCTTATAAATTCCAGAGAGTCCACCAATTCGTATATTCCCAAACTTGACCACACCAGCAGCTCCCAAAAAGAAAATATTAGGTGCAGCCCATCCTCCATAGTACCTAAAATAAAACGAACGCAAAAATTCAACATTTAGGCCATGTTTTAGAACAAAAGATAATAAGCTATAATACAAACTGCTTTTATATAAGCTATAAGTTGTTTTCATAAGCTAAGCTACAAAGTTTACCTATATATATACAGGGGATACATAATTATTTTGAGTTGCCTTTTCCACTTCAAATTTTATCAATCATTTAAACTTATTTCATTTACAATTTTATCTCTTTAAATATATTATTTAACGTATTAATTATATCCCATTATAGGAACAACATCACCACAACAATAGGAACCGTATTGGACATTACTAAAAGAGCTTATCTTAATCGTATGTGATCATAGTATTAGTATATACAGTTAGGCACAATAAATAAAAAATAAATAAATAAAGACAGGCGGGCACCTAACGCTAATAGAAATACATTGATTACATAAGCTCTCACACGCAAGCTATGCAAGTAGATTAACTGAAATAAGTCAATTTAGTCCGTCCCTAAGTCAAACTATTTTCATAGAAGCTATAAGTTGTTTTCATAAGTTATTCTAGAGAGCCAGTGAAAATAAGCTGAAAACAGATGTCATAAGCCATTTTCATAAGCTCTGTGAAAGAGTCTCACAAGTGTTTATGCTAGTAAATAAGCTTAAATAACTCAATCTAAAATAGGTCCATAATCATATAGTAACAGTTACAAAATGTGAAATATAGAAAAGAAATCAAATTCAACTCACTCACAGTTCCCATAGATAATTAGAAGCTTCATGATTGCCACCGATGAAGATAGTAGGATAAGGAGCAACCTCCAAGCCAGAATAGTATTTCCAGAAGGAATTCATAGAGAGGAATTTGTCTGGTACGTTGAGGCTTTTCAAATCATTCTTGTTCCTCACGGCCTGAAAATCGCCGCAACAGAGAAGAAGATCGATTTTGGTGTTATTAGTTTTCTCGAGGTGTTGAAGGGTTTTGTAGACATTGTCTAAATCGCCATGCATGCATCCTTCTATTGCTATCTTCATCTTTTCTCAGTTCGATCGAAAAGCCTCACGCTAGGGTTTGGATGGGTTTTATCGGAGCAATAGTCTCGACTCTCGAAGATTCCTCTGCGTTCTCGTTTCGTTTCTGAACGGTTTTTTTTAGGTGAATTGTCGTTTTAGTCCTCTGCTATAATAAAATTTGAGCAAATAATCACTTTATAGTCCCTGATTCTGCAGCTCGCTGTTAGATAGGTCTCTGACTCAGGATTAAATACAAATAAGTTCCTAACTCTGCACTTCCGTTGTCACTTTAGTCCCGGATGTTAAAAAAATATGTTAAGTGATTATGATGATGTGGCGCATATGAGGTGTCACAGAGACCAAAGTGAAAGTAGAAAATGGTCACTTTGGTCCCTGAACCAAAAATCAATATTCCCAAATTGAATATCAAATCCCTAAATCTTAAATCCTTAAATATTATCTAATTATCTTTTTTTGCTCAAAATCAATCTTCCAAACACCAACCTACTGTTATGTTCCTGACTGTGCATACTTACTATCAGTTAGGTCCCTGACTATTAAGGATCTTTTTGGCTTGAAAGCTGATCTTGAGGCAATGATATGTTGGGCTAAGGTTTGGAGTTTTATATAGTAGTGTCATAGTGTTGTGGTTCTGTTACCTCTTTCTCCCTTTAGTATATTAATGGCATCAGGATTACATATATAGATAAATGAATTATGAAAAGTGTGTTTAATTATAATCTCTGTAAGTATTTTAAAGTTATAGCTTGATTTTTTATGTGTCTTTCAACAACAATATCAAATTTTTGGTGGAGAGATGTGAATAACTAATGCATAAATTCACTTGCTAAAATACACAGGCTTAAAGTTAATGACATTCAGATTTGTACAAGAAGGTGTTGATTCAATAGTATTAAATATCATATTCATGCTATTAAGTTACATTAAAGAACTTATGTTTTAGTTGCTTTAACTTCTCATGAAAGAAAAATTAAAGTGAGAAATTTGATAATAAACTTGGAAACATGAAAAGTACCTAGTAAGTAGAACAAATTTTGAGTTAGAAATTATGTTAAAAGAAATTCAATAGAAATGAATTATCATTTAAATATATCTTGAGCTCTTGATTATTGTATGCTCAGACCTACGGGTAGATATATGAATTATCATGTGAATATAACAATAATCAAGAGTAATAGATGCTAATGGATTTGCTAATTCATTGTCAGGGACCTAACTGATAGTAAGTATGCACAGTTAGGGACCTAACAATAAATTGTGTTTAATGGAAGATTAATTTGAACAAAATAGAGAATTAGATGACATTTAGGGATTTGAGATTTAAGTATTTAGGAATTTGATATTCAATTTAGGAATATTGATTTTTGGTTCATGGATCAAAGTGACCATTTTCTACTTTCACTTTAGTCCTTCTGACACCTCATATGCGCCACATCATCACTTAACAGATTTTTTTACGTCATGGACTAAAGTGATAACGGAAGTGCAGAGTCAGTGACCAAAATGACTATTTGCTCAATAAAATTTGTTTATCATTTAAATCTAAATTTTTGGAATTTGCAAACAGGTTTAGAACAACATAAAAATCTTGCTTATTTTAATTTTAATTTTTTTAAATATGAGATGAGATAAATTAAATATGATGTTCTAAACATGTTTATAAAAAAATTGTTCAAAAAATTTAGAGTTTAAGGTTTGTTAAACAAATTTTGTTTTATTAGGGACTAAATCTATGTACAAAAGTTTTTATAAGACTAAAAAAAACTATTAAAATTAGAAAAATATTAAAGAGTTTGTGAGGTTCTTAACCAATGTCCTTTGGACGCCGATTTACAAGACCCTTAAAATTAAATAAGGATTCAACTTAAAAAATTATCATTTTATAAGGACCAAACATATATTTAACTTTAAATTTAGTATGGATCTCATAATAAGAGGAATGACAATTTGACGTATGGTGGATTGATTAGTTTTAGAGATTCCCACGATGGTTTGGTACTTAAAGGTTTCGTTGCAAGCTTCAACATAACAATTCTCATTGTGTTGAGATGTGGGGTTTAATTCATGGGATGTGCATAGCTCACAATCTCCATCTTGCACATGTTATTTTTGAAATGGATTCTACATTTGTTGCGACCGCGGTTATTAATTGAACCACTTTTATTACCTACACTTGTTGCGACTGTGGTTCTCAAATTGGTTTGCTCTATAATTAGTGCATAGAATAGAACACTTGTTAGCAATACCCTAAAAAATAAAGAAAGTATTGCAAAAAACTTTTTCTTTGATTTATAGGTTTACTCCATAAAAATAATTAGAGTTTAACGGGAGTTGCACTCTTGGTGTAAAATAGTTTACTGTTACCTAAAGTTAGTCCACTGTATTTAGAGTATTTAGAGACTTAAAACAAATTTTATAGCAAAACTTAAAAAAAAATAAAAAAAAAATACACACATATTAATATGGAGGAATACATAAAAGAAAATTATTATGAATAACAACAAAGTAGAAATAACGTCAAAACACCATAGAGTAAACATCATAAGTAGATTGTCTGTTGCAGTGTTGTTGAATCTTTTCCTCCTTATTTATAACAAAATCATTTGAATGCAGTTATGCAAAATGTAATGAAAAAACATAAATGGCATCCTCAACAAGGATTCTCTAACATTAAAGCGAGAATGTTATTTGATTTTATTTTGGTCTCTCTCTCATCTCATCACTTATTCGACTTTTTTTGTTGGATGGATGGTTCGTCTAACACATCCATCAATATGAGGGTCGATTAAGAGAGAGAGGAGGTTCATGATTTAATCCAAGAGATGGCGTTGTTTGGGGTTAAGTCTACACCGACCCTAAATTAACTTTGAGGAGCAAATAACCACTCAAAATATTAGGGCCAAGTTGATGAGATAATGGGGGAGAAACTCTGATCCTCCCCTAGTAGTCTCATACCAAAACCTAACTCACCATTTACCCATGAAATATACAAAACATTGGTGGCCTAGTACCTGACACTTTCCTACTAGGTTTGACCTAAAGTTCACTAACAAGAACTTTTAAAAGAAAAATCACAATTGTTATTTTTTTATAAATGAGGTATTTTTTGTGCTAGCACTAATTAATTTAAGAGAAATGTTAACGAGTGTCTCCGAGGTACTCTTTAAAAACTTTTAATAGTAAGTTTTTATGAAAAATTGTGTAATCAATGCATTGAAATTTGTAACATTAGACTTTTTTAATGAATATTTTCTAAATTTAGGATCCTTAAAGAATGTCTTGGATGCACTAGTTAACAAGACCCTTTATTTAAATACAATCATACAAGAATATCAAAATACATTAACGTCATTCAATTTTTTTTTTAACTAACTCACATTTTTTTTTACTATAGATGACTATGTTCAAGCGGTCGTTAGATATTAAATATAAATGTTTATTCTAATGAATATTTCAAACACAATTAATGTTTGAATTGTGATTCCGAGTTTTGTGAAGATTATACCTCTGCTGCCAAGATTTTTTTGCGTGTTAATCCTTCGATTTATAAAAAAAAAGTTCATAGTAATTTGGACTTCAGTCAAAAGATAAGTATCATCTAACTAAAAAAATTCTCTCAAAATCAAATTTAGATTCTTCCTAAAAATTGACAAGGTACTTGACACACCACATTGTAGATAACACCAAAAATCACATGAGAATATGTGCACTCCTGTTGTGGAATCAATTTAGAGTCACATGACGTGAAGGAACATACTACATCCTTTATTTTGTATGAAAAAGAAAAACACATAACATATGGGTTTAAATAACAAACAATTATTCAGTAGGAGTATAGTCACAGTGTAGGACAAATTTATTTTGAAGATCCTAACCACACATCACATGTTACTTCCAATGGAATGCATCTATTTAGCCACGTTTGAAAATGAGCTTAAAAAATTCTACTGAGAGTTCAATTTGCTTCCTACATTTTACATCAAGAGTAGCGTTATGAGCACTCCTTTTTAAATCCACTCTCTTATTTAAAACTCAGACGAGTTCCACACTTTTTAAATCGATTCTTCCTAGCATTTCAATTCTTTACGTTAAACCTTTTATTAGTAACAGTGGACCACATTAGTGTTTTGTTTTTTTGACAAAAGTGGACCACGTTGGTTTTGTTATGGTTGTGTTTAGTCTCATATAGACACTATGAAACGACAATAGTTAACGAGAATTCATCCATGTTGCGTGTAATGGATTATGTGTCCAAATTTTCATTTTAAGGTAAAAGAATCAGCAATATTTTGTGTGGTTATGAATGTCACACGAGTCTTGCAACCACACACAACACTCACCTGAAAGTATCTCTTCTAATTCTTCTTTCTTTACCTCGATCAGTTTCTAGTACTGCTTCTTGATTTCACTCTATGGCGTTGGTAAATCCATTTCTTCTCCCTACCAAAACTCATTTTGCTTTGCCAGTTTCACCTCCACCATCCAAACAAATACTCCTTTGGACTAGCCCATCTTCCAGTTTCAGTTTCAATCTCAACAAAGGCTTGTCATCAAGCAGAAGAAAGCATGCAGGGTATCTCCCCGCCACGGCAGATGTCAAAACTGCATCAACTTTACTTGATGTGGAAGAAGATCAGAAAGTTCTAGTGGGACCTTCCAGTGAGCAAGAACGCAGGGGTGAGAGAGAACTTGCAGCTTATGATTGGAAAGAGGAATGGTACCCTTTGTACCTCACTAAGAATGTACCAGATGATGCACCGTTGGGTCTCACAGTATTTGACAAGAACCTTGTTTTGTTTAAAGATGGCAATGATCAGTTTCAATGCTATGAAGATCGGTGTCCTCACAGGTTGGTTTTAATTTATCTCGCTTCTAATTATTCTTATGATTGATTTTGCTTTCAACTTCTTTATGTGATCACATCCCATATGTAAGAATTCATAATTGATTTAACCAAAGTTGCATGCTATGTGATTAAATGAAAATAACATGATTATTGATGCAGATACAGCTCTTCTCAGTTAATACAGATTTTGTAGCTGTATACTGTGTATATACTTGGTGCTCCTAATGTTCGGGTTTATTTTTCTCTACCATGATGTGAAATCAAACTCAAGGATCAGAAACTAATCCAATGTGTTTGTCTGATAATGAGATCTATATTACTCTATTTAGGAATAAGATATTGGTATTAATAATGTTAGTGGATTGTTATGTTAGTTATTAATTATCTCTCTGTAATACCATATTTACAATACTGCTACTGCTGAGAAGAGGCTAGGGTATATTTAAACATTTGAGTATCACTGAAATTTATCAAAACAAATTTGATTCATTTAATATTTGTATCTTTCCTAGGACAGTCACTAAGTTCACCTAATGAATAATGATAGTATGTACCAATTTCAATTACTTACGAATTCCCCTGTGCTAGTTGTTTTCATAGGTGATAATGAACATTAATAAATATTCTCACGTTAACCGGCTAATTTTTTCAAAATTAAATCAAACCATCTACATTTGATTGGCAAGTAAGTATAAGAAATTATGATTTTTTATTCCTTTCACAATGCTGGACTGGATCTTATATTTTATATGATTCAGGTTAGCAAAACTATCTGAAGGCCAGTTGATTGATGGAAGGCTTGAATGCCTGTATCATGGATGGCAATTCGAAGGCGAAGGGAAATGTGTGAAGATACCTCAGGTAGGCTACTGACTTTAGAGTTCTACTCACCTATATCATGAATGTCCTTATATGGTTTGAGGCTAACAAGTAACAAGTAATAATAACTGTTTTCTCTGTTTTCAACAGCTTCCAGCTGATGCAAAAATTCCCAGGTCAGCCTGTGTTAAAACATATGAGGTGAGGGATTCTCAAGGTGTTATTTGGGTATGGATGTCACCAAAGGTACCTCCAAATGTCAGCAAAATACCTTGGTTTGAGAACTTTGCAAGGCCAGGGTTTCAAGATGTTTCAACAACTCATGAACTCCCATATGATCATTCTATTCTACTGGAAAACTTGATGGATCCTGCTCATATTCCAATCTCGCACGATAGAACAGATTGGACTGCAAAGAGAGAAGATGCACAACCGCTACTTTTTGAGGTGACAGAACGAACTGATAGAGGGTTTGCAGGTTGGTGGGGACGAGAGAAAGACGGCACTAAGCCTAACTTCTTACGGTTTGAGGCTCCTTGTGTTCTACAAAATAACAGGGAAATTGTAGATAAAAATGGTGAAATAAACTACTTCAGTGGTCTGTTCCTTTGTAGGCCAACTGGACAAGGGAAATCCATGCTGATAGTGAGGTTTGGAGGAACAAAAAGATCTCCAATAGTAAAACTGTTTCCTCAATGGTACTTCCATCAGAATGCAAGCAAGGTTTTTGAACAAGACATGGGATTCTTATCATCACAAAATGAAATTCTTTTGAAAGAGAAGGTTCCGACAAAGGAACTATACCTGAATTTAAAATCATCAGACACATGGGTTGCTGAATACCGTAAGTGGATGGATAAAGTGGGACACGGGATGCCATATCATTTTGGTCACAACACTATTTCCCTGCCCAAAGAGCCGGCTGTGATTGAACATGCGCCTGCTGGACTCATTGCAGGACTATCAGCTTCTTCACCTGCAAAGGGGGGCATTGGAACAATGCATGCTCCAAATTTAGCAAATAGATATTTTAGGCATGTAATACATTGCAAAGGATGTAGAACCGCCGTCAAAGCTTTTCAAACTTGGAAAAATGCCCTTTCGGCTGTGGTCGTTGCATTAGCTGCATTAGCAATTCTGGTTACTGGGAGACAATGGAAAGCCATCCTGTTGGCATCTGCAGCCCTGTGCTCTGTTGGAGTATATGCTTGTTCAACAGCTGTTGCATTGAATACAACAAATTTTATTAGGACACATAGGAGATTGTGAGCAACAAGTTGTAAAAAATCTCCCTTTTCAATATTACCCTTACAGCTTGTATAATGGTTTTTTATGACATCTAGTGTTGTCTCCATCTATGTAATTTAAGCCAAACAAGTAATAGAAGAAGAAAAAGTTTCTCAACAATGTGTTCAGGTGAAGAGTCACCGTCTGCTAGAAAAGCATACTGTCTATTATTTTATGTCCTTTTCAAAAACAAAACAAAATCTGTAGTAGTTTACTATACTTTATCCACAAAGAGGTCGAGAAGAAATTATATAATGATCATGCTTGAAAGAAAAAAGAAAGAAAACAATCAGTCCACAGAATTACATTGTATGTAAATCAGTACGAATTTTTTAACTAAACCTCAACTGGACGGTCTCGTTCATATATTGCGTTCTAATAAACTTGGCATTTACATAATTACATGTTTGAAACTGAAACCTGCATCAGTGGTTTCAACTTTCAAGAATACTGTGTTTCATTTGATAAAACAAATACACTTGTACATGGTATACAGAGAGAAAAATACAATAACATAATCAGCGTTTGCTGAAAAAACAAATAGACAGTATTGTTCAATATACAAGTAGTCTGCAGTTAAAGTGACTGCTGCTGCAAAATGAGGTATAATACAACTTCAATCCTTTCAACTTAAAACCTATGTCCACCATTTCAGCAGTATTTTTTTCCACTAGGATGCAGGAGGTTCTTCCAACCACTTTGCACGAAAGCCTGTTCCTTGACAATTAGAGCAACAAGTTGATCCCTGAAGAGTGAATAACAAATTAACCACAGAGTAAGCCTTTTGTTAATTACTCTATGCTGAGTGTACACTGAAGAATAATATTAGGCAGGGAAATTGTATAGGTGAACTGAATTCAGATTAATCATTCCTCATAATTGTACCTGTCCACTGCAAATAATACAACTAGTGTTTCTGGATGGAACTTCACAAAGCATGTTGTCACCAAGAACAAAAAAACCAGTACCCCCACACCATTTGCATTCAATATGCCCTTTTGAGCTGCAAGATGAACACACAACTGGCCTTGGTTGCTGCAAGTATCATACAGGTAGGAGAAATCAGGGACCAGCAGATAATTATCAAAATGTATCAAATTTTAAATCTAAACTACTCTGTTAAGCTGCACTCAACTATAGAACATGAATAATTAAGAGATAAATTTTAAATTTTGATATACAGCTTTATTCATTCGTCCACAACATCAGTTAATATGTTGCCAGTTACAGGGATAGAGGGTTTGTTTGGATAGGCTTATTTTAACATTTCTATTTGCATAACCACTTGTGGGACTGTTTGAAAGATCTTATGGAAACAACTTGCGATGTGTCCATAAGCTCTCTAAAATAATTTATGAAAACAGCTAATAGCTTATATTAAAATAGTTTAAATTTATTTTTAATTTTTGTTATAGGAATAGGTTACACATAAGCACTTATTTATGGTATATCAAGTGAGTAAGAGTCTCACATTGGATGGAAAAATGGATGTTGAAATTTTTTTAAATGAGAAATGAGAGGACCCATAAACCTAATGCAATAAGGGTCCATTTGGATTGACTTATTTAGAGCTTATGCAAATAAAGAAGCATTACTGTATTATTTTGTTAAGGTAGTTTAAGAATAAACAACTTATGAATATACAATTTTCGTTGGTAAGATCTTATAAATTAACTTAAAAGCTTATTTATTTGCATAAGCTCAATCCAAACAGGCCCTAAGGTTTAAGCTTAAACGTATACCACATGTAAACTATACTGCAGTAAAAGGCTTGTTTAGGCCCAACCATAACACAACAAACCATGGACAAGTGAAAACCCTAAAAAAGGAACCTTCAAAACGGATAATTGATGGCATAACGGTAGCAGAAACAGAAAACTGGAAATAAATTGAACAGGAACAAAAACATAAAATTGGAGTTGAAGATTTGATTTGGAACCTGAGAGATTAACCAGGCTTGTTCCATGCGCTTAGTAAAATCGGAAGACGAAGAGGAGGAGTCAAACATGGAAACCCTAACGCATAAGCGAGAAATTCGATTGGTTACGAAACTTCTATTGCCGCAAAAGACGACTGCAATTGGAGGCGTTGATTTAGGAATGAGCGCAGAGGCACAACAAGAAGAAGCACACGCAGAGCCAGCCATCATGAAGATTCAAGCTTCAATAATCAAGATGTGGTGAACGATGATGATGATTCTTCTTCACGTCAAAGGGAAACGCTTTCGCCGCAGAAGATATTGACAATATCACACAGTTTTCGCTTTGTCCCCGCTGTTTCTATTTGTGTCTGTAAAAGTGTCGCATTTTTGCTCACGGAATCCAAAACCAATTTTGCTAAGGAAGTGAATACCCAATTTGCCCCCAAAAGTTGTATAACTAACTCAAAGGTAATTCTTAGAAGGGAAAGTATAGATAGACACACTTTTATTTATACACCCTTCCCACCACTTCTGATTTGGCAAATTTTTATTGGTCCAATAAAAGCAATAATAAAAACAAAACAAAAAAAAAAACAATAAGTTGAGTTTCTCTCTCCACGACTTACCTTCTCCCCCTCATCTCCTCTGTTCACCTTCACCATGTTCCTTAAATTTTTTGTTTCTGATAGAAACACAATTTAGATCTTAAATTATTGTGAAAAGATGCATCTCGGCACTCATTTTGCAGCATATACCCAACTTAACAAGGATAAATAAATATGAAACGATTAGTGGGATGAAAATTTGATACAATTTGACAAAATCAAATTGATATAATTTTAGGCACAATTTTTGTTCTGGACTTAAAAATTTAACTGTTAATTCCTCACCACCCTAGAAACTACAATGATGAACATGTTGCTGTTGAAAGTCTCCTAAGTTAGAGAGAGAAAATGCAGAGAAAAGAGGAGGAATACGCATCCGTGTATGTTGGGATTAAGGAAAGGAAATAACAAGGGCCGCTGGATAATTTGAATGACTGTAGGAAATAACAAGGTTTGATCATCGTCGCCGTAATCTTTGTTCCACCATCACAGGTCATCTTCCGTTCTCGGCGGCGACGGGATCTGTGTGTAGAGGTTGCGAGGGTGGATGACGTGGCGGCGATGAGGGATTGCCGGAGGTTGGTGTGACCAGAGAAAAGGGAGGACATCATATCTGAGTTGTTTGCGGTGGCTTAGAGATCGGAAGGAAGAGGGAGGTGGGTGGGGGTTGTGGCCGACGGTGGTGAGGAAAAGAGGGAGAAGAGATGGTGAAGGAAAGAGACGGAAGAGAGAGAGTGAAAGACAAAAATGCTGGTTTTTTTGTATGTGGGGACCACGTGACAAATGTCACAATTGTATGTGGTGGTATATGTGTGTATGCCACCTTAGGTTGTATCTGTATCACTGCTCTTCTTAGAAATGGGTCAATTTATAGAAAACTTGGTAAAATAAATGATAGTGTTAAAGTAACCTCTTTGGATTTTATTTAGAAAAAAATTGAAACACCTTTTATGTATTATGAATGGTTTTTGAACCTCCTTTGTTGTCTTTTATTTTCCAAACTAATTTTTGTGTTTTATTGGATCGAATATTTATTGTACTTCTTCTTGTTTGAAGGATCAAATACTATTTATACGTCTCTCTCATTCTATAAATAAAATCATTTTGCAGTTTAAAAAGATCATACATATAATTTATTATATATATATATATAGCATAAATTATTTAAATTTAAGTTGTAACATTCAAATATTTCATGAAATGAGGTTCAGTGTAGTTGGCAGCAGCAAAGGCAGCAGCAGGAGGTGTGTTCCCCGGACATCCACGAACTTGACAGGGAGCACCGTTCACCATTTCACAAACACATGTTTCGTATAACATTGGACTAGCGGCATGACGACAATAGTAGTTGACTTGACCTATGCCAATATAACATGGATGACAAGTTTGCATGCATTTTACTTTATCCGGGCAACCACCTCCAATCCTGCTTAGCTCGCATGATTTCCCCTCAGACATTACTGTAAAATTAGCACAATTTGTAAAATTTTCTTTGGGCAAAATTATTAAGGGTACAAAGGACAGAACCAAGTATGCATGAACCATATGTATATGAAACAGGTTTCGCCACCCTAAATTAAACAATAAACATACTTGACCCACTTTCTTTTTAGAACCTGCACACAATTTGTAATTTGGTTCTCGAGTAATATTTTGTAATCGCACTAACTTCGCAACATGCTATTTCATACTTAATATTAATATTTTTTCTGGAATACTTCTTAACAATAAGTATTTAACTTGCTGCGGTTTTTAGAAAAATGTAAAATATAACTAGAAGAAAAAAAAATCCTCAAATTTAAACATAACTCCTATGTCACAATGTGATTTCTCATAGAAAGATACTCACTTGGGGGTGGTTTATATTATGACGGAACGGAAGAGTTTAGGTTGTAGATTTTTCGTTTAGTTTGGTAATCCATTGAATTCTTAAATCTTTGCTATTAATAAGATTATTTTGCTTATAAAGAAAAAATAACTCTTCTTAGAGAAATCGTATAACAAATTAAAAAGCATCATATGTCACCTCATAGCATGACATTGTGTCATTTTCATACGCCGTAATTGCACTCTTACCATCTTTATTACAACAGAAATCACCCTATTGATTGTGTTTTCGCCCCTCTATTGGTATATATGCCTAAGTAAAAAAAATTATGCATAGAAATATACATCCCGTAGAGGATATAAGAGAAACACAATTTATCTTAGAGTTTGGTAGCTCAACTGATTTTGGTTAAAGGATTAAAAGTGCTGAAGACTTATGATGATTTTTGGCTCTAAACTGGCGGTTTTTGGTCTTAAAAGTGACCCATTTCTAAGAAATAATTTATAATAAATGATCACACCTCCTGGCTCAATCAAAATATTTGGGCAATAATTTACCACTTTTGGATCAAAATGATCACTATATTTTGAGGGGAAAATGCGAGTTTGAACCAAAATTATAATAAATATGATATTTGAGACTAAAAAAAATTGATTCATAATATTTATTTTCTCCATTTATAACATTCACATTCAATATATTACGTAGAGGAAACTAGATAAGAGCAAAAGATAGTGACAGAAAAAAATACCTGTAGAGAATATAAGAAGGCCGATGACTATAGTAGCTGGTAGTGATTGAGCCATTTGTTCTTCTAAAAATGTGATTTGTGTATATTGACCTGTACTTGGCTCTGGTTTTTTATATTCAACGAAAATTACAATGTCTAGTTAATTATAAAAATATGTAAATACTCCTCCGTTTCAAAATACATGTTTCATCAAAAATAACAAAATTTATTTGGTTTATTGGATACCGTAATTTCTCCAAAATAAACATGTATTATTGACAAAACAATAATTAATGTTGCATTGAAACTTGAAAGTGACAAGTATTGTGAAACAAAATTATTTTTTAAAATGGACAAGTATTATGAAACGGAGGAAGTATTTTTATTTTAGTATGTATTCGTTTGTACTTATTTAGCAATTAATCTTATTGATTGAGACATTATTGTGTTATGATTTGGTCAAGTCTTCTTAGTCAATATACTAACAATTTCTTTCAATCTTAATTATAAGCAACATTTTTTTTTTAGCTTTATTGAACAACTGATTTATTTATTTGTAACAAAAAAAAATGATTTATTTAACTTCTACTATAAATCAAATATATTAATTATTTTAAAAAAAAATTGTTTATAATTGAGAGTGAAGGGATATATTTCTATATCTATATCTATATTACTATATAAATGTGAATGATTTTATTTTTTTTCTTCAAATTAATCTCTCATTTTTGTATGTTATATTGGTAGGATAATGTATTATTACATGCAAGGGTTGATGTTCGAACCTCGAACACTTCACTTATTCACCTTATAAGGTGAATTTTAACCACTAGGCTACCTGACAACAAAAAAAACAAGACAACCAGACAACAAGTTGTGTGTTGCTAGAACTTTTTGGACTGCAAAATAAATTTTGGTAAACACAACATTTATAGACTTAAAAATATGACATTGTTATGAATTACCATTTAAACTCTATGTAAAAGATTAATAACTTATGACGCTAGGAAGTCAAAAGTGTAAATGCAAAAATATTATGTGATTCGACAATAATTGAGATTATCAAACCTGCTATAATAGTATAATATTAAACGTGCCTTAACGTTATGCATTAAAGGGACCGATTCTAAAATTCATAAATTTTTAAATAATACATTAATAAAACAAAATGATTTTTTTTAGGAGTTGATCGCAAAGTAAAACAAACGATGATTTCCTGCTAAATAAATTGGTACATGTTGTATTTGTGTGAGTTTAGTTCACTTAATATGAATATTGCATATTATATTGAGGTATTTGTTTTAGAACATCAAACATCCTCTTATCCACATTTAAAATGTGTGAGCTCTAACCGTTAAACTACTTGATAAAAAAATTTGATACATGTTATGTATTACCCCAAAAAAAACCTTTACGTGTATCTTGACATGTAAAAAAAAAATCGGTTACAATAAATCAAAAATCATCAGTCTTGCACATAAGTGCAAAACTTGTATTTGCAAAACGTCATGTTCGCTAACAAAAAAATTTGACGGAGGGGATAAATTAATTAACGTTGTGCATTTTCAGAGGTGTAATTGAATTTTTGTTAATTTCAAAGGGTAATTGACGAAATTTATAATTTCAGGGGATAATTGCTTTTTTTTTTTTTTTTTTTAAGGAGATAGATGCTTTCATATCATTTATTTATTGACCAAATTTCGTATGGTCTAAAATATTTTAACTTCTGGTTAAATATTTATTTACCATATGATTTCTTTTTCTTTTCTCTCCCAAACTCTTGTTGTCGGTACTTTTATTCTTCTCGATCTACTAAAGTATGATGATTTAGAGTCAATTTTAACCCAAAAGTATGCCTTTATCTTTTTTTTTATATACATATAAATGAGTGATTTTCACATATTTTTTATCTTATTTCGTTTGTTGTTGTGATTTTGTCAACTTAGCACATTGTTGTTTGTTTTGATTTCCCGTCTATATGCAATGTGTTTTTATTTTTCGTCGTATAGTGCAGTGTTTATTTGATTAAGGTTGAAAGATTAACTTTGATTAAGTGCAGAACCAAATCACCAATCAATGACTTTGATGTCGTCGATTGCAGATCTGAAGACATGAGTATTCAGGAAACTTGAATATAATTCTATTATTAGGCATATGTATTTTCTCATTTTATGTTATTAATGCAGATGTTGTGAATCTATTTGCAGATTCATCCCTTTTGTTTTCATCGACTTTAAACTTGTATTGTATCTTTTTTTAGGCAAAAGGAAAATAATATTAATTAAAAAGAAAGAAATGCAGGGACTGGTGGCATTAGACCTGAATTAGGTACAACCCAAGCAGAATACATCGATAAAACGAACCATGTGGACAACCCTAATATATCATCACGGACGCAACCCAGCAAACTCGCGTACAGACGCGAAACCAAGTTACAAAATATCATCACCAGCTTTTAATACTGAAAATATTTTGAGACATTATGAAAATCAATGATATGACAAGTCACCTTTACATTATTAGATCTCCAATCTATCTAAACATCAACTGATCTAGGGCATAACATGAGACAATAGACAATGATCTCACATCGATCAATGACACGTTGGAAAAAGGCGTTGCTCACACTTTTTAAATCAAATAATCATTTTCGGATTGCACGTCGGAGAAAGCATTAATTATAGAATTAAACCAAAGCTTATATTTTTTTTTTGATGAAAGGGAGGGCCGAAGCCCGGAAAAAGAAATTACATCTTAATCAAGTGCGGAAAAGTAACCCCCGCTTGATCAGCAGCTAACAAATGGTTAATTTGAGTCGGACACGACTCATAAAACATCATCTCATTCCCCATGATACATCCAATATTAGCTAACGCATCAGCGCACCTATTTGCTTCACGATACGAGTGTTTAACCTTCACTTCCCATTCCATTTGAAGAAGTTTTCTAATTTTTTGAACAAGACTCCTACCACTCGCATTGCTTTCCCCCCCACTCGTAATAATATTCACAACCACCAAAGAATCCATATTTAATTCTACTGCAGTGAACCCTGTACGTTTTGCACACCGGAGACCTTCCAAAACTCCCCATAGCTCTGCAATAAAAGCATCACTCTTCCCTAAAAATTTGGAGAACCCCGCTAACCACTCGCCTTCCGAACCTCTGATAAGTCCTCCACACCCCGCGATACTACCATCCTTACAAGCTCCGTCAGTATTGATCTTGACCCATCCAATCGCTGGTTCCTTCCATCCCACTTCCTCTAAATGTCTTGGCTGAGATGTCACAGACTTTGCTATAGCATTGTGATAGTAGATTGCATACAATTAGTCATATAATTGATAATATATTGAAATCCTATCTACCTTCATCTAATCCCAAACACAGAGAGATTGGTTACCCACGAGTGAGGTAACAAGTAGAGAGAAGAAGAATAACGAAGGAGGAACATCAAAAAGCTTGAATCCAAGCTCTAATAAACTCCAACAGTGATACACAACTTCTCACACTCTATGCCTCCCTATCCCTCTAAAATGAGACTTAGCTATCAAAAATATATCTAAAATTCTAATTACAATCTTATTTATATAAGTACAAAAAGTGCAGGTTCGCTCTTGAGGTTTTTTCAAGTGGGGGAAAAAGCATAGCTGATCTCCAAAAGTTATTAAACCGCCTTACTTTGCGGAACGAAGTGTTGCTTGCTCAACGAGTGTGTTGTAGCCTTTCTCCCTATAACTCTTTGGAATTGCTCGCCTAGCAAAGGTCCTCGCCCATAAATCCTTAAAACTCTCTATCTTGACTCGTCTTCATCTCGCATGAGCTCGCCCAACAAAATTACTTGTGTCCATATTCTTTGTTTTATTGTAACCATGTCTCGAACCTACAAAACTAATGGAAGATAATTGGGGATGGTGTTATATATCTTACTTGTTAAACAAGTCAATACGTGTTAATGAAAATAACATGATTTTGACACTTGTCAATGGTGAGTGTTTGTCAATATGTTTCTTATTTGATGCAGAAGATGCAACAAGATTGATAGAAGGTGTATCCATTTTGTGAAAATGCTCAAGTCAAACTTTATGGCATAATAAAAGAGTCTTGACTTCTTCAATGTTGACAAGTCCAAATAACTTATTAACGAGATCAAATTCATATTATTGAGGTAATCCCTAAAATCATCAATACTCTTGGAAGATGAGACAATTCGCCAATTATTGGATTGAGTCAACAATAGTTTGAATTTTGAGAAGAAACTATCAAATAATACAATTTTCGAGCTTTTGTTGCAGAATTGAGATCGAAGTAAACACAACTTTGCATTAACATGAGTTTGAAAGTAACAAGGGTCTTATCCCAAAAAAATTTCGTTTTCCCTCTCTAATTTTCCTTGGCGTGTGTTTGGATAAGGTAATTGGAAAATTTTAAAGAATTTAGAATTTTAGGCAATTTAAATGATTCAATTAAATTATTTTCATTTATCAATACTCTTGTTTGGATGAAGCAATAAAAAAAATTATTGTCATCATTTTAGGGCAATTTTTATAAATTTTCATTTTTGGGGCCAAATATGGAAATTGAAATTAGGGGTCAATTTGTAATTTTTAAAAATTTTGAGGGTCAAATTGTAATCTTTGAAAATTTTGAGGGGTCAAATTGCAATTTTTTGGAAATCTATCGGGGGTCAAATTGAAAATTTGAGGACCAAAATGTAAAATTTGAAAAATTATAACAATGAATAATTTTTAACTTTAAGATGTCATTTATTTCTTAAAAAAAAAACTTTTAGATGTCAGTTGAAATTCTTTAAATTTAACTTGAACAAAATATTTTATAAATTTTTATCATTTTAAAAATTCTTCAAATTATCTATGTATATATTATTTTTGTATGATACACAAAAAGAGTTTTTTTTTGAAGAAGATACACAAAAAGAGTTATGTGTGTATCCTAACTTTCATCCACAACTTGGTTATATATATTTTTTTTTTTCTTTCACCATATCAAATCTAAAATTGGTGCAAATGATAGTTGGTGATTGATTTAATTTTTTTGAAAAGAATTTGTGATTGATTTATGAAAAGTTTTTCTAAAGTGGATCAAAATTTTGGAAATAATAAAAAAAACAATAAAGAAAGTTAGGAACTTCTACGGTACACTCATAAGATGAGGTGCACCATAAGATGAGGTGTACCGGTACTCTTGCATCTTAATTTTATAAATTAACGATCATTTTTTATGTAGTAAATAGTTATTTGTCAATATTTATATTTTATAGAACAATATTTCATAAGAAAAAACATTATATTACTGTTTATAAGAATCATAATAACTTTTTTTTTACATATTATCGTAAAAAATAATAAATATTCTCAATTATGAGTAATAAAAATAAAATAAAATAAAAAATTTAATCCGTTGACACTTTTGATGAATAAGATTTAGTTATTATAATTATAAATGATAAAAAAAATATTTTTTTTCAAAAAACAACTTATTTAACTATTAATTTAAAGAATGCGTGTACCATAGAATTTGCCAAGAAAGTTAGGTATGTAAAAGAAAGGCTTAATACATGTTTTGGTCCCTTAACTTATTTTCGAATTTTATTTTGATTCCCTAACTATAAAGTGTCTCAATTTGGTCCCTTATGTCTTCTGTCGTTACCTCATTTGGTACTCTCAGTTAGTTTGTTTTCAAAAATAGTTAACCCTTGTCCACATGTCATTTAAGATTGGTGATCAAGGGTTAGGTTTGAAAAGTACACAAGTATACAATGGGCTCACAACATATAATCATTTCTATTTTTTTTTTATTTTCCTAAAAATATAAATTTGAAATCACTATCAATCTTCATCTTTTTTTATATTTTTAAAATAATTTGTATCTAGATTTTTAAAAATTAAAATATTTTTTAGAATTTTGTAGAAAAAATCTGACCTTTTTTTTAAATTTCGTAAAAAAATTAATTTTTTTAAATTTTGAAAAAGATTTTATAAAATTCAGGAATAATTTTTTTTTCATATTTTATAAAAATCTGGATTTTTTTATATATTTTTCAAAATTAAAATATTTTCCAGAATTTTGTAGAAAAAATTAAAAAAAATCTTTTTTTTTTTCGAAAAAAAATATGACCTTTTTTATAACATTTTTAAATTCAGAATTCTGGATCTCTTAAATTAAAATATTTTCCAGAATTATGTGGAATTTTTTTTTTTCAAATTTTTAAATCTTCGAAAAAAATTTATAAAAATTTTGGAATATTTTTTTTTTCTAATTTTAAAATTTGAATTTTTTTTTAGGAAAAAATTAGAAAAACCTTTTTTTTCGAAAAAAAAAATCTGACCTTTTTTAAAAATTTCGTAAAAAAAATTATTATTTTTTATTTTGAAAATGATTTTATAAAAATTCTGAAAAAAAAAATCTGGAATATTTTTTTCTTTCAAAAAAATCAGGTGTTAATCATTCACAGGGCTACAATAAACCTACATGATCCAACGATTTCTATTTGAAAAATAGATCAAATAGTTAAAATATAACGGATAGAACTAAAAGAGGTAATTGCAAAAGACATAAGGGATCAATTTGACACACTTTATAGCTAGGGGACCAAAATAAAATCCGAAATAAGTTAACGGACCATGTATTAAGCCTAAAAGAAAAGCAGATAAAAGGATAGGGTTGAAACGCGAAGTAGTGAAGTTTTGTGTGGTGTGAGATTCATTCCTTAGATCAAGAAGAAGAAGAAGAGATGGAGATGACAGCACAACAACTGAGCGAATACAACGGCACAGACCCATCGAAGCCCATCTACGTGGCGGTGAAGGGTCGCGTTTACGACGTCACCACCGGTAAATCCTTCTACGGTCCAGGTGGAGCCTACGCCATGTTCGCCGGCAAAGACGCTAGCAGAGCACTTGCAAAGATGAGCAAGAACGAAGAAGATATCACCTCATCGCTCGATGGACTCACCGAGAAAGAGATCGGAGTTCTCAATGATTGGGAAACCAAGTTTGTAGCTAAGTACCCTGTTGTTGCCACCATCGTTAGTTAATTAATTAATTAATTAATTCAACTCTCTTTATCTATCATCGATTTTCATGATCAATCATCATATTCTGAAGTATGTTTGTGTTGTAACTATATGAATCTGTTGATGTTGATGAATTCAGTCCTATCCCCTTTGTCCCAATAATAAATTGAACTTTTAATTTCTAGAACTAGAAAGGGGGGGTTTAGTGTTAGTTTAATGCATCTGGTTAATGTAAAATTATATTTTATCTGTCTTTTAAATCGATCAATAAATTAACATTGGTGTGATTGATTACGGTTTAATTCATCTATATTTGACAATTTCGTGTTTGGCCTAAGAAGGCGAGTAAAGTGTGGTCAATGGTTGGTTTGGATTGATTATTGAATAAAAGTATGAGCGAAACCACTTGGTTTATATATGTATGTATGTATAACTCAGGGGGGATTCTACAAGGAATTCAAAGATACTGGATTATGTCTTTGTTGTAGGTAGGTTATTGAATACTGCACGGATATATGATGAAAGCTCCAAAAGGATTTGATACAAGTCTTTTTTTTTTTTTTTTTTTTTTTTTTTTTTTTTTTATTACAGCATAGAGAGAGTGACAGTTAAGTGATAGAAAGACTGTGTATGATGATCTCTCTTTTTTGTGTGTGCGCACAAATCTGTGTTCTTCTATAGTTCTATTACAATATTTTGAACAAAATATTTTCTAAATACAAGTAAAATATAAGATTAGATTACATCAATACATAAATTTATTGATAATTTGATATAGTACATAATTATCAATACTAGCAATTGATTAATTTTGTATTTTCCAAAAAACTATGTAACATGCCAGGACCAAGAGTCAATAGACTAATCATTCATCATAATAATTAAGCGATACTCCAGTAAACATTTTTTTGGTACACTTGAACTAAATTGACCTAAAATTGAATTAACTGGATTAATTTGCCCGTTTATGACTAACTTGTTTTGCCAATTAGCATGTTGACATGACTTTAAGAGTATCTTCAATGCTAACTAAAAATAACAGTGATGGTGATACTACATGTTAAGTGTCGGAGTAGCATCAATGTACACATCAATGTGGTCTTCACGTCACATGATGAGTTTTGAAGACCAAATAACCTCTCATCAGTCGCCACTTCCTCTCTAAATATTGATGTTTGACAAAATGGAAAAATATTAAGTTGATAACCATATATAACTGCTTCTCGGACACTTATTAAGTCGGAAATTACTGCATAATCACTACCAATTCAAATTGATGAGATTTCAGTTCCTTTCACTATAGATTGTGATTATATATAATGACATATGAGGATAATAAAAAAAGTAAAAACCAATTCAGTGAACATCACAAAAATTTAAGGGTGAAAACAACTAATGACAGATCCAAAATAAAGACTCCATACAATTGTATGTTTGCATTCCTTGAAAACTTTGCTCTAACAAATTCATTTGATGTCAATATGACACATTTTTTGTCTAATATTCAGAGTATCTCATTTGCCAGGTTGTTTGATTAAGTGTTAGATCCATTTTGAGATAATAACCATGTGGATTAGCATTCATTTATGGGGAGAGGAGAAGAATGTGCGTTGTTGAGGAATCCAACCACAATATTCATTGACCCTACAATATGGTGCATGAATTATCCAAGTTGTGCCATGGAATTCCAGATTATGAGGCAACATAGTACGTAACAATGATCAAAGTTGTGTTCGTTGGTCCAAACCTATAATTAATTATTTTATTTTTATTCAATCCTTTACTGACTTTCAAATGTAATACTGATGCATTGTTTTTAAAGAGCTGGAGAGAACGTGGTTGGAATTGAAATGTGTATCCGCAATGATCATGAATATTTTGTTGAGCGAAATCACTTAAACATGTTCCTCTATTGCCGGTTCGCGGAGTGGAGGCTTAGAGTTTGCTTCAAGCTATAAATTGGGTTGGGAGAGCAGGGGTATATACCCGACGATATCATTTTATAGCTTGATTTTAAAATAGTCGTGTGGTTTTAATCAAGTTCGGAATAATGTTTCTGAATTTGGATCCATAATAGAGGGACTAATACCTCAAATTCGTCCTTGAATTTTCAAAATTCAGCCAAATTTATTCCTGAATTTTGCGAAATATCTATTTAGTCCTCGGATTTACAAAATGTCCATCAAATCAGTCCCTCGGTTAAGTTGGTCTGTTAACGGAGGTGAAGTGTACTGTTAACCTCTTACAAGGCTTACCACGTCAGAGGTCACGCAAGCAAGGACCAAATTGATTGATTTACAGAAAATTGTCAAGGACCAAATTGAATGATTTTTAGAAAATTGTCAAGGAACAAATTGATTGATTTTCAGAAAATTGCAAAATTCCCAACGGCTCTTTTTCTCCTCTTCAAGCTCTATGTACAATGATGATGTGAAAGAGCTTCAATGTTGGTGTCTTAGAATTTGTGTTGTAAGAAAAGCCAACACTGTCAATAACCCAAGAAGGCCTTTCTATATCTGCCCTCTGCCAAAGGTTTGTTTAACAATGGTTATGCCAAATAGTACTGATTTTGTCTTTTGATTGTATAGGATGATGGTGAAAATTGTAAATTTTTGTTTGATTGAGTTGTTTAAAATGTTATTGTATTGTGCCAAGTCTGTGTAATGTTGTAATGAAAAGTGGTTGTCAATGAATGAATTTAACCCTTATGTCAAAAAAATTCAATCAAATTGGTCCTTCTATTGTATGTCTATCCATCATATCGATCTCCAAATTAGTGAAAATACCATCAAACAAGTCCTTGAATTTTCACAACATATATCACTGTGATCCTTAGTGCATACATTTGCTGAACAAAGTAAAAAGTAAAAGACATATACTTTGATTGTAAAAAGACAGACATTTGTATATCATCATAAGTCATATATTTGATGTTCATAAGCCATTACATAGCCAAAAAATTAACATTACATAACCATCAAGTCATTTGATGTTCTTAAGTCATTACATATCCAAAAAAGCATAAATTAAACAAGTTCAAAAAACATTAATTAAACTAGTCCAAAAACATAATTTAAGCAAGCATCATTACTTTGGAAATCTTGGAATTGGGATAAACTCCATGTATTGGGGTTGAGTAGAAGCGGATGATCCGCAATTTGAATTTGGAACTCTAATAACTCCAGAAGCAGTTGGATTTTGTGGAGCAGGACCCCTCAATGGTGTTTGTTTATGCCTGTCATTTGAAATCACTGGTTCTCTCATGCCATTTCTCCTTGTACCCATTACCTGCAAATAAAATCAATCATATTAACCCTTAAATTATAACAATATCCATCAAATTAGTCCTTAAATTATGACAATAAGTATCAAATCGATCCTTATCATAGAGGGGTATAATTGGAAACACGGAAAAAATGATAATGAAAAGTTAAAACTACAATTTTTACCATTTCCATCAAATTAGTCCTTGTACACGTGGTTGCCTTGTTGACACGTGTACATGACAACACAACATGCAAGAGGACACATCATCACCACTAACAGAGCTTTTGGACGGAGGGACCATTTTGATGGACGTCCGTAAAATTCAAAGACTAAATAGATATTTCGTTAAATTCATGAACAATTTGACTGAGTTTTAAAAATTGATGGACGAGAGGTATTAGTCATAATAGAGCACCTTTAAATGTAAAAGGTCCAAGTCTCTAACCCTCTGGATAAATTTGTTAGTGTGAAGTGTCTCCCAAATATTTAATTGAGTTTTACTGTTTTGGTAATTGATTGTTGTAGCTTATGTCAACTTACTGGTGGTTCTCGCCCAGTCTTTATCTGTCAATTGTCAGCTTATTTATTTATTCAGTTCTCAATTGTCAAACAATAACAAAACACAGGAAAACAGTTATATTTCCAGATAAAAAGAAACAGAACAAAACAAGTATGGTTTTATCGGTATATTTCCTTTCAGAGTAAAATAGTTAAACAGTTATATTTCCTTTTAGAGTAAAATAGTTAAACAGTTATTCTTTCTTGCACAGGGCAACATGAAATAAAATATAAAAGGAGAAAAAATCAAATCGTATCAAATCTAATCTACTAGAGCTGCACGCACGATACACTTTGGGGCTTTACAATAAGCAAAAGATATCAAATAATCTAAATAATAGTTATTTATTTTGTAACAACCGAATGAGAATCAATCAATAAAACGAATAAATAAATAAAGAAGATAAGAACAAAATCGAAGAGAGAGAAAATGACAATGTTGTGTTTTCAGTCTTTCAACAGTCATCATCCTTCTTCTTCTGCCTGAGTTACTTCATTCAATTTCATTCCTTATCAATCCTCTTCTTCTTCCTCTTCTTCTTCTTCTTCTCTTATCAATTCTCTTTTTTCTTCTTCATTTTCTATTAATTGCTCTTCCTCTCCTCAGGTATTTTACTTATGCTCTTGTTTTTTTTATCATTCTAATTCTTCTTGATTCCTTGACTCGTTGATTTGTTCATAGTATAAATCTTGATTTTTTGTTTTAATGGTGATCTTGATTTTCATGCATAATAGAAATCTAATTACACTGAGTTCTTTAAAGTTACTATGGTTGAACTAACAATTTTGATATTTCATCTCATGATGAAAACAATTAGTCTCTTCATATAATAATGCTTACCCTGTTTTGTTTTTTCATACAGAAGATAGCAATGGGAATATATCTCAGTACTCCCAAAACTGAAAAGTTTTCTGAAGACGGCGAAAATGACCGTCTTAGATATGGTTTATCATCAATGCAAGGCTGGCGTGCATCAATGGAAGATGCTGTGAGTAACTCTATTCAAACAATTTTTATAAATTGATTAAGGTTTCTTGATAAGTTTCATGATGCAGTGAGTAACTATGGACTATTGAATAATAGATAGTATTTCTTGATATGTTTTATAAATTGATTAAGATTTCTTGATTTGAGGCTCATTCAACATTTCTACTGGTATTGTTTTAGTATGTGAGAATTGTGGTATATTTGGTGATTTTGGGCACTGTGTAACTGGAAAAATATGATTTTATCTTTTGTTTCATTGTTTGAAAAGATTCACAGGTTGATCCAATGAATTGCAATTTCAGGAATATACGTGGATGCTATCAATTATGCTTTTAAGTTTCTCTTCATGTTTCGATTCATTCAATTGATTTTGCTCGACTGAGATTGATCTTGTCTACTCCATTAATGTGCTGATGATGTTTTTACTTTCCTTTCGTTTGTTAGTATTCTGCATATACTAATCTGGATGGCTCTACTTAATGTTTTGGTGTTTATGATGGTTATTCCAATCCATTAGTATGCTGATGATTTTTCACTTTCTTTTCTTTTGTTAGCATGCTGCATATACTGATCTGGACAAGTCTACTTCATTTTTTGGTGTTTATGATGGTCATGGAGGTAATATTTAAAAATGTTTGACTACTTGAATTGATGGCAGAATGCCACTTTCATTACTTTGTTTCAAATTTCAAATGTCTTCTTTCCATCGTGAAAAGTGCATAACCTTAAGGATGTGTTTGGATTGATGGTGTAAGATGGAATGGAATAGGCTAGTTAGTTTTTAAAACACATGTTAATATCATTCCATCCTATACCACCAATCCAAACATACCCTACACTTGCAAGTTTTGCAAATAAGCATCTCAATAATCATCTCAAAATGTCTACTTTGTAATCAAAGCTGTATTATGAATGCTTACCGAATCCAAAATTTTCAGGTAAGGTGGTTGCAAAGTTTTGTGCTAAGTTTCTTCACCAACAGATGCTAAAAAATGAAGCATACTTAGCTGGAGATATAGGAACCTCTCTTCAACAAGCTTTTCTAAGGTTAGATGCTTAATAGCAGTTCCTCTGCCTGTATTGTGTAAATAAGTGACAATTGGTTTCATGTTTGGCAGAAGTTGAATTTTTGTGCTGTTCAAAACCTTCCATTTGGATCATCAGTTAAAACCTTTGTTTTGTATATCTTATTCTACATCCTTTCTCTTTAATATATAAAAAAACATAGTTGATAAGTCTCACCGAAATTTACTTAGGTATGTTTCATGCTGGACTAATTGGGGAGTATGGAGAAACTATATGTATCTTTTTTCTAATGACAAGTTGTAGCCTATTTGTTAGTTATGATCATGGCATTGCATATTCTTCAATTTATTTTGTTCCAGAACCAACATTACCGAGTAGACATGAAGTGTGACATTATATCTTCCGTCTCCTGCTGTAATTGATATAGAAAAAAAAGTTCCACTGGTTCTTAGTGCGTAATGCTCTGTCTCCCCCTCTAAACTAAAATCTGAAATGGAACTTAGTTACGAACTGGTATTTTCAATACTATGCAGAATGGATGAGATGATGCGTGGTCAAAGAGGATGGAGGGAGCTATCAATCTTGGGAGATAAGAT
The DNA here is from genome assembly GCF_003473485.1 of Medicago truncatula. NCBI lineage: Eukaryota > Viridiplantae > Streptophyta > Magnoliopsida > Fabales > Fabaceae > Medicago > Medicago truncatula. The sequence continues at coordinate 52,286,873 of NC_053044.1, forward strand.
AAACAAGTTCAGTGGGATGATAGAAGGGTTGATTTGGTCTCCACGAAGCAGCAATGGTATTAACCGAGTTGATGATTGGGCCTTTGAGGAGGTAGGTCTGACATTTGAAGGATAGTTTAATACTCAACAGTATCACAACTTAGTTGGATATACTTGGTAATTAGGTGCCTGGCAATGAAATATCATGTTCTTGGATAATAGTGTTTCTCCCGACATGCTTGTTTTATGCGAGTCTATTATGTTATACATTCTCTGCATCTCTCTAATTTGAGTTTATTTTTTGGAATCAGGGACCTCATTCTGATTTTGCTGGACCAACTTCAGGAAGCACAGCCTGTGTTGCAGTTATTAGAAACAACCAAGTTGTTGTTGCAAATGCTGGTGATTCCCGTTGTGTAATATCTCGGAAGGGCCAGGTAACTCTAGAATGGAAATTCTTTAATGTTTATTATGTTGAATGCTTGCATAGATGTAGACAGACAAATACAGATAAATATAAAATGCTGTTTTCATATGCTTGAGTTGCTTGACTACTGCACATTGGTAAAAAATATGTGCCTCTTATTGAAAATGATTTGTCTCTTTCTCTGGCAGATTACATATTCTCAGTTATTTCTAAGTTACAAATCTTGCGGATGATTACACACAATGTTTAACCACGGCTCTTTTCTGTAGGCATACAATTTGTCTAGAGACCACAAACCTGATCTTGAGATTGAGAAGGAAAGAATCTTAAAAGCTGGTGGTTTTATTCATGCAGGACGAGTGAATGGCAGTTTAAACCTTGCAAGAGCTATTGGTAACTTCCTCTGGGATTGTGAACTTTTTTAAAGATTAATTTAAACTACCATTTTTGTTGCCCCTCTTTTTCCAATTTTAATCCGCCCCCCGGGTGAGCAAGCTGGGCAAGGGCCTTTATATCTTTAGCTCCGGATAATTCATAAATTTGACGAATAAACTGAACAAATTTCAACTTCTTTTTTTCCTTGTATGCTGTATTTTGGTTCTTCACAAGGCATCAGGAGTTTGGTTTCTAAACACATTTAAAGATTTCAAATTTGTACAGCTGTCTGTTCCTAACACTGATTTCTTCTGAGATATTTTTTTATAGGATTGAGGGGTGAAATTGGGTATAATATAAATTTTCCTATCTTTGATGTCTCAATTCATTGTAGGTGACATGGAATTTAAACAGAATAAGTTTCTTCCCGCTGAAAAGCAAGTTGTAACTGCCAATCCAGATATAAACACTGTAAGTTTGTCATTGATGCAAATCCACCAACTGTCTCAGTGATACACATACACTACACAGATGTGGCACAATTTCCATTTTCTTTATGGCAGATCCCATAAATAGTATAATGCATGGTGTTATGAAGTATTCATCTGTTGTGACTGATATATTGTTTTTGTTTTGACATTTGTTATAGGTTGAGCTTTGTGATGAAGATGAGTTTATGGTGTTGGCTTGTGATGGCATATGGTACTATTCTTATACTTTTATATCTCCATATGATTCTGAATGTTGTGATGTATTTGAGAGATATCAATAATTTACACAATTAAAATGTAATAATTAATAGGATTTCCATTCTAGGCACACACATAGGCAGACAATATTATGTCTTTATTCTTTGGCGTGGGAAAAGTGCATTGTTTCATGCCTCTATATGAGTAAATTACACTGATCTCCTCATGTTTAGACACTGATGGAAACGCTAGTTTCATAATTCACACAGAATTTTTTATTGAATAAATGCCTTCTGCTTAATTATTTTGCTAGACACATGTGAGTTGAGGTCTTATTACTATTGCTGACACTTGGTTTGATTCTGGAATTAGTTTCGGTTGCACATGCCTCTCGTACTGCCTTTCTTAAAATAATAATTTATTTCCTTGGATCATTTCAGGGACTGCTTGTCAAGTCAACAATTGGTAGATTTAGTTCATGAACAACTGTGTTCGGTGAGATCTAAGTTTTTAATTTCTTTCCTAATAAGCATAGTTATTACTGTCATAGTTATTACTTGGTACTTCCACAGATAAGCATTCTGCTATTTTTGCTTGCAATTAGTGTGAGAGGATTAATAAAGCATTCTGCTAGTGTTCAGTAACACATCACGTTTCCTTACCATGGACAGGATCCATGATGTTCTACATCCATTGATGCACTAGGCTTTAATAACCATTGTCTTTTATAACGTCTAGCATTTCACGTTATGCACCAGAAGTCTGGATAATGCATCCTATTAATCAGCTGGTCTGTAATTATGCTGCAGGAAACGAGACTTTCTACAGTGTGTGAAAGAGTACTTGACCGGTGTTTGGCACCATCAACTGCTGGTGGCGAAGGATGTGATAACATGACCATGATCTTGGTGCAGTTCAAAAAACCTGCTCAGTCCAGTGCACCTGCAGAAGAGCAATCATCATCAAACGAACCAGCTGAATCACATGTTGAACCAAAAGTGGAAAGAAACGAAGTTTAGTACTGTATTCTGTAGTAACAGTTCAAATATGTGCATTCTATGTATAAAAGACACAAAGTTCAAATACCCCTTTCTATATAATATAATGTATAATAGACACACAGACAAGCGTATGTATAGTATTAGTGTACACCAGTGATACATTGCATCTGAATACCCATTCTCCTTTCATCTAGCACTATGAAGTGCCCAGTACTTGTGTTCTAGTGTCTATTTTTCACTCCTAAAGCTTGTTCTGCATGATTGACAAGCGGCTTCAAATAAAAAGCATACCTGCCTATCAAGTTGATAGTAGAGGCCTAGAGGGTAGAGTAAGAGAAAAAATAGTATCTATAAGGTAAATACTATTTGAAGTTATTTTTTCAATTTATAATCCACCTTCGTTTACAATTACCAGTAGCCATCAGAAAAGAAAAAAACAGTTACAACATAGTGTTGTTTCTCTCAACAACAAAAAAAGTGATAATAAAGAGAGTGAAGTTCTCGTGTATATTAATATTGTCATCGGGCATGCTTATGTTTTATACACTTCATCGTTAGGGCGAGAGATGGTACATGGCGGCAGAGGGGGCGAGGCGGAGGTGCTAGGTGTAGAGCAGGAAAGATCAGAGCTTGTTCATCGTTTACAAAATGAAGTGAATTAACATTATATTTGAAAGTCAGCAATTACCATAATACTTTTTAGTGAGTTGTGAAAAAAATGAATTGTATAAAAAAATATTAATAATTTTTTATATAAAGTAATATAGTGCAGAAGAACCAAGTGAAAATTATATAAAGAAACTAAGTAGATACCAACACGAATATCAAGTTCTAACTCATCTTTACAATACCTGTTTGAATGGTGAGGAGTGTCTCCTCTATATATACTCTTCTCAATAATCCTATCTATCCGATGTGGGACTAAATCCCACCGAGTGTTGGCAGCTAACAGGTACAAGACTACAAGCTTGGGGAAATAGATCAAAACCTAGGCAACACAAAATGGTAAAAATACTTTGTCTCATTAGAAATCTTACCATGTAATACCCAATGGAGTAAAACCTTGATGAAAGGAAAAAAGTGCAGAGTTTGCAATAACTAAAATCATCGTCAACAAAATCTATATGAAGGTAAACTTAACATATTACGATGAAATCATCTTTAGAATCGGATATATTAACCCACTAAATGAGATTAGAGACCAATATTCGCAATAGGATCAACGTCAACAAATTTCAAGGAATAATCTTAGATTGTGTAAAAGTCAAGTTAATAAGTTGGGGATTATATTCAAGCCAAAGATGGATCCAACATTTCACTTGAGTTAACTCAATAGCAAGAATAACGTCCATAGTTTCAGCATTCAAGCAAAACGGCCAAGAAAATCAGCTTGGTAATTTCAGTGAGACCTGGACTACCATAAGCAGCACCGCCTATTACACTTAATGGGGTAAAGTAAAACGAGCCACATCACCTCCTTGATTTTAAGGAGCATTTGAAGGAGTATAAAAAGAATGTATGTAATGTAAGGTTGTGTTGTGTCATTCAAGATAGCAAGACGGACCAAAGCTTCTATGTATCTATCTATGTCTATGATATGATGATTGTATTGATTTGGTTTGAGTACAGTGAGGGAGAGGGAGGAACTTCTTCACTTGTTTATTTAACCTGAAACTCAACTCAAATCACTGAGAGTGAATGTTGAGAAATAAGTATTATGTTATGTTTGCTTTGCTATTAGTCCCACATCGCTTACATATACTTCAGTTATATTGTTTATATAGCCTAGACGAACAGCAGGGCTTGTCCCTTCGGGGACATCCGATAAAATTGGAACGATACAGAGAAGATTAGCATGGCCCCTGCGCAAGGATGACACGCACAAATCGAGAAATGGTCCAAATTTTTTTTGCATTTTTTCCCTTACTCAATCGTTCAGGTTATGTTCTTCCTTTTTTTTTTCTGCAAATTAATTTCGTTTTCCACTCGGTGGTTCCTTTTCTTACTCTTTGATTCTGCGTTTAGGGTTTGTCCAATTTTGACATTGGTGATGTCTCCTCCTACTTCAACCTGTATGTATTGTAAACTCTTATTCCCATCAAAGTATTATATTATAAGTCTTGTTCTGATTTGGTTGTTTGTTTGTTACGGATAAAGAATTTTATTATTCTGTCTGTATTATTGTAAATGGTTTCATTTCAATCTTGTCTATTGAAATGATTCACTCACAATAGACAACTGTTTTTCATCTTGCTTCTTAATTAGTTTCTTCTTTTTTTTTTCTCGAGTGAAGTTGTTGAAACATTGTGTCATCATTTGAAAAAAGCACGAACTAATGTTAGTGAGTACTATGTATGTCATTCATATAGACAATTTTCGCCCATTTTCCCAATAAAGGGAATAAGAAAAATATTTACTAGTGTAAAAATGCTTATTATTCAAAATGTCACTACTAATCTATGCCAGTAAGCTGCATTTACAGCCCAGTAAGTTATAAGCAAAAACAATTTTATGTGCAAGGAATTGTGAGGCCACCCATTCTTGAAATGAAGATTGGTTCAGGTAGGACACGGGAATCACAAACCGCTTCATTTCCTCTCGATGTATGCCACAAGATAGCCCGTTGGCACATTCATGACTTTCAATGATGTTTTGGCTACTGCTAAAGGTGCCATTCTTATTGCTGCAGGTAAACGGAAGCCCTTGCTAAATGTTTCAAAGAGCAAGCTAAAACTCTCAAATTTAAGGAAAAAGTATTTATCTTTTGATGCTTGAGTATGTGAATGACTTGTGATTTCTGTGAGGGAAAGTTGTGCATTTATAGTCTTCAAGAGTTTCTTCAAATCAATTTCTTTAAGAAATTATTATTAAAAGACGGGCTCCATGAGATGAGGGATCATATGATCTTGCCTGTTGATAACCCACTTGGAAGTCAAATGAGATGGCTAGGTTTAACTTAATGCTTGATTTATGGATACTCATATTTTTTGTAGACATGTCACATGTTCTCTTTATATTGATAACTCGGTTCAATGCCGATGCATAGCTAGCTAGCTACCAAAGAATATCTTGTTAGTGTGGACTCTAAGGTAGATAATGGTTAGTTGGCTACAAATTATAAATGTTAGGAGGCAGCAGGGAACCTGTACTGAGGGTTTTGTCAGTAGTCAGAAGATAATAGTACATGTTTTAAACCACAAGTAGCAGAAATACTGGATATGCTGAAAATTATATTCTTAATTTCAACAGTCCTGTATATTTTGTTTGAAATAATTGCAGTCTATCGAAGAAAGTCTAGCAACAGCTGCTTTGGCATGATTATGAGGTGGACTATAGCCCAAAATTTTAACTTGCGCGGATAAGGGTTGTTCGGTGATTTGTTTTCTGCATATAAGAACAATTAGCTAGTAGAACCTCTACTCATGGAACTCTATTGACGATTGAGGGGAAGGAGTTGTATTTTAACGTTTCATATTTGTGTTTTGGTTTCCTCTAGTTTGAGAACTTATCACTGCTTTTAAGTATCAGACTATTTCAAGTTCTCCATTTAAAAGCGATAAGATAAACAGTCATGAATAAAAGGCCAAGAGGAAACATCAGGCTAAGCAAGGGTGCATGGCCTAGTTTGGATGAGTTTCTAGCTTTTAGGAGTTTTCCAATTTCCAATTGAGACAACTATTTGATTCTTAGTTAACAAAAGTACCTTTAAATGATATTAATTAAATGCCTTTTAAATTAATTATATGTTAAATGTTTTTGTTTAGTATTTTTCGACTTTGTGTCCAATTATGAAAGACTTTTCATAATTGGGTCAATAAGTGGTAAACTTGAAATATATTATTTGATGGGTTTAGCTTCTGTTTTAGGCTCTAACTAGTTGCGTCTATAATATTAATTACTATATGATCTGTTTCGACTCTGTTTAGTCATGGAATTCATCCCCTGAAACATATGAGATGAAAGTATATTTTTAATCTGAGAGGATACCGGATGGAGGGAGTCTATGACCATCTTTTGAATAAGAAAAATACATTAGATACACTTTTATGAATTGTGGAGGCTACTAGGAACTTAGAATAAAGGGTTGCCACTAATTTTGTGCTTTCTGACAACAGAGAGATTCAGCTAAGTCATTGCAATGACACGGTTCTTAGCTTATGATTCAGTTAATACTTAATAGAAGCATAAGGCATATAAAAGTTTGTAAACTTGGTTTCTTTTTTTCCAAGGATTCACTTATCTAGTAGTTCATCAATAGAAACACAGAGGAGCCAGTTGAGTTGTTGAAACACTGTGTCATTACGATTAGACAGAAATTATGGAGAGGAAAATAACTTGTTACGTAGTATGTCATTCAGATGGACATGTTTCACCCATTCCCGATAAAGGGAAAAGGAAAATATTTACAAGTGTAAAATAATAAAATATGCCTGTTGTAGAAAATATCACTACTAATCTATGTCAGTATCTTCCAGTTTTAGATTTATAGCCCATTGAAGCTAACAGTAATGTGCAAGAAAACATCTTCTGTGCAAGGAATTGTGAGGCCACCCATTGGATGATCATATCCAAATTCTTTCTCCACTTACTCAACAAGTCTTGAAATGAGGCTTGGTTCAAGTATGGCATGGGGATTACAAATCGCTTCATCTCCTCTCCGACGTACAATGCAAGATATCCCTTTGGCACATCTGCTACTTTTGATGATGTTTACTGCTAAATGAAACCCGTCTAATGGCTACCAGTGAACGGAAGCCCATTTCAAAGGTTTCAAAGAACAAGATAAAGCTCATTCCAAAGGTTTCAAAGAACAAGATAAAGCTCTCAAATGTGTCTAAGTTTTGATGCTTGAGTTAAGTAAGCTGGATAACTTTTGATGGCTGTGAAGGAGGATACTGTATTTATAGACTTAAAAGTTTCTTGAAATCTATTTTTGTTGAGAAATGGTTGTTAATTGATGGGGGTCCTTGAGATGAGAGATCACGTGGTATTGTCGTTGGATGTCTCTCTTTCATAGATCAGTAAGCACCTTCTGAACGTAAGTCCAGTAGATTACTCACTTGGAAGTCAAATAAGGTGGAAAGGTTAAAATTAATGTTGTCTACTCATGTATATGTAGAGTGTAGACAAGCATTAAGAATATAAGAATAATTGTTAGCAGATATTGTATTGATGGATCTCAGTTAAGCATGGAGTGTCTTATTATGTAATAATGTTTAAGCAACGATTTCACATGATAATGTTAGCCTTGAAATAGATTGAATGTAAAATCATTTCTATTTAGATACATTCACGTAAAATTAATTTTTATGAATTAATGTATGGATATTTTATGAATTATACTCACCTCCATTCAAAGATACTTGAATTACACTCCTCTCTCCTCTTATGTTAAATTATACACTCTCCTCCCCTCTTATTCAAAACATATTAGAAAATATTTCACTCCCCTCTCTTGAGAGAAGCTTGAATTACATTCCCCTCTCCTCTTAAGCTAAAATCTACGCTTTAGTCCCTCAATAATTTTAAAAGTGAAAAAATAAAATTATAATATGTGAAAAATTACTAAAGTCGATTAAGTATGGTTATTTAAAAGTAAATTTTATACTCTAAATTATAAAATTAATAACAAAAGATTTAAATTTAATTGTCATTGACATTTAGATTATAAAAAAACGAATTTATATTTTTTAAATTTTGATTCAAAATTAATATATACTATAAAAATATTTATTTATGTTAAAATAGATTAAAGTGTAGTCCATATTTAATTATTAAGGGAGAGGGATGTAATTCAAGCATCTTATAGGGGAGGGGAATATAAATTTTACTTTTTAAGGGATGGTAGTGTATATTTTAACATAAAAGGGAGGGGAGTGTAATTCAATCATCTTTAAGGGGAGGGGAGTGTAATTTACTCTAATGTTTAAGCAACGATTTCACAGGATAATGTTATCCTTGGTTCAACGTGAAACCGAAAAGCTTAGTGTGTTTGGTTTAGCATTAAAAATTGACTTTGAAATAGATTGAATATAAATCATTTCTATTTAGATACATTCACGTAAAATTAATTTTTATGAATTAATATATGAATATTTTAGATATTAATTGTTCTTAGTTTTTTTTTTTTTTTTGTCTGGATGAATCTACAAATACCGTCTAAAACTCACAATTGTGAGATCTCGAGTTCAAACTCAGGCGAAGGAGTCCAGTCTAGCATTATTGATATTGTCAATTGAGTTAGGTCTATAAAATGAATTTTTAGTATGTAATTTACCAAAATGAGTTTTAACATTTAAAAAATTACAAAAAGTTACAATTGATCCAACATCAACGTTAATTTACAAATAATCGCTTCAACTTAGAATTGATTCTGAAATTAAAATTGTTTCTCATTATAGAAACCAAACATCATGAAAATCATGTCAAAACATGTTTGACCATTGTAAACTCAAGTTGTAGAGTTTCATAGCTGAACCAAGCTTTAAAAAAAATGGACGTTCTACAATGTCTCTTTATAAATTAGACAAGTTTTAAAAATTAGACAAGTTTGCATGTCTCTTTATAAATTTTACGGTACATTTTTCATAGCTATTTTTTTAAGGTGGATCATTTTGATAGGTGTTCTACCATGGGCTATAAACTTTTAACACTGGATTTCCTTGTCCTAAAATAATATAATAGATCATCATATCAGAGTTCAAGGGTAGTGACAGTTGAAAAGGAAAAGGAGAAAGTGAGATGATCTTGTGTATTAGTTGAATCTATGAACTCATTACATTAAACTTGATCAACTTGTGGTGTCTACCAAATAGACAAATAATTTATAATTATGAAGAACTGAGTTTTGTTTTTGTTGAATTGCAGTCAGCAAAGTTATTATCAAGGACAGAGATTAACTAACAATCTGGCCTTTTTTTAAGGGAAAGAAACCGACTGGTCAAGAAACATACGAACAACAATACAAATATAAAGATTAACTAATAACACAGATACTCTACCTAAATTATGAACAACTGTATCTTTTTGCAAATGAATAAAAATACCATTTAGCCAACATTTTAGATAAAAAGTACCGCCACTGCCAATATGCTACCATTTAAGATTACTTGTGCAGGGGAACCAGAAGATAATATGATGATCTATTTATTTGACCGCCACCACCACAGGTAATCCTCACTGCACAACTGGAAGTAGCAGAGTGCAATGGGTTATTTCAGCACAAGTGATGACAAGGATTGATGAAGACCAAAAAAAGGAACCTAAAGATGTAGTAAAACTGATTCAAACGGATTGAGGTGAAGATAAAGAAAAGCCCAATGAAAACAGCTCCAAATGGATTATGTACCAGGCCTGCTCGGGGATCTGCCTTTACAATTTACTTTCATGCCACCCTTTTGAGACCAGAAACTTACACAAAAAATGGTTACATATACACTGGCATGCGATAATAGTAAATATCAACACTTATTAGGCAGTTGTGCAAATGTTTCCGTGTTGGGGCTACAACCGACAACCATCATCTTTTTGAAGACAGAGAAGGCTTGATCTTTATTGCCTGACAAACTATGACCACGAATGAGAGCATTATAAGTGAAAACACTCGGTTCAAGACCCACAAGTTGTAGTTCCTCATACATCTTTACAGCGACGTCTACCTTTCCAGCAATTCCAAGATGTAAAATCAATGCATTGTAAGTATAAAGATCAGGAGAAATTCCTCTATTCTTCATTTCACTAAAGAGAGAAAGAGCTTCATCCAATCTACGTGATTTTCCAAGCCCGTTGATAATAAAATTGTACGAAACCGTATCAGGATCAAGCCCAGTCAACTTTAGTTCCTCAAAATACTGAACAGCTTCATCAATTCTACCAGTTATGCACAGACATTCTACAAGAATGGTGTAAGATTTCAAATCTGGCCTGATTCCTTCTTTAACCATCTTTTTGAACAATTCACAAGCAAAATCAATTTCACCCGATTTCCCAAATCCGTTGATAAGAATATTGTAAATAACACTGTTGGGCCCGCATCCATAATCTAACATCTCCTCGAAAATTTTCATTGCTTGCTCGGATCTTCCAGCTTTTAAAAGACCATCTATAAGAGGACCATATGTACAAGGAGTGGGAGAGAAATCACCACTCATGAGTTCATAATATAAATCCAAAGCTTTATTCAAATTATTAGATTTCACAAGCGCGGAGATGATAATGTTATGGGTTATAGCATTTGGCTCGCATCCTCTAGAACGCATCTCACTGTACAGATCATAAAGTTTATTGATCCTCTTGGATTTACCGTGAGCATCAAGCAACAAATTGTAAGTAAAATTGTTAGGATGAGTACCTGCGCTCTTCATATCCTCAAAAAGTTCTAGAGCCTTTTCAGTGAAATTAGATCCAAGAAGTCCATCCATCAGGCAATTGTATGATTCTAGGGTTGGGTGAATTCCCAAGTTTTTGGTGAATTTGTCAAATACATTTTGAGCATCGAGGGCTTTTTTCCGCTTACACAGGACTTTAATTAGAGGTAACATTACATGATCATCTTGGCAAACAGAATTGCATACCAATATTTCAGCAAATGAAATGGCTTCTTCAATTTCTGCTTCGGTTAAAATACATTCCATTAGTTCACCCCAGAATTGTGAATTTGTCTGTAAACATGCCTGGTGTACAAATTCCATTACAACCTTGATTGCATCCTCAACCCTTCCATGCCTTACAACACCGGGAATGAGTGTGCACAAAGTTACATAATCAGGTGAAAGAAATTTCTTCATCTGATGGAAAAACCAGAACGCGTAATCAATTCTTCCTTCTCTTATCAAACCATAGATGATAGTGTTGTATGTCAGAACATCAGGATTACAGTTCATCATTGTCATTCTACAAAACATCTTCAAAGCCAAATCAACTGCATCATTCTTGGAAAGACAATCGAGGAGCGAGTTAAAAGTTATTGTATTTGGAGGGCATCCAGACTCTGTCATACTCCCAAATAATTCAAGGGCCTTCAGGATTTTTCCCTCTTTCCCAAGACCAGTAAGTAAAATGTTGTATGTCACAACCGTAGGAGCTAGCTTCAAATTCTTCAGTCTCCCAAACATCTTCCACGCCGCATCAACTCGGCCAGCTTTGTAAAGTGTGTTGATTAAAGAATTGATTATCATTACATCTGGTTCACACCCCTTGCTTATCATCTCTGACAAAAGTTGTGTGGCTTTGTCAATTTGCCCCGCTTTGCTATAGCACTTCATCAACATGTTATAGGTTACTGAATCCGGCGAAAGGCCACACTTGTGAAGATCATTGAATATATCTTCAGCTTCACTGATCCTACCCGTCTCTGCAAGAGTATATAAAGACGCATTACACGCTGCTATGCTGGGCATAATTCCTCTCTTTTTCATTGTTTCAAAGGTGTCAATAGCTTTTGCAGGATCACCAGATTTTCCATAATAATCAATGAAAAGAACATAAGAAAAAGCGGTTGGTTTAACGCCCAAAGATTCCATATTTTCAAGAAGTTCTAATGCCTCATCCAATCTTCTTGCCTTCAAAAGTCCACAGATCATTGTGTTATAAGTATGAAGATTTGGAAAAATTCCTTTTGTTGTCATCACATCTAACATATCAAACGCCCGATCAACATCCCCGGATTTGCATAAAGCCTCGATAAGTATAGTGTAGGTAACCACGTCGGGAGCATAACCATCTACCTCCATCTCATTCCAGAATCTTTTCACGGTTTCCAAGTCCCCAACTTTACCAAACTTGTCCATCAATGTAATGTATGTTACACGATCCGGACTGTGACTGCTAGCTCTCATCTTTACATATAATTCCTTGGCCTTGTCAAGTTTTCCTGCAGCACAAAGAGCATCGATCAGAACCGTATAAGTGATAACATCAGGCCCGCATCCTTCATCGTCCATTTCCTTGAAAATCCCCCATGCATCGTCAATTCTCCTCGCCCTCCCAAGCGCTCTAATACATATTGTATACGTGTAAATATTCGGCCTCAAACCAATACTCTTCATTTCTTCCAATAAATTCATAATCTTCCTGGTGTCCCCTCTCCTCCCTAATGCAACCATTAACGCCGAGTATGTCTTCATGCTAGGCTTCATCCCTTCTGAGATCATTCTTTTGTAAACCTTCAAAGCCTCGTTACAAAAACCAGGTAACAGTAAATGAATCAACCCATTATATGAATATGCATTCAAAATAAACCCAACTTCCGTCATCTTTCTAAGCGCAAAAGGCGCTCTTCCAATCCCGCCTTTAATCGAAAGAGCCTTGAAAATAGTCATGTATGTAGTCAAATTCCTGTAAATAACTTTCTTTTGCATCAAATCAAACACAAAAACCATATCCTCAATTCTCCTTTGTTCTCTCAAAATCTCTAGCATGTAATTGCATGCATCAGTGGTATGCACAAAATTAGTCAACTGAGAAACTATCTTAAAGTATGAAAAAGCAGAATTTGGATCTGAAATAGACTTCAAAATGGTCATAACTTCTTCTTCAGACACGCTAGTTTTGTTCTTCTTTCTCTTGCCATTATTTACAACAACCAAATCATTGTCATGGTTACATCTAGTTATAGTCCTAAATGCACGATGACCCACACGTGTTGTTCCATGTTTCTTCAAATTTAACAACGACCCATTTGATAAAGTTTTGATTTTGACAAAATTGGTGGTTGGTCCTCCATGATTGGTGAGAACATAGAAATTAGTATCAGTCAAAGTATAGCAGAATGACATACCGTTGTTACAACATGTGGTTGTTGAGGAGCAGAGAAGCAAGACTGTCATAGAAGAGCAACAATTATGAGAGTGTTTGTGGATTAACCTGTCTCCCAGAATTTTGAAGTTTCTGCTTTGGATATTTTTTGATACCGCTCTGAGTGCTTGAAGTGCCACCAATACTATCACATTATCACTTAACTTCTTATTATTTTTTTTTTTCTTCTTTCTATTTTACTATTTTGATTAAATCTTTTTTGAGGGATAAAATTAGGAATTACTTTTTCATTATCAAACAAAAATTAGGTCTCACTCACCACCAAAAGAATAAAAATCAGGTCTTCTAAAAAAAATTATGTTTTTTAATAACAATTTCTTTTAGGGTTAACCTTTCAATTTATATAGAAATGAGCTCAGGTTATCCGAAGTTCGATCATGATGTAAGTATAGTCTCACAATGAATTGTCACTCATTAAAAATTAAGATAAAAACAAAATTAAAAAAACAAAATTAAAAAAATACATTAAAAATCAAACTATTCTCCTATATATGTTGTGGTCGATGTTGATTGTATCCTTTAACTTGACTTAGTATAGATTGTTCTGAGTTTACAAGAAAGAAGATTAGTTGTGGATCCATCACAAATGTTCTTAGAGTGTGTTTGGTTTTCCGTTTGCAACATACAAAAGCATGTTTGCACGTTTTCCGATGCATTTTTGCCGTGATTTTCACAAGCTTCAAATACTAACTTCCTCGCTAACGTGGTTTTTTGCCGTGATTTCCATTCAAACTCTGTTTTTCAAACGCTGTACCAAACAGACACTTAAGAATTGCAACATTTTTTAGTTTTGGATAAGAAACAAAACTTTGGTTGGATCCTTGAGTGGAAGGGTGTTTGTTGTGTGCGATATTCAGTAGGTTGTTTGGTTTGGTGGATAATAAAAATAAATTTTAAATAATAGGCTCATATTTATATCGACCATTCTAATTTAATTCTTTTTCATTCACATTGTTAAATAAATCCAACTTAATTAAAGGATTCAGTTTATGTTGATGTGGAAGGGGTTTCGATCAAAGGTTCGTCTTTGGTGGAGAGATATTTGTTTTGTTCGGGGTGGATAAGGTCAAACTATTGTTAAATAGTTTGTTGAAAACTGACAAATTTGGTTGGATACTGGGTGGAAAGGGGTCTGTTGTGTGAGATACTGGGTGGAGTTGGCGTAGGGGTTCGTTTCATTGGAAAATGGGTTTGGTGGAGGAGTGTTTTCCTTCGCTGGATCGTTTGAATTTACTAATAGGTGAGGAGGATAAATAGATGTGGTGTTCAACTTTAAATGATATTTACTTCTTTGAAAATGTGTACGATATTCTAACACGCGTTGAGTTGAGGATGTTTCTCTATTTCATGAGATTGTGTACATTAAACATGTAGCTCTGAAATTTTTTATGCATGCTTGGAAGATGATGCATAATAGATCGTCTACAAAAAATAATTATGTTAAACGTGACTTGTTGTTAAATGAACATCACAAATGCACTGATGGGTGTGGGGGAGGAGGAGAATATGCCAGTGATCTCTTTTTTTAATGCCTCGTCTTTAGTGGAAGGGTGTTATTTCATGAATGGGTTTGTTTTTTTTTGTTCCCAAATAATCCATTGAGTCATGCGTCTAGTTTTTGTGGCTTTTACCATTATAAAAAAAAAAAGAATGTGGTAAACTTGGTGTGAATTTAATACTCGATGCTTTGACAATAGTTTTTCACTGTCTTATTTGTTTGAACTAAAAATACAAAAAGAAAGAAGAACAAACAAATGCATCATGTTTATAGTACCTAACCAGGTAACTTAACGCATGAACTACACACAAATTACTCAGGTCATGACAATTTCAACTAGTAATACCCAATGTTTTTGACATGCATGGGAACAGGGGCTTAAAAATAAAAAATGAACAGAGGCGTTGTCATGACTGGAAAGGGAGGAGCGAACATCTTCTATGGGGCAGAAGTAGTAGATTGAGCGCAGGATCACGTTATCACATCCATTGTTGTTACATTGATTGATCAGTGCGTGACTACGGAATGAAAATTGCTTCTCAACAACAAAATTGTTCTCCCACACCTGAAAATGAACAAAATACCCTCAACCGCAGTTAAGAAAAAATAAACAGCCAACGATAGTTAACTGTGATATTAAATGTTATTTTTAGGTGTGAGAGAACAATCTTTGACGTCTAAAGAGCAATCTTCTTACATAATAGCCATGAGGGCGTGCATTTTTTTGTCCAAAGCAATGATATTAGCCTTTCTATAATGTTGAAATGGTCACATTATGATGGTATGCTTGTAATAACAAGTTGGATAGGGTTTTGAATGTCAATTAACGCGATTATTGAATTTGGAAGATGAATGTTGAACATTAATTGATATTTTGCAATCACTAATTGTTATGTCAATTACACTAGCAATAATTTTTCATGTCTATTGACTTTCGTCCCAAAGCCATTGCGAGCCGCCATTGTTGCTTATGTACTCATTGTCTACATGCAAACCTACACCCATACTCAAACACCATTATCAAAGGTTCATGATCCTCCGCATTCTTATACCTCAAACAATGTTTTATTAAATTCAACAAAAACAAGAGAGAGTATGTTGATAATCGAGACTTTAATACTCATTTCTCTTTTTATTCTATTTTATGAAACTGACATTGATTAAGTCACAATTTAAATTGTCAAAACGAAAAATATCACAAACTTCTACGAATTCTTTTTTGTGGTGGCCGGAGTTTGAACTCTACGTATTCTTTTTTGTGGTGGCCGGGGTTTGAACCCCGGACCTTGCATATATTATGCATTGTCATACCAACTGAGTTAAGCTCACAAGAACCACAAACTTTTACGTATAGAAGCAATACAATCATTATTTAAGTTTTGAACAATTTTCAAATGTTGATGGATCATAAATAATACTCCTTTTAAACCCCATTATTTTGATATTGCTTTCAAGTTTTATACAATCCAATCAATCTATTCCAAAAAAATATCAACATTTTAGGTTAAGTTTAGAATACTAAAAATAGTTATAAAAAAAAAAAAAAAAAAAAAGGGAATGAGAAAAATTACGGCATCTGAATTGATTTGAGAGTGTGTATTTAAAAGCCCTAGATTTTAGGTTCTTCTGCCTCCACCGCAGTAACAGTGCTGAAGTTCGAGACTTTGTTTCATTCAACACAAAAATGGTGAAAGGAAGTGAAAGTGAAAGCTGTGGAGGAGTACCCGAAGCGGTGATGGATTCAGTCAACACCACTCTCTCTAATCTTCGTGAATTCCGTTCACATTTTCAACAGTTTTTACCTCTTATGAACCCTCAAATTCTCTCCCAACTTCCACCTCTTGAACGTGCTCACTCTCTCTTTCTCCTCTCCAAGATCACTTCCACCCTCCTCACACGTAATCATCTTCATCATCATCTAATTTAATTATAATTACAATTTTAATTTTTGTTAATTCCAACTTAATTTTCTTGTTCTATTGTGTTTTTTGATTTTATTTTTTTCAGTGAAATTGAGGTGTAGTGGAGTTCAACCTGATGATAACCCTGTCAAATCAGAGCTTGTGAGTTATTTTTACTCTGCTAATTATGTTTTTGAACCTAACCCTTGTTGCTTACTCTGTTTCAATTTTTTGTATTTTCAGGATAGAGTAGAGTTATATCAAGACAAACTTGAACGCCTTCTAGATTTGAATAAGGGTATATTTTTTTATTTTTTTTTATGCTTTTCTTTTATGAACAATGCGTCTTTGTTGAATGTTCAAGTTAAAATTATAAGATTCTTCAAAAAAAATAAATTAAAATTATAAGATGATGGATATTTGACACATATAAGTCATATATTATCCTGACACGTAGACACTGATGATAATTTAAGAAAACGAAAGTAATTGAATTTTAGCACATGCGTCGGTGTTGGGCCACTGACACATGTTAGACATTGGACACACCTTCAATATGAGGGGTTGCTGCTACTTAGTCTCCCCCTTTTTTATTAGCTTAGCCTTGTAGTATTCTATGGTTAAATTGATTGTCTTTTGGTGATTTTGGTTTTGTTTGTGAAGCTCCGTTGCGACCTTCTACTATGTTGAATTCTCAAGCAGCTACTCGCTTCATCGAACACTCTCTGCCTGACCTCACTCCAGGTGGGTAGTTAACTTGGTTTATTACTTCTAGTGGTGATAAAAAAATCTATATGTCTTCCACTTTGATCACATCGCATGTATGTAAGGAAGTTGTTATTTCATATGCAGAGCAACTGCAGAAAATGAGGAACTTAAGTAGAGGGGAGGGAAAGAAGAGGAAACATCAGGAGCAGGCTGGTCAAAAGAGAAAGTATCAATCTTCTGAAAAGCCATCTATTTCTGTTCAAGCTGCTGCTCAGGAGTTTCTGGAGAAAGCACAGAGGGAACTTTTTGGTGGTAATAATGGCGGTATTAAGGGGCCACTTCAAATTGACAACATGTCAGAAAGCGACGACGATCAAATTGACAATTTTTCAGAAGACGACGGCGATAAACTACCTATGACCTGAATTTTGAACTATGGTAGAGTTGCTTATAACGACCTTATTTACTTTACGAGTGTAATGTTCTTTCGTCTGCAGTGTGGATTTACAAATTAGGGTGCTAAGAAATTTTGCCCCATCTGAATTATAATTTTATTATGATTTGATAATGCATTTTAGGGGACAAACTTATCGGGGTGAAAGATCGTAATTGTAACTCAAATGATCAAAACACTTTTCTCGATTAAACACACGTAGACCCAATGTTTTCAAACTTCCTACCTAGGACCGGAAGGGTGTGACAAAGGATCATAGCACAGATCGTAAGATAGTCTCAACATTAAACTAAACTTAAATTGGAGGCACGGGTCAATAAGGAGAGGTTACATAGAAGAAACAACAGGACTTTTAGTAAACTAGGCTGCGGAACCCGGCTGAAAACCGTTCTGTCAAGGTTTGTTGTGGACTACCAATCCTACATTTTTAAGATTTTGCCCGTAATCGCAATCTGATACTTGCCCGTGATCCCAACCTGATCCTAGAGCTCCGTGATCCTGCTCACGATTCAGCATGCTTGAGCCTTCAAAACTTGTAGGATTGTATCATTCGATTGTACAAGGAGACACTCTCGATATTGACAACATTGTGTGGACATTAGATAGGAATTTGTATTGCAATTGATGACTAAAGTAGATTCGGAAGTATTTTACTAATTCTACAATTTACTGTTATTTAATAGCTAGCATTGGAGCCACAAAGTTCAGAAACTCCAAATTAAAGTATATTGTACTATAATATGATGCTGATATGCCCACGGTACTCCTAGATACATATCCAAAGATTATCCTCCAATTTTTAAAGCATTTTAAAAGAAAATATTGATTAACGTGTTTGGGATACTACTTCCATAATTTTAGATAATACTTCAGAAACTTGTCTTGAAGATCCTTGTACAGCTTTCTTCTTCATCGTATTATAATTATTAGGGGAGCACATACTTATCTGTTCATTCTTTGAGGATTTAAGGAATAAAAAACGTGGTTGTGTGACATTAGTAAAGCTGTACGCAATCAACTTGATGATGGACTTTTTGAATGCAGAGTCGTTGCTTGGCAAAAGCTATGTTTTTTCAGATGATAAAAATGCAAGAGATGAGAATGATATAGTTAGTCTAAGATAGTTAATAGTAAACAATTGGCTAGAAGAATCAAGACTTCTTTTAAATAGACCTAAAATTTTTTGTGATACTGATAAGGGAAAAAATTATATTTGTGGCATGTTTATACTATTTTGAAATTTGATGGCGAATAGACAAAGATGTTAATCACAATTTACAAAAAAAAAAGCATTTTTAGTAAATTGTGATTAATATCTATTGATGTAGTTCTTGTCAAAAAAATGTAAACTTTACAAATTTTACCATGAAAGTTTGGAAAATGGTCTCTAAGATGAACATAATTGTATTCATTGAATATTTTGTAATTGATTTGTAATTTGAATGCTCATTTCCTTGTGTGTCCTTGAGAAGTTGCAAGAAGAGCAAAAACCAGCTTATCGATTTTCTATCTATGTCTTCATTGCTTAGTTTATAATATGCACTTGCTTATCAATTTGCAGAAAATGCTTGAAATTGGATTCTGTTAGAATTTTATGGAGTTACAGTCCCTGATATACATATACATGTAACATTTCTTTAAATTTTTGTGACAGAAAATCTCTTTCTTTCATGTTCATGTGCATAAATTGATTAATCTGTTCATAAATATTCACAACGTATCTAAGATTTTTTTTTTTTTCCTTCTCCGCAGGTGTGTGTGGGAGAGAGGGTCTGTACCTTTCCTTTGCCAAATGGAGCTTGTGTTCGTCAGATGGTTGTAGTTTTGCTTGCTTGTTTTTCGCTAGCCTCTATTGACACAACCTCTCAATTCACACCCATAACTGGACATATGGCATTTCATTAGTTAGACATGTTTAAGGTTGGATTTTGGATGATGATGTCAGTGCTTTATTTTTTTGCTTCAATTTGTGTTGTACTGGATGGGAAGGAAAGAATCAATTTGAAACTTCATGACTCATCTATTGTATGGAATCTCAGTTGTTAGATAATATATTGGTGGTGCTTTGATTTCTTGCTTCAATTTGAGAAACTTTGGCATGCCTCATCCTCTCTATGGAATTCTAAAAAACAAATTTTGTCGCAGACTCAGTTCAAAGAGGTATTCAGCCTCAGGACAGTGTGTAAGAATCCTATATATTCATAAGCTTTGGAAAAAATAATGAAGGTATTCAGGAGAGTATAAGAATCCTATATCAAGTTTTTATTCATAGCTTTGGAAAAAAATAATGAATCGCTACAAAAGAAAAAAAGAATCACAATAATAACTTCACTACATCCTAATTAGGTGCAGTGATTCATATGAGAAAACCCACATAAATAGCCAACAGTCCTAAAACAGTCACAAGTCCAGTTCGCAACACTGGCGCACTGCTAGTTGGTGCAACAGCTGGACCTTCTTCCAACTCTGCTGGAGATGGTGCAGGTGAAACTCCAATGGATCTTTTCTTTGGAGACATAACCACCACAATGAGCTTTTGTCCCTGCTCACAGTGACCCTTTGCTCCACTGATGAAGTAAAATGGTCCAGGTCTGTCTGGCTTCACCTTCGTGTTCCCATCATTGTACTGTTCAATGGGGTTTGAGCTGTTGCAATTAGCATAATCTTCTTTGTTTACTTGCAAAACTGAGTCTTTCCCTCCATCATATTTCCATACTGCAAAACAAAGGTAAAAGAAAAAGATGTGTCAGTAATGAAAATTATGATAGTAAAAAATGGGTTTATTTAATCTTGTAGTTGAATGAATATTGAAAAATTACCAAGATGATCGTCGACTTTGAAACGAGACTTTTCTGCCCATTGATTGAGTGAGTCTGTTTCAGAAGATGGAACCTTCCATGCATCTATCTTGCCTCCAACCAATAGTTCCTTAGCTGCAGAGAAACCAAAGAGAAGGAACAAGAACAATAGAGAAGCAGAAGCAGTTCTTGAGAACACAGCCATGGTGACTTTTTCTGATAACTGAATGTGGTGTGTGTAGAGATTTAGTTTTGTTATTGATGTGGTTCCTTAGATTATTGAATTATTTATAGATGGTCAGAAGAAACTAGCCGTTGAGACTTCGAAAAAGTACACAACCTTTGCGGCTAGGTTGCGAGCGTGTGTGGCATTATAACGTTACAAATAACGGTAGAAAACCTTGAAGAGGTGGTAAATGGTAAATGGTAATATTCAAGTTTCCTATCATTTTTGTTTTTTCTTCCTCTTTCTTCTCTCCTTCTCAAACTCCAGCCGTCACCCCTTTCTTCTTCTTTTTCTTTTTGTCGGAGAGGTGATTTTGGGTCAATTTTAACCCAAAAATCACCCCTCCGATTTGTTTTTGATTTCACATTTTTTTTTCTGTTTTCTTTTTGTGATATCGTCGTCTCTGAACGACTCTGTATGTTTTGATTTTCCGTCTTTGTGCGGTGCGTTTTTTATTTTCCGTCTTAGTGTGGTGTTTATTTGATTCATGTTGAAAGATTAGCTTTGAGCAAGTGCAGATCCGATCAATGACAATGACTTTGGCATCGTCACCGTTGCAGATCCGGAGACATGAGGATTCCGGAGACTTGAATATAGTCATATTAGTCATATTTGTAGGCATAGGTACATTGCCGTTTTATGTTATTAACATGGATGTTGTGAGTTTATTCATAGATTCATCCTTTTTGTTTTTAGCGAATTTGGATTTGTATTGTTTCGATGTACTCTATCAATTTGAATGAATTAATATCGTTTATTTTTGTCAAAAAAAAAAAAAAAAACTTGTTCGCTATCGCGTCACTATAAATGCAAACGGAAAAAACACCGGCCGTCAAATTAACATCAAATTTCAGAAGTGCAAACGCAAACTTTGTTAAAAAAAAAGGGTCATGTTAAATTGCCCTAGGGGATATGTTAAGCAATCCAAAAGTAGAAATATTCTCTTGAATTTTGTGTATTCAATTAATCTAAAATTAAAGAATTAAATTCAAATGAATTAATTACAACAATTTATTTCCACTTTTAGCTCATTAACTTGTGCCTTAAGGACACAAGATAATATTTCCAAAAAAAAAACAATGGTTATTTTTTTTTCTCAATAAAGAGGCTCTTAGTTTTGTACCCAAAAATTAAAAAAAAAAGAGACTCTTAATTTACTTTTTCGTCAAGAAAAATATTAAAAATGGACTAGAATTGTAACAATTGCAAAAAGAGTTTTAACATCTATATAAAAAAATTGCAAAAAAAGTTAGAATTGTAACAATTGATTCTACCTCGGTGTAACAAATAAAAATCGCTGCTTCAATTTGAAATTAATTTTGGAACCGAAATTGCTTCAAAAACATCATAAAAACTGGTCAAACATGTTTAACCATTGCAAACTCAAATTAGAGAGTTCCACAGTACCAACAAGCACCTCTATTACACCTCTTTGTCTTAAGTTTAATCTCATGGCTATTGTCACAAGAACAACCTTATTGATAAAAAACCCCTTATGTGTAAATATTAGATTGACTTTCCATCCATGTAAATTAGAGCAGTGTTATTTAGCACAATTCATTTGCCTACGAAGTCCAACGACACATAAATCTGGAGATTACTACATGGCAGAGAGAAAATAAAGGCGGTTAAGGAGGGAGTAACAATTGAAGAGGATGGAGATGCCCCCCTTAGAACTCGTATTTATTATAGATATCTTTACGGGACGCAAATCCTCTTTATAGACATTAAACTTGATCAACATGTAGTGTCTAGCAAATAGACAATAATTTAGAATTAAGAACGATTGAATTTTTATTGAATTGCAGTGGAAAGTTATTATCACAAGGAGAGATTCTAAAGTGTAATGACTGACCCAATTAATCGAGCTAAAGAGGTTAATATGCTTCAGTTTAGCACAAATCCCGCATGAGAACTTTAAGTTCAAATCATGACTTAAACCATTCGCCGGATTTTTATTTATGTCGAGCCAAACTCTGGAATACCATGATCCCTTTTCCATAAAAAAAACCCGGAAGATTAAGAACAAAAAACACAAGTGTCATGATTTGCTAGCTAAAATACATATTCCAGGCATTCAGGCTCAAATTTGATGAAATTTCATTTCTACCGAGATATAGTGCAAATATATAAAATCGTATAAAACAACCCATTTAGACAAACCTTCAAAGCTGTATTTATACAAGTCAACGGCAATTAAAATGATACTGAAACAAAAGAATCACTGTCATCATAATTCAAAATTGTATAGAATAGGTTACACGTGCACATGACAGTACTTGAATTTCAAGATCCTTACACAAACTTCCTTCACCCTCTAATAAACTATAGTAGATTAACCCAAACCATTACTTGCTATAACTAATCAATTTTGACTGAGGAGTAGATGAGCCTTGTGAACCAAAAGCATGCATAGAATCCAATAGTACCGGTTACCACAAAAAACGCATAAGAAGCTATAAGCATGTATCCAAAGTAAAATATAGCCGACACCAGCTTTGTGATTTCAAGCTTGGTAAAGAAGTAGAATGTTGCATAAAGAAAGAGGTACAGTGCAGAAGAACCAGAAGTAAGGTATGAACGCCACCACCACAAATAATCCTCACTGCACAACTGGAAGTAGCAGAGCACAATGGTTATTTCAGCACAAGTGACAACAAGGATGATGAAGACCAAAAAGAGGAACCCAAAGATGTAGTAAAACTGATTCAACCAGATTGAGGTGAGGATAAAGAAAAGCTCAATGAAAACAGCTCCAAATGGAAGTATTCCCCCAATCAAAACAGAGAAGGCTGGGTTCATGTACCAGGCCTGCTCAGGGATCTGCCTTGGGATTTTGTTTGTTTTCACAGGATTCTCAATTGCAGGTTTTTTGAAACCAATATAGCTACCCACAAAAACAAGTGGAACAGAGATCCCAAACCATAAAAAGACCAGAGCAAACATTGTACCAAATGGCACAGCTCCAGATGACTTTTGGCCCCAAATGAGAGCATTTAATATAAAGAAGATGACAGAGACAATTGCAGGGAACAAGGTTGCAGTCCTGAGGGCAATTCTTTTCCACTCTGATCCTTTGAACATTTTGTACAAGCGAGTTGAAGAATAACCAGCAAATATTCCCATGAAAACCCAAACCAAGAGCATGGCTGTCATGAGCCCACCCCGGTTTGAAGGAGAGAGGAACCCAAGGATGGCAAATATCATGGTTACTAGTATCATCCCAAAAAATTGAACACCTGTTCCGACATAAACACACAGCAAATCTGAGTTGTTAGGTGGCCTAAATACATCCCCATGGACAAGCTTCCAACCAGTCTCTTCTTGGGCTTCTTCCTGGGTCTCAAGCTCGTTATACTTTGCAATGTCACGGTAGAGTGTTCTCAGCATTATCATTGCCACCATGCCCGAAAGAAAGAGAACAATCATTAATGAGTTTACAATAGAGAACCAGTGAATTTGGTCATCATTCATTAGCAAATAGGCATCCCATCTTGAGGCCCACTTCACATCACTCTCCTGCAGTTAGCAGCCAAATGTATAAGCGGATAATAAGAAATAAAACTAATTATCACATTTCATCATAACAAAAAAGAGAGGATGGTGATAGTGAAGACAATCCAGTTGGATATAAGAAAAAATAGCTATAAAAATGCTCATCAATGCGAAAGAGGGTGTTGAATATTCTATACGCCAACGACAGACCAGTTTGTGTATGCCCATAACCATTCTAAAACACAAGGTATAGTTGCACTACTATAATATCAGTTCATAACCTCACCTGGAAATCAACATCATATGTGAAGATAATTTCCTTGTTCTCTTCAACTTCTTGAGGAGAGTTGTTGTTCACAACTGTGTGCTTAGCATGAGGGTCACAGGTTGTCAAACGTGTCTTTTTGTCATCCCATTTACCATCATACTCATGTTTAACACTGCACATAGACCATTTGAAAAATCACCACCAAATACTAAAAAAAAAAAGACGGGTCAAATTGTGGAAAATAAAAAAGATTAAATTGATAAGAATTAGAGCACAAAAATAATGACCTGAATGGCTTAACCTCAAAGCCCACGATTCTAGCAGATTCAGTTTGCACATCTCTATGATACTTGACAGTAAATGCCAAATGATTGTGGATAAAATACTTTTCCTCCTTGCTCTGCACATTAGTTCAGATAAAGTAAGTAAATAAACTTATTGGTATTGAATAACAATGGCCATGGTGCTACAAAACAATATGCATACCCCGGTATACTGCCCTTTGAGTCCAACATGGAAACCAAGCTGATAGACGGTAGAATCCTGATCATTCCGTTTTATGGGAACAACTAGAGGAAGGTTATCTAGAATCCTGTAAATGAGTGGCAAAACCATTATGAGATATAAGTTATCAATACGATAGCAGAAAACTTGCAGAAAATATTTTACCAAATAGCAGCATAACATACATGTTCACCCGATACTCGTCATTGATCTTCTCTTTGAACTCCTTAGCATTTTTAGCATCAAGTTTAATTTTACCCACAACATTACACATTTGTGGCTCGCGCATTTTAAACTGAAAAATACCACTGAATCAGAATCAAATAATAACCATAGAAATTACAAAATTTATATATAAATGTTAAAAAATTGCTTGGAAGAAGGAAAAAAAAAGCTCATGTAGCTAACCAAGTTAATGAGCGATTACCCATTAACTATTCAAATGTGGTTAACCAATTCAGAGGTTAACTGTTCCTAAACTATATATTTCATTACAAAATCCTTTCTTAGAAACTGATAAAAACTCAAGAATTAACATATAAAACTGACCACATATAGTGAATTTTCAATGCGGTCACCACGAAGAACTTCCCCAAGATTTTCTGCACTATCCTGTATCTTTTTGGGGGCAGGATAAGGAAGTGAATAAAATGAGTATGGAAGCTGGGTCTTCGTAGATGTTAATTTGTTTACTTTCACTTGTAATACATCTCCCTGCAACAAAGAAATATTTTAACAAGTGAGTTAGCAACTTAGGTAGTAGATCTACAACAATTCACTTCGCCAGATCAAGATTATGACCACAAAAAAAAAAAAAAAACATTTCATTACATATTCTTACAGCAAAATATCCAGCAGATAGCTGCATTACATTTAAAGGAGCTACGTAGTTAGTAAACTGATTTCATTGTCATCCACAAGTGCAGTTAAAATCCTAATGCAAGATTTCAACCAAGCCAGATTATCTGATGATATATCATTCATATTTAAAAATACACCAACTATTTATAACTACACTTATGGAGCTTAAACATTCTTCACTCGATTCATTGATGCAAACAAACAGAGCAATTAAAGTTGGCTAAATTAAGTAACTGATAAAAAACACAAATGAGTAATAGAAATCAAAACATAAACCTCACAATCCTCCATATATCAACGATTATTAGTAAACGTTGTTCTATGAATCGATCCACTGAAATTTAGATTCAATCTATTCCATACACTTGCATGTCTTGTTTCAACCAATTCAAATAGAAAAATCTAGAATCAATCAATCACATCACATCACATCGAATCGAATTGGATAGAATACAACACAGATCTAACATATAAGATTCAAATACAGATCGAGAAGAAATGGATGAGATAGTACCTTAAAGAAGTCTTGTGGAGCAACGCCGGGAAGGTAGAAGGAGAAAGCGGTATGAAGGAGAGAGAGAAGAAGAGTAGAGAAAACGAGAGATCTCAAAAACGCCATGGCGTTCGAGATCGAGATCTACAAGCTTCTTTCGAATACTTGTTTGTCGGTGATTGAGTTATGAAATGAAAAAGGAATAACACAATATAAACAACGATTAGTTGAGGATAACGGAGGAGATAGTAGTGTCGTTCGTCGTCGTCGCCACCAGAAGGAGAGGACTGATTTTCTCCGGTTGCAAACTGATACAGTTACTGGATTCTAGTTATATATAAGTGCTTCTTTCTGCTTCATTTCTTCAAACGCGTTTTTCATCTTTACTTTTTTTTTTTTTCTTTCACATAAGGATAAAATCGGAATTACAAAGGCTTGGACCAAACTCTATTCTCACGTGCGACAAGGGATAAGATAAGACAAGGTTTTTTTTTTTTTTGGCTAAACTCCACTTTGCGCCCCCTAAGTTTTAAAATGTTGTAATTTTGACCCCTTATTAAAAAATGATAAAAA
Organism: Medicago truncatula; assembly: GCF_003473485.1. Classification (NCBI taxonomy): domain Eukaryota; kingdom Viridiplantae; phylum Streptophyta; class Magnoliopsida; order Fabales; family Fabaceae; genus Medicago; species Medicago truncatula. The sequence continues at coordinate 52,313,938 of NC_053044.1, forward strand.
TGACCCCTTATGTTTAGGGAAATATGCTATTTTGACCTTCTAACATAAGGGAAATATGTTTTTTGACCCCTTATCTTTACAAAAAGTTGCGATTATGATCCCTTTTCTGGGGGCACGTGGCATCTTCTGAGTAATTTTGGGATGAAAATGGTCAAAATTGCAACATTATGAAACATAGGGGATGAAAAGTGCAGTTTAGCCTTTTCTTTTTTTAATAAGCATGACAAGGGAATTATGTATTCATTTTTTTTAAAAATATTTTTCTCGTTTCTATAAAAAAATTCAATTTTAGTCTCTAGAAATTTTCATCAATTTTTGGTTCTTAAAAACAATTCCATCGTAATTATCGTTTCAGTTTTTAAATCAAATTGTGTATATGTTTTATATTTTTTAATGAATTTGTATAGATTTTTTTTTTTGGAAATTAATATATATAAATTATGCATTGAAAAATGGTAAAAGGTGAAATATTTAACTTTATAAAAGTCAAAAAATTGTTGTTTTTAATGAAAATTTTCTATTTTTGACATCCTTACCATTGCCCTTAAGACACTGTGGCAAAACCCAATTTTTTTTAGAGGATAATTTGTATAGAGATAGTGCATATAATAAATACCAATAATTTAGATTATAAATATTCATTAGTTAAGAGATATGGTGGAATGAGAATTTTTTTACTACCCCAAAAAATAGTACCAAAGACATTAGTCATCATTCATTACGAAATACTTCTCTATAAAGCACATTTGAAATTACACTAGCATCTTCACAATCTTCATATGTTATTAATACATGTAACCCTTCTTTTAAAGTAACTCTTGAAATTGCAACTTATAATCGAACATGCGTAAACACAAACTTTGAAAGACAAATTCAAGCATGTTTAAGTGATTGCTCTTGGCTTTTACTAATAGTCATTGCAAATGAAACGTCTGAAGGAAATTATCTCCGTTGAAACTTGAAAGGAATTTTTATGTAAGAAAGTGTCAAAGATAACCTTGATATGAAAACTTTATCACCAATATTATTTCCTAATATAACATTTCCTTCAAGGCCACATATTCTCATCATTGTTATAATTAGTCTTGTTCTATTGCATAATCATTATATCTCATCAATATTCCTTAATAGCTTTACCGACACTCCAACTTTTAATCTCAACTTGAGATTTGAAAGTACTGCGAAGTAGCAATTGTGTTTTGAAAATTGGGGGTATGAGCATCATCAACTGCATCATCAACAATGTTGTGTGAATATGGAGTATAATAACTTAAATATGTTTTATCTTTACCCGAAAGATAAAACAAAGTTGGCATTTTCTTCAGTTAAAAAATAAATTTATTGTCTCTACTATTCGATTTAATTTTTAAGATTTTCGTTAAGTTGTTTTACGACAACTCAACAATCTATATTTTTAGAGCGAAAAATATAGTAAAAGAAATTAAAAATCTTAATTGATTAGAAAGTTAGAATATTATTATTTTACTACTTAATTGGCTATTACATTAAAATGATTATACTAGTGTAGAATTAACTACTAGGTAGTAAACCTTTTTTTTCTAAAAAAGAATAGCCTCATTTTTCTAAAGAATGCATATTTTTAAATAATTTTTTGGACCAAAATCTAGAAAAAGTAAATGAATTGAATATAACATGAAAAACAGAGGCTTCAACTTTTTCTAAAAAGAAATTGACAACAAAATGAGAACTTAATAATATTAAAATGAATATAGCATAACATAGAAATGTGAGTTCTGGCCGTGGCTCAGAGTTCTTTCCTCGGCACGTGGTTTTGTTTTGCAGGGCAGTTTTTCTGTTAAGCTTGCCCTGTGTTCTTGTGACCTTATGAGCCTATTGCCTGCACTTTTCTTGTGATCTTGATAAATCACCATAAATGCTTGTTTGTGAATAAAAATTAAAACATAAATTGCATTTCAAATCTGTTTGGTTTCATATATCTTTGTATAGGCAGATTGTAGCTGGGTTTATAACAGAGACACTTTCAATATAAGTTGTGTCCGGTGTCTAACACAACACGTTTATGCCAATTTTTCAAAATATAACTAGTGTCGTGTTTGTGCTTTATAGATTATAATTAAAAACTACCGTTTCTTCATCCGCCAAGTCAATACATGCTAAAGTAGGACATTAACAACTGTCATGGCATGGCAAGAATATAAATGACGTTAAAAAAACTAGACACTCATAGTAAAAATCAGACCTAAGTTATGTGGTGGAGATAGTAAATGGTGAGAAATTGTAAAGATGGAGAAAGGAGGTGAAACGAAAACCTAAAACAAATAGAGAGACAGAGAGATGATACGTGTATTACAATTAGAGAACCCAATATTCCAGTATTAATAAAGATTCATCATGTGTTTACTGTTTTAAGCATTTTTTTCATCCAATTTTTTTATATTAAGAAGCGATTGGCGATTACAGTTAAAAAGAGGCATCAAATATGCTCATAGTGCTTTCTAGACTACCAAAAAATAAATGGCACAAACACAATTAAAAAAACAACATACTCATAATGTGATGAAATTGTTGAAAATAATGATAATGATGTGAGATACTGAAGATGTATGTATTGTTTAGCGGACATAGGATTGCGAAAAGCACCTGAAACCCTTCATGTAGGTCTCTTCCCATACATGAACTATGGCAAATGTTTGTGAAAAACCACTTGAAGGATCTTTTAATATTGGAATATTGGGTTATCTAATTGTAATACACGTACCATCTCTCTGTTTGTTTTAGGTTTTTGTTTCACCTAAAAATATGCTCATATTGACTTGGAGGATGAAGAAACGGTAGTTTTTATTTTCATCTAATCAAGCACAAACACGACACTAGTTATAATTTGAAAAAATGGCATAAACGTGTTGTGTTAGACACCGAACATAATTTTTATTGGAAGTGTTTGTGCTATAAACCCAACTACAATATGCCTATACAAAGATATATGAAACCAAACAGATTTGGAATGCAATTTATGTTTTCATTTTTATTCACAAACAAGCATTTATGGTGATTTATAGTGAAGAGTAATAATAACCTTGAAGCCAACATTCTTCAATTCCAAAGCAATGTTTCCCATTATTATTTTGTTTTCCGCATGAAACATGATGTTTGAAACCTGAACAATTTATGTTACAACTTTTCCATCACGATCTATGATTGCATTGCCAGCAGTATCAACACATGGATCTTTCCTCCTAATGAAAACAATGAAAACTTTTAACCATAGAAATTTCAAAACAAATTTATAGTTAATTTTATTTACTCACATTCCTAATGTTGAAATCAATCACCCTTTCCAGAAAGTCATAACCTAAATAATAAAATAAAATAAAACTTAGCACAATTGAGATTAAAACAGCAGTGTAAAAATCTAGGAAATGAAATTGGAGAAATTAATATCACCGTCTAGTTTTTTTTTTACGATGTCGATGAAGTATTTGACAGGTTGTATTGTTTGGTTAAAACAGACAAGTCCAGACAAAAAACCAAGCGAGTTGACAAAAAGTGTAGATGAAAAGGTTCAAACTTATAATTTCAAAGGGTTCAATATATAGCCAAACACCAAAAAGTTAGTGTAAATTTCTAATGTGCCTGAATGACTCCCCCACATACATATAACTCAATGATATATTGATAACAAATAATAAAATCAACACCACAAATTAGTGGCTAGATATTGTTTCCAAAAATAATATCAATGACTTTTGCTTTACCCTCTGGTTAATAGAAATGTAATCATTGATATGTATTAATTTGTTTGTTTACAATGTTGCAATTAAAATGATCGCTAACGATTTTATTATATTTTTGAAATACGACGTCTTACAAACTATGATATTTAATCAATTCATAAATAATATACCTATTACAAAATTTGATTACTTGTCTTCCTAAACTCTTTATGTTTATCATATCAAAACTTCAATCGTGTATTGCAACAAAATGTTTATATCACCTCTTCCATAAAAATGTAATAAAAAAAACGAATATTATGGTGTTATACGTGGTGATTATTGTACTAAGAGTAGTTTTGATCTCCTAACCATTGTGTTGGAGAGTGTTAGAAGATTGAAAAAAAAAATGTTGGTATATATAATTATAAGTTTTTGTTTTTGAAAGAAATGTTCAATATAGTTTTGTCTAACGTTGAATTTGTTGTTCCAACTTGACATTTGGCATATAAACGTGTTGCATAGATGAAAAACAAAACAATATAATCAATGAACACTCGAAATATACATGGTTTATAAATGTTTTTTTTTTTTTACCAATAGAGATAGCTATAATTTGTCCATGTTCAAAACCTATTTTGTTCCTTTATAACTATAATTTTATAAAGTATTGTTTTTTACTATTTAATAGCAAGTAAAGAACATGAACACACATCAATATTCAAGTTAAAAATAGTCAAACACATACATTTGAATATGAAAATCGAATACACATTTTGCATAAGTATATATTTCGGAGTTATGCTAACAAATGTTAATATGTTATTCAATAGAGATAACATAATACTTAGATTTTGTTATGTAGAACTGTATTCACTTATATGTGTGCGAAGTGATTAAGTATTATTCTAGTGTGTTTTAGCTGGTTTGGTCGCCCATTAGGGTTATATTACTTTATAACAGTCTAATAACAAATAGCGAAAACAACACCACAAATCATTGGTCGGAAATTGTTTCTAAAAGTAATATATCAATGATTTTTTTAAAACTCTCGTGAATTACCATGTTGTTTTAGTTTAGATGAATACTGATGAAATTTTACGTGTTTGAAATACAATGTCTTTAGAATGTGATGCCTAATCAATCCATAACTACATTGATAACTCACTTTTCCATTTAACCATAAACAACACACTTATTGCAAAATTTGATTACTTCTCCTCATCAACTCTTTTTATTCATCAAATTAAGACTTCAATGACGTATTTTGATAAAATGTCTCCATCGTCTTTTCCAACAAAATTTGATGAAAATAAGAACTATGTGCTACTCTGCGTGATGATTATTGTGCAAGGGGTAGTTTTGATCTCCTAATTATCATGGGAGGGTGTTAGGTGGTTTAAAAAATGTGTTGATATATTTAGTGTTACATATTTATTTTTGGATGAAATATTCGATTTGACCTAACCTAAAATTGAACTTGTTGTTTCAAATTGACAATTGACATAAAGACTTACTATTTGGACGAACAACAAAAGAATATAATCAATCATAACCGAAAACAAACAAGATTAGAAAAAGATTTTTCCCAGTTACACGTTGAGTTTAAAACCCAACACAATAGTCTCTTTGTTAGTTTCTCCTAAATGTTTAACAGTCACATGGCTTAATACATACCCCAATCTCTTAACTTATTTTATTTTCTCAGTTTAGTCCCTGAACTATTAAGTGTGTCAATTTGGTCCTATAAGTCTTCTTCCGTTTACTAATATGGTCCTCTCCGTTAGTTTTTTTCAAAAATTGTTAACCCCTTGTTCACGTGTCATTTTAGATTGATGATCAAGGACTGGATTTAGAAAGCGCACAAATATACAATGGACTCACAACATATAATTATTTCTATTGAATTTCCTAAAAATTAAAATTAAAATAGAAATAAAAAAACTCATTTCCCTTCTTTCTTTCTCTACTAACCTCTTCTTTCTCTCTCTTCTGTGTGTTCCCTCTTCTTCCTCTTCTTTCTCCCTTTTCTCTTGTTCATTCTCCTCCCTCTCTATTCATAGTCTTCTTCCAATCTTTCATAAAAAAACTCATTTTCGAATTCCAATCCTTCATCATCAACATCAATCCTTTCAAATTTCAATCTAAAACCCATTTTTGGATCTAATCTAAATCCTTTCAAATTTCAATCTAAAACCCATTTTTGGATCTAATCTAAACCCTTCCAAATTTCAATTTAAACTCATTTTTTTTATGAACATTAACCCATTAAATTAAAAAGTACAGAATGATTCTTTTTTGCTTTAGGAAAACCAAACATAGATTTAAATCACAACAAGTTGCTTCCTCTACCAAAAACATTGATAAGAAGGGGAACGCTGTGATTTTATTTTTTGTTTAGTGGTTTCATTAATTTCTTAATTCGTTTTTCTGGTGAAGATACAAGCAATTAATTGGTGGATCATGTGGGAAGTGTTGAATTTAATTTTCATTGTTTTTGTTCATTTATTTAATTAACTTACACCTGGGTGATGGCCATCACTTGTTGTTGTGCTCATATCGGTTGCGGATATACAACTTATTGTGTTGGTTTTGTTGTTTTGTTTTGATTAGGTTTGGTGTGTGTTTGTAATTTTGTAATTTTTTGGGTCTTGTAATTTTCTGGAATTTGGTGTTGGAGTTGCTGGAAAATAGTTATGAAATTTTGTAATTTCTTGGAGTTTTGTTTAAGATGAAGATGAAGATGAAAGAAAGATGCAAATAAAGAAGATTGCGAGGGGAAGAAGATGAAGACAAAAAATTAGGTGGTTGTGGTTTATTATAAGCTACAATAGACCCCTCCATGATTCAACAATCTTCATTTAATAGATAAAATGGTTAAAATTACAAATTTTAATAAAGTCTATGGTAGACCACCTACAAAGTTGGTTCACCTTAGACATTTAAGGTTAAAAACTAACAGAAAGGACCACATTAGTAAACGTAGAAAGACTAATGGGACCAAATTGACACACTTAATAGTTAAGGGACCAAATTGAGAAAATAAAATAAGTTAAGGGACCGGAGGATGTATAAAGCCTTTAATTTATTATAAATAATTTTGTTATAAAATTCATAATGAAATTCTCCCACTTAAGTTCTTAAATGAATTTCACATGTACACATAATTTATTTTAGGGTTAAATATGTTATTAGTCCCTACATTTTGCGCTACTTTAAATAATAGTCCCTACATTTCAATAAATATTTTTAAAATCCTTACATTTTACTTCCGTTAATACAATTGGTCCCTACCGTCTATTTCATTAACAGAATCATGACAGAGCCCATTTTGTAAATAAAAAAAAAAAAAGACAAAATCAAAATTGTAAAATTTATTATAATGGACCAAAAAAAAAAACCTTCATCTTTCTCATTCAGCAGTCGCAGCACAAAAACAGTGAAACCGACCGGCAAACAAACTGCAACAACAACACAGGGCTGGCAACCACAAACAAACGGACAACAGCCGCGACAAATTTCCAAAACAGATGTTGCTGCACACCAGAAACACCGCATGCCAAGGACAGACAACCACCATGAGGGTGGTTACAAGAGAGAGAGAGAGAGAGAGAGAGAGAGAGAGAGAGAGAGAGAGAGAGAGAGAGAGAGAGAGAGAGCTGAAGAGCGGTTCGTCGCTAGTGAGAGTTGAGAGTGGTGGTACGTTGGCGTTAGATAGCGGTGACAGTGGTGCTCCAATTGGAGACCAAAATTGGGGTCCTTCAAATATGTGTTGTTTGGAATTTTAAATCCCTAATTTCTGAAAGAGTGGATGATGATGATTCTAGAACGATTGGAGTACACAAGAAGAGGAAAGAGTGGGGTGGTGAATGATGAATGCCTATGAAATGGTTGTGGATTTTGGAATGGAACTTCAAAGTTGCAGCGCATGGTGGAATTTTTTTGAAGACGGGTCAGATTCATGTGAACCGGGTCAAATTAGTGTCATTTGGCCCAAACCCGGTTTTAATTTTGACAAAAAAATAAACTAAAATAAAAAATAATGCCACATCATTATACTCTTTACTTATCATGTAAAAAGAGACGACATGGACCAATTGTATTAATTGAAGTAAAATGTAGGGATTTTAAAAACATTTATTGAAATGTAGGGACTATTATTCAAAGTAGCGCAAAATGTAGGGACTAATAACATATTTAACCCTTTATTTTATAATTTATTATTGTTAGTACTTAATACACAACTTCTCCACTCCTCAAATCCAACACCTTAAAAAAATCAACTAAGTGAATCTCTCGCGAATAACTACATGACATTGCATTTCAACAACATTAAGCACATTCCCACTTATTCTCGAGTCAATAAACACATTCCACTTTTCTCTCTAATAGAGTTACCTATGTATAGCCAATGCTTATCGAGTTGTAAACTTAGGCTTTGTTTGCGAGTTTTAAGGGGAAGGAAAGGAAAGGCTAAGGAGGAGAAGGGAAGGAAAGGGAGGGAAGGGAGAAAGGAGAGAAAACCTTCCCCTTGTTTGGGAGTTAAAAAGCCAATAAGGAAAGAAGATGGAGAGCTTATGTTATAATTTTACTATTTTACCCTTTTTCCTCTTAAAATTAATACATTGTTATATTTCGTAATTTAACTTCTAATTTATTCAAAACAACTTATCTCATGAAAAACAAATTATTACGATCTATTTTTAAAAAACAACTTATTCAAAACAACTTATTTATAAAATAAAAACCTTATTACAATCACTTTTTAAAAACAACTTATTTATACAAAACAACTTATTATAGCATCTTTTTAAAAAATAGCTTATCTTAGGAAAAACAAATTATTACGATCTTTTTTTAAAAAACAACTTATTCGAAATAGCTTATTTATACAAAACAGTTTATTATGACCTCTTTTTTTAAAAAAAAAACAGCTTATTCAAAACAGGTTAATACGATCTCTTTTTCAAAAACAGCTTATTACGACCTCATTTTCAAAAACAGCTTAATACGATCTCTTTTTCAAAAATAGCTTATTACGACCTCATTTTCAAAAACCTCTTATACAAAACAGCTTATTACGACCTTATTTTCAAAAATCGCTTATTCAAAACAACTTATTTATACAAAACAGCTTAATACGATCTCTTTTACAAAAACAGCTTATTCAAAACAACTTATTTATACAAAACAGCTTATTACAACCTCTTTTTTCAAAAACAACTTATTTATGCAAAACAACTTAATACGATCTCTTTCAAAAACAACTTATTCAAAACAGCTTATTTATACAAAACAGCTTAATACGATCGCCTTTTCAAAAACAGCTTATTCATACAAAATAGCTTAATACGACCTCATTTTCAAAAACCGCTAATTCAAAACAGCTTATTTATATAAAACAACTTATTACAATCTCATTTTCAAAAATCCCTTATTCAAAACAACTTATTTATACAAAACTGCTTATTACGACCTCATTTTCAAAAACCTCTTATTCAAAACAACTTATTTATGCAAAATAACTTATTACGCTCTTTTCAAAAAATAACTTATTCAAAACAACTTATTTATGCAAAACCGCTTATTACAATCTCTTTTTTAAAAAACAACTTATTCAAAACAACTTATTTATGCAAAACAACTTCTTATGACCTCTTTTTCAAAAACAACTTATTCAAAACAGCTTATTATCCAAAACTGTTTTGTATAAATAAGTTGTTTTTTTGAAAAGAGGTCGTAATAAGTTGTTTTGCATAAATAAGCTGTTTTTTAAAAGGAGGTGATAATAAGATGTTTTGGATAAATAAACTGTTTTGAATAAGTTGTATTTGAAAATGAGGGCGTAATAAGCAGTTTTGTATAAATAAGTTGTTTTGAATAAGCGATTTTTTGAAAAGGAGGTCGTAATAAGCTGTTTTGTATAAATAAGTTGTTTTGAATAAGCGGTTTTTGAAAATGAGGTCGTAATAAGTTGTTTTTTTTATAAATAAGTTGTTTTGAATAAGCGATTTTTGAAAATGAGGTCGTAATAAGCTGTTTTGTATAAATAAGTTGTTTTGAATAAGCGGTTTTTGAAAATGAGGTCGTAATAAGCTGTTTTGTATAAATAAGTTGTTTTTAAAAAAGATTGTAATAATTTTAGTAATGTCTAATATACCTCATCTATTAGATTTGAACTGCCCATTTAATTAGACCATTCTATTCTCTCTTCATATAGGTGATGATAAAATAATTTTTCTATTCTTAAGAACAATGTGTCAGTATAAAGATTATTCAATACAATTGATATGCTAATTATTAATTGGAGATTTGTTGTGTTGTATGTTGAAATGCGTCCTTATATGCTTCTAATGCCCAATTGCACATGATATGCTCCTAATAGTTTGAGGTTAATTTCTAGGGTGACGATTGTAACCAAAATATCTACATGACTAGAATTTGATCAGATATATGATGGTGTAGGTTTGACATTTGGAGTGTGTGCCATGTTAGATTTTTTTTTACCATGACAATTTTGGTGGCTTATAAAAAATCATTTGTGATAGGTGTAGAAAATATTTAAATTGGTCTTAACCTGAGTTTAGCTTACAACAACGTTGCTTTGGAAATATCTTTCCAATCGTATATTCCAGGAAGATACTACTTGTTTTAGTAGATTCAGTTCATGAAAGGATAGTCAACTACCTATATATAATAGTTTACAAACAAGTTTAGACAATATAGGGTAATCAATCATGAGATGCAGTGTCATAATTTGTCTATTGACGTTATTGAGTTTAAACAACCTTTGCGAGTCAACCACCTCATCTTGTAAAGCATGGCTAGTGCAATCCATTCCCACCGATATGCCCCACCTCTCCCACTTTCCAGGAGTCCTCTCCACCGGTAAGTTTTTTAATTGACAAATGTTAGTAATTAGTTGTCAGTAAGGTAAACTTGCAATCGAGTTGGATTGGTTTTTAGGGGATGTACTCAGGTGGATGGCTGAAAACTCGACTCGTAGACTTGATGTAATTGCTCAGTATTGGCAACTGCTAGCTTCTTCCGATGATCCTCGCTCCGGGGATTATGGTTACACTCAAGATCAGATGCACAAATTTGGTGCCCATCAAGGTGCTGCAGTTTATCAAGCATTAGATGCTGCTGCTGACCGTAATGTTAATATTAGGTGCGTTTCAATTTGACTTAGTTTTGTATATAAGTAAATAACTAAATATCCATGATATTGTTCCCTTAGTTTCAAATTCATCTATGACTTTATCAATTTAATCTCATTCCAGTCTCTCCAAATAGAAGTGGAAGTACAAATTTGATTAAATTTTAAAATCATTTTAAAATATTGAAATGGGTATATTGAAGATTGATGTAGGTGATCTTAATTTCTTGTTGCATGTTACATTTGGAGTTGATGTAGGTTACTGTCTCACTCTGGGGTTTATCCAACATTTACCTTAGAACCATCCAAACTTGCTTATGGAAGGTCAAATGTTAAGAATGTGACCTTGTTATTGAAGGATTGGTGGGGCTCTGGAATTGTCCATGCCAAAGTTTGGATATCTGATAATAGGGATGTGTATATTGGATCTGCAAACAATGACTGGAAATCTCTCACACAGGTCATTAATTTCATGTCATTGACATGTTTTATGTTGGCTATTACCTTTCATTGTGGACTATTAATCTAACTGATGTAAACATTGAGCCTGTCTTCTGAAGGCAGTATTATCAGTTTTAGGATGTTTGATTCTATTTTAACAACTTAATTAAGCTTTTATAGCATAAACACTTATTATGTACTCGTGTTTATGTATAATATATTTCTATAACAAAAGTTAAAATAAAGCCAAACTGTTTTTATACACTATCTTGAAGAGCTTATGAAAAATAAGGCGAAAACAACTTATTGACATGGGAGTTGTTTTCTATAAGCTCGCTCGAACAGTCTCTTAAGTGTTAAACCCACTGGATAAGCTCAAACAGTTCAAGTCAATTCAAACAGTTTCTAAATATAATCTACTATCTTTTCAACCAATGATGCTTGTTTCATTTCTTATTTCTTGCTTGCTTTAGGTCAAAGAAGTTGGAATTTATCTTTCTGGTTGTCCTGTAATAGCTAAAAAGGTTGAGGTCTACTTTAACAATTTATGGACACTAGCATCTCTCAATCCTTCAGCTTACACCAAAACAGTGATGGATCAACAGTGGCAAGTTGAAAGAAAGGTTCCTTGTTGGTCACATTTCATCAAACCTAGGGAGAGGTGTAAGTAAGTCTATGATCCAAGCCTTATGATATAATTAAGTTTACTTGGTTTCTCTTCAAGAAACTGCTACTTTATGTGATTTTATGCCTTCAGGTATCATTTCCTATTGTTTGTATATAAAATTTCCTCACTAAGTTCCTACATTATATGAAATTTCATTCACTTGAATTTTGAGTAGAAATTGAAATGCAGTCTTAAGTATGATGGTTAAAATATGAGAGATGGGATACAGTAGTGAATGGTATAGCATACTTCAAAGAGCAGGCACTTGAAACTTTTTATGCTTACAGAAGCAACTAAGAATAGATGATTAGTAAAGCTATGAAGCATTAACACATACATGAACACTGGACACAACACTGACACGTCGGCACGGGTAATAATCTGAGAAAATGAAAGTAATTTAACATAGACATGTGTGACGGTGTCAGCATGTGTTGGACATTGAACACATTTTCGATCTAAAGTGTCGGTACTACATAGCAGGAAAGTAAGCATGATGGAGTAACATTCTTGAGTTTTTATTTATTACTATATTTAACTGTGTCTCAGGTCACCTCTTCCTAGATATGTAGAGACTCCTCATGTTGATGGATATCCTATTCTTTATGACCCTTATATGCCTGAAATTTCAATTCGAACTCCTGGGAGTAACTATTCCACAGAGCTTCCTCAAGTCAGCTATCTCTCCTTTGCTCCCCCAGAGGTAATGTTTATTTTTAACAATCTGTTCGGTAATATGTATCAATAAAACCATGCATCAGAAATTAGTTGGATTACAGCTAATAGAGGCACAGCCTTATAACCATTTAAATAACTTTGATACTGTGCTAGTACTACAATCAAAAGCTTGTTCATTTTGTTATCGTGTTTGTTTTCTAATGAAACTGGGGATTGGTTTAGCTAGGAAGGGCCAAACTTGCCTTCATATCATGAGATAATTGCTAAGAAACCTCGAAAATAAGTTAGTAGAGAAATCTTTAAGCCATTCTCTATGTTGAAAAGGCAAACCTATTTAGCATTCTTGTTTTGAAGTAATTATTAGTGATTATGCCCTTAAATTTGTGAATGGTTATATTGCTGGTTTGTCTGCAAATATGCGTGATACATTGTACTGTAGTTACTGAGATGTTGTTTCTTGGAAATTCTGAAATGCTCTTATTACATTAGCTGGCAAATTTCGTTAATATTAATTGACATATTAAATTACCAGTCTTCATTGGGTCTTAGTATTATACTGGTGTTTTGCAGCTATCATTTGGCAGTTACCAGAGTGATGAGCAGGCATGGATTGATACAATTAAATCTGTAGGAACAAAAGATACGGTTAGAATCAATACCATGGACTGGCTAGGTCAGTCACAATTTACAGACCAAACAATTTTCTGGTCATCTCTGTCTTCTGCAATATCAGAGGTAACTAAACTAACTTCCAAGTGTTCTTTGCATATTCTCTGTTGTCTTTCATGGTTTTCTCTCTTGTTAGGCAGATGTCTAAAATTTCATTCTTGTACAAAATTTAGAGTTTTTGATACATTGTCAATGTAAGTTTTGCACTGTCAATAAATCACGACAAACCATATACATGGCTTTAGAACTAGTTATGATTAAAATCAAATGTTTTTCATGATCCAAAAATTATGACTTATTAACTGTATAAAAAACCTTCACACTGACATCGTATATTATGAATAAAATAAAAAATTTATACTATCTAGGGTGATATTTTCTTACGATGTTTCAACGGAACAAACAGGTTGTGTTTTCCAAGCATGCAACAGTAAAGATATTGGTGGCATATTGGGCACACTTCATAAATAGCACTGATGAGTACCTAAAGTATCTCCTCTATACCAACAATCTCTGCTCTTCTTCCAAATACAACAAATGCTCTGGTAAAGTTGAGATCAAATATTATGTGGTACCAGGTTTCAACAATACAGGACCTGCCATTCATAATGGAAGTAGTACAGGAAATATATACCCTGATTTTACAAGAGTGAATCATGGAAAATACGCAGTTAGTAATGTAAGGGCACACATTGGGACAAGCAACCTTGTATGGGACTATTTCTATGTTACAGCAGGTGTTAGTTTTGGGACATACAACACTGCCATTGTATCTCAACTTAGGGAAATTTTTGATGCTGACTGGAACTCGCCATATGCTGTTCCTATTCAAGAGTTTGAGAGAGTATATATTTCTAGTTTCAAATAGATGATGTATGACAAATGAAAGAATAAACTCAATAAACCAATGTAAGTTATGATAAAAAAGAGAAAATTGTTTATTATCTAGTGAAAGTGCACTTTCTCCTTTAATATAGCAAAATTTCAAGGCTTAAAAGAATTTTTTTTGTTGAGATTTTTAATCTTAATTGATTGATTTAATCAGAATTCTTAGTTTAAAATAAATAGAAAATGATAAATAAACTTGGGACTTGTTAATTCTAAAATTATAAGACCAATAGTGGATTGCATTGAATGCAGCTGTGTTCCCCTTTCTGTCACCATTGTGAGAAGTGTCGAAACAGTGTTTCATGTTCTTCGCGATTGTCTGTTAGCAATGGTGGTTTGGGTGAGCACAGTCAGAGCAAGGCACTGGGAGACTTTTTTTAATTCAGATATGCAGTAGTGTATAGATCTTAACATGTTTATGGCGATGGATGAAGGGGAGAAATGGGATTGGATGAGCTTTTGGGAGAGAGCATGCTACTCATTGTGGTTTTGGAGGAATAAGCTTGTGCATGATGTCATGATGATACTTTTGTTAGGCCCATGAACCCTTGTACTGAGATTAAGAGGAGAGTTCATCATTATGTTGATGTTTCTATTATGGCTATGGTTAACAATAACTTCTTGAATGTGATTGAGGAGATTCAGTGGCTGCCCCAAAACATATGTTGGATCCGTCTGAATACAGAAGGTGCTTCTAAGCATGGCATGATAGCAGGTTGTGGAGGAGTTTTTCCAAAAGGTTTGGGAGCTTGTAGTGCATATGTCGCAGAGCTTTGGCGGGTGTTCGAATAATTGTGTGGTTTTTTTTTTTTGAAGTGGAGCTTCTCATTGACGCTTGGTAGTACACCCTCCGGTCACTATTATAAGAAAAAATCTAAAAGGTGAATTTTTGCTTATACTAGTAACCGGAGGGTGTAGCTTCTACTCTTGCTTCAGAGAAAGGTGGAGCGGGAGTGAGAGGTCCAAATTTGACATCCGTATACTAAAAGCAAACAAGTGTGCGGATGTTTTGTCAAGCATGGTGTGTGGCGGAGTTGGAGTTTTTTTTTTAATGTTATTTAAGCAATGTCATGCTCATATTAGTTTATGTTTAGCCAATTCTATTGGTATTTTGACCCCACACCTTGTTAGTTATAACAAAAAAAAAAATTAGAAGAGAAAATTCATTTAAAATTAGTATAAAAATACCTGATTAAATTAACAATTATAATGGTACAATATTTTCTATAACTATATCACTTGTATAGTTTTAAATTTCTTGACCCATTTACCTATAATAACTATATATAAAAAGTTTCTGCATGTTTATCTGCTGACAATTTCCAACCATTTATTTTGGAAGGTAGAGTCATCGGCTCTACAAAACGAGCATGCAAAAATCCTGCTTTTGTCGTCAAGTAACATTAATTTGCAAAAATATAATAAATAAACATCAATATTAAAAACAAGAAACATCACAATTCACAACTAACAGCAGCCCATCATTCGTTAGTTTTTTGGAAGAGGAGCTTCCGGATACGAGCATTCCACTTAAAAGTTTAAACAATTCAAAAGAAAAGAAATGCAAGGGCATTCGGGCAAATCAGGATGCTTGTCATAAATTACTCCTAACTGGTATCAAGGAAACATCCAGGAACCAAACTGATATATACTCCTAATTCAAAAGTCTGGTCTAGGGAAAGCATTAGAGTGATGACAAATTAAGTAGTTGTCTCTAGCAAAGACAAATTAAGCAGTTGTCTAGCAAAGCTCAGTTTCAAATTTGAGATTAATGCCCATGCTGAACAGCTCCTGAGACAATAACTTTGCTCCATATGGAACACTGGCCACCACAATGTCATCGGCTGATTCACAGAAACGGCAATACGGACCTCGAATCTTCCGGCCACCAGATACCGGTCGCAAGATCACATTTGCAACATTCTTGCATTTACTACAAATGTGTATCTGAGACGAATCACTCAGGGTGAAGAGGCGTTCATACAAATTTGCTGAAGCACCATGAGCTATCAGGCAATCACGCTCCATCTCACCAAACTTGATACCTCCAAATCGCTTCCTGTCAGCGACAGGCTGTCGGGTCAGCGGGTGAACTGGGCCAGTGTTCCTGAATTTGACTTTGTCTTCGGACATGTGGTGCAGTCGCTGGTAGAATGTTGGGCCCATAAATATTAGCGATCGGACCATCTCACCGGTCCTTCCGTTGTATACTCGTTCGTTCCCCCATCTTGAAAAGCCAGCTCTGTAATGTACAAAATAAATAGGGCTCAGTACAACAACAAAACATGACGACTTAAAATGAAACTTTGGGACGAAATTCCTAAATTTAAAGCGAGCCTGAAGCTAATGCAATACACATATTGAGACATGTTATTGTTAGGAATATTATCCTAACATGCTCTTTCCAGTTCCGAAAGCCTGAAAGCGAGCCTGGATCTACAATAAAATATTCCTAACATGCTTTCAAGCTTTCGGCACCTAGCAATGAGACGTGATTGAGAAATACATAGCAGAATGAACAAACAAACGCTAGCACTCTTAAGCATCGGTCACCGGTATTTCAAGCTCTTTCCCAAACTGGGTTTTCAAGTAAATTGAACTGAACTTTAAGAAGTTGGCGGTTAGTGAACTTGTTCAACTAAACAGTACAACAAACTGAACTGTGTCAAAAGTTCGGCTCTTTTCCAGTTCGGATCAGTGCAGTGCATAGTTCGGTTCAGTTTTTTAATGAATCTTGAACAGGCCTACATAAAATACAAGTAACCAAAACTGCAATTAAAGTAAACTAAATCATGATGGAAGATTACCTATGAAGCTGGTCAGTAATGGCTTCAACAGAGGAAGTGGAGAAAGGAGTAGCATTCCTCAGTGAACCAACACAAGCGATGCCCTTTCCCAAAGCAGCCTCTAGTAGTTGTCCAGGAGTTTGTCGCGAGGGAAATGCATGTGGATTTATAACAATATCTGGAACAATGCCTTGTTTTGTGAAGGGAAAATTTTCTTGAGACTCCAGAAATCCCAAAACACCCTTCTGTCCATGCATACTGGAGAACTTATCTCCAAGAACTGGGCTCCTAACCTGCAAATTTTATTATACAACAGTTTTTCTTAGCGGTCAAATACAACTTAGAGGTAAAAAAAAAAAAAAAAATTAGATTTCAGTTGTGGAACATAAATAAAATATCCATGTGCAGATTATGAACAAACTTATATATTTGCATGTTCATCTCAACTTGCATCTAAGTATTCAGTATGTTTGTTGTTCAGTGCAGTAACCCAAATTTTTTTATCCATAAGACAAGATGCATCATAATTGAAGTGGTTCTTGGTTACAACAGTTACCTGTCTCAGCGAAACAACAGCAAAATTCTTCCCCTCATCATTCGAAGACAGCACAACCTTCTGAACATAACCCCTTTCGGTGTGCTTTAGCTTTATACTATGGTCCGTCCCGGAATCAGCACACCGCCCGATGATAATATCACCACTTTGCAAATTTGCTCCAACAAATGGAAAGCCATCATCATCAAGGCTATCAACTCGGCCAATTTTACTCTGTATCTTTCCAAAATTAACAATGTCTTCAGGTTTCTTTCTCTTTTCTGAAGATTCCTTATTCTCAATTTCAGCTTTGTAACTCCTTATATGCTCAGATCTGAACATGCCGCGCTGCAACGAAGCACGGTTCATAACCAACGAATCTTCTTGATTATATCCGAGATGCACATTGACAGCCACAATTGCATTCTGCCCATTATAGAATTCAGACTTTGGAACAACTTTACTCTGACCAAGATATCCAGGTTTTCCAAGACAATCAGATGTCATTGTCTGAAAGAGTGGTCTCTGTGGATAAAACAGTTGGTGAGACAAAGCATCGACTCTTATATTTGGGTTTGTCGTAGCAAAGCCAATAGCCTGAGAAGAATGCTTCTGGGATTGGTACAACACTCTCCTAGCATGGTCATGATTTGCAAATGGAACAAGTGAGCAGCTTAGACCTAATAAGAATGACATATCAAGTTCACAATGTGTGTACTTCACAGAAGATTTTCCCTCTTTGCCAAACAAATACTGAACACCCCAAGCAGTCTTGAAGTCCTCTTCTTCTTCAGGACCAATCAGCTCAATCACGCCATTATCCAATAGGGACTGGAAAGATTTATGCTCAGACTTAGATCCTTTAATCTTGAGCAGATTACTAACAACCAAGAGTGGACGGAGAATCCTTCCTGCATCAGATAATATGCGCACTTCTTGTTGACACTGATCTCTTTTGATTTCCACCTAAACAAAAATGGTTAACACAAGGCTCAAAGAATCAAAATCAACAAAATCACAAATTTATTGCAATTACTGTGGCATATTATTTTCAACCAGGGAAACAACAATACAATTGAAAGCTTACAAAGTCAACATAATTGGAAACATAACATAGGAGGAAGAAATGGGAAAAGAGCAGTATTGGAAGCTTCTAACAAAATCAACAGGAGTCACTCCACTACTCTAGTGCAAGGTCACAACTCACAAGGAGAAAGTGGGAGATGCGCATGCTCAGTATTGAGATTCTTTAATTTAGTATTTCAAGCAATTGTTTCCCTTTGATTTGTTGTTCTCTATTTCTACAAAAGGTGCTATCACAATCTTATCAAAACAATGAAGTTCCAAAACTGAATATATATATAAACCAATCTTTGACACAGGAGAGGAACACATAAGTGACAGCGTTTTGCAGAGGTAGTGTACATAGAGACATGGTCTCGCTCACCCAGAAAGCAAATTTCAAACAAATAATATTATCATGCTAGCCATTTAATCATATGTTAGACATAAACTAAGCAGCAAAATTATTATATTCAACAAAAGCCAAGTTTCCAGATACTTAAAACATAACTATGCTATTTGTTAATTAATGCATCATCTGCTCTGCTCTGCGAGTTGAAATGCTTTAGGTTAAGCTATTAAATATCAAATTAACAGCATAAAACAACCACCTTGTTCCACTATATGGGTTCTCTCCATGACTCATATCTAAAGTAAGTGATTTAAAATATGACAAAGGTAGAATACACTGTCACATCAAAATGAGAGATTAAAAGTGAACCTGATGAGGCAACTCATTCCTCCGTCTTCTAGTTCGTAGCTCTGCCACAAATGATATGGAATCTGAACAAACTCCAACCCAGTCCCCATTTAGGAAGACTTTGTCTTTTTTCCCCAGAACAGTTGTAGTATCATCAACAAGTTCTTCCATCCCACAATCGGACAGCTGAGGAAGTATGGATTCAGTTACATCGGTACTTACTACTCCTGTGACAGCCAAATTTTTTACAAGTCCACAATTTTCACCATCTGGGGTGGAAAGAAAACAAACCTTACCCCAGTGAGAAGGATGCCTGCAACCATAAGCTTCTATTAAAATAAATGAAAGCATCTAAACTTTTATAATAAAGCAATAGTTCAAATATACAAAACAGCAGCTATGAACTTTAAACTTAAGAGAAATCAAGTATTCATTGCACTACTACCATCTGAAGCTACTAAGACAATGCCAGAGACTAGATCAATCCCTGAAAAGGTTGGGACGTTGATACTTATAAAGTTATACTCATGTTAGTGATGACTAAATAAGAGATTAATTTACAGGTTTCAACATGAGTTATGACGGCTGTTTCATTTAGAACGTACTGATTTTTACATTTACATCCCCTCAATGAAGGCGCATTACAGAAGCTGATACGGAACATGAAATGGAAGAAACAGAGATAGCCACCATAAAAACTCGGCATCTAGTCTACACAGGCAACACTATAAAGAATTGAATGTATGAACCGTGAGTTTTAATGACCAGGTAATTTTATTTAGTTTTAGTTTTCTTGTTGGTTGATAGCAATATTATAAGGGGCCTTCACATGTATAAGTAGTTTAGGATTATTAGTGATAACATTTTGTATGATGCTCATATTTAGGATAAAATAATTATATTGGCACAGACTACAGAAAGACTAAAATAGAAGTTAAAAGTAACTTACGGGTATCTAGCATCCCCGACCTTTCCTGTGTACTGAACTTGTTGCCTTGTTCTTCTTAATTCAGCCATGGTTTGTAATGGATTGGTTCGCCCAAGAGTTGCAACCACACCAGAAATCCTTTCCATCCTTTTGAAAGGATGTGTCCAAGCTCCAGTAGAAAACGCTCTTTGGAGACCATTTGTAATAATGGAAGCGTCAAGATAGTGCTCAATTTGACGAACTTCTCGTTCTCCATAAAGGTCTCTCTGCAGAGCCTTCCCCATTCGCTTCCTAGCATGTGCAAAGTGCACTTTAATCTCACGCTCCAGCAGCTCACCAGCCAACTCAAGCCTCTTGTTTCGAAAATCGTCCCTGTTATCAGTTTTTCGGCGGCCAGTATATGCTAGTAGAAGAACCTTCACCATGTAAGCTAGATACCTTGCCTTTCTTTTTAATCCTTTAACGTTCGGAAAAACATACATGTTAAAGCACTCGTCAATAGATTCTGCGGGTGGAAATTGTACACCTTTTACACGTTCCTCTAAGAAAAGAAGAGCGTTCTTTCCCCTACGAAATGCTTCACATTTATCGTCTGCCTCACGGATGGATGCAAAGAGAATGTTTTCAATTCTTCCATTTGCCTCTCCATAATCGATGAGATCAACAATTTCTTTATCTGATGTGACACCAAGAGCAAAAAACAATATCCATACAGGTATCTCTACAGACAGAAAATACACTGTGAGCAGCTTCTCTCCGTTTGTAATTCCCTCCGTCGAACCTTCCACCAATTTAACAACCATCCTATTTCTCTTCATCTGCGACTTGAAAGCAACAGCCCAGTATGGAATATTTGAAACCCAGAGCCTCTTCAGAAATATTTGCTCTTGTGCGATAAAAATCTGCAACAAAACCGATTTACAATCAGCAGCAAAGAAATGATTGCGAAGATATAATATAGACAAACAAAAATAAGACACATTAAATGCGCTGCACTAAAATGTAGGCTAAATGTGTTCTTAATCCCAATCAAAATGCAATTTTTTTAGTTCTGTCTCTAGA
Organism: Medicago truncatula; assembly: GCF_003473485.1. Lineage (NCBI taxonomy): Eukaryota > Viridiplantae > Streptophyta > Magnoliopsida > Fabales > Fabaceae > Medicago > Medicago truncatula. The sequence goes on from NC_053044.1 coordinate 52,335,208, forward strand.
TAAATTTTAGTCCCTATTTTGAAAACATTTTACAAAAGCAGTATTTTCTATGGCATATTGTGGCGGAGACCCAAATTTCTGCAATTTTGACCACTTTGTGGCACATTTATGGCGGAAAAACCTGCAATATTGACCACCATTTACCACATCGGCAATGTCAAAATCTGCCACCAATAGGCGCCATAACTGCCATTGGATAACACTGAACAAAAAACAGGTGATTTTCGTCCCTAAAGCAAAAAAGAGACTAAAATTTACAAGTAACAAAACTCATGCAGGGACTAAACATAAACAATTGTGAATTTTACAGGGACAAAAATCACTAAAAACATATGTAACCCTAAAACGTACAAAATCGGTAACAAACAAGACAGAAACACGTGTAAATAAATCATAATTGTAGCTAACCTTTTCAGCACCCTTAATCAGAAAGTAGCCTCCGTGGTCAAATTCACAATCACCTTTCTCAGCTTCACTCATCCAACACAGATCAGACTTGACCATAACAGGCAGTCTCCCAATAGTTATTTCCCTCGTATCCTCCCATTTAATATCTTTATCAATGTATTCTTCTTTCCCAGTCTTAAACTTATCACTCCGAACCTTCTTCATAACATATACCTGAAATTAACACACACAGTTCTGTTATCTGAACATCAAAATACAAACACTATGTGTTTATCTCTATATCTCATACTTTTTAATCTTCTACACACACAAAAATCAAAGGACGCTAACAATTTTGATGTCAAAAATCATTTCTTGTTAACAAAACCATCAAATAGGAACTAAAAATTTCAAATCATACTAACCCACATTTCAAAATGAACATTAAAATACACCTTGTAATTAACACACACATGCAGTTTGCGTTATTTGAACACCAAAAAACAAGCACACACTATGTGTTTATTTTAGCTCTTCTACTATTTACACAACATTTAAAAAACACACACGCAAATCAAAGGACACCCAAGTAAATTTTAAGTCAAAAAAGCATTATCTCATAACATAAAAACACGAAATAAGAACAAAAATTCCAAATCAAGCTAACCAACATTTAAAAATGAAAACTTTGTAAAGGAGTAAAAAAAAAATCCCTAACCTGGATGTGAACATCAACTTTCATCTTAGAAGCATAAGTCATCCTCTGCAACCTGGCATGTCTGGGAAGCATCTTCAACTCTTGAGCATTCCCTTCACCACACCAAAACTTAGGTCGCTCAAGCGTAACCTTCCCAAACTTAACCGTAGCATAACGGTAATGTTCATCAGCACCTTTCTTAGAAGGATCAAAACCAGGCGTAACAGTGAGATCACCGAAGGAATCGAAAGCGCTTTGAAGACCCGAATTGATGAATTGATTGTACGAGTTGATTTGGTGACTGATTAAACCGTATTGGTCGAAGAACATAACGGAAGCTTTCTTGCAAAAGTATTTGACCATATCGTCGCCGAGTTCGTTGAGGATTTCGGCGTTGGATTGATCTTCATCGTCGTCAAGGTCAATGTCCATTTCTGTGTAGTTGGTGTTGTTAGCATCTTTGCTTGAACCTATGTGTTCCATTGTGGTTGAGAAATGAAAAATTAGGGTTTATGGAGAAAGGGTTTTGGTACAATTTGCCCCTTCTCGCTTAAGCTTCTTCTCACTGTGTAGCGAGTGAGTGAGTGAGTGAGCGAGAGTGTGACTGTGTGTGTAATTGAAACGCCAAAAACCTTTTGAGTTTTTGCGGAAATGTGTAGTGTAGTGTTACAGTACTACTCGTGTTGTTCAATAATAATCAGCATTTTTTTGGTAATATTAATACTTTATAGGGGGTGTATATGGTAAAGCGTTACTCCTAATTACAGTCTCCCAAAGTTCTTCTTCCCACTGCCGTTTATTGCTTCATTTACTCGATGTCTGACATGTGAGGACAAATTAGAATGAAAATACGCATGTAACCCTTGGTTTGGGAAGATTGAATCAATAGCTTTCTTTTTTTTCCTTTTCTATTTACAAGTTTGACTAAACCAAATGAAATTGGAATGGGGATTTTTTTTACACAAATATTTTTTTAATTCAGAATTTTTAATATAAAAAATATGTTAAAAGCATTTGGTATAAATAATGTTTTAGCATTTATTAATTTTAAACTAAATGAATCTTAAAGTTTGACATGAATACGATCGAGTCTCTTGGTTCGATCTAATTTAATATAAAGACAAATTTTTTATAGACCGAGTTGTCCAGTTCAATTCGATTCTATCATGCGGTTCAACCAGCAATTCAGTATCATGGTCGAGTCGATGACCGATCCGATTTTTAAAATTATGAATAGAAGTGTCTCTATTGAAGAATTTCAACCCGCTGAATTCTAAGGTCTACACTAGTTCATCACACATTGATTGAACTTTCAATAAATAGACAATGCCAAAGTTTTAGGTTTACCACATTTTTTTGTTAGACATACTATTTCGGTCAATATATATATATATATATATATATATATATATATATATATATATATATATATGCAGTTAAATAAATATAAATGATAGTTTTATTATTATTATTATATAAATTTATTACTTTGTGTAAAATAATAAATTTTCCAACTTTTTTAGAGATGAAGAAGTATAATTTTGCTTTGGCACATATTTGTTCAGAAATAGATGAAAAAGATGAAGGATCCAGCGGTGTTCTTCCTGTTTTTCTAGAAAAGAATGAAGAAGATAAGGAATTCAGATAAAAATTAATGTTTTTAGCAAAAACACTAACAAAAAGGATCAACATGACTAACAGAAGTTCATTTGAGATTAAAAAATGACAAAAATTAGTTAGAAGGTCAAAATGAAATTAAAAAACGATGACACCAAAATCAGAGACAACTTCTTAAGAACCTTGAAATTTTTGAGTTAAGCTCAAAATCAGCAGCATCCATTTAAACTCATTTGATTGCAGAGAGAAAAGCTCACACACCTCCTCTTCATAACCTTCATAACAAGCATAAATCGGTGGACACTCAACTCGCTCATGAATTCTAATGCGAGTTGGCAAAACATTTATACAAACATGCTACACATGATTATTACATCCTTGTATGTAATTGATAATGATATATGATTAAACATCCTTTGCTTAAAAATAAAAAAAAGGTTAAAAATTATCTTATTAGTCAAGTCTTTAGACATAATCAATTGAAAGAAACATACGGGACTAATTTAATTTCCAAAATAATTTGTCATTAAAGAATAAAAACGTCTACACTAAAAAAGTAGAAGCAATTTGAAGTACTGATCCTTATAGTTTTCCTTCTTCAAATAATATACACGCAAGTATCTTGATTGTGTACTATCTGGAGATGCTTAAGAATTTGATCGATCATTTGAATAATGAATCATCGTATTGTTCTTCAATTAATACTTCTATTAATGGTATTAAATGAATTCAATCGAGACGACGCAGTAAGTACTCAAGTTCAACATTTTTTGTCATGGGTATTATCCATTTCTTGTATAGTCGAGAAACTATTGCTGGATCAACCTTGTAATTTCCCTTGACATCATGATCAAGGCTCACTTCTTGACCAAACACCATGGCCTTCTTTTCAACCCTCTTCACAACTATCTCTTCTACATTCTTCGATGTCAACAATTTCAGTAGTGCTTTTCTGTCCTGCAAAAACAAACCATTTACCGTTTCAATTTTTACACAAACGTAGTAACAACATAAAAAACCAAGTTTTGCATTTAAAGAACGATAGTAGAACAATGACTAGAAATGCTGCAAAAATATTTATATTTGTTATTTTTCTTATAAACAATAGGAGTATCACTGTATACCTTGGCACGAATTAAAGGCTCATAGTCACGAGGAGATTCTCTAAACTTCGCCTCAGCTACAAACTTTCCATAATGAATCCTTCTAGAGATGGCCTGTGAATATATTTTATAGAATAAGGATACATTTGCTAAAGTCACACTTGTCCTTCTAAAGATTGTCCTTTTTTTCTTGCTTAAGTTTAAATAAAATAAAAAAAGTTGTTATAAACATTGTTTTAAAAGTTTTTAATTTTGTCTTAAAGACCATCTACAATGGCTTATTGAATGCCATTTTCAACCTATTGAAATCATTGGAGAGGGTTATTGAAAATTAGAGAAGAGGAGAGAGGTGATGAAAGGTTTAAACATGTTGAAAGTCTGACCGTAGGGGCCACGCGTCGCATTTTTATTTGCCAAGTTGGGCGCGTGTGAGACACACGCCGACAACGCGCGTCGCTTGCAGGAAAACGCGGAGAGAGAATGAGTTGTCGATAAAGCAGTGACACGTGTTGCTTCACGATTGGCTGCTTGGATTTTTATCTTCTTAATAATTTGGACTCGATTATTTCATTGCAAATAATTTTATTTATTTATTTTTTACCAAAATTCGTGATTTTTTTTTCTCTACAAATAGAGACTTTGATCATTTGATTTGGACACAGAAAAAAAACCAAGTTTTTCACTCTCTTAATCTTATTAAAAGCATTTCTTTTGAAGTTTTAGTCTTTGTTTAGTGAAATGGATTCCAATAATAATCAATTCAACACCCAAAATTCTTCTGATTACCCATTTAGCTACCAAAATCCCAACAATTATCAACACCTAAATCAATTCCCAACCAACACCTTCAAAACCCAAATCAATTTCCCAACCAACATCCTCAAAATCCAAATCAATTTTAAGAATAAATTTTGTGGAGTGTATCCTCAAAATCCAAATCAATTATCAATTTTAAATAAATTTTGTTTTTACAAAAAAAAAAATGTTAAGTGTATATTTATTTTAATTTAATTATAATTGCTAATTGTAATTTTATATAATTATAAAAACAAAATTATAAAATTAAATAAGAATAAGAAATAAAAGGTGGTGGGGTAGAGTGTTGAATGAAAAAACCATTGGAGAGGTAAAAATTGAATGGATGTTAAATTAAGAGAGAGAAAATAATGTGTTGGGAATTGAAAAAGTGGATGTTGAAGGTTGTTGAAAATTTTCAACCATTGTATATGGTCTTAGCAATCCCTTATTAATTTGTTATGATGTACCTATAATATCTACATTTAATTTGTTATGAGTTGTTTACTTTAGAGAAATCGGAACCTAAAAATACCTTATTCAATACTTAACTCATAGCATTTGTTTTTCCTCATTTTTATGAGACTATTGCCAATCAAGTTACAATCTCAATCACCAAGAGGAAGAGAACCGTGTTCTTTTATTTTAATTTTAATTTACTCTAATGTGTTCTTTTATTTATTTTATTTTTTTGTCAAATAGTCTAGTGGCTAGAGCTCACACAATTTAGTGTTCTTTTATTTTTAAATGGCACATTAATAATCTTTGATATTTCAGATAAATATTCAAGGGCTAATCAACCGTAGATCATATGTCTACCGTAGATCAAATTTTAATTGCTTGTTATCACAATTTCACATATTTAAACAATAAGCACGTCGATGGTCAACGATTTAAGATTTATCGATTTGGTTTTAATGTTGATTTTTATCTTTTGTAAAAATATTGAGGTTCAAATTCAAATTGTCATTCAAAAAACATTGATTTGTTGATTTCTTGTCTCATCTAAATTAATCATATAACTTCTCAAAATGCATCTAAATTAATCATATAGGACCCTTTTGAAAAAATAACGGGAATTAAGATAGTGGATATTTGTATTAAATATGTTTGTAAGTATTATTGTTTTTACAATTTTATCCTTTAAGAGAGAGAGTTGGTTTATGTTTTCAACATGTTATTTATTGCTAATTGAAGAAAAAGATGTATGATAAACAGGGGCATGTATGTAAAGAAATAATTAATGTAGTTGAAAATAGCAAAGCAGTCTTATAAAAAGGGACAAAAAAATTTCTCAAAAGAATCTTATAATTATGGACGGAGGTAGTAGTATTGTTTTTGTCAAGTAAAATCTACTCTCTTTATCCCTAATTATAAAATTATTTATGAATTTTTGTTGTCCGAGATAATTTACAAATTTCTAGATAAGATTATTATTACTACATTATTATTTAAAAATGTGATATATATTAATTAAAATTATTAACTTGTCTTAAAATATATATAAATCATCTTAGAATACGAAAATTCAACATTAGATTAGATGTGTATATAAATAAGAAGAACTGAGGGATCATACAGTACTCCTAATTTCTAAAAGGACTTGGACCGAAAATTTTACCTGCAGAATTGAAAGATCACTAGCTGCAGTTTGTGCATAGTTGCCATCATCCCCGAAAGCAACAAAAAGCGGAAGCATCTCATGGAAATACACTTTCCTTATGTTCTTGTTTGTGTTAATCGAAGAGGCTGCAGTATGCAAAAACTAAACACAGAGTTCAAAAGAGATCCTTATTTTCCCAGTGTCTAAAATACTTAGGAGGAGTTGTTTCATGGTTGAGAAATGAGATATTTATTTCCACGAATAAATTTTATGAAACATAACATATGTAATTTTATTTATTAAAAAAAACATTTGTAATTTTATTATCTTGTATTGATTAGATCATAAGTGTTTGGTTTATACTTATGAAACTCCTTAGAATTATTTGTAATCGAGGTAATTACATAATTTTATTTTGAAAATTACTGTTCACATATTTCATAAGACTGAGGCACACAAGTAAAATACGTAAATGCCCCCTCGGCAGTTACTGCCGAGGAATTAAAAATCCGGCTGCAGTTAACTGCCGAGGAAAATCTCGGTAGTTAACTGCCAACGCGTGCTGAACATAAACAGAAGCAGAAACACATATCAGTTTCAAAACTTCTCCAAACTTCTCAAATTCTTTCCAATCTTCACCAAAGTCATTTTCACGAATTGCAAGCAAATCAACTGCACATTATCACAAGTAAGTTGTATCAATCATTTTAATGATAATGTTAGTTTGTTTAAGTTTATTTAAAAATAAAAATAAAAAATTAGAGTAGTTTGCATGTGGTTAGGGTTGATTTTAAAATTGACAATTTGATGATTGCATGTGTAGTTTATGAATTGATAAATGAATGTAGTTGTTGCCTATGTTGTTTAAATCATAATGTGACTTTGAATGGTGGTAAATGAACATAATTTGAATATGTTTTATACTTTGCACACAAAGTGTTTGATCAAAGGCCTCAATGAAAATTATATTGATTATTTAGTTAGTTTAGGTTATGGAAATGATGTTAATTATAGTTTGGTTAAGTGTATATTGATTTTTTAGTTAGTTTAGGTTATGAGAATTATGATGGACACAAATGATTAAGTGTATAGAAATGATTAAGTGTATGTTAATTATTGAATGCAGTTTAGGTTATTATGGAAATGATGGACATAAATTTTATTGTAATGATGATTATATTGAATTATTTTAGGTTATGGAAATGATGTTCATTGCTTTACTTTTAATGTGTTTGATTATGTTTATGTTTAATTTAGGTTTAATGTGTTTGATTAGGTTATGGAAATGATGTTAATTTTTTAATTTTTTGTGTAGATATGGCCGATCAGGATCCCATTGATCCATCTAAGATGATTGGTGGTAGGCGTGCGATGACCCAAAGAGGGGAAGAGGTCGGAGGAGAGATGGTTCAGGGACTTCTCAGGCTACACAGTCTGACGAGTCACATGTTGTTAACCCGTCACTGCTTGTTGACCAGTCTGAGGTGGAGTACCTGAATTATCAGGATCAGGTACACCACGATGTGACTGATGGTGGGTATGACCAGGATCATATACCAGAGCAGCAGCAGCATGAACTAGACGATGATAACATTGCAGCAGCGGCTGCCCCGGAGGTGTTACCTGTGGACCCTCCCTTTGTTGGAGGACAGGAAAATATATCTCTGCTGAACTCTTATGTCAATCATGTGGCATTGCCGCTTTGGTATAATTCAGATAACGTAAGTGTAATTTTTTTAAATGTTTTTTCTTTATGTTTAATTATTTTCTTTATATGTGTGTTTGTTTAATTATTATATCAACTTTTATATGTGTTTTTTTTTTAATTCTTTTCTTTATGTTTAATTATTTTCTTTATATTTTGTTTATTTCAACTTTTATTGTTTTCTTTATGTTTAATTATGATTTAAATTGTTTTTGTTATGTGTTTTTTTTAAGTTTTACATGGGTTATGTCTTAAATTGAAAATATGTGCGGCAATTTAAATTTTTGATTTTTATTTTTGCATTTGTTAAGTTTTATTTTGATTACTTAAATGTTTACATTGTTTAAACTATGTTTATTTTTCTATTATTTCAGTGTCATAAGAAGCGTTATATAAAACCGAATTAATCATGGGGCTAAGATTTTAAGTCTCGGACGTCCAAACGGGAATCAAGATTGGTTTTGGGGTCCGCTTAGGGAGAGCGGGTTACATGATTTGGTTTTCCTGGGCTACGCCACTGTGCCTCATGCTTTGTTGATGACTCTATGCAAGAGGTGGCATCCCAAGACTAGCACATTTTGCATGCCCATGGAGGAGATGACCGTGACTTTGGAGGATGTCGCATGTCTTATGCATCCTCAGATTGAAGGGCGGATGTTGGGCCACTGAAAAAAGATGTTGAGACATGAGGGAGAGACACTACTGGTGAGGCACTTGGATGCGTCGAAGAAGGAGGCAGAGAAAATTTGCAATAAAGAGTATGGTGGGTACATTAGTTATCCAAAGCTGAAGGACTTATATACGACTAACCTTGGTAGGGCTAACATTTTGGCGGATCCAGAGGAGCTGGAGTAGTTGGAGGGGGTTAGGATTTATTGTGTGAGGTGTTACCTTCTCTACTTGGTTGGATGCTTGTTGTTTTGGGATAGAAGCTACAAACGCATCGAGTTGATCTATCTTACGACCATGGAGGACGGCTACGCGGGGATGCGTAATTATTTGTGGGGAGGGATGACACTTGCATACCTATACAGCGAGTTAGCTGAGGGCTGTTTACCTGGAGACAGGCAGATTGGGGGAAGCGTGACACTGCTCACTGTAAGAAAACTTATATTTTATTTTTTTGTTAACTTTTATTTTTTTTGTTAACTATTATTTTTTTGTTATATTTTCCATGCGTAATAATTTTATAAATGTGATTTGTTTGGTTTGAGCAGACATGGTTTTTGGCGCACTTTTCTAAGGAGGTATTCGAGGAGGTATTCTGGTATTCAGGCTGGATTATATGCAGTGTTCGTAAGGTGTACCGTCACTTGCCCGAGAGGGTTTTGAGGCAGTACGGATACGTCCAGACCGTCCCTAGACATCCGTCGGATGTTGTAGAGCTGTCATCGGCTGAGATTGTGCAGACTTTCGTCGACTTCCGCACTCACACGCTTAAGGCGGCCGATTGGAGTGAGCATGCATGAGAGCAGGCATGGCGTATGGCAGATGGCTATGTACGATGGTACACCGTTGTGTCTCACCCTCAGATTTTGCCACTTCTTCCAGGAGATATTACGAGGCCTCCAAATGAGGAGAAGATCATTGCTGAGCAGTGGGAGCGGTACGAGGCGAGAAGCTCGCCTGATACCTATGACATGGTTAGCGGCGTTGTTGCCTACGCTGATGCACAGATGAGCCAGAAGGAGGTCATGAGCCCTCAGCAATGGTTTCAGGCCATGAGCCATGTTAGAGAGCAGATCGCGTCGATATTGGTCAGAAGGCAAGGCCAGAGGCTGAGGAGGAGGCACCAGCAGCATCATCAGGACCAAGACCAGCAATAGTTCGTTTTTTATTACTTGTTTTTTAGTTTTGGTATTTTGATGACATTGGTTTGTATAATATTCGTATTTTGATGACATTACTTTTCATTTCATGGGATATTTTACTTTGTTTAATGGTATAAAAATGTTGGTTTAATTAAGTTGTGCATTTGCGCCAATATTTGTTTTGTGATTTGAACCATTATGCATAAAAAAAAACTGGTACATATGTTGTGTTTTGTGTTTGAAACACATTAGAGGTTCAGGAAATGAAGCTACTGCCTCTGCCTTGGCTTCGGGACGCTTCGGCAGTTTACTGACAAGGAAATCCTCGGTAATTAAGTGTCGAGGAAATCCTCGATAATTAAGTGTCGAGAAAATCTTCGGCAGTTAACTGCAGCCGGTTTTTAATTCCTCGACAGTTAACTGTCGAGAAGGCATTTACGTATTTACTCGTGTTTCTTAGCCTAACAAGATGTGTCAACAACAATTTTCTTTTATTTTCCTCTTCATGGAGGTCCCTTTTCTCCAACATCTTCCATTGATATAAAATCATTAGAAATGAAAATTGTTTTATTCCCATAAATATTTTCTATTGGGGGGCTAAATTTTTTTAATACAAAATGTTTTTAAGAAGATAATATTTTTAATACAAAATGTTTTTTTTGTTTCAGCAACGAGTGTTCAGAAGATAGCCCTAGAATATCAAATCACACAAGAGTTTTAGTGAACTACCTGTGAGAAGTTGTAATGTGGCACAATTGAGGGTGGTAAAATTCCTTTATAAGGATTTTCTTCTGGGTTGATGTATCTTCCTGACTAACAAATAATATTTCAAAGCAATCAACATAAATAACTTATTGACGTAGATATAATAAAGTAAATCACCAGTTTATTGAATATAAAAATTTTAGGTGTCACTAAATTAAGTTGTTGTACGAAAAAATTAAGTTGTAATATTGTGACGATTTTTAAAATCGAAAATATTTTCTAATATAAATCTTTGCTCAATTTTGTTTTTCAAAATTGAATCAAAATCAAGGACATTTTAATTTTGAAAATTTTGTTAATTTCATTACGTGGTCATGCTCACGAGTCTTTTAAAAGTACTCTTCGAATAATCTTATTTAAAAATTACTGTCAAACATTTCAATTTTCACTTCACGCAAAGTTTAGTAATTTACACAAAAATTTACTACAGTATTTTTTTTTGACAATAAATTTTATTAAACAACTAGATCCCTGCTCAAGACGAACAAAGACAGATGAAACTGAGAATACAAACAAACGATGCCGTATATAAGAGGAACATCCGAAAATAAACACTTTAAAAACACCCCTGAAGACAACACCCACCAAAATACATGTCACCACCTAAAAGAGACTCCTTTACAAAAACGATTACGGTAAAAACAATATCCAATGTCATCCGTCGTCACTACTCACCTTAAAAGGAAAAACACCCCTCAATTAAGTTAAGATTCTTAAAAAAATGTCCTTAGACTTAGAGCACTGATCACCATTTCTCTTTCATTAATTCGAATGTAAGGACTAAATTGTTGGTTCAACTTATCTAATATAATAAGGAGAAATGATATTTAAACATTCATTTTTTGACAATTTTTTCTCTCATACTCACATTATTTTTTTATTTTATCTTTCTATTGCTTTGGTTTTCGTGTAAATACTATTTTTTTTTCTTTATAAATTGTGGTTGTTACATAAATTGTCACCCCAAATGAATGTTCAAATAACACTCCTATGTAATAAAAAACATTCTTTATTTTTTTATTTTTTTGAGAAGACACATTCTTTATTGTTGCGTATGTATTATGTAGAAAAAATAAAAAGGTAAGCGCTTACATGTGGAAGACAACACAGTTTTTAAGGATCTAAACACGCATACACATTTTATTTGTCCCTTTTGAAATATCATTAGATTATTTATTATTTTTTTCACTACCATACTCTTACTTAGTGCATTTTAATAATCTATAACTATTTAATTAACTATAATTAATAAGAGTGTTTTAGCAAATGATATATATTTTACCATTAAAATTAATATTTTTGTTTTTTTTGAACAAGTCAAAATGATATATTAAAATCACAAAGCAATCAATAAAGCAAAAGATGTGACTTAGAGACTACCAAAAGTATACAAAGAGAACAGATAATACAAGGAACCCAGCAAAACAAACATTAGCCTATACCCAAACAAGTTAAAGGACTAGACCATCACTACTGAGTTCCATAAATATAAAATTAAGATTCTTGATCATTCTTTTGTTAACCGTGTAAAGGGCGGAAGAAAAATACATACAGTTCCCCGTGAACTTAGCTCAGTTGACAAGAACATGCATTGTTATATATAGGGGTCGGAGTTCGAACCTCAAATACCAACTTATTCACCTTAAAAAAAAAGTTGAATTCCGGCTATTTGACAAAAAAAAACATACACATACACATGCATAGGTAAAAAAAAGAAAAAAAAAACACAGATAATTGCTCTAAATAAGTTCTTCATGTTGTTCAACCTTACCAAAAAAAGGACCAGAGGATAAGAAAAAAAGAGTAGGAAGATGTGGTCATTAGAACAATCACCAAAAACACACAAGTGAAGGCCAATAAATTCTAATACAAATTGTTATCATAAAAAATTACCGGTTCAAATATGAGAGGAAATAAATAATATCTGTAATTAAGCAAGGTAGGAAGTAGCAACTACCTTGGCTTGAATGGCTTCTGTATAGTCAAGAACGACATCGAGCAAGGAGCCAGAAAAGTGAGGAATGGAAGCATAATGTTGATGGTAGGTGGGAGAATTAAGTGGGAATCTTGCTCTCTCAATCACACTAAATATGATTGTATCCTCTTGTCTAATTAAAGATGCTCTCACTGATTCAACTGTGTATTCATTCTCTGAACCCTTTGCAGTTGATTTGTGTCTCTCCGTACAACTTAACAGCATAACAACCACAGCCATAAATCGAAGCTTCATCATGTGGTTACTGTTGTTGACACAACAATTTCTGCAAGCTGAAACAGAAATGGTTGGAAAGTAATGTCAATTAAGGTCTGGCGTATGTATGTATGTACGCCTTTCTTTATCAAGAGGCATGGTGAATTAATCACGGGCCGTTTTGGCCGCACAAACATTACTCCTATTTTTTTTCTTCTTTTTCTTCGGTATCTGAAAAGTATTCGGCATATTTCCTTCACTTATTTTTTATTTATGGTAGAATTGATTCTATTAGAGCTCAGATTTGCAGTCGTTGAGTTGACTTATACGATTTATTTTACATTTGATTGTTCAATATATCCAAATACAAACCATTTTATATTTAACTCATCGTTTATAGGAATTAATTATACTAAATCAATTTACTCGTAATAAATTTTCGTTACCGCATAACCAACCAGACACTTAATTGAACATGAGGAAGTACTTTGGGAACCACAAAAAATCAATAATAACACGTATGGGACAAGAGGGATATCTTCCAACTATTAAAAAAATCAAAAATATTATTAATAGTATGTACATTTGGTCGCTATTGTAATTATAAACAAAAATTAATTTTTTAGATTTATTGAATAACCGACATATCCCATATATAATATAGTTCAAATATATCATATATTAAATTAATCGATTGTACCAAAAAAAGAATTAATGAAAAATTGTTTATTTTTTTACCTATAGTAGGGATCACATGAACGTGATGTACTCCCTCCGTTTTAAAATATAAGCAAAATTCACTTTTTAGGTTCATTCACTTTTTAGGTTCATTTATTTAAATGATGTATGTGGTCCATATTAGACCACATACATCATTAAATGGATGAATCTAAAAAGTGAATTTTGCTTATATTTTAAAACGGAGGGAGTATTAGAGAAATGTTAGTAGGATTTTGTTGTCCAACAATAGTTTTATGTGGTGTGCATTGGTAGAGCGCTAAATAAGTTGTCACATATGTGTACCACCGAGAAGTTAGCAGGTGTGCGGCTGTTGCCAACATGGATAATATAGGTGTGTTTACCGGTGTTTTTGGTAAACTACACGGCTAATTTTTATTATTACAAGCAGGATCAAACTAGAAATTTTAGGACATGATGTGCAATCTTTTTCCAAAAAATGTGTGAGTGTTTATCATATTCATACGTTGCTTTATGAATACAACGAGTTTTTGTATAAAAGGAAACATTTCTCAACGGAAAAGACGTAAAGAAAAATGCAAGTAAAAAAGCTTAAAAGTTCAAAAACATAAACTTAAAGAAATGTAAATTTCATTGCATTTAAATGTAAAGGTGGTTCGACAAACCAGTTTACATACATTATGTATGACTCTTTTCTCTAGACGTCGGTGCTTCGAGTGCTATAATTCTATAAATGATTTGTGACATGATTTTTCTATGAAAAACTATTATTTATACATAGAAGAAATAATCGTAAAAAGCTAAACTGCCACGAGATGCACTCATTCCATCGAAAACTATTTGTCCCCCACATCTTCATGAGAAATTGTTGCTTTTGAATTTGAATTCTTTTCCCCCTCGACATCAACTGCTTGACTTCGACTAAACCTCTCAGTGAATCACCTCTTGTCGAACTTCAAAGCTCTTAAACTCTTCTAAATGCCAAGTCCTAGATCGTGTCGAAAACTTCATGCTAGAGATAACATTTTTAATTTTTAAAAGAACAAAGGTCAACTCTCATTGACTGCATTAATTGAGCCTATCGAAATTACAGGCAAACAAGTGACAAAAAAATTACAAATCTATAACACCCTTCTTCAAGAGTGTCTAAGGTTTTATGTGATGATTGTATGAGTGTGTCTACAATGTTTGATTTTGTTGTAATTGTTTTTTCTTTTTGGACTTAGATCTCGGCTTATACCAAAAAATAAAAAATATGTTGTCAACTTTTTGGTTAAGTAGCTTGATGATTAGACTCGCACATTGTAAGTATGGAGAAATGAGAAATTTGAGTTTTGAACTTCAACCCTTGCAAATCAATATCCATGGAACTATCGGTCGAGCTGCACTTACATGACATAAGTCGTCAAATTTTAGTTATTGAAATAACATTCAAAGTATTAACCCATTTGGGTTGTTCTAACAATGTTGACTTGAGATTTTGAAGTATCATTCTCTCGAGGTCTTGAGTAAGTTTGATCCTCCTGTATCAATTTCAATGGGTTAATTTGACTTCTTAAAAAAATTAAAAATCTTCAAAGTATTATTGGACACAAGATGGTAAGAATTTACTCCCTCCGTCCCAAATTGTATGACGTTTTGAACATTTTATACATATTAAGAAATGTAATTAATATTGTGTGAGAAATAGATATTATGAGTTGTTTTTACGAAATTGTCCTTAATAAATGATATGAGAAAGATAAATGAAAGAATTGAAAGATGAAGAGTAATAAATAGTTAAGGATATAATGAGCAAATTAACATTTTTCATTAATATTATAAAGTGACATATAATTTAGGAATTTTTTTTTCTTCAAAATAACATATAATTTGGGACGGAGGGATTACTCGTTGTGGCCATTGGAATGGGCTTAAGGCTAATGAAGCTCTAGAGGTTTTCAAAGGCATAAGAAGCGTAGTGCCCACGCAGGAGATTTATTGTCACCACCGTAGCATGCAGCGGCAAAGAACAAGCTAGTTTTGCTTTGCTTCATTGTGTGGTCCCCACACCATAATGAACGAATCAACTAACCATCTCGCAAGTAGCTTTTATGGTTACTTATGCATTTTGTTGGTGAAGTTCACGTGAATCTGAAGCATTTTGTTAATAATATGAATTAAATAAAATTTTGAAACGCACCGGTCACTCTGATACCCATATTTATTGTCGGGAAATGATAGTTACAACAACAAACTATATCAAGAATTTCAAGGCAGTCTATTTGCTAACATCTTTTCTTAATTACACACCATTATTTCCATTGATTTTCGACAAATAACAAATTTAACTTGCTGAAACATTTTTTTGATTAATTCTTGATAAAATCTCTCTAGATAAATAGCAATGCTCTTTATTGCCATACCCGGATCATGTAGAAAATGGGTTTTCATTTTAGTTGGGGGAATATAATTTAGGGAAAGTGTAGTATGAACTAATGGATCTCAAATTGATGATCAAGAATAACTAATGTGTGTCACTGTGCTTTTCGTGGATCCAAAACCATAAAAATCTACACATATGATCCTATTTCCTCCAAGTACACGCATAAGAATTAGTATTATTGTAGTATATGCTCAGATTTTATACCAACAAAAAAAACACCTATCAAATTGAGCAACAATAACTGCACATCTCAAATCAATAACATTCATTATGACGGAGAAAATGAAATGAAATCTCGCTACATTAGTGAAGAAATGTATACCACAGTTAATTTGTTTAAAAAAGATACTTGAAGGTCATTGAAATTCAACTGAATGTAATCTATGATTTTCTACAAATAGCTGCAATGAATCAAAAACAAAAACTTGAGTTTGTGTTCACTGCTAAATCCAGAGAAATTTCACAATACAGCTTACTAGTAGCTTACTGACATCTATATTACCTTAAAATTGAGTACATACACGGGCCATTTGGCTCCCTTCAATTTCTTTTCTCTCATTGGTTATCACCAACAATGAACCAAAGCTATTGAAGACGTCCTCCAAACAAAACATTTACACCAAAAGACTAAACAAAAAATAAAAAAATTTGAATCTATAAAGTGAAGCACAGGTCACTAAACCGCAGTACTGCACTGCCGGTAACAATATCGTGGCGCATTAATCAACTTCACACTTTCAAAAAACTATCCTACAACTTGACTAACTTTAAAGCAGCCTCAGGATCAAGTGGGAAAGTAAACCGAGCGGTTTCTGGAACATGGTCCGGGATACGTCTTGCAGAATCTTCCCACCAAGAACTCCTTATCTCCTTCTCATTGAGCTTTTGCGTGGCATATTCTAAAGCAGACTCCAGCTCTACTATCCGTTCTTGAAGCCTAGTTTCAAGTAGTTCATGTAACCTTCTCTCCAGTTCCACCGGAGGGACTCCAAATGACATATCATAACTTGCTTCTTGAGGCTCCATTATTATCTCGCCAAAACTTGAACTCTCGCTTTTTGAACTGGAGTCGTTAACAGCAACCTGCCAATTCACATTTTCAGCAATTCTACAATGTAATAATAACCTATAACAAAGTAAACACAAATATAAAATCAACTAAGTTCCTGCCAACTTACAAAGAGTCAAAGGATTCGGAAAATCAGCATATAATTACAAATTAATAATATAATTTTCATAACCTGTGCCAGTCAAAATTCAAGAGTGGCCACTTTTGTAGAAGTACCCTCCTCTTGACACCAAAAGGGCACAACAGTGAAAACCCATCTGGATATTGTCTTTCAACTGATTGAAGAGACTATTTCAGAATCAATAGTTGAAAGTTTTATGAAACTGGTGCTATTTGTAGAAAATTATAAAAAAAGTAGCAAATAATAACAGCACCCTGATTGTATATTGCTTCTAAATACATATATCCATTAAAGACTCAACAAATATGAGAAAATATTAGCTAAGATATAACTGGTGCAAAATCATCACTTTCTTGGTTTACTCATCTAGTTTTAAAGTTGGTCATCCCGTATCAAACTCAGGAAATAAATATAATCATGAGAAATCAAACATGAAACAATTTACCTCAACTCTTTCTTGTGGTGCGTCTTCGAATGCATCTTCTGCATCCAAATACAGCTGCAACCGTTGCAACTCATATTCAAATTCTGCCTGAAGGTCATTAATTTCTTCTGCACATTCATCTTGTTCACTTATATCATACTCTAGAAAACGATCACAAACCGTGTTGCATTTCAACTCTAGCTGAACATACGGCTTTTGTGAATTAATTGAAGGGTGACTACTAGAGCAAGAAACTTCTTGAATATCAGTGATGGAAAAGGCAAGAGCATCATCACATTGTTTCAATGACTTAACAAGTACATCTTTACTTTGAAGTTCCCCTTTCATGTTTTGAAGGATTATTTCCATTTCTTTCCGCAACTCAACCATCTTGCTAAGCTCATTTTTAGTTGTTGCAATCACATATAGCAAACCACACCCAACTCCTAGCTTAAACGACGTATTGTTCCAATCTAACTGCCCTGTATAACACCCGCACCATTATAAAATTAACTTCAAACCCAATAAATGGGTAAGACAGTTTTTCTTTTCATCACAAACAAGAAAACAAACATAGATAGCACATTTTTTTTAGAAAAATTCCAAAATAATTTCACTAGAAAAAAGTATTGAGAATCTCAATTTGAGATAAACACTCATCGCATTCCCCTACTACTCATTGAATATGATGATGACAGAATGAAAAATAAAATCATTTCAGTGATTCACTCTATGAAATGAGAGTTTCACAAACTAACCTTGACAAACAGCAAAATTAACTGTAACTAACAGAGGATAGCAAAACATAGAATCATGTGTGTAATAAAAATTTCAAGAATTGGATTATTTTACACGAACTATATTATTTGAGATAATTATACAGGCTTAGGTTTAGCTTACACAGTAATCAAGAATATGCAGAAGCAAACAATTAAGTATCAATTGAATTTAAGATTCTCAAATTAGTTAATCATCATGAAAAAACTCGCAAAACTTGATCAGTAACACTAATTACAGAGCAATTAAGCATAAACAGTGGCAATTACCAATTAGGTAGCAAATGAAGCTGAAATTCACAAATTAGTTAATCAAAATCAGATTACAGACAGATAGAGATTCTCACTCGATTCTTCTTCGTTATCTTTCAATTCATTTGTCATCGGAGATGACGGTATTTTCTCCCGGTGTTTCAGAATCCGGCGCTTCTTCATCGGCCTCATAGCCGCCAGCAACCAAGCAACGAGCCGCCGAGGTGAATAGCATTTGGCAGAACGAGAAGAACGGTGCGGTGGCGTTTGATTAACAACGTTCATTGAAGAGTCAACGGAGTCGGCGGCAGCGGCGTCTTCGTCGGCGAGAAGAATATCGGCGACACGTAAACGACGGTTGTGGGTGGAGTGGGAATCGGGGAAGGGAGAGAGAGTGATGGGATTTGGGGATTTAAAGAAGAGGCGCTTCATTGATCGTACGGATGAATCGAAGGGCATTAAATTCGATTGTGTGATGAATTGATGATAGTGATGGATTCAACTTCAAAAGGTTTTGTGTAGGATAAGAGACATGGTTTTGGATTTTGGAGGGAACTTTTTGGTTCTTTCTTCCCTACCTAAACAACTATACCCTACCCTTATTGACTCATATGCAAAGTGTCTCGACAGCAAATATCATTATTTTCATAAAGAAAAAAGAGATTTTTTTTATAACGTCTTGTTAACCCTTATCCGGACACTAATTAAGAAAGTTAAATATTAAATTTAGAAAAAATTATTGGAAACAACAATTTTTTGATTTTTGAAAAGTTAAATACTTGCTTTTTTATAATTTTCAATACAATTTTTTTAATTTTGTGTTCTTAACTAGTGTCCGAGGGGCACTATTTAACATTTTCCTTTTTTATAACCAAAATCATATTATATCCGTCCATGTATCTAAGCACCTATTTGAATAAAAACATGTCTCTAAATCTAAACCCCTTTTTAAATTAATAAATGCATTTATTATTTTATTCCCTAAACCTACCCTTAATTAATACTATTAATTTTTCTTAAAATATTAAAAGTCAAATTTAATATATATACAAACAAATGACAATTTAGTAATATTAACACACAAAATAGACAAATTAATTGCACTAACTATTTTTCTTAATAAATGTGAAGAAAAAAACAATGCGCTTACATATAGGGACAGAGAGAGTATTTGTTACTCCATCCGTTTCAAAATGATTGTCGTTTTATCAAAAAAAAAAAATTGTTTCAAAATGAATGTCATTTTCAGTTTCCAATGCAATAATAACTTTTTCTTTTCAATTGTACCCTCCAATTAATACTATATACACTAATTTCATAGTATTATTTTTTCTTTAATTAAAAACAAAGCAATAGTTGATTAAAATAATATATTTCTTTCTTTTAATTAATGCATTTCTTAATATGTATGTAAAAAACTTAAACGACACTCATTTTAAAACGGAAGAAATATAAATCATTGACATCACAATTAAGTTAAAACCTCACTGTATCATCCATAAAGAGAATTAAAAACCAAGTGCATGGAAAAGTGAGAGAATAAATGAAAGGGAAATGCTCCTTCTTGCTGAGAATTAATTAATAAATATGAAGAACTACTTATATTGCCTATTTCATCATTTATTTTAATGGATTATGATTATCTCAAGCGAAATTCTCTCAATTTTTCTTAATTGTTACATCTACATCATTAAATATGAGAAGGGAAAATGATATATAATATTCTAAAGAAAATATGATATTGACTTAATAGTGTGAATGTAACAATAAAAAAATGAGAGAATTACACTTTAGAGAATTCAATCGTTTAACCTACACTTCTTGCTCTGTTTTGAATTTATTGATTACTAGATCACAGACCCGTGCGTCGCACGGGTCTTATTAATTGTAAGTCGTACGGGTCTTATTAATTGTAATATATAAGAATAAAGTATGTGATAAAAAAAAAAATTATACTACCTCCGTCCCTAAATATAGGAGCATTTTGCCAAAATTGCGGAGATTAAGAAAGTTGGTTGTAGTATTAAATTTGTATATAACTACTATTGTTTTTACAATTTTATCCTTAAGAGAGAGAGTTAATTTATATTTTCAATATAATATTTATTGTTGATTGAAGAAAAAATGCAAAATAAATAAAGGTATGTTGGTAAAAAAATAATTAATGTACTTGGAAATACCAAAAGGGTCTTATAAAAAGGGACAGATTATTATTTTAAGAGGGTCTTATAATTAGGGACGGAGGTAGTATTACCAACAATGAATTGATCAAGTGGTAATGGATTTAGGCCCCTTAAGCAGGTATTTAGGGTTAGAGTTTAATTTTTGAAAAGTTAAATACTTGCTTTTTTTTATAATTTTCAATACAATTTTTTTTTAATTTTGTGTTCTTAACTAGTGTCCGAGGGGCACTATTTAACATTTCCCTTTTTTATAACCAAAATCATATTTTATCCGTCCATGTATCTAAGCACCTATTTGAATAAAAACATGTCCCTAAATCTAAACTCCTTTTTAAATTAATAGATGCATTTATTATTTTATTCCCTAAACCTACCCTTAATTAATACTACTAATTTTTCTTGAAATATTAAAAGTCAAATTTAATATATATACAAACAAATGACAATTTAGTAATATTAACACACAAAATAGACAAATTAATTGCACTAACTATTTTTCTTAATAAATGTGAAGAAAAAAACAATGCGCTTACATATAGGGACAGAGAGAGTATTTGTTACTCCATCCGTTTCAAAATGATTGTCGTTTTATCAAAAAAAAAAAATTGTTTCAAAATGAATGTCATTTTCAGTTTCCAATGCAATAATAACTTTTTCTTTTCAATTGTACCCTCCAATTAATACTATATACACTAATTTCATAGTATTATTTTTTCTTTAATTAAAAACAAAGCAATAGTTGATTAAAATAATTTGATAAAATAATATATCTCTTTCTTTTAATTAATGCATTTCTTAATATGTATGTAAAAAACTTAAACGACACTCATTTAAAAACGGAAGAAATATAAATCATTGACAATCGCAACTAAGTTAAAACCTCACTGTATCATCCATAAAGAGAATTAAAAACCAAGTGCTTGGAAAAGTGAGAGAATAAATGAAAGGAAAATGCTCCTTCTTGCTGAGAATTCATTAATAAATATGAAGAACTACTTATATCGCCTATTTCATCATTTATTTTAATGGATTATGATTATTTCAAGCGAAATTCTCTCAATTTTTCTCAATTGTTACATCTACATCATTAAATATGAGAAGGGAGAATGATATATAATATTCTAAAGAAAATATGATATTGACTTAATAGTGTGAATGTAACAATAGAAAAATGAAGAGAATTACACTTTAGAGAATTCAATCGTTTAACCTACACTTCTTGCTCTGTTTTGAATTTATTGATTACTAGATCGCAGACCCGTGCATCGCACGGGTCTTATTAATTGTAATATATAAGAATAAAGTATGTGATAGAAAAAAATGATACTACCTCCGTTCCTAAATATAGGAGCATTTTGTCAAAATTGCGGAGATTAAGAAAGTTGGTTGTAGTATTAAATTTGTATATAATTACTATTGTTTTTACAATTTTATCCTTAAGAGAGAGAGTTAATTTATATTTTCAATATAATATTTATTGTTGATTGAAGAAAAAAATGCAAAATAAATAAGGGTATGTTGGTAAAGAAATAATTAATGTACTTGGAAATACCAAAAGAGTCTTATAAAAAGGGACAAATTATTTTTTTAAAAGGGTCTTATAATTAGGGACGGAGGTAGTATTACCACCAATGAATTGATCAAGTGGTAATGGGATTTAGGCCCCTTAAGCATGTATTTAGGGTTAGAGTTTAATTTTTGGATCATGCGTATGGAAAAAGACCGGTTAGGAGGGGAGGATCCACCTTTTGTACCCCACAGGTTCCCCAACCGAGATTAATCACTCTAAGCATTGGTGGATACTTCATTCCAAATTGATGTTAAATAAATCATATAATACTCGTCAAAAACTAAATAAATAAATTGTTTAATACAATTGTATTATTATAGTTAACATACTTAATCATTAAATTACGAAATACTTCTCTTTAAACCAGATGTAAAGTTATAGTAGTATCTTCATCATCTTCATCGGTTATGAATATCCTCCGCCTTCTATAGAAGTAACTCTAAAAATTGCAATGTATAATTGCCCTTAAATAATAACTTTATATGAAACTTGAATATTCAATGTATTCAGTTGAATTATTTGACTTTTTAAATGAATGATTTCTTAATCTTTGAATCCTTGAAGAGTGCCCTTTATCAAGACCCTATAATAAAATACAAAACAAATTAAAGCACAGTGCTTTCCTGGCATGGCTTCACCTGATATAATTGTATGAATGTGACGACTTTTTCTCCTTTCATTTAATTATCTCCTCTCATGAAAACCACTCAATATAATCACATATCTTAAGCTTGAATTACTACGACTAAGACTTGCATTCCTCTTTGAAATATGCCAGCACACTTACTACTTGCACAACAATCGCATCAAGATTATGTAAGATTAAGAAGAAAGATGAATATAATCAACGATTCAAACCCTATAGTTCACTAATGTACTCCATCACCCATGACTTTCTGCATCAATTTAGGACAAACAAAGTGGATCAATCATTACTAATAGTAACACGTACTTGACCTGCTAAAAAGCTTAATTTTTTCTATAACATATATTGATATGCCTTCATAGTGTTCATAACAGAGTCTAAATTGTAATAAAGTTACACTTACAACGATCCAATAAACAACAATAAGTATTACTACTTACACAAAGTAGTATGAAGCAACATGTCATAAGTATGCGGCGTTGGCTACGGTAGGTGACCTTAATGGGTCTCTTACCATAGAAGACTCAATTTTTATTTTTATTTTGTTGCTGAAAATTGATTGTTAGTCTTTGGATATAGTAAGTAGTTATTGAATGGCATGGATCTCTTGGCAAGTTGACCCATTAAAATTGTACTCCCTCCGGTCCTTTATACAAGAAACAAAAGACATAAAACATCAAGACTAAGGAAATACATTGAAAATAGTCATCTTCATTTAATACATTTCTACATTTAAAAAAATTTCATGAATACCCCTAAATTAATTACTCTTTATTCCACCAACTTACTTACTTTTAATATTCTCTCTCATAATAAATAAGGGCACAAATGAAATTTACCTTCAAACATACTTGAAACTTGGTCAATCTTCTTATAAATAGGTTTTTTTTAGATATTATTTGATTTTTTTTAGTTTGATTTTATTTAGAATTTTGACATTATGTGGTATTTTACCCTCGTATTTAAAATTGAAACAATAAATCACCGTTTATAATCACTTTATTTAATCACAATACTATCGGCGGAGATTTCCAAATTTGTATCACTTTAATCTTAAAATTTTGTTGTTTAGAAATATTCTAATTTAATTCATTGCATGTTAAAAAATATTTTTTTTTTTTTATAAAAGAGTTCCTTAATGCTCCTAACAACTCTGTAAAAAGGTGTTCAAAAATTAAAATGTTGAAACATAATTAAACAAATTCTAAGAAAAGTTTTAGAATTAAAGTCCTCCCTCTGTTTTTAAATATAAGTAAAATTAAGTTGTTAGGTTCATTCATTTAATGATGTATGTGGTTTATAATATGAACCACATACATTATTAAATGAATGAACCTAAAGTAAATTTTGCTTATATTTAAAAACGGATGGAGTAGAGAATAAAATTGGGGGTTGAATTTTTTCACTGAGACATCATTAACATGTCAAATTATTTTTCATCTGAGTCTAAAAATTTATTTAACTCTTGTTGTATATTGACCATTCAACTAATAATATTCAATTATTTAAAAAAAAAACCTCATAATATTCAATATCTATAGTAAAATCGTAAATATATTTTCAACTACAGTCATTATATTTCTCTAAAAAGAAATTGCAGCCATTATATTAATGGCGTTCAAGGAATAGCAACGATGCTGCAATTACAATGTTGCTGGGAAAAAAAAAATTAATTCGGAGGAAATTCCAAGATTGTCCAACAGTTAAATAAATAACTTATATAGAATTTACCTCCAATAGTAGGTTACCAATGTACAACAACCTACAAACACATGTCATTTTGATAACCAAAAAAAAAAAAAAAAACTGTGTTTTATATGACCTCCTACCGTAGGAGACCTATTCACGTCTCCTACCTTAAATGGCACCATGCAACCTTTAGTTTATAAATTAAAGACAGTAAACTAAACAAAGAATTGTGCTTACTAATAAGAAACATAACATATACTAATAGCAATGGTTCATATTTTCATGTTAAACATTATGCACGTATAACAATCAAGAGAGAAAAAAGTATATTCCATACAAACATCAAGAATTCACTTTGGAGATATTATTATGATCACTAATACCAACTATGTATTCCATACATCTAGAAGAATATAACCATGTATATCATATATTCATATATTAAAAGGAAAACTCAAATAACATTTCTTCGGCCAAAGTCAATTAGTCAAGTTGAAATCAAACCTACAACCAAATGCATATGCATACAGAGGAAAGTTCTCCAATTCTTTAATTTCCTACTAAACATGAGTGGGACTCTTGATATGCACTCTTAAATATTCATAACAAATAAAATAAAAATGCCAAAATGTTCAAAAGAAACTATATTTCATAAATTTTAATCGCACAATTTTTGGCAAGTTCAGATAAGAGATGCAAATTCATTCTAGGCTAAAGTGCACTTTTGACCCCCTATGTTTCAAAATGTTGTGATTTTGACCCCCTAATAAAAAAATGGCAATTTTGGCCCCTTTCATCCCAAAATTGCTGAGAAGACGCCACGTGTCCCAAAAAAGGGGCCATAATCGCAACTTTTTTTAAAGATAAGGGGTCAAAAAGCATATTTCCCTTATGTTAGGAGGTCAAAAGAGCATATTTCCCTAAACATAGGGGGTCACTTTTGCCATTTTTTTAATAGGGGGCCAAAATCGCAACATTTTGAAACTTAGAGGGCGAAAAGTGAAGTTTAGCCTTCATTCTAATATATGGTGCGAGTCCTAAAGCATTTTCAGGATGCAGAAAAGGAACAGTTAACATGAACAAAAGCTTGTGCAACAAAGAACCTTAAACTCCAACTGCCAATATAACTAAATATGCAGAAAATATATACGGCAGAAAAAATAGTCCAGCACCAAAAACTACCACAAAATATACACAAAATAGGAGTTTATGATGGCAACAAACACCATCGCAGCCTATAAATCATCAAAACTAACAACAGAACTATTAAGTCATGATCACAATAGAGATCACATTTATCTATAGTTAGATGCGTAGTAGTCATCTTTAAAATGTCAGCTTATAAATGAATACCAAATGCGTAAAAACTCAAATGCCCTCCCATTACATTAAGGAAACTTCTAATGCTTACAAACCAATATGCAAAATATTTATGAATATCAAATATTGATTGGTAAACTTCTAAAATAGAGTATGTCAATAGGACATAGTAAAATTCCAGAAATTGAAAACATTCTTGAATAAGGCAGAGATTGAAGAATAGAAAGAACAAAAAAATTATTTGCTTTAAAAATGAGCAAATGATTTAATATACATGACTATGTCTTGTGTAAATCTAGCTATGCAAAAAGTGGCTTGATAATTAATACAGAGTAAGGTACAATGTGATTCCTGAAATATGGATTTTTTAGAAACTTCATTTCATAAAGGAAAGAATAAAAACGAAGATAGATGGAACAATCAAGAAGATGAATTAAATAAGTAAACTAAATTCACAATTTTTCAATTGAAAACTCAAAACCCATTACCACAAAAATACTCTTAGCATTGAAGAACTCTAATTAAGAAATTAAACCCAAAATAGTTTTGTGATTGTATGGTTACTCGCTCATTTTGCACGCTCACTTCCTTTGCCTCAAATTCTGAAAATAAAATATTCAACAAAAAAGGCGCAACACAATGAGACAAAAGCTACTCCCTCCGTTTCAAAATATAAGCAAAATTCACTTTTTAGGTTCATTCATTTAGGCTTTGTTTGGGAGTTTGGAGGGGAAGGAAAGGAAAGGCTTTGAGGGGTGCAGAATATGAGGAAAAATAGAGAAATCTTTCAAAAAATTTAAAAGAGTAGTTTTTTAGAGAATGATAAATTAATGCATATGATTACTTTATTTTTAATTTTAAAAACATTATAACAATTTTTTAGAGAATTCTTCTTAACCCCCCAAAACCCTCCTCCAATATAATTTTTTAGTTCCTCCAAATTATGAGGGTTTTGTATTATGAAGAAAAGTTAACCCCCAAAGCCTTCCTCTCCCATTTTCCTCTATTTCTTCCACTTACTTATTCTTTTTTTTCCAAGTCTTCCCCTCCCTTCCCCTCCAAACTTGCAAACAAAGCCTTAATGATGTATATGGTTCATAATATGGACCACATACATCGTTAAATAAATGAACCTAAAAAGTGAATTTTGCTTATATTTTAAAACGGAGGGAGTATAAAATAAGAAAAAAGGAAATAGAAAAAAGTGAAATAGCTGAAGGGGAAAGAAACCCGTCAAAGGGTCATCTTCTCATCAAAGCCTCACTCTCCATCATCTTCAACATTTGAACTCAAGCCTAGCAAGACCACCATCCATAAAATAAGAAAGAAATTAACAAAATTCATAAATCTAAAAGAGAAAACGAAAAAGATGAAAGAAATGGTAGAGGGCAATTTGGAGGAAAATGAGTAGAAGGAGGGGGAAGAAGATGATAATAGAGAGTCAAAGGAGGAACATAATTCACAGAGATATGTTTGGCGTGGTGAAAGAGAAAGGAGGAAAGGATAAGATTGAAAATTTAGAGTTACATGAGTGAGAGAGTGGCTGAATTCAATTTCTATTGAATAGTGTATGCAGTATGATAAGTTCAACTCACATTGGTAAAAGAATATTGATTTTAATTTGCATTGGAGTAGCAAAAATATCACACTGTGATGTTTTAGTGGCACGATGAACAATTAGAATTCCAATGATAATCAGAATTTAAATTTCAAATGAAATGCTTGTTAAAAAAAAAAAATTCAAATGAAATGGAGGGAGAATGTTAAGGGTTAAATTTTAAAGTGGAATGCTGATTAGGATTAGCATTTAGAAGGAGTTAACACTAATACAATGAAGGGAAAAATTAGGTTAAGATTAGGGTAAACAATACTACCTCAGTCCCTAATTATAAGACCCTTTTGAGAAATTTTTTTGTCCCTTTTTATAAGACCTACTTGTTATTTCCAACTACATTAATTATTTCTTTACATACATGCCTCTATTTATTATACATTTTTTTCTTCAATCAATAATAAATAACATGTTGAAAACATAAACCAACTCTCTCTTAAATAATAAAATTGTAAAAACAATAGTAATTACAAACATATTTAATACAAATATTCACTATCTTAATTCCCGTTATTTTTTCAAAAGAATCCTATAATTAGGGACGAAGGTAATAGCTTGATCAAACAAGCTCTAGTAAGAAAGATTTTTTTCTTCTTGTTTTAGTGTTTCTTTTATGAAACTATTTCTCTTATTTAATATTTTGCATTATGCAAGAGCTTTTTACTAAAGTATTACTATTAAAAAAACATTTTATTAGAAAGCATCTGCATAACACAATATACTCCATCCGTTTCAAATTGTGTGACGTTTTGAGCATTTCACACATATTAAGAAATGTAATTAATATTGTGTGGGAAAAATATATTATGAGTTGGTTTACAAAATTATCCTCAATAAATGATATGGGAAAGATAAATGAAATAATTGAAAAAAAAGAAAGAGTAATAAATAGTTAATGATATAATAGAAAAAATAACATTAATGTTTCATTGGTATTCTAAAGTGACATACAATTTGGGACAAATATTTTTTTTAAAGTGACATACAATTTAGGACGGAGGAAGTATCATTTTAGTGTACCTTTGTAGTCTAACTCTTGCATTCCTTTTTGTTTTATTTTTTGGAAGAAGTCTCGCACTCCTTCGTTGATTAGTGTTTTCTTTGTCACACTAATAGTGTTTTTTTAAGTAATCAACTGATTGTTGAAAAAAAAAAAAAAAAGTAATTTAGTGATTAGGTATGATTAAATATATTTTTTATCCCTGTAAATTTGTCAACTTTTTTTTTGTCCCTCTAAAAAATTTATTCAGCTTTTAGTTCCCAAAATTTTTTCCATTTTCACTTTTGATCCATCCTTTAAAGTAAGTTCATATATATAATTCATATTTTTGAATAAAATTTTGCATAAAAGTTTGTTATATGATAAGAATCTCTCCCAAAAAAATAGATTTTTTTTAACGAACCATGAATTAAATATGAATTTTAATATTTTTGGAGGTGAAAAATTCATATTTAATTTATGCTTTGTTAAAAAATTCTAATTTTTTTTAGAGTTTTATAATGTTCTAACATTTGTGCATAATTTCATTAAAAAAATACAAAAATTAACTTAAGAATAGAGACAAAAAATAGTGATTGAAAGTTTCATATGGACTAAAAATTGAAGGAAAATTTTAAAGGGATAATTTTTTTTTTTTTTATATTTATAAGGAATAGTGTTGTTAGCACAAGTCTTTTTATATGTTTGTTCCTAACCACCGAATTTAGAAGAGCAGATTGCTAGTTTGGATTTTCATACACCGTTGTGATATTTGTACAATTATTTACGACAATTTTGATGATAACTTTTATTTTCTCTTTATTTATTGGTCCAAAATAATAGAGAGAAAAAGAAAGAGAGAAGATAAGAATATAATACGAATATAAGAGAGAAAATTATCAAAAATATTATTACAAAGTGATTGTATAAATATCATTTATACAACTTGGGTATGTGCAATTTGGCTTTGCCAAGAAGAAGGATAATAAAGCCAGATTATCCAAGAAGAAGGACTGTGTGTGCTAGAGGTAAAGAGAAATTGAGGCAGTGGCTATGTGCCGTAATAACAATCGAGACCGATGATCGACAAAAGAAAAATTAATTTTTGAGAACATGTTATTGTTATTATTGGGAAAGAGTACCACTGACACATAAGATATTTTACCTAAATTTTGTCCTTAATTTAAGCATTAATACCAAAATCTAAACAACACTCTACTTTTAGAACTAGTCAAGAGGTTTGTGAGTTTAGCTCATTTGAAAAACATCTCTTATCACTTATTCATTAAAGTTAATCCAGACGTAAATTGTTGCCCTAATGCCTAATTTTACTGTATTATCTCTGTTTAATTAGGTTAACAACAATTTAACCTAAAATTCCCTATGCAATCCCTAATATTTCTCCTCACCCTCTGGCATCACATATTACCGTAGGGTCAGTTCTCTCCCTCTCTCCTTCTCTCTACGACACTGCTGCTGTGACCATGGCCTTTTCGATTTCTTTTTCTTTCTGCTTCAATCGTTTAAGCCAGATACTCGCTTGCACGCATCAATTTGTTGAACGCACAAATTGATGGATCCAAGACGGCGACCAAAGGGTGATTGTTTGATAGAACAGTTACACAAAGCCATGGTACAAAAATATTCATCATTGAGGTCGAAAAAGCCAATGAATTGCGACTGAAGATAGTTGTTGTGTCGTACAAAAATAATGAATATATGATGTGGATTTGATTATTATTATTAATTGGTAATCCAACAACAAAACGATGAGAACCCCATTTTTCTCTTAATTTGAATTGGAAATTTGATATTTTATTCTATTGCCTTTTTGTAACCCAACTTTTATTCTGTTTCTTTCTCGTCGTATGTGAAATGGTCAGAATGAGAGTTACCATAAGCGTGATCACTAAAGTCTGTGTCTAACTCTTCACCATGTTTGTATTTTGTATGTAGTTTAACGTTGAACAACCTTATTCTTTGATTTCTTGTCCATGGTGGTCAAAATGAGGAATTGAAATTGGAAGTGTTTTTATGAAAATGTAATTAATTGTATTTTTTTTTTTTAAATTATGTAATTTCATTTTTTTTTTTTTGGTTTTTTTTCTTCTCTCATGAAGATGATGAATAAGTTGATGAAGATATGATTAGAGCTATCAAAACGGGCGGCCCGGCCCGTTTAGGGCCGGCCCTAACGGGCTTCGGACTTTATCGGATCGGGCTAAAAAAACCCGGTTTAAAAACGGACTTGAAATATACTACCCGAGCCCGGCCCTACACGGGCCGCGGGCTTAACGGGCCGGCCCGTTTTAAAAATTATATATATATATATATATATATATATATATATTTTTTTTTTTTATAAAAAAGTACTATAAAATACTCATATAATATTTTTAATATGTTTAAATAATGCCTAGAACAAAATAAATTGTAAACATTTTCGTACAAACGTCGTAAACTAAAACGGCGAGGAAAACAATTTTAAATAAATTAGATACGTTATGGTTATAGATATTTATATATTCGATCTTTAAAATTATAAATAACGAAACGAGTAAATATAATTTTATATTACATGTATATTTGTGTTAATTCATTGAATTTTCACTTTTATTTATTACTTTGATAATCAACTAAGTAAAGAATTATTTGAACCAAGAAAATCTTATACAACAATCAATTATATTTACTAAGAGAGAGATGGCACGCTAACGGTGAACCAAGAAAATCCAAGAAAACTCTTCATCGTTTCCCAGTTTTATCTTGTTCCCCCCTTTCTCTTCCTGTTATCCTTCTTCAATCACCATGATTGTAGATAGTTGAATCCTGGTTTCCCCTTGTGGTTGTTTGATTACACCTTCTGGTGATTGTTTTCCCTAAGCTTGTCTCTTCCTCTTTTTTCTCCTTCCATACCTCTTCTTCCTCCTTTCATTCCTATCTTTTCCTCTTTCCTTTTTTCCTCTGCTTCCTGTCATATTCAATCCTGTTTCTTTTATATCTTCTCACAATGTCTTCTTCTCATGGCAAAAGTGTTATCTCTAACACTGACAATCCAGGAACTACTAGTATAAGTACATCAATTAACATGCGCCCTCTCAAGATCCAGAAATTACAACTTCCCACCTCATCTCAATTTGAATTTGGTTATAATCCCAACTACATATCTGAAGAAGGTCCAAGTGGTGCTTCTCAATACAACAATCAAGAACAGCCAGAACCTGCACAAAATCACAATGATCACAATCAAGATTCCAACTTCACTGAGGAAAACACAACGGATCCTTTTTGTTATTATCAAGAATCTTATGTACAGGAAAGTATTAATCAGTGTAAACACAGCATCATTGGGAAAATTTTAGCAGATAAACCTATCTCTACTCAGGTTCTTTTCAATTCTTTATCTGGTATATGGTGTAACCCAATTGGCCTCAAGATCACTGAATTAGAGGGCAAGATTCTTCAAATTAGAATGGACAAAGAAGAAGACATGCAGAGAATTCTCAAAGGCAACCCCTGGATATTCAGAAATTGTTGGCTTCTTCTTCACAGCTAGAATAGAAAACTGGATATATCTACACTGGATTTTTCCCAAATCCCTCTATGGATTCAATTCTGGGGTCTCCCTCTACATTGTAAGTCTATTCAAATGGGGCAAGAAATGGGATCCCAACTTGGGCAAGTGATGGATGTTGGTCTGTATGAGTTCCCAGAAAAAGCAAAAATTGTTAAAGTCAAGGAACTGGTTAATATCAAGGACCCTATTAGGACTGACATGTTTATATGTTTATAGGTAATGATGAAGATGGTATAAACTGGGTGGATTTTAGGTTTGAAAATTTTCCCATGTTCTGCTTTGGATGTGGTCTAATTGGACACAATATGGAGAGTTGCAGAAATCCTCCTATCCCTATTATAGGAGGGACCAACCCTAGAGGTGCATGGCTGAGATCCAGGAACTATGGTCACAGGATCTATGAAAGGAAGGAGAAAACCTTTAGCATCAATTTCTTGAAGTCAATTAGTGGTGGCCAGTTCAGTCCCTTACCGAAAGGTTTACTTGACAAAATGGCTGCTATTAACCTCACCAGAACAAGCCCTCAATCTACTGGACAGTACCCCTCCCAACACACAACTCAATTTGGTAATATCAAATTCTCTGATCCCAGAAACTTCAACAAACAGATGGCTATGGAGGTCCAACACATACACACAGCCACATCAAATACTCAAGGAAAAGCTAATTCTAATGACAAAAAAATTGCTAAAAGGAAATTGGGATACAATGGAAAATCTGAAGTTTCACAAGAGAAGGAAATGCTACCTAACAATGATATGGCAGGCCTTGCTGAAAAGGCCAACCAACTCCAATGAGATGCATTTCATGGAACTGCAGAGGGCTTGGAAACCCCTCTGCAGTTAGGGCTCTTAAGAAACTTTTAAGAGCTAAGAACCCAGACATAGTCTTCTTAATGAAGACTAGTATCACTAAACTTCACTACACTCTTGATCAGCTTCATAGATGGAGTAGAGACAAATTTGGAGATGTCCCTTCAAAAATCAGAATGCTACAGAATACCTTGGAAGCACTTAAGAAGGGCATCCCCACTAAAGATTGTATTTTAAAGATCAAACAGCTAGAGGTTGACTTGGATGATCTTCTCAAGCAAGAAGAATTATGGTGGGCTCAGAGAGCCAAAGTGCACTGGCTTAAACATGGAGATCTGAATACAAAATATTTCCATCACAAGGCCAGCCAAAGAAAAAGGAAGAATTATATCTCTAATATTCAAGATCAGTCTGGCAATTTCTGGCAGGATAGTAACAAAATTCACTCTATCTTTTCTAATCATTTCCAAAATATTTTTTCTAGTTCCCATTATAATGATAATAGTAATGTTTATGAAGCAGTTAAGAATAGAGTTAATAGTTAGGACTTCAATTATCTAAACTCCCCTTTCTCACCCCAAGAAGTGATAGAAGCCATCAAAAATCTAAAAGCTAACTCAGCACCTGAACCTGATGGCTTTACTGCACTTTTCTATCAAAAATATTGGAGTACTATAGGCCCTGACATACTTGACTTTGTGCTTAATATTCTTAACAATGATGGGGATACCAAAACTATCAATCACACTTACATCAGTCTTATTCCTAAAGTTTTTTCTCCTACCAAACCTGAGGATTATAGACCTATTAGTTTATGTAATGTCTTACTCAAAATTATTACTAAGACTTTGGCAAACATGATCAATCAAATTCTTCCTAACATTATTCATGAAAATCAAAGTGCTTTTCTCCCTGGTAGACTTATTACTGATAACTCCTTAATTGTTTTTGAAACTCTTAATTACATTAACAAAACCAGGAAGAAAAATAAAGGATTTGTTGGAATTAAGCTTGATATAGCCAAAGCTTATGATAGTCTTGAATGACATTTTATTCAAAATACTCTTAATTTTATGGGCTTCCCCCCTAAACTCATTAACACTATCATGCAATGCATCAATTCTGTTACTTTTTCTATACTTATCAATGGACATCCAACTGATCCTTTTCAACCTCAGAGAGGCATAAGATAAGGGGACCCTCTGTCACCCTACATTTTCATTATTTGTGCTGAAATCCTATCTGGTTTGATTGAAAAGGATCAGAAAAATGGTCTCATCACTGGCGTGTCTATTGCTACTAATGCTCCAACTATTTCCCATTTATTGTATGTTGATGATAGTATTCTTTTTTGTAAAGCTAAACTTGAGGAAGCCAATGCTATCATGAGGACTCTACAGGTCTACCAAGCAGCCTCTGGCCAAAAGGTCAACATGGACAAATCTGAGATTATATTTAGTCCTAATATCTCTATGGATTCCAAAAAGGAATTTCAAGCTAATCTCCCTATCAAAATTAGCAATAACATTCAGAAGTATTTGGGGATGCCAACCCACCTTGGCATGTCTAAAGAGCAAGATTTTCAATTTCTAATGGATAGAGTTTGGAACAAGTTGAAGGGTTGGAAGGAAAAAAGCCTCTCTTTTGAAGGCAGAGGAATCCTTATAAGAGCAGTGGCACAAGCAATATCTACCTATATCATGAGTTGTTTTCTCCTTCCTAAGGGTCTTTGTGACAAGATTGAGAAGGCTGTTTGTGCCTTCTGGTGGGGAAGCACTGACAATAAGAGGAAGATTCACTGGACCAAAAAAGAAAACCTATTTAAATCAAAATTAGAAGGGGGAATGGGATTCAATATATTGAGAGACTTCAACTTAGCTATGTTGGCTAAACAAGACTGGAGGTTTCATACTGAACCTAATTCTCTCATTTCTAGATGCTATAAAGCCAAGTACTACCCCCATTGCAATGTTCTTCAGGCTACTATTGGCAATAACCCAAGCTATGCTTGGAGGAGCATTTTTAATGCATTATGGATCATCAAAAAAGGATCTTGTTGGAGGATTGGCAATGGTCAAGAGGTAAATATTTGGGAGGACAATTAGATTCCCTCCAATATTGGTTTCAAACCTATTTCTTCAAATAGTGGCTCTACTTCAGTTAGATTGGTCAAGGACCTGATCATGGTTAATAGCTCAACCTGGAACTCTGAGCTTCTTAATAACCAATTCCTTGGAATTGACACTGAAGCCATTGAACAGATTCCCATTATTGACATTTTCCATAGGGACACTCTTATGTGGATGTTTGAGAAAACTGGCAGCTACACGGTCAAGAGTGGTTACACAGCTATTCAGATTTGGAAAAATGGTTCTCAGAACTCTCCAAGTTCAAGCTCTGAAAACACTAAATTATGGAAGAAAATCTGGAATCTACACACTATTCCTAGACATAAAACTATTTTATGGAGAATTCTGAATAACTCCATTCCTCTCAGAAGTGAACTAGGTAAAAGAGGAGTGTTGTGCTCCCCACTGTGCCCTAGATGTGAAACTAAGATTGAGACAACAGACCATATTTTTATGCACTGCCCTAATATCTCCAAAATTTGGTTTAGGTCTAATCTTAACCTTAAAACTTTGGATCTACCCATACCAAGTTTCAGAGACTGGCTTATGCATTCCATTCTCACGCTCAAAGAAGATACGATAATACAGATAGCCTCTATAACTTATAACATTTGGCAAGCTCGTAATCAGAGCATATATGAACACATGTATAAACCTGAAGCAGACATAATACAGAGATCAGATCGTTGCGTTTCTGACTTTCTCCAAGCTCAGCTCAGCGACACGGTGGATAATCTGAATCATGACATCAGCTATTCCAATGCTCCTCACCAAAGCGTTGCTCGTCGTCAATGGCAACCACCTCCGCTGGGAATTTTTAAAGGCAACAGCGATGCTAACCTTCAACAAACTGGCTGGTGGGGCTTAGGTGCTATCATCATAAATGATTTGGGTCTTGTTATGGCAGCTGCAACCTGGCGCTTAAAAGGTTCAGAAGAGGTCATCACAGCAGAAGCCTTCACTATGCTTCAAATGCTTCGCCTTGCCCGAGACTGTGGTTTCAGACATATGGAATTTGATTCGGACAATGAAAAAATAGTCCATCTAGTTCAAAATGAGAAGAAAGAGAATATATCATACCTTGGGTTGATTTTATCTGAAATCAGGGTCCTCAAATCTTGTTTTGACACATGTCATATTAAGTATATCTCTAGGTCTTGTAATTTGGTGGCTCACAATATAGCCCAACTTGCCCATTCTAGCCTAGACACAATATGGTTAGAGGAGGTTCCTTTAGATGTTCAAGAGGTGTATTATCATGATCTTTTGATTAAATAAATTCAGTCTTTTATTGAAAAAAAAATGATATAAGTTTTTTTTTATATAGATATTAGTATTCATATGTATTGGGTATAGCCAATGGTGGCCTTGAGCACGGTTGATATAAGATATATATATATATATATATATATATATATATATATATATATATATATATATATATATATTATAAAATTGTATATTAATAGTTGGATAGATTGTAATTTTTAATACTAGTGCGTTTGGAAAAATGTCTTTTGTTTTATGTATTTGTACAAAAAGAAAAAACAAAAGAAGAAAATTCAAAAGAATCTATGAAAAAGAGATCAATAAATAATTATTATTTTTGATCTTCATGGTCTAATTTCAATATGGTAAATGAAGTAATTTATAATTTAATTTGTACATAAAATAATAGAACATTACAAAATTTATGTGATCATTTATATAAAAAAAATCAACTATTTGATAGATAAAATATACATAACATATAAATGTAACAAATGTTAAAATTTACGACCGTTTTGTATTTCTAATATATATAATATTCATTCTCACACGAAATGCATGATCCTAATAGTCATATTTAATACATTAAAAATGAGAGAAATATGAATCATTTGTATAATATATTGGTGGATCGTGTATGTAGTTGAGAGCGTTGTGTGCGATTAAAATACAACTCACACAATCATATGCGATGCAGAAATAAAGAATAAAATATATATTACTTGTAAGATATATAGGTGGTTCATGCATTTAGCTAACCGTGTTGTCTGTGATTGAAATACATGAATCCAAAAGTCATGCTTAATTCATGAGATGTGAGAAACTTAATTGTTTGTGATTTATGTAATATTTATTTTTTAATTTAAAATTAATGATATATTAACTTGCTTTGATATTTTCTTTAATTAACAATGCATACATTCACTAAGGTATGGTAAAAAAAAAAATACTTTCTTAATTGAATCAAGCAAGTTGTGAATCAATTCACAACAAAATTCAATATTTTAATGGTTGGTTTCTTAACAATATTTAAGTTGTTTAATATTTCTACTGTTCTATATCAACAAAAAAAAAATAATTGTTTATCGAACGGAACTTTATCTTATTTAGTTGGAAAAAATAAATTGGTGGTCATGACTTGTGTTGTTTGTTGCGATATTTCTTATATTTATCTGTATTTTACAAAGTTGAAGTGTTTTTCTTTAGAATAATGCTACTTATAACGAATTATATTTTCATGACACATCGAGTCATGTTTAATCCACCAACACAATTTTGTTGACTTTTCTATCTATCTACGACTTCCAAATAAATTCTAGCAAGGATTGTTTTTCATTGGTTGAATTCATTTTCATGATGAGTTTGTAGAAATTTACTTCGCTTTATATAACAATTTTTTATTAGGAATTTTCATCCTTTATTATAAAAGTTAGATTTGGTTGGCTACCATATTTGTCCTAACCCCTAACATTTTTCCCTCCTAAACATGTACTAATTGCTAATATAATCTCACCCGTTTAAACTCTATTTTCACACTTGATCACACCCGTTGATTCAAACTCTAAAAATGTTCTCTCATATAACTTAGTTAATGCAATTGAAGACGTATTAAATGCTAATCAAGTCGGTCAACAACCCCCTACACTAATTGCTAATCTAATATCACCCGTTCAAACTCTATTTTCACACTTGATCATACCCGTTGATTCAAACTCTGAAAATGTTCCCTCATATAACTTAGTTAATGCAATTGAAGACGTAATAAATGCTAATTAAATCGGTCAACAACCCCTTGCACTAATTGCTAATATAATCTCACCCGTTCAAACTTTATTTTCACACTTGATCACACTCGTTGATTCAAACCCTCAGTTGTAGATATCATATAGAAGCGAACATGTTTGCCCTAATTCACCCTAATTTGCCCTAATCCCTAGCATTTTTCTCTCCTAAACATATATTTATTGCTAATCTAATCTCACCCGTTGATTCAAACTCCTCATTTTCTCTCATATAACTTAGTTAATGCCAATTGAAAACAAATAACATACTTTTAGTGCAATTGAAGACGTAGTTAATGCTAATCAAGTCAGTCAACAACCCCCTACGTCTCAGCCGTAGATCCCATAACAACACCCTATGAGATTCTAACTACCCAATCGTCATCCTCTATGTACACATATAACTATGATTCAAACTCTCCATTCCACTCAATGTATACACGGGCGTTGACACCCTCCTTTGTTTGCAGTTTACATACAACTATAACAAATTCTATCAACGTATCATCAAACCTCTAACGGCTGAACATGATGTTGAAACCATGTTGGTGTTGCATTCCTTGAAAGGTTAGTAATCTGTTTATGTTGGATGCTTATTCTGCGTGTTCATTCGGACTTGAAAATAACTTTTTTCTTCTTCATGTTTTTACAGCTCCATTGGATCCAATTATGATCAAAATTGTCCATGCGAAGGTTGAGTCTGTCAAACAAAATTGAGATTGGTTGCGTGTAATTTGCATTTGTGCAATTTTGGTCATGTTGGCATTTTGCATCTGTTCAAATTGCAACTTTATTCAATGTTGCTGGATTGTTTTTATTTTGGTTACAAGTACTTTTAGTTATCATCTAATGCCTTTATGTTGATTGTTTTGTAATCCAAACTAAGTATTTTATCAATCCTCATGATTTCGTTTGTGTTATAATCGATTTACAATTGTTGCTACAGATCCAGTTTTCATTGTTACAAGCTGCAATAGCAAATACCGTATTATAAGTTAGTTTGGTAAGGGATGATGTTAAAAAGAAAAGGCATTCCTTTAGATTTCATCAAATACACTACTGAATTTTGACTTAGTGTGATATAAAGCCAATCAATCTCACTTTTCATCTCTATCATATAATTATAAGGGTTGGAACTTGATACAATACTTTTAAGGATTAGAACTTTATACAGTTACAGATGCATAGTGTGGAAACAAGCATATATAAACAAATGGATATTCGATTGATCTATTAATCACCAACTAATATGAGAAGCATATAAAATACATAATTAGAACAAAGTTCTTCTGACACTTATCAATGGATAAAAAATCATTTGCATGATAATTTCTAACGTGTACAATACTACTATGCAAGTAGCAAATGCCGTCACACCAATGAAATAGTGCAAAGTAGATTTAAATTGACAGTTTATTATGACATTAATTCTTATTGACCAAATTCTTATTGCCTAAGTGACTTTTACGTTTACTTATGAGATGCAGAATGAGTATTAATGTACTACCTCCGTCCCTTATTATAGGACCCTTTTAGAAAAAATATTTGTCTCTTTTTATAAGACCCTTTTGATATTTTCAAGTGTATTAATTATTTCTTTACAAAATTACCATTATTTACTCTAAATATTTTTTTGAAAAGCAATAAATTCTTTTTTCCTTTGATAAAAGAACAACAATAAGTTTATGTGGGAACTACCATTATAATGATATTCATGCTCTAATTCAAAATTAGAATCATCTCTTGATTGAGGCTGGCAACTGATTTATGTTATCATCGTGATCATAAGGATTAAAATAGATGTTTAAATCTATGTTAGGTGGTTCATGGCTTCCTATAATTTTTCATATTCAGTTTTCTATAAGTATATATACTCTTGTTTCATGTTCCTTGTGCTTAAAAATATGGCGTCAGAAATTTGCAAATAAGTAATTCCTAAAATTTTAAGTTTGGAGCCTTCAAAATTTAAATTTTGGGAAGAAAAAAAAAGAGTGATTTCAAATTTTTGTGGAAAAAAAAGAAAGTTTTTTCTATATTCACGTTCCAATTTTTGTGCCATGGTTATTCACGTTCCAATTTTTGTGCCATGACTTTAATTTGGTGCATTATTCAAGTAGTAGTGGGTAGTTAATATAGGAAAATAATGAACTGTGATTTCAATTATTAGAAGGGCAAACATGGAAAAAATATCATTTATCAACAAATTTAATACAATAATCAACTTTCTTAAAACCCGTGTTTTTTCTAAAAGGGCCCTATAATAAGGGACGGAGGTAGTAATTAATAAACGTGATGGAATTGACAACGTCACAATTAATAGGAGACAATCAGAATTATTAGCATTAATATCAAAATGTTAGTCTTCTAAGTTGTGCATCTGATATGGATATAGAATAAAGAAGAGTGTTCTCCGTGTAAAATGTCGTTTACCGTGAAATATTTCGTAACGTATGATGATAAATGTAAAACGTTAACAATAACTAGACTATGACCTTATCGATTTGTTATCATTATTTTAAATTAGGGCTAACTTAAACTTTGTCATGCTACTTTTATTGGTTACTATACATTCATTATGCTATAACTTCTTCGTTTATATTTCATTCGGTATCGCACGGATCAAAAGTCTAGTTTATATAATAACACTTCTGTTTTCAATATTTTGACCGATTTTCTTTTTCTTTTCAAATTGAGATGTCATTATTTTGTTGACCTAAGACACGAAATATCTCAAGGCCGGCATCGAATATAGCCATACAGATAACAAAATCATGCAAGTGTGAATTTACTTCGGGTTTTCCACATCCAGAATTATTATTCTTCCAGAAATGGCAGTGGCAAGTGCTGCTGCGAAATTAGGATCTCTTGTCAAAGAAGTAGCCATTTGCTGAACTAATAACTGCTGGATAGATGACTTATGGGAATCATCAACTACCAATTGTCTTGGCTGGACCAAGTCAAGCTTTGAAGCTTGAGCTGTACGCCAATTAATTGGTGAGGACGAGGATGCTGGAACTAAATTATATGTAGGGGTTGTTTCACTTTGGTTTGAACTAGTGAGTGACATTTCAGGTTGGTGATGTGCATGGTTGTGCTCTCCTTCGTATGTGGTCACTAATACATTTTGGTCTTCTACACTTCTTTGCACCTAATAATTAACATAAATGGGATTTCATTCAATTAGTCTTACTTCACGATGCATAAAGGTCAATGTATATTCCATCGATGTCAACATAAGCAACACAAAAAAAATAATATAACATTTTCTTTTGTGTAAAAAATAAACACAATAATAAAATTAAAAATAGAAATTAAATTAAATGATGTGAGTAAATTATTTCTCTTTTATATTTTATCATTTATGCATGTGTATCCAAATAAAATTTACTTAGGGTGTACATACGAAAGAGTTGCTCGTTTAATATGGACTCGGTCTAGAGGTAGATAATATGATTTTTAGTAAATTCTAATGATTTTTTTTATTCTCTATTTTTATTGTTATAATATTCATTTCTAATTAAAAATCGTGAATACTCACCTCTGGACTATTTTTTTAGAGGTCCATAAGACGCATTTTTTTTACATGTTAGTTCAACCAACAAGAATTTGAGTTTGAAATTTAAGAAAGGAAGTTCAAATCTGAAAGACATCTAAAATGATGATTGATATCATTTTTATTAAAAAATCTTTCCTTTCTCATTTTTTTATATAAGCACATTTCACTATTCCATTCTATGCTTGTAAGAAAAAACAACTACTTTCTTCAAAAAAAAAAAAAAAAACTACTTTCATTCTATTTAGTTTGTTTTTTTTTGGTACAGCATTCTATTTAGTTTAATAACGCAATTCTTAGAACCTCACAGTTAATTTTAGTGGCCCACCCTGACATTTTTTTCTGGCTCCACCACTGAAGGAAGTTGTAAGTTTTTGATAGATCGAATCATCACAAAAGTGGGGTCAGGGACCAAAACCCAAACGAGACATATTTGCAAGGATCAAAGACAACAATTTTTTTTACAGGGACTAAAACCAAAACGAGGCATATTTACAGGGACCAAAACCATATTTTAGCCTTATAACAATATTATCAGGCAAGCAAGACTCTTTTACTCTAGAGACTGAAGTTTGATATTTTTTTTTTGTGGTGGTCAGGGTTTGAATCTCACAGTTTGTATATATTATACATTGTCCCTACCAACTAAGCTAAACTCACGAGGACAGAGACCGAAGTTTGATTGAGTATGCACTTATCATCCAATCATTTAACATATAACATTTTTTATACTTAGTTATTTTTTTTCAATAAATTTAAATTTTGAATTAATTTTTTCTACAAGCTACCGCTACTTAGGCCCAGTTTGGATAAACAGATTATATAGATGCTTATGACATTAGGGCTTATAACATTAGAGCTCACATCATAAGCTCTTATACTTGATAAACTATTTATGGTTGGATATGTACACTAAAAAGTACTTACATAAATTGAAGTGTTTGAATCTGACATTACATAAACAATTATCGAAATTTTTGAATATTTTTAATTTAACAAAAAAAATCGAACCACAAAAATCAAAGATAAAAGACAAGTTAAGTTTGTTTTATTTATTCAGTTTCATTTTGTTACGTAACAAAAAAATAATAAAAATCTTCCTTAAAAAAAAAAATCTTAGTTATGTGTGTTACTTTGGTAACATAAGTATATAGCAATTTTGTTACTCATGCACCGCCAAAGATAACTAATATTATAATTAAAATATATGTTTGTTTCTAAAAACAAAAACAAAAAAATTAAAATATATGTTTTGAAAAAGTGGATCCAGAGAGAATCGAAGGAGGTTACATAAATTCATAAGCTCCTTGTTAAGCCGGAGGATAAGCTAAAAATTTAGACTTATTAAAATATGACATAAACAGCTTATGAAACTATGATAAACTATTTTTATTTATTTACCCAAACTTTTAAAAAAGCTTATGGAAGTAGATAAACCCATATAAACTCTAAATAAGCCAATCCAAACATGACCTTAATTAACTCGTACCCAGCTAAAAGTGTATAAAGAATTCTCCATTTTTTTTTAGGGGGGAATTTTCCTTATTTGGTTGACAATGTTTAATTTCAAGAATCATTTTAAAACTTGTTGTCCTAAATTCCACGAAACATTTTGATGACTTACTATTTTTTTATTTTTTTTGTTAACTTAATTAAGAGATTGGGACTACTACTTCTATTAATTAAATGGGAATTTCTATGGTACACTCACAATTTTGAGTGTACTGGTACTCTTGTTTCATAAAATATATAAATTAAAGACCACTTTAATGAAATAAAAAGGTATTTGTCAATATTTATATTTTAGAAAACATCATTTCATAAGAAAAACCATCATTTCATTGTTTATAAGGATCATATTACAAAATTTACATTTTGTCATAAAAAATAATCAATATTCATTGTTATGAGTAATAAAAATTCTTAAAAATTAAATTTTATTTCGTCGAAACTTTTGGTTTATAAAATTTAATTATCTTAGTTGTCAATGATAGAAAATAATTATTTTTCTTCAAAAAAACAACTCATTTATTATTAATTTTACGACTTGGTGTACCGATACATTCAAATTTATTGGGTGTACCATAGAATTTGCCTAATTAAATACGTTCTTCTTAAAAAAATAAAAATAAATACCTTCTTCTTCACAGGGCAGCCAGGAGCAAAGGAACACTTGAAGTAAGCCCTAGGAGAGGGGTTATCTCTAGTGACTTTCTGACCATATTTTCTCCACTGATATCCATCCTTCACATACTTCAATACCCAAAAAACAAATTCAACATCTCAGTTAGTATATACTAGCCAAAAACTATTATCTTTATTATATAGTTCCAAAAATTATATTAAAACAACAAATCTGTATGATTAAATTTGAAATTGTAGAACTTACTAAGCCGGTATTGGATGCATCTGTTTGCACAAGAACCTTGGAAACTTTTGGCGAGATTATGTTGTTGTGTTTGAATGTCTCCTCCTCAGTAGTAATGGTGCTGCTCTCAGCAATGGCATAGCCAAACCGATTGAAACAATTTTCAACGCTCTCGGCCTTTCTCTTCCGCGATATTGGTGATACTAATTCATTTTCAAAATTTGTTTGACTGAATTGACTCAAATGCTT
This sequence comes from Medicago truncatula, assembly GCF_003473485.1. Classification (NCBI taxonomy): domain Eukaryota; kingdom Viridiplantae; phylum Streptophyta; class Magnoliopsida; order Fabales; family Fabaceae; genus Medicago; species Medicago truncatula. Next base: position 52,379,385 of record NC_053044.1, read on the forward strand.
TTGCAAAGCAATATAATTGTTGCACATGTGGTTCAGTTTCTCGGTTAGCCTCTTATTCTCACTGCTTAGACGCTCCAACTCTTCAACCAAAACCTGATCAGCAACCTGAATTATCATAAGTTTATTTTTCAATATGTTATGTTATACTTAATTCAAGGAATGGAGAGATAAAATTAAGATTAAGTGTTGAGTATAATATAGTGCATGTGTATACTAACCGCAGCAACTGGTTTGTCCCGAGAAGGGATAACGTTGAGGTTAAGAGAAGTATCCACACATGTTGGTTCCATGTAGAAGAACTTGACACAGACAAAAATGGCTGAGGCAGTATTAACAAATTTAATTTATGCTCAATGCTTTGAATTACTTATGAGATAAAAATTATCCGAACATGGAAGTATATATATAGTAGCTTGTAATGTATAAAGTATAAGAGAGAAATGGGAAAAGGGTTTTGGGAGAATGTCTGCTGGGAAAGGAGGAGGAAAATGAGAGTGAGAAAGAAGTCGCAATTTCGTCCTTTCTAGGTTGTTTGTAGTTATTTATTCTATGTATGCAAGCAAGTTCAAGCGGAATAGACGCGCATTCAACAAAGACAAAAACAGAATAATACTAGTATTTTGTTTTAGGGGATAATTCTAGTATTTTTGTTTTCCTCATATAGTATTCATTTCAAAACAATTAAATAATGTTCTATTCAAGGTGAAAATCAAATTTGGTCACTCACATTAGTACCAACATTTGTATACGAGAACAAATTATTTTCTAATTCATTTTGATAGAAAGACTAAATAATGTTAGGGATTAGTTTGAGTTTGTTATTTATCATAAGCTAAATTGGTTCGTGAGAAAATTTTGAGGAAATGAGATGAGTCTTTACTCTTTTATTTGAGTAATTATTTATACACATTTTAATTTCTTTTGCTCAACCAAACACAAATTTTAAAATTGATCTATTTCCTCCCTTTTCTCTTCCTTCCCCATTAAAAATCCTCGTCCATTTTGTTAAGAACATGTCTTTTCAACATTGACTATAATATATTTTTTTAGTGTGAATATACGGAGATCGACCACTTTATATAAAATCATTTCTATGTAGAACCTATATTAATTTTACTAAATAAAATAGAGATTTTTTTTGGGAGATAAATAAAATAGAGTTTAAAAAGAGAGTATTTCTAATACAATTAGTTAAACAAATATCCTTAAATTCAACTCTCTCTAAACTTTTAGTATACTATCTATAAATTAGAAAAGAAATACTCCCTCCATCCCTTAATAAGTGACCTAGTTGATCCAATTACGCATACCAATGCGTAATTTTGAGTTTAAATATCTTGAATAATATATTGGAAAAAATTATGAAAATTTGATATTTTGAAAATACTCATTGAGACGAATCTAACGACATCTTATATGATATTATTTATCTTTGTATATTAGTAGAAAAATATGGTCAAAGTAAGTTAGGTAAAAATTGCACATTTTCAAACAGATCATTTATTGCGGGACGGAGGGAGTACCTCTTATGAAAAAGAATATCCAATTGTCAGTCTCATCCTTTGTGACGAAGAAAAGGGCAAGTTGATGAGTGTTTCCCATTGACCGCTATATCTCGTCGACTTCGTGATGGTTTGCATTAATAAGTAGTAGTTGCGTAGATTTCTTCCAAAGAGATGTTTCATCAATGATAAACTAACTTCTTGGTCTTCTTCATCATTGACTTGACTGTTCTCTTAACTAACGCAGTTTCTTTCTTGTGATTGTGAAAATATGGCTTGTGTTGGACTTTTGGTGATCTCTTTTTGTCGGAAAGCTGCTCAATCCCCACGGATTCCCAAATTGAAATTATACTAACACCAACACTTTATAAACCATTACCGGTAAAACTATTTACTAGAAGGGTAATTTTAACAAGTTTGATATCCAATTCAGTAATAGATTAATACTATGAAAAATCAATCTCACTTCACAATAACAATAATAATATTGTGATAACTTGGCTATGCAAAAATTATATCTTTTGAAAATAATACTTTTGTATTAAGCTACATTACTAATAACATCATTTATAAGATAAAGTTTTTTTTTTTTTGAATTTCTTATCAGTTGATCTTGAGACACTTATTAATATTCCTTTAATTAAAATATCAAACATTTCAATAAATATAATACAAACATTCTCAAAAAAAATACAATCATTAGTGGGGGCAATTGCCCCTCTAATTTCATGTGTGTAGATCCGTGAGACGGTGACAAGTCATTGTAGGTGAGTTGATATTTCAGGGTCCATCAAGATTAGAGTAAACTTTAAAGCTCAATGAACGCTTATATAAGCACTTATTCATCTACCAAATGACCATGTAAGTTAGTCAAATCTTTTAACTTTCTTTGACTAGACTCGTCCAGTGAACTACTACGCATTATGCTTAAGAGTAAAATGCATAATAACAATTTACACACAAAAATTAACCACTCAACCTTGATGATATGGGTTCGAGATCGTGACACTGCGAATACAATTTATACACAACAAATAATGATGACATCTCATCCAAATTCAAAGCACGTCTAGAACACGAAAAGACCACTAAACTTCAGGGGTTGTAGCATCGAACAATAACACTGAGAAGTTGGAGTTCATGCACACAAAATGGCAAACATATTTTTTTTACTAGAGCACATCCCTTTTACAAAAATTATTATTATAGACGGATAAAATGACAAAAATTATTGAAAACTCACGCACACAAATGGAGAAGTCGAATTTCTAACTTTGATTTAACATACTTATATGCAACAATATATATATTTTTGAAATATTATATACAACAATATTTTTACCAACTAAGTTTTTTTTTGAACAAACAAAAATGAAACCTATATAATAACAAACCGAAAACTCTCCGTAGTACAAGGTGTACCAAGGAGAGCCCAAAAAATTACAGATATACAAAGTCCAACAAAAACTTAGGCCAGACCCAAACAATCCAAAGGCCTTGACCACCACAAATCATAACCGAAAACAAAAACGATATTACTAGCTTTTAGCCAACACAAAGAGCGTCGCTTCACTTTATCCAACAACTGATCAATGGAACTACCTATATTAGTAAACAACCTTTGATTCCGATCATTCCAAATGATCCACGCACAAAGTAACCAAACAAGCTGCAAAAGAGAGCGTCGAGCCCGCACCCTTCCTGCTGAATGAGTAAACTGAAAGAAGTGCTCTGAAACCAATAAGGGGTCTGGACCTGAGGCACCAAGCCAAGACCGAACCCGAGACCACAAAGAACCATAATAATCACAATAGATGAATAAATGCTGAGAAGACTCCAAAGCGTCGCACCCTAACAAACAGCCCGCAACAGTGGCTGGAAGGATACCATAATGCACTAGATTTTGCCTTAAAGGCAAACAGTTCTTCAGCAACCTCCAAGCAAAAATAAAGACCTTAAGCGGAACATGAATGTGCCAAACCAAAGCATCAGCACCATCCACCTGAGGCCGATCCTGAGAAGTCAACAAATGATAGGCACTCCTGACTGTATAACCTGCAGAATGATCCAGCGCCCATCTCCATGTATCTTTCTCATTAGACTGCAAAGAAACATGACGAAGTAAAATAATACACTCCCCCAGCATCTCCTCCTCCCACACCTACAACCTCCGCCTCCATCTCCAACCCTCTCCCCCAACGCCCACCCACTAGAGAACATATGCGCAACCGAACAAGACTTATCTAAAGTAAGGTCAAAAAGGTGCCTGAAGCGCACACAAAACGGGACATCACCAACCCACACATCACGCCAAAATAAAGTATCTACCCCGTCTCCCACCATACGAGATACTCCCTCCTGAAACCAACCACCACCAGAAACCTCCACCCCATCCCTAATGTTAGCGATTTCTCACCACCACGCAGAACCACTCCAGCCCCCAACCTCCAACCTCCCATCCTCCTCACCATATCTCGCCACCAAAACCCTATACCATAAACTATTCCTCTCTACCAACAGCCGCCAACACCATTTACCTAACAATGCAATATTAAACTCCCTCAACCTCCGCACCCCCAAACCTCCAAACTCCCGCCGTGAACAAATAGTGGTCCAACTAACCCAAGAGAGTTTCCTAAGCACCTCACAACCCCCCCAAAAAAATTTAGAAAAAATAGAATCAAGGGAAGAAATTATACCTGACGGAGCCTTGAAGAAGGTAAGAGCATAGACAGGAAGAGAGGTCAAAATTAGGTGTGAGCATTAGGGTTGTTCATCAAAATAGGATATTAGGTGTGAGCATTAGGGTTAAAACAGTAAAATTATGCAATAAGGTTTAGGTTAAATTTAGAGCTTACGGGTTAACTTTAATATATAAGAAGATTAGATGATAGCATTAGGGTTGTTCATGAAAATAGGAGATTAGGTGTGAGCATTAGGGTTAAAACAGTAAAATTATGCAATAGGGTTTAGGTTAAAATTAGGGCTTACATGTTAACTTTAATATATAAGAAGATTAGGTGTGAGCATTAGGATTGTTCATGAAAATAAAAGATTAGGTGTGAGCATTAGGGTTAAAACAGTAAAATTATGCAATAGGGTTAGGTTAAAATTAGAGCTTACGGGTTAACTTTAATATATAAGAAGATAAGAAGATTAGGTGTGAGCATTAGGGTTGTTCATGAAAATAGGAGATTAGGTGTGAGCATTAGGATTAAAACAGTAAAATTATGCAATAGGATTTAGGTTAAAATTAGGACTTACGGGTTAACTTTAATATATAAGAAGATAAAACAAATAAATCAATTGTATTTATCTATATCTCTCTATATACATAGAGGGGCTATCAACCGTTAAATCTAACATTCCCTAAAAAAAAAAAAAACGTTAAATCTAACATAAGTTTTTTGACAAGAAATCTAACATAAGTTGTTGATACATATCGTGTGTGTATTGTAAACCACAATGTATAAAGTTCGGATGTTAATCATAAAAAACGATACACCAAGTTTTTGTGTAGTTTTTATATTTCAATTTTATATCCTTAGTTTATACTATACTATTTTATTTATAAAATCATTTTACGAAGACTACAAATCAATCTAGATAGTTAAAAATTTATAACTCTCGCATACACTATGCATCAACTACTTGCATTAGTTTCCATTGATATTATCATACGTCATGTAAGATATTTTTTTACAATCTTATTTTCTTCACCCAATAAAATAACTATTTTAAAAATAATTACGTAGAATTTTGTAAGTTGAATATTTTTATAGAGAAAAACAGGTTCTAGGAAACTTCAATAAAATACATGGTGCAATTGCAAATTTCTTTCTATAAAAAAACTCTTCCAGAAACATTATGGTGCGGCTGCTAGGCTAAATAAGAAAAGGAACACACGCGCAAATTGAAAGAAAATTGGTTTCATTTCATCATTGATGATATCATCATCAATCATAATTTCAAAGGATGGTTGACTGTTAATGGACCTTGACTTGAACTTTAGAACTTAGATTGGGCAACGTGGTTAAAGAAGCAAGTTCCAATTTAAGTTCTACATTTTGGATGTCCCAAATACTCAAACTTTGCGGCTCATTAACTAAATTATTTAGACGTAAGGCTTACTTACTTCTGTGATAAATTATTACTCATAGTTTGAAATTTTTCATTTCGTACATATCACTCTAATTGCCCAGTCTCACTAGACAATATATGAACAGGGAACTGATGTGAACTTCTATTTAATTATATTAGATTGTTTGATTGTATTAACGAGTGTTCAGTTAGAAGCTAACACAGGAAATAATTTATGATGCAACTTAATATATTAGATTTAGTCCATATGTAATAATGAGTTGCAATCTAATTTGTTTCTGTTAGGAAAATGTCATAAAATTGTGAGCGCGTTTGTCATAGTTTAAAAAAAAAAATATTTTTGAAATAACTTACTTTGTTTTTATTTTTTGATGGTCGGGATTCGAACCCCAGACATTACATATATCATGCATTGAATATAAACTATATAAAATGAATTCTTTTGATCCTTATTTTCTTTCTCCTAGAATTTTGTTTTACTTTTTTGAGAAGATGCTCTCAACAGTTTCTCATTTAAAATTGTTTTTAGATTTTTTTTTTTTAAAAAACTTGTAACAAAAGAATCCAATTTTTTTTTTCCAAATGAACGATCCAATAATTTTCTTTTTTTGAAGGAAGGATCAAATATTCTTAAAAGTGATTATTTTCTTAAAAAAGCTATAACAAACCGGCTCTAAAACAATTTTTTTTGTGCGATTCAAGCATCCTTTATGCGTGCAAGACATGCATTCTTATTCTTGAAAACAAAAAAAAAGAAGGTAAGATTGGATAAAAGAGGGTGTAGCAATAGAAAGGAGAGTGTAAATAGTATCCCCATACATGTTTTGATCTGGGCTGAGATTTAGTGAGCAAGGCCTGTTATTCAAGAGCCCAAGCCCATTTATCAGATCTGATTCCAGAACCAACCCTAACGAGACCAGAATCAAATTCAACACGAAGTGTCTCTGCGATTCTGAGAATCGAAGTGAAGTGAAGTAAAAGGGTTTTTGAGCTTTGAGCTCGAATTTGCAATCGAAAATGGACGAAGACGAAATTCTCGGTTACGTAACCGCATACTTGAAGAAGAAAGGGTTTAAACAAACCGAAAAAGTTTTCCAAGAAGAATTTCAACAAAACAAAACAAGTTCATCCTCCAATTCCATTCTCGAACCTGACATTGCCAATCACCTTCATGCATTCTCTCAGTAATTTTCCATTCTTCAACCTAATTTTTTCATTCAACGATTCTTCCTCTAATTCACGTAAATTCGTAATGTATTGTGTTTTGCAGGTTGGAGAATGGTCCTGCAAGGTATCATAATGGATATAGTAGATTAAGAACTTGGACTTATTCTTCATTGGATTTATATAAGGTAATTAATACACTGTTTAATTGCTTAATTTCATTTAATTTGTTTATTGAATCAAAATTATGTTTTAATTTTTGCTTTTTTTTCTTTTTCTTTTCAGCATGAGTTGCTTCGTGTGCTTTATCCGGTGTTTATCCATTGTTTTATGGACCTTGTAGCGAAAGGGCATATTCAAGAAGGTACAATAAGTTCATGTACACTTGCATAGTTTTATTGGAATGTTTGGTTTTGGATTGACTTATTTGTTCTTATCTACTTACATAACCACTTATGAGAATGTTTGATAGAATTCATGGAAATAGAATTTGACATATTCATAAGCTTTTTTCAGTTGATTTCCATAAGCTCTCCAAGATAGCTTAAGAAAACTTTTACCTTATACGAAAATAGTTTGATTTCTTGTAGTAATAACCTATATACAAGAACTTATATGATAGACACTTATGTTATAAGTGCTTAATTAATCTGTTTATCCGAACATGACCGAAATGTGAACCATCAGATGTGTTTTATAAAATCAAATATTTTGTTTTTGATGTCCTCAGCTCGAAATTTTTTCACTACTTTCCGCGAAGACCATGAATTGATGCACTTACGTGACATTCAAAAGTTGGAAGGAGTTCTTTCTCCTACTCATTTGAAGGTTAGTTTCTATCTAAAATCTTATTTTACTCTCTGAGCATCTTCTTGTTTTTTGGATAATCATTCATCAACAGTTTGTTTTGAATAATCCAACTATGTTCTTTTTACTTAGGAAATGGAGTTTGCTCATTCGCTAAGGCAAAGTAAATTCAACATAAAGATATGTGAGGTAATATCTTTATTCTTCTGAATCTGAATTAGTTTATTGACGAAGTTAGTTACAGGTTGTTAGAGCTAGTGTGTAGGATAACCAGTTTCTAAATAGACCTGATGCACACTGTAATGATTATGAATTCAGAAATGAAAGAATAACATTAGAGATTCATAGAGTTCTCTCAAGTGAATGTACCAAGTGTTCATCTTCTAACATACTCTACTGGATTAATTTCAGACGTCCTTCAGCAATTTAACTCCCGTTCCATGCTTTCTCTTCTGTGTTACATGAATCTGTTTTTTACCAATTTATATGATGCTTTTTATTTTGAGAGAATGTTTGGCTATTAGGATTTGTTCCATAATGATGTCACTTAACAGGCAGAACAATTTGTAGGCCTATTATGTGTCTGTCATGAAAGTTATCTATGATATATGATCTCAAGGGTTAGCCATCTGGGGCTTCAACCCTTACTTCAAATCACTCAATTCCTTGTTGGGTTGCCCTTGGACTCTCCTTTCCCATAATGCAATGCAAATGACTCTTCATATCCAGAGGCGGAGCCCCTCATGGGCCAAGGTGGGCCATGGCTCATCCCCAATTTTTTTCTTCTTATTATATATATATATTATGTTTTGTAATTATATGATGATTGTGTAGCATGCTGTAGTGGTTAAGAGCCTTTTTGCCAAGTCTTATGTGCTAGGTTCAACTCTTGCCAAAGCCATTTTCATTACTCTTTTATTTTCTTTTGTATAAAAAAAAGCATTCATAATTGTTAAAATAATCCTTTTTTTTTGTTACTTAATCCTTTCTTTCTTTAATAAAACATAACTCCTTTATTCAATTTAAAATAATCTTTTCCTTCCTTACTCTTATTTTTGGGTACAATTGTCTCTTTACTCTTTTATTTTATTTTATTTTTATACAAAGGAAACTTCAACTCTTTTTTTGTCAAAAAAATTCTCTTTCAAAACACATAACATATTTTTTATATAAAAGAGGACCTCAACCATCTTTTATAATGCATAACATATAACATAAATGTTAAAATATCCTTAAAAAACATGATATCATAAAAATATTTAATTGTATAAACATTATTTTTTAGGTAAAAAAAAAAAAAAAACTTCCCTAAAAAAAAAGGTAAAAAAAAATACTATATTCTTTATTAAATTAAAATATATTTCATTATTGTACTTGATTATAAGTATATTTTCTTATGTAATGATCTTTTTTACATTAATATATATGTCATGAGTTTTATTTTAATTTTTTTTTTACTCGGTCGTTTGATTCAATTCGATTTAATACCTATACATCTGTTTATTGAAGTCGAGTTATTTAATTCAGTCGTTAGGTTCAATGACCTAGTTGTTCGATCAATTATCTTGTACTTTATTAAGGTTGATAAACGGTTCAGATTTTAAAATATCGGTTTGAATTATATTCAACAAATAACAAATTTGTAGTCATTGGAACTAACCAATAATAAAATGTACTTGTAAGAAAATTAAGCTCCATCACTATTTATGGCCCACTCTAGACTTTTTTTCTAGCTCCGCCATCATATCAATGTGGTTTTCCATTTAGGGTCCGTTTTGTGCACATGATATTCAAGAGACATGATAGGATTAGAAAATGGTTAAGGATAGGATAGGATAGGATAGTGACATGATAGACACTTATCCTATCATGTGTTTGGTGTACACATGATAAGAAAGATGATTGAGAACAAAAAATTCATATCGTTTAATTAAAATTATGAGGAATTGAACTTTATTGAATATTTTGGAAATTGAATTGATTGGAATAAAAAAAAAACACAACATACTGCATGTCGAAATCATTATAAGGAATTGAATTGAAATAAAAAAAATTGAATTGAAGAAAGCAAAAAATTTAATTGAAGAGAAGAAGAACACGAAATGAAAACTAAGGATAAAAAAAGTTTAAATCATCAGCGAAAAATTGAATTGGATAGAAGAAGAAGATCACGAATTGAAGAGAAGAAGATCACAAATCGATGAGAAGAAGAAAATCAGGTTGAAAGCAACAACAGATCACGTTGGAGTGGAAATCAATTGGGAAGAAAATCTGTAAAAAAAATGAAAAAAGAAAAAAAACATGAAGAAAGGTAGAAGCAACGAGAGTCGAAGGAGGTATTGTGAAAATAGATGATACGCGTGTCTGATAATTTATGCTATCAGGTTGCTAACCCACCCAAAAGGCCAAAACTAAGGATAAAAATAACAAAGGAGAAGTAGGATAGGATTAAAAACAGGTTTAAATTATCTTCCTGTTGGTGCACCAAACAACGGATTGAAACAGGATATGATAGTCTTATCATATCCTGTCTTCCTATCCTATGCACCAAACAGCCCTTTAAGGTGTTATTATGGTCTACCTTTTTCAATGCTTACGGATCCAATCTGATGACTGTATAATCATGCTTGCACATGATACTGGACTGTATTAATCTGTTTATGTTTGTATTTGCCTCTTCACTTTCATCATTGCTGTGTTTACATTTTTCCGTGATGGAGGAAGCTGATAATTGTTATTGTTTTAATAGTATTCCTATGAGCTTCTTCTGCAACATCTACACAGTACTCAATCAACCACTATACTTGGTATAATCAACGAGCATATTAACTTCCAAGGTAGTTTTTTTCACTTTGAGCTGCATTTGTTCATTTAATCTTTTTGTTATTGCTCATACCTCATTTTTCTTTTTTACTTTTTATGTAATATAGTTACCTCTGGACAACCTAGCTTGATTTCTGATGATCCAGAGGCTGTTACCCTTACTGGCAGCAGCCAGGAAGCAGCAAACCAGACAAACCAGAAAGAAATACATTGGGGGGTGAGGCTATTATTATATCTTCAAATTTGAATAAGTTAGGAATTTTGATGCTGATGTTGTTTCTGTTAATTTGAATGTAGTTATTTAATTACTGGTAATGCTTTTTGATATATTTTTTTAATATTTATATATTTGAAAGATGAAACATCAAGTCCTATATATCAAGTTCTCAATTTAAACAATGTTATGAGTAAATTTTTTGCCGAATTCAGCAATACATTCTCAATGACTGGTTTAATTTGTGAACATGATAGCAAGGATATAAGAAGTTTATGAGTAAATTTTTTGCCGAATTCAGCAATACATTCTCAATGACTGGTTTAATTTGTGAACATGATATCAAGGATATAAGAAGTTTAATCAAAGATTTATCTATTCAAAACTCCTTTTTGACCAGCCTCAGTTCAACTTTTATCCTTTCATCCTCCATCTTCAACGTTACAAGTGGTCTAGTCTCGATGCATTGGGTTATTGGTGTACTCGTAGTCCCTCCCTCTGGAATGAATTATAAACAAAAATGATCAAATTAAGCATATTAAGAAAGATAGTTGTTCACATTTATTCTATGCAATCCCAATAAAAAATTAAGTCTGTTGCCTAAATTACCTTCCATGACTAATAAACTGGATAATTGGAAAAAATAAAAAAATAAAATAAAATTAGGGATATTTTAGAGATACTATCATTAAATATGAGAGAAGTTTGTTAACTTCTGCTTATTTTTTTCCGAAAGATTGAATTAATTTTGCTTATATCTCCTTGCCATGGATCAAATTTGGATTTTAACATCACCATTCTTGGTGTACAGTGTTAATTTCAACTGTTAATGGCTGTAGAGAAACAAAGACTGCATTTGTTGCTCTTCTAGCTTCAGAACTGCTCTTCATTATAGTTTTTGAATGAATGGCTTTGCTGATGTAAATTACTAATGACTGGTTCAATAGTTGCTTGAAGACTCGCTAGAAGAACGGTTGGAAAAGCCTGGGGCCTTACTTTCAGACTCTGAAAAGGGCGACGGGGAAGCAAAAGAGGGGGAGAATGACGAGAATAAGGTATATCTTTTTCAAAGTGCACCTCTGACTCTTTATATCCTTCCATATTTTTAAACGGTAACCTAGTCCTCGATATATTTTGAACCTAGGCATTTCTAGTAATGAATTTCAATTGAAGACATTTTTGCCATTTTAATTCTATAATCCATTATTTGAGTTTTTTTTTTTTTTTTGCTTTTAAATTATACATGTTTTTCTTTTAGAAAAGATCAATTGAAGTAGGAAAGCAAGGTGCTTCAAGCAAAAAGATGAAAAAGGATAGGGGTGGAACTGCAACAGGGAAAAGTGCAAAGCCTGAAGTTACAACTGTATCAGCAGCTCCTCGAGTTAAAGCAGAACTCCCCTTGCCCATAATGTATGCTCTTAAATCTAAATCTTTATTCTGAAACTACTTTAGGTATTAGCATTTTAGGTCACTTTTAATTACAAGCTAGTAAATTTTAACTTCATTCTGTTGATTTTAATAATGTTGCATTGTTGCAGCCCAACAGAGGTAGAACACTCCATCCTTGAAGATTTAAGGAACCGTGTACAACTTAGTAGTGTTGCACTGCCATCAGTTAGCTTTTATACTTTTATCAATACGCATAATGGGTAATGTCTACTACATATTTTTCAATATTATTTATTATGTTCGACTTCTTCCACTTAATGCTAATATTTTGGTCAACTCTCTCAGTTTAAGCTGTTCATCAATATCCCATGATGGATCATTGGTTGCTGGAGGATTTTCTGACTCATCACTAAAGGTCTTTTTAATATGCATTCCCCATCATCCATCTATCTCGAAGAATACCCTCTACCAATAGAGTTTTATCTTAGTTGATGATTGAATTTCTGATAATTTTTCCGATTGTATGCACAGGTTTGGGACATGGCAAAGCTTGGACAACAACCCTCCAGTTGTGAGTTTGAATTTGGTTATTTCTTTTGTTTAGACTAATCTATGACTCGTGCATTCTTTGATTGATAAACTTGGATGTGGTTGGAAATAAGTATAATGATTGAAAGACTATTTTTAATGTGCTTCACTGAACCAATATAGTTCAAACAATGCACTGAATGAATCAACTCGTTTATTAGTGAAAGATACTCTGATATTACTTTATATTTTATAAAACTTTGGCTTAAATATGTCATTAGTCCCTGCAAATATAGTGGTTTTGGGTTTTTGGTTTTAGTCGCCTACAACTTTTTTTGTTTGCATTTGATCCTTGCACAATAAAAAATCTTTGCTTTTCATCCCCAACGTTATTTGAACATTAAAAACATTTCTGAAACTAACGAAGGGACACATGTGCCAATATAAACGTGCCACTTGGATCCCATTTTATGATTTTTAATTTATTCTTGGCAGCTTTACAATTTAATAAATAGTTTTATTAATTAATACAAATAATATTAGATTTCCTCATTTTCTTCTTCGTGTTTACTTCATCCATTTCAGCATTTCCACCCTCCACTAAGTACTAACTAGTTTCTTCCTTTTTTTTTCAACAATCAAACAAACACAATTTCTGCAAAAAAGACTTATTCTGAACGTTAAAAAAAATGTTCTTGAGTTGTCGCATCATACTCGTGTTTGTTGATTCCACTCACAATACCGAAAACCGAAACCCTAATTTCCTCAATCCCCACCAAAAAGAATCTAAAACTTTTTCCCCAAAAAATCAAAGATAGCTGTGTTTTCATTTTTCCGTCGAACACTTTGGGTCGACAGCTTCTCGTCGGAAATGTTTGGAAATAAAACTGGTTCCTAAGGTTTGTTGCGACCTCATCATTGGTCGCCGGGAATGTCCATGGGTGGTGATAGTGTGTTTATTCGTGATGTTCCTTCAACGCTTGCGCTTTTGAAAATACTGATGTCCGTCAAATCGGCTCCAATCTGTAACTCTGCCAAAAATAAATTAATGTTTTTTTAAAATATTTGAATTAATTTAAAATCATAAAGTGGATCCACGTGGCACATTATTATTGGTCCAGTGTCTCTCTGTTACTCAGAATTTTTTTTAATGGTCAAATAATGTTTAGGGATGAAAAGCAAAGTTTTATATTGTGCAATGATCAAATCCAAAGAAAAATGTTGCAGGGACGAAAATAAAAAACCACTACATTTGCAGGACCAATGACATATTTAAGCCCAAAACTTTTCACTATATCATATATAAAGAGAGGGGCTGAAAGATACTTGGTATTTTTTTTTTTTGTTGTAGTTTAAGAATATAACACAGGCCAATATGGTCATTCTGTTTTCAAATGTTTGGGAAAAGATTTAAGGATAAGATCTTTGGGTTTCTTTCTTCTTGTGCTGGGTTATTTAGTACCCAAACATAAGTGATATTATTATAATTTATATGCAACGAATGGTAGTCATTTTCTTGCTGATATGCATACCAAAGAGGCTATTAATGCTAAAAAACACGGCTTTTGCTAAAACCTTGAAGCACCGGTGCATGTATAAAAGAATTTGATAGTTGTGTTGAACAAAGCCATCACTGAGTTTATGATAACTCATGCATTGCTTTTTATAATCGTCCTGTTATCAATTCTGCCATCCTCAGCTCTTTCACAGGGTGAGAATGATACGTCACAAAACGAACAGATGCTCGGAAAAAGTGGTGGGAAAAGACAGTATACACTGTTTCAAGGTCACTCAGGGCCTGTTTATGCAGCCTCTTTTTGTCCTGTTGGAGATTTTATACTTTCATCCTCAGCAGATTCAACAAGTATGCTTACTCATCTCGTTTGAATATTTGCCCGCAATGTTTCTTCTTTGCTTTTGGCATCGTATTTTTTTGTTTATTTCATACTGTAGTTTTAATTTTGGGTTTTAAATGTATTATGCAGTTCGTTTATGGAGCACAAAGCTTAATGCCAATCTTGTTTGCTACAAGGGCCACAATTATCCTGTTTGGGATGTTCAGGTAAATCATTTTTTCTGAAATTTTATTTTGATGATGAAATGTAGAATCGGCATGCCAAACACTTGAAGAAAATATTACTTTTAATAACATTTGATGTATTCAATTTTTCCACTTGCTTTGAACAAATAGAGCATGTGCATGTGTGCGAGTGCGAGTAAGATATTAATTGTTTTTACTACGCTCTCAATATGTCCTCATAATGTGATTCACATTATTTGTTGCATCTTTCTGTACATATACATTATTATGAATATGAGAGTAAATTCATTTAGCAACAACAAAGAAGTGTACAAAAGTATAGGAGTATTGGAGGTCCTTCTTAAATTAAAAGGAGAAAATATCCAACGTCAGAGAAAATAAGACATTGATTTTGCAAAGCTACCCATTCCCTCAAAGTATCTGTTTTTTTTTAAACCCACTTTATTTCTCTTTAGCCGGCTCTCTGTTTCTTTTTAGCCTAGAGAATCGACGTCTGTTAATGGCAAGATATTGTATGCACATATATTTTGGAAGGTTGTGTTTATTTCTTTTTCCTGGATGCAGTTTAGTCCCATGGGTCATTATTTTGCCAGCTCTTCACATGACAGAACTGCTAGGGTTTGGTCCATGGACAGGATACAACCCTTAAGAATAATGGCGGGACACTTGTCTGATGTTGATGTGAGTTATTATTAATCAATGCTTTCTCTTGTTCTAATTTTCTCCAGAATATGTTCTCGACAGGGTTTATATGTTTTCCTAGCTCATTTGATTTTGTATTTAGATCTGGTGATTTAAGAATGCGTGCCTGTTTTATACTCTTAATTAGTGCGTCCAATGGCATGCCAACTGCAACTACATCGCAACTGGTTCCAGTGACAAAACAGTTCGACTATGGGATGTGCAGAGTGGAGAGTGTGTCCGGGTTTTTGTTGGTCACAGGGGTATGATCTTGTCTTTGTCAATGTCTCCTGATGGTCGCTATATGGCGTCTGGTGATGAAGATGGCACAATCATGATGTGGGACCTCTCTAGTGGCCGCTGTGTCACGCCTTTGGTCGGGCACACGTCATGTGTCTGGTCACTTGCTTTCAGGTGATACTCTACCTCAATCAAAATATATTAACTCATACTTGTGGGAACTATAGGTCTTTGCGGTTGCTATCGTGCTTTAACTAATGCTATTCATAATTATTGGATGTATCAGTTCTGAAGGTTCTATTCTAGCATCTGGTTCTGCTGATTGCACTGTAAAATTATGGGATGTAAATACGAGCACCAAAGTTTCTAGGACAGAAGAGAAGTAAGTTTGTCTAACATGGCAAAATATACAGATTTTTGTTCTTATATTATTACTAATTAATTATTCTTTCGGCAGAAATGGGAATGCTAACAGACTCAGATCGTTGAAGACCCTACCAACGAAATCCACTCCTGTGAACACTTTGCGGGTAAATGTACAGTATTGTATGATTATATGTTTATCCGTGGATATTGTCGATAATCTTATGATTTGATGTTTGTATTCTGTTTTTGGAAGCAGTTTTCTCGAAGGAATCTTCTTTTTGCAGCTGGAGCTCTTGCAAAAAATGCTTAATATATTCTGAGGATGCCAAGTTGGATAAAAATGTTAAATCATGTACACATTTTATACAGGATTTTTTTAATGTAAATTTTGTAATCACATTTTTGTTGTCCATCTAATTTATATACCTGTAGAATGTAGTGTTAAACTACTGAGCGGAGATTAAGATCATATTCTTGCTACTTCAAAAGCCAAGTATAGGTTATATTGTTAAAACCAAAAGATTAAAACGAACTTGTGCATAAATTAGCTGGTGTGCTTTTGAGAATCCAATTTGCATCCGGGAACATTGAAGTATATTATCAACGCTTGTTTCACGTAATGCTTTTTCTTTGAATTGAGTTTACCTAATATTTGAAAAGAAAGACATTAATGGTATAATTATAAGACCCTTTTGAGAATTTTTTGTCCCTTTTTATAAGACCCTTGCTTTTTTTGTCCCTTTGTTGTTTCATGTAAGTTGCTAAGGGTCTGTTTGGGAAACCCAAAAAAAGAGCTTTTAGCTTATAGCTTATAAGCTCGTTTGACAAAAAAATCTGTTTGGTAACACTTTTTTACCATGAGCTTATAGCTTATTTCACGAGCTTATAAGCTATTTTTCAGAAGCTATTCCAAGTAGCGTTTGAGCTTATAGCTTCTCACTTTTTCTTCCAATTTTATCCTTATTATTTCATTTAAATTGTATTTTTATCCATTATGATTTTTATAATAAGCTACGTAATAAAGACTACTATCCCTTTATTCCAATTTTTGTATATATATCAGCTGGCCTTTTTTTTTTTTTTGAAAAAATATATACCTTCGCTATTTTTACCAAACACTTCAGTTAGTTTATCAGCTAAAAACTATCAGCTAGTTTATCAGCTATCCGCTATTTTTACCAAACAGTGTCTAAGTATCCACATTAGAACATTTCTCTAATTCATTACAATTTGTCATTTTCAACACCTATTAGAAACATTAACAGTATAATTTCTGAATTAATTTATGCGACTTCATTAAAGAAAAAAAATTGATGTCTGAATACAAATCTCCGTACATTCTAGTGAATCACTCATTTGAAACAGCAGCTTCATAATATATTTATCATCCTTCAAATAAGATCACAAATAGCAATTAATTTCAGATTATAACGAATAATAATAATACGCACCATTCGTAAAAATAAAAAATCTCAGACAAACTGAGCATATCCACTTGACCAACAAAAAAAACTGGAGTGTGATCATTTAGAAGATTGAGAATTCATAGCCAAGTACTAGTTACGATTTAATGATTTTATAATTTCTTTGAGGAAATGATTTATAATTTTGTATGTATATGAGTTTAACCGTGAATGTATAATCTCTCAAAAAAAAACGTGAATATATAAATCTTTATTTTCTTTTGTCAAAAAATATTTATTTTCTATTAAAGGTGTAGTTTGAAAAATAATTTTAATATTGAGAATTCAGAAAGAAAGAAAGAAAAAACTCAATCACTTAGAGCCTGTTTGAAACACTTCCCAAAAACACTTTTTTAGTTTTTAAAAACTTGAAAATTAAAAACTTTTTTGCTAAACTATTTTTTAAAATTTTTTGAAACTGTTTTGAATTTTTTAATTTTGGGGACTAAAACAAAAACATGTAAAATGATAACTATTGTAAGAAGAGGACTTGTATATTTCAAAAGCTAAAAAGAAAAACTATTTCAAAGAGACTGTTAGTAATGTATCAAGGCTTTGCTTGGATGGGAAATAATTAGAGAGAGACAACAGTTAATGAACCCCCTGATTAGGAAAGAAAATGCGAGAAACTTGCTTTATCTTTTTTTTTTGACAAAAGAAATATGCTTTATTTTTTTTTTTTGGTGGTGGTCGGAGTTTGAACCCTGATCTTGCATATATTATGCATTGTCCATTGCAACTGAGATAAGCTCACGAGTACGAAAACATGCTTTATCTTTGTTACTCGATTTATACCACCCAATGTACCCAAATTATTTTTTCACAAGAATGTCACTCCATTATCCTCCACCTTAATGTATTGACTGTATATTTTATATGTACAATTAATAACGGTAATACCCATAAAAAAACAACGGCCATGCCATAAAAACAAATAGTAGTGTTATTTGAACATCAATTTGCTTGACAACTAAATGAACAATCATATTTTTACAAAGAAAAATATGTATTGGCACAAATATCAAAGTAATAGAGAGAGAAAGTAAAAATGTAATATGAGTATGAGAGAGAAAATTGTACAAAAGTTGTTAGAAAATGGTTGTACAAATATCATTTCTCAAAAACAAACGCCTAAGTTCTCGATTAATAAAATTTTATGTTGAACTTAACTAAAAATAATTTACATTTTGTCAAAAAATAATATACTCATTTTGACAATCCAATAACGATTAGATAAGATGACACAAGTTTCTTCTATTTTAATTAAAATTTTGGATTCGAATTCAGTCTTATACATGCAGCAACGACAAAACTCGAGTTTGCCAACCATTTGAATTCCACAAAACTCAAAAGATTAGTCTTCGCAGTTGCATGCGAAAGATACCCTATTTATACTAAAAAAACTCATTTGATAGAATATCTTAGCAGTAAATAGAGGTGGTGGTGGGTGTCTCTTCCCTTTGGGAATTACTTCCCCTCCCATTAAAAAATATCTCGGTAATTTTAAAAGTGCATTCATGAATACATAATGTCTTAGCAGTAACTAGAGGTGGTTGCTGGATGCCTCTTGTCTTGGAGAATTACATCTCCCCCCTTAAAAATCTCTCACAATTTCAAAAGTGCGCCCATGAATAAAATAAACTATACCTCCTTGTAGTGACATTTTTACAACTCCTTTATATTTAAGTCTCAAAATACAAAATTTAGGATTTGAAACGTATTTCCTTAAAAAAAAAAAAAAAAAAAAGGATTTGAAACGTATTATTCTTCCTACAAGCAAGAATACTAACCACTTAACCAATTTCATATAAATAGTTTATCATATTTATACATTTTTGAATTTATTTTAGCCCTCACACATAATTATGTCAAGCTCCCATCTCTTGTGCCATCAAGGTACGTTTATAGAATACAAAGGTAAAAAAAAAACTTCTAAATTCTGAAAAAATGGAATGAAGAATTTTCTTGTAGAGGGAAAGAAATAATTGCTCCAGTAATTATAATATAAATAGTAAAAGAAATTGATGATTTTGATTGGTATTAACTCAACATAGATATATTTATCCACTTTTTATTGATGGGTAATATAGTTTTTTTTTTTTGAAAGAATTGATGGGTAATATAGTTGTCACTTAATATTATTCCTTTAAACTAGAAATTCATTGCAAGTTACTTATTTTAAAGAGAAATGATATTTGTACAACCACTTTGTGACAACTTCTTGACAATTTTTTCTCTCATATTCACATTATGTTTTTATTCCCTCTCTTTCTTTTTCTCTCTCCATTGTTTTTGACCAATGAAAATTGAGAAAAAAGAAGTTATCATATAAATTGTTTCAAATGATTGTTCAAATATCACCGCTCTATTTTAAATGAATCAAATCTCTCTCTTCTTTGTCAATATCTTCTGCCAGAAAAAAAGTTGTAAGCTATATTTACTCGATGCAGTTTTAGGCAATAAATTAACAGGATTTCACTACCCTCACGAAAGAAGAATTGTCAAGATAAATAGGCTTAAATGCTCTTTTTGTCCCTTAATTATTTAATTGATATCGCTTTGGTCCCTTAACTAAAAAAAGATTGTTTGAGGATTTTAAGTTTTTTTTTAGTCTCGTTTTGGTCCCTTCTGTTAGGTTTCCGTTGTTTTAATAAAAAACGTTAAGTGTGGACACGTGTCACCTTGTCATTGGCTCTGAGTTTTTTTTTACGAAAAAAATAAATATTTTTTTTATTAAAAAAAAAATTATTTTTTTTAAATATAAATATTTTATTTTTTTGTAAAAAATTCCCAGAACCAATGACAAAGTGACACATGTCACTTTGTCATTGGCTTTAGGATTTTTTTTTTAAAAATAATATATATTTTAAAAAAAATAATTTTAAAAAAAAACTCAGAGCCAATGAGAAGGTGCCACGTGTCCAGGAGTTAACTTTTTTTAAAACCCTAACGGAAACCTAACAGAAGGGACCAAAATGAGACTAAAAAAAAACTTAAAATCCTCAAATAATCTTTTTTTTAGTTAAGGGACCAAAGTGATACCAATTAAATAGTTAAGGGACCAAAAGAGCATTTAAGCCAAATAAATATATAAGGAGAGAAAAAAGAAAAAAAATGAAAAGGGCAATATAAAGAAGTGCTAATACATGACCATTAAACTTTGATGAATTCCACATGTTTAGATATGTGGTAACAAATTCAAAGCAAAGACATCTTTTCAAATTACTACCAAGTAACACACCACATGCCACAAGGAAACTAGCGAAGGTACTATACATATATAAAAGTTACTCACATCACATAACTAACATAAATGTAACATAATCTCAATATTCCCACTGAAAAGTGTTGTCAAAAACCTGGTTTTTGTTCATGCCTTTTCTTCCTTTAGCATTTTGAATCATCAGTATACATTTGTTTTCTATTCAATAACTAATTGAACAACAAGTAAAACACAGTTCAATTATTAAGCAAAATACAAACTGCACAATCTGTAACTTATTAAGCAATCTGCACAATTTGCACAATTATTAAGCAAACACAGTCCTTATTTAGGATGAATCCTACATTCTGTGCCGCTGTTATTTGATACATTCCCTTCTGCAACTTGAATACTACAACTCCTGATAATTATTAATAATTCATAATAATAAGAAGAATAAAGTTTAAATTCACTGCAAATTGCATATCAAGGACAACAATGAAAGATGATGTCCGTGGACCAAGAGTCCACGACAATAAAAGCAAAAAATTTGTTCTATCAACTTCAACTTTATGCTTTATTTCTAACTAACTTCCATTTTAGGCCTAATATCTCTAAAATGCGACCTGTTGGAAAATGTCTAATCTAGAACATTTGAAAATAAACATCAGGCTGATGAAGTTTTCATTATGCATGGAATTTGTGCTCTACTATAACCATTTGCCTCTCAGCTACCTTAGAGTGTGTTTGGATGGAAGAATGTTTTGAGGGAATGTATTGTTTTGAGAGAATTCAAATACTTTGGGGTGAATTCCATTGTTTGGATAATAATTTGAAGCATTTTCAAAATGATGGAAATTTATGAAGTATTTTGTTCAAGTTAAATTTAGAGAATTTCAAATGACACCTAAAAGCTAAGAATTTCAAATTTCTTCATTGTTGTTATTTTTCATATTTTCCATTTTGGTCCTCAAATTTTCCAAAAATTTCAAACTGACCTTGGTCCCTCAATTTTTTCAAAAATTATAATTTGACCCCTCAATTTTTTGAAATTTACCTTTTGACTCCTAATTTCAATTTTCAAATTTGACCCAAAAAAATTAAAATTTATAAAAGTTGCCTAAAAATGATGACAGTGAATTTTTTTTTATTATTTCATCCAAACAAAAGAATTGAGAAATGAAAGTAATTTAATTGAATCATTTAAATTGCCTAGAATTCTAAATTCTTTAAAATTTTTCAATTACCTCATCCAAACATACTCTTAGTTCTCGACAGTATTTTTGCAAGTTTGATTTTGGAAGGAGCATTTTGTAGGACTAAGTCTATATTTTGATATTTTTAAAAATTAAAATTAAAGAGCAACATGGTATATATGCTCGTGTATTTTTTTCAATTTTCTAAAAATATCTATTATATATCAAAATATAGACTACCCTAAAATCCAACTTGCAAACAGACACTCGAGAAGGTCCTGCTTGCGAGTTTTTTTTTTTTTCTTCTCCTTTTTTTCTCTCTAAAATATCAAATATATATTAAAATATAAATAAACATAGCCCTCCAATCCTCTATCCAAAAACTATCTCGCAAACATATCCTAAATCTTGTGTTCTTCCCCCAAATAATAAACTCTAAATAAATTTTGTGCACCTTATATGTCGTGTGGACAAAAAAAAAAGCTCAGAGGCTAAACATATGTCAAAATAAACCATATTTGACAATTCAATAGGATTTCCATTACGAAATAATAATAAATGAATATGGTTGGTTTTACTCGGTTAAGACATAGATAGTATAATTTGAACATGACCTGCTGAGATTAGAAAAGATCCAGCACAACCCTCCAGCAAAAATCGTAAGATGTTTGAATTAAAAGATAAAGCAGGCATGTAATTAATTAGTCACCAATTAGTTACTAGATAATATAAAGGCAAAAGCAAAAGAAGGTTCAATTTAAGCCCTTATAATCAAAGGCAAATAAGGAAACTATAAGACAACATAAGACCATCTCCATAAAAGTACCAAAAGGTACTCCAACCTACAAGGTTGCATCCTAAAGATCATCAATCTCAACTAAATCTTTAGAAACTATTATACCCTAAAAACACATCAAGCAAGGGAACAAAACATCATTCATATATAATACACACAATAATTCCTCAAACTCTAGGCTAGCTTAAAGCACCAAATGTCATATCAATGATTCCTCTCTTTACCTCGAGGTCCCAAAGAAATGAAAAACAAAAAGAAATAAAATATCTCGACTAATGCTTTGTTTCTTTTTGCGGTGCACTAAGCATAGACGCACGTTCTGCCCAAAGCCACTATTTTGAGCTTCTTAAAAATCACGGTAGTTGAGCATTGGGATGTGATATTTATGCTTCCACCGTAGAACCAAACAACCACTAAATAAATTGATGCATGATGTTTCTCACCCCTAAGCATAAAATAAACAATGTCCCCCCTTTTTCCTAGCCAAAGACCATTTTCCAGGACATAAATTTAATCTGTCAAAGACTTCTGATACCGTAGCCACCATACCTAAACAATATAGTCTTATTCATTGCATCCCAAACAGACCAAAACATAGCATGCAAATTTACGACTCCAACGCTTTCCCCTTACCCCTTGAGATGCAAAAATGAAAATAATTTGGTCCAACCCCTAGGCACTACACTGACTTCCCAAGCCACATGCCAAACTGAGAAGGAAATTACATGCTTATTGAGTATAATTAAACTTGTTTCCACTGTTATCAAACTAAAACAACATTACATGTTTGATGAGCAATAACCTGTAAAAACAAATGAAACTTATTCGTAAACAAAATGTTTTTCTTTGAAAATTTAATGAAAGGGATGTACTATATTAAGGAAAACTTCTCCTAAGTAAATATCCATGGCATGATGGCATGATGTTTTTCATTAAATGCTTGAATAATTAATTGAAAGACAAACAATAAATACGAAGGGAAATCCACAGATCTTACCTTCGCAGACAATTTATATGCATATATAGGAATTGCAAAAATTATGAATAAGATTTCCATTCCTGAATCATTTTGACAGCCTGCTATACAAACTAATAGGACGTTCATTTCACTGTTTCCAAACAAAGCTTATTATCATTTTTTGGGCGTAATTAGCTTATTTATCATATGCATGTTTTTCTGTATAAAACAGCATTTCATTGTTGATGGTTCAAATCAATTTACCATAATTGAATTTCATGTAAGAAAACTTATAAATAAAGTAGTAATCTAAAACTATAGCTCTCTTATATGTCTTGTGCATGTAGAAGCGAGTATCAATATAATTTAGCCGTTTCAAAAAATAAATATAAAACTAAAGGAATATTCAACAAATACTAAAACCAAGAACAAAGGGGGGGGGGGGGGGGGGGGGGGGGGGGGGAAACTAAACTAAAAAAAGATCACAAACTTAACCAATCAACAAGGTGGACTCCACATCCGAAAAGAAGACAGATTTATTGAGATAGGTAAAGGGAGGGTTACACAACCCATTATGTAAAAAGTACAAGGAGATTCCAATGACTTATACATGCATAAACCATTTTGAAGAGGAGGATTTTATTTGATCCATCAATTGCTCTAAATTGACTACCTTATTGAGAAAATAGCACATTTCTACGATTTCTGGATCATCCACACCCGAGTTGAGATCCTCTCCATTTAAACTCTTCTCTATTTCATCCATTTACAAAGATAAAAATACAAAAAATCTTGAAAATAATTAATGATGGTGAGACTCATTTAATGATAGGATCCACCACCTATTTTATGTGTCTTTATCTTTAATAATGGTAATCTCCATTTAATTTTATAAATGGAGAGGATCTCAACTCATCCACACCCAAAGTCGTTTTTGAGATTTTGGAGAGCCTAGAACAAGCCTACAATTTAGGCTCTAACTAATAAGTATATATAAAAGTTTAATTCCCAAAGTTTGAAAAAAATATTGTTTGAAGATGAAGTTTTATTACGTTAAGAAATAATTTGATAAAACATCAAACTTCATAAAAAAAAACATTGAATATTTATTTAATATCAAAATGTCCATTCGAGCATTTGTATATGCAGAGTCACTAATAATTGTGTCTATATTAATATGCTCTATCATATATAAAATTACTAGATCATCAAACTTTTATTGTCCCGTTGACGGCCTCAAATAATTTTTCAATAATTTTAATTTTGAAAAACTTCTTTCTGCAGATGCAATAAACATTGAAAAAGTTCAATAGCTCAGTAAAACATTGAAATATTTGGATAACAATATGCAAGCTTTGACAATCTAAAAAAATTCAAATGTTAACACATTTAACAAAGATATTTGCAACACTGTCATTCAGGAAAAAAAAATCATTTGCATTAACATACAACACCTCCCTTTAGAAGAGTCTCCTTGCAAAAAAAGAGTCCTTGTTAAAATTCATCGGATTCTTTACCAAAAAATGTTCTCAAAAAAGAGGCCTCTCTTCCAAGTGAGCGTACAAGTGACCTCCCATCAATATTTGAGATGTTTGTTGATTTGAAGTACCAAAAGACAAGCAAACAAATAAATTTTTGGAAAATGCTAACCAGTGTCAAGGAAACCAAATACGGTGAAACTTGTGAGCATGATTGTGGTCTATGCTTAAGTCTTGACAATAGTTCCATCATACCTAGTTATATTGGAACACTGTAAATCCATAATTACGAGTCGATTCTTTGGTCATTTCTATAAACTTGCCTCCTGCACTAGTTTTGGCAACCATTCCTTCTTTCTTAAAGTTACCAGGTTTCCATACCACGACCAAAAGAGAAACATACAATTTTAATTATGGTACACAAGGATTATACGAAGTAAAGAACTTAGATTCCCCCAATATGGTATCATTAGCACATGAATCAACAATCCAACAGTGACTAAGAGCGACATTAAGGAGGGAAGACTTTAAAAATAACCTTTCTAGACTATGAAGCAAGCAAAAGGTTTGAGACAAAGACTTTGTTTGGGAGATTGGAGGGGAGGGGAGGATTTTGGGGTAGGAAATTTAGGGGAAATGGAGAAATTTTTTACAATTTTTGAAAGAGTATTTTTTTAGAAAATGATAAAGTGCGTAATTGTTATTATTGATATATTTTAAATTTTGAGAATATTATAACATAAATTAAATCTAAAGAATTCATATAAGCTTTTTAAAACCCCCAAAACCATCATCTAGTATAATTTTAAAGGTCATCGTCACAAAATATGCAATGCAGTGCATTCAAATAATGAATGAAAAAGCCCAACAATAGAAAACAATTACGACCCAAATTGCATTGAAGAAGCAAAAATCTTCAAAAAACAGCAAAGTCGACTACTTTATTTTATTCGAAAGCAAAATCCATAAACTGAGTGCTCGTGATACCATGTTGAAATTACTGTGGCAAAACTAAATAGATATTCTAATAGAGAGAGTTATACTTTTATAGGAGAAATGCATAATGTGAACTCCTAAAATTAAGCAATGACATCAACAATAAACAAAAATAAAATAAAATTGTTCTTACCAATAAATTGGAAAAATTATGATATTAAAAACACCCCCATTTAATATAGATATTTTCAACAACAACAAGAGTTAATATTAGAAAGGAAACATAACGGATATACTAACATAAAATACAAGAGATCAATGTCATCACAATCTATCTAGATACAACTCATCTAGAACTCGTCACTTGAAAGAAATTTAACTCTTTCTAGAGAAGATACAATCATTCCAATAAATTCCCCGACACAACACAATCAAGAGAATAGAATAGTTAGATCAGCTGGGAGAACTAAGACCATCCCAGCCAGCGAAATCCCGCATATAATTAAAATCTACTAAGCAAAATCACACAAAGGGATAGATGCAATGAAGTTCGAAAGGACCCCCCATGGTACACGCTGAAGTTTGAGACAAGATATAACACACCTGGTCTAAATCCTATCAAAGAGAAGTTGTCAAGAGAAAAGGCTAACCTTAGTTGTGGTAGGATTCCAAATATGCTAGATAGAAAACAAAGGATTCTTCCTCCACAAGATTCTTCTGGGTGTAAGTGTTGCCTTGCAAGCAATGAACAAGTAGATTTTACCTACAAGATTCCTCAACTTATTTATATTAGAACTAATTGCCTTGCATAGCAAATTACATTTTTGGAACATTAAAAAATATGATACAGAACATAATGGAATATGATCCAATGCATTTTATCCCATTTCAGATGATACACTTTTTATTGTGTCAATAATCGTTTTTGGGTTCAATATAGGGTTAAACTAGTTTTTTATTTTTTTTATTTTTAAGAGGCGTTAAAACTAGTTATTTTCTTCGTGCCAGCATAAAAATATCCCAACAATGAAGTGGTTTTTTGGGGCAGCAAATAATGGAATCATGATTCATCTCATTCCAATGCATCCCCCTCTCCATTAGATATCTAAAATACACTTGATTTTTCTATTTCGATGGCAGTGTATCTTTTATATCTTTCAAAGGAAATAAATTTGAATATTAGGATAGCTAGCTGATAAAGAAAAACTCCAAAATCCAAGTGGCGTCGGCTACATGGATTAAATTACGTCATAGTGTTCTATCATAAATCATATTTGGATCCAACTCATTGACCTTTATAAGTTCTTTTTAATGATTTCTCTTATAGTTTTCCTAGGTCTTCCTCTACTTCTTTTGACCCGACTCTCCTCCATCTGATCTACTCTTCTTACGACAACATCTGCGGGTCTTTCTCTTTACATGCCCAAATCATCTAAGTTTATTTTCTACCAACTTTTCTACTATAGGTGTCATTCTTAATCCTATCTCATCCAATCTTACCGCTCATCCAACGCAACATCCTCATCTCCGCACACTTACTTGTTTCTTGTGTTGGATCTTAAACGCCCAACACTCCGTAACATACAACATTCCGTACCTTACAAAATCTTTTTTTTTAATATCAAACTTTATTGGATAATGCTAACTTGTGCCCTGCCATAACTTAAGGAATCAAATGTAGAATTTTTATTTTTTTTTGAAATTGTACATTCAATGTTTTAAAAGTTTCAAAAGTTATCTTTTCAATATAAAATTTATTACTTAATTCTATTTTAAATTCTTTAACTTGTGTCCTAAGGGCACAAATTAGCATGACTCTTATTTGAATTTGATAATTGCAAAACCTTTGCATTTTTTGTGTGCAGTGTGTGGCCCCTTGTATTTAATATAAATTGTTCCGGACCAGCTAAGAGTCAATAAGCTAAGGACCAACCACGACAAAGGCACATGTTAAGTTCTGTGTGGGAACACCGCACTAGAACACGTCTGGGTCCATTTGAGCCGCTAAACCCCTCTCTAACCGCCTTCTACATAGGCGCCACATTTTACGGAGGCAGTTATTCTCCTACACGCCTATATAAGGGTGATGTAACGTCACCCCCAAGGCACAATTAACTTTTACCCCATTTCGCACATATCCACCTCATTTTCATACTAACTTGAGCGTGAGAGTGCTAACGAGTTTGCAGGCACAATTCTCCTCCGCCGTGAATTCCACAACGAAGGATCAACATCCACCGCAACGAAACGCTCAGCACAACTATACTCTTTTCTAGATCTTCATTGGACAGATCATAAATCCTTAGATTAATCTAATCCAACTATATGAACACTTTCAGCTATTACAATATCCAATAGATTTGGCAGGAGGAGAAATGGGGAATTTGAGATTATTAAAGACTTTCTATAGATTGATGCAAACTACCCAAATCTTACCATTACTCTAATAATCATATTGAATTGCAAATGGTTTGTATTAAAATTAAAATGATGTTTTATAATATTAACATATAGACATGCACATATGGACATAACCGGATATAATCACTTCCTTATTAACCTTCAAAATAATTGGAAGAAAATTGCCAGAAGAAGCCACTGTATACAGATGTGATAGTTAGCTGCCCCGCTATGACATATGATTTGATTTTATGACGATGCAACTGGAGTGTGCAATAAATGTACATTATTAAGGCACAAAAGGAACATGCATGGTGTTATAATTCCATCTGCATCAAACTCAGACACAAAAATCAGGTCAAAGGTAAAACATATATCACAAACAAGATCGTTTTTCCATATCAGATCACACTATTCAGATGAAATAGAAAAAATGTATAAGTCAAAAAATATCAGTTGATAGTTTACTTTATCATATAAACCCTACCGTCAATAGTAAAATACCCATTTGAAATTCCAGCTGAACAAGAAATCGGAATCTGTAGCAAAACCTGAATAAGCACCACATAACATGAAAGTGAACCACGTTAGAATTATCAAGAATCATATAAAATATGGAAGGGGCTAAATATGAAATCAGTATCATGAATATGATAACGGTGAGAGGAATGTTTTAACAGGACCGTCCTATATAACGTGAATCTTCCTAAGTTGTTATGCTACATATGCTAATAATCTATAATTTACTTTCATCAACCAAGAAAATTCTAGAGTGTGTTTTCATCAAAAGAAACGCTTTCTGTTTTTTAATAATAATGATGATAACAAACTAATATTAAACTGAATCATTGGATTTGGTGATGACTAAAATATAATAGTAATATAATCTATTGGATAACCTAAATTCAAACAGTATATTGAATATTAAAAAAACACATAAACGCCAAATTAAGTAACACTGTTACTTTATACAACCTGTTGTAGTAGGGAGTAGCGGTGATCTTGCATTTTCCATCAAATATATTGAGAGAGAGAGAGAAGGGTTGAGGTTGGAGGTGATGAATAGGAACAGAACCAGAATGAAAGCAATTTCATGTGGTAATGGAATTTGACAGAAAGATGAGTGAGCACGCAAAGGCAACGATAT
This sequence comes from Medicago truncatula, assembly GCF_003473485.1. Lineage (NCBI taxonomy): Eukaryota > Viridiplantae > Streptophyta > Magnoliopsida > Fabales > Fabaceae > Medicago > Medicago truncatula. Next base: position 52,408,817 of record NC_053044.1, read on the forward strand.
ACATCTATACCGAGTGTCTATGTGCTCACTCTCTTCTGTCAATTTCTATGTTCCAATGATGAGCAAAAACAAGATGGTTATATGAACAGCACAATAAAGAAAGCCAAAACTGGAAACTATGTGGAGTGAAGAAAATAACCAAAAGGAGACACAATTAAGGATTGAATCAAATCTGAAGGAAAAGGTAAAGGTAGGAATGTGTCCATTAATGGAAGAAAAACAAAAATGTGGATCTATACGGACATATTAGGGTTTGGTTCCAAAGAAAGAGAAAAGGAAAGATAAAATGAAAAGCACAGATATTATAAGAAAAAAATCACACAAGTGCAGGTCCAAATTCAACAAAAGCCTACTCTCTCTCTCTCTCTCTCCTTTTCTCTTTTCATGTCATTGATTTAAGTGTGGTGCCGTGATTAGACTGCTGAGAGAGAGAGAGAGAGAGAGAGAAGTTGTCTTGTTGTGTTCTGTGTCGATTTGTATCACAGTCATGCAAAACATGGCGATGATGCCAGATCACTCAATCTCTGAAACAGAATCAAAGCAAAGAAGGAAAATGGAGGAGATGAAGGAAGAAGCAGCCTTTACAGTTTTTTGTCCATTCCACTGACTCAAATAAATAGTGAAACATAACACACCAAATCACTTTCTTAAACATAATTCATCACTAATTGATGTGCATTATTTATTATGCTTATATATAATCACCACGTCGCTCTCATTCTCTCTTTTTGAATAAGTCAAGTCAACTATGAATACAGTTAATGAGTGAGTGCTCCTTTCCTTTTCTTTTGGAGAATGAATGAGTATTATTGAGTGGGGGGGGCGGAGTAGGTATACGAAGAAGGAGGATTTCACGGCTATAGTTACGTGAGTGAGTCACATTCAATTGTAACCGTTGATGGAGAGGAGGATTTCATGCCCCGTTGCCATTAGATCTGTAACATTTGTTATATATGGGACCATATACAATACATGAATGAACATACATGCGGATGCTGTTGTGTTTATTGGGAGTGGTACCACAGAACACGTTAAAATTCAAAAGTAACTAACCCTCTCATTTCCAAAACAACATGGGGACGATGTTGTTTATTGCCGTTGATAAACATGAGGTGGTTAATTTCATCGCTGTGTTGTGTTGTGTTGTGTTGTGTTATGTTATGTTGTGGCTACTCACCGTGCCACACGTTAACAGTAGTAAACTAACCCTCTCCTTTCATTCATTTTGGCTACTTCTGCATTGAATTCAGCTATCTACCATATGATTCCATCCTTGTTGTTGGTTTAACATAACAAAACAATGAAAAATGAGTTTGTACCACTTTTTTATTTTGATTATACACATAGGTTATTTAATTAACCTAAAAAATTATTTTTACTTATAAGAATGACCATATATCAAAGGTGTAATCTATAATGTGCAAACGATATACACATACATGTATAAATTAGGATCCATCTCTAAAGTCTACACATACATATGGTTTTTATGCTGTGTTTGTTACAATCATATCTTATTCATGTTAAAGTGTATTTTTTTTAAGTAATTTATTCTTAGAAATATTTTTAAAATATATTAAATTTAAAATTTAAAACAAAAAATAAAACAGTTGAAATAATATAGGAGTGGGAAGTTATGGGTTGTTATCCCTTATTCCAGTGGAAATAAAATATTTTCATCATTTAACATGGGAATAAAAAGTGGGAAAGTTTTCCACAAATTTTAGCTCAATTGATAAAATGTTGTTAGGTCGGATGTTATGAGCAGAGTTTGAACCCCGGCACCTCCACTTATATGTGAGTTTATTTATGGCATGTTTGGTAGCACGGTAGAATTGAGAAAAGGACGGAAGGAAATCACGGCAACGCTAAAGCTTCAAAACCCAACTTCACAATTTTGAGGATTGGAGTGAATTGGGAAGCGATATTTTAACGTGATATGGTTTCAAAATCATATCCAAACACACGCTTGGAATAATTCTAACATTTCATCTATCTACTAAAAGAAAAAAAGTGGCAAAGTTCTTAACCAACAAAAAAAAATGAAAAAGTTATGTGTAAATTATATTCTTATGAATAAAAAGTATATCTAAACATAATTTATGAAAACTTAAAACAAACATGAAAATCAAGGATTTCCAATATCATATTCTTAAAAGTAAATTTTGTAATCCATGAAGCAAACAACCCCTTAAACTCCTAAGGCACAATAGTTTGACAGTCAACAAGGATTCTGATTTAATCAAAATCGTTCAATTACATATGAAATATGAATTAAATTAAATCGTATTTGATTAATTAATTATCACCCTCAATTATTTAATTGAATAAATATAATTAAATTAAATCTTATTTAATTCTAGCCCAAATATTTTTTGTGTTCAATGATCAGAGACATTACGTTTTACATGTAAGAGTTGGTTTCGAACTTCTCACTTGGTCACCTCAAAATGGTGGATTTTAATTATTAAACTATTTGAAAAAAATCAATGAATACTTAAAAATAATTTATTATTTATAATTAATAATTGTGCCAAAAATCAGAAGAAAAACAATTATTAACACTGTCCATATAATTTTTTTTAAAGAACTGTCCATATTGACCCAATAGAAAAAACATTATCCATGTAAAAGTACGTAAATGTACTTAATTTAAGTAAAATTATTGAAGGTTTTGTGGTAATATTACGATGAGATGTGTACCTGTACGACGTGCACCCGAAAAGGAAAGGTTAGCATTTGAAAAGGAATTGTTGGCCTTTGGAGTAAAATTGAGGTTCCGTCCATTTATTGTTAATATCATAGCAGACACCGACACGAGCAGGGACCGTTTTTTCGTACACTGTACCCACTTTTTTTATTTTTCTTTCTTTCTTTTCTATCTTTATATTTGTGTTTCACCTTTGGTAAAAATAAATAAATTTGTTTTACATATTGAACCCTAATCCTACTAGCTTTTTATTGCCCAAATGATGTCATGGATGATGCATCCCTTTAAATTATTTTAGACATAATTACATTCATGACTTCATAACTTAATTGCATATAATAATTTATCTTTGTTTTAAGGAAATTTGGTTATCTATCATTTTTTTTACAATATTTAGATCATACACTCATGCTTTTATATGGACTTTCTAGCTTTAAATCTATGATTTTTTTTTAAAATAACATATATTTATGGTCGAGAACTCCCACAGATAGAGAATCGTATAGATTTGAAGCTTGAAATTTGCATTCAAACACGAGGGAGATATATTACCTTATTCAAAAACAATAGAGAATGTTTATGAGAGCTATATATCTTTTTATAAGAAAAATTTAGGGTGACGGGATGGTCTCTCCAAAGATACCTGAAGGACTTGAATCTAGAATCTTTCAAATTCAAGGATTGTCTTTTAACTATTAGATCGAACTCTTTAAGTTATGAATAATATATATTTAATCTTTAGACAGTTAGTATAACAATATGAAAAAAAATCCTTTAAAAAATGTGAAAATAATTTAAAGAATTTATCAAAATTTATAAAACCCTCAAACATCGCCTTTCAGTGCAATTTGTAATTTTTTTCAAATTGAAGAACTTTGTATATCATATAGAAAAATAAAGTCTTTAAAGTCTTTCCTTCCAAAGTCCTTCATTCCTTTTCCTTACCATGTCCTTTTATTTTATGTCATCTCCTCCTAAACTTCCAAACAAACCATATAGTTTATGTTCATACACTATAGTTTAATTTGATAGCCCATCTAAGTTTTTTTTTTCTAACTTCGTCACAGTGATCTCCTTATATTTCTCCGTCATTTAATATTATGTATTAAAATTATTTAAATCAAGTAACTTATGATATTATAAGATATCCAACTTTTATCTCTAAGCTATGCATAGCGGGTCGGTCCCATACCCAGAGAAAAAGAAATAGTTGTTTTAAGCAGTCGACAACTAACATAGAACTTTATCGAATCTCTATGATAAATACGTGATAAAAAATTAATATTTTTATATTTTTTAATAAAAGTTTCTTAATTTTTTTTAAATGTTAATACGATTGAACCAAACAAACTTGTTCTTAATTGGTAGAATTGGTTTGGTTTCGTAATTTTTTTTTTATAAAAACTAGGGAAACTGAACTTATCATCTTTTATTTTTTGTGATTCATTTTCTCTCAAAAACAAAACCTACACTTTTAGTTGCAGCTGATTTATCATCTTAATTAAAAAATATCTTTTTATGTAAAAAAATATATTATATTCAAACATTTATTGTCCTGGCAATATAACCAAAGCTTAGGCACATGTTGAGCCAAAACTTAGGAGTATTAAAGATTACTTTCATATATATTCTTTCATGGAAAAAGCTTGTTGGTGCGGCATGTTAGTGCACGAAAACCTACGAAAAATATTAGTATTTGGATATGTTTGAGATTGTAAGGTACCGTTTGACCTGGTTTTTTTTTTTCAGCTTCTCTACATTTTTAAGCAGAAGTTAGGTCAAACTCAATATCAATAAAGTACCTTAAAAAAAAGTATTTTTTTAGAATGCATAAAATTTAATGGAATGAGCTTTAACCAAAAATTGTTTAATGTTACTTCAAAAAACTACTTCTCCGTAATTTATTTCACGCAGGCAACATTTTCTTTTATTTTTTAATATTATATTTTAATTTGTTTTTTTCTTCCATTTAATTTTTTTTAATCGGTTCATATAATTTTTTTTAAAGAAGATCAATTTAATTTTATTATCTATTTTTGAAGAATTTTATTATTTTTATCACTTATATATTTAATTTTAATATCGTTTAATTATCACAACCTCACAAATATTTTTATTCATGCTGTTATTCAATGACACCAAATATTTTTATTCCCTTTCTTCAACCTCACAAATATATACACACACATTAGTGTTTAGAGTAATATTTTATGTCTGTATGTTTATTTTTTTGTTACGCTAATGCGTATAATTTTTTTAATGTTGCGTAATGCGTACAATTATTATTTTTATAAAATTTTTATTTTAATTAAAAGTACAAGTATATATGCCTAAAAAAATTATACTTATATATATTTTACACATTTATATTGTAACAAACTATGCATATCTTTTTCTTATTAAAAAATCTAAATATATCTTTCTCAATGACATCAACAATGTAACAAATATAATATCATATAATATAAATTTCTATCTTTTTAAATGAGACCAAAAATATGGTATTTTTATAACAAAATTTGTTATACAGTATAATTGAAAGAAAAAAAAACAAACTATTATCTAGCTTAGCTCAGTTGATATAGACAATGCATAAATATATGCAAAGTCGCGGGTTCGAACCCCGGTCACAACTAAAAAAATAATAAATTCAAAGTTTTGTATAATATTTTGTCAAACAACTTTTAACTTAAAAATAACTTTAGAAAAAAATAATAAAGAAATCAAACAGCTTTAGCCTTTTTCTTAAAGAGCTTTATTTTAACTTTGTTTTAAAGTAGCTTTTAGACCGAAAAAAATCTGGCGAAACGATACCAAATCATGTTGACTTTCATTTATTTGAAAAATATAATAACACTAGCCACCTGCATATCGTGTGCCAGTCGCGTTGCAAATTTTCGCATTGTATAGCAATTCTCTTTCTTTCATACACAAAACGTTATTTCCTTTTTTCTCTTTTTTATTTTTTTTTGGGTGAAACTAAGGCCTTAAAAAGGGTGGGAGAGGTGCACTCTTTTCCACCTATACAGGTGGAGTTATCTTTCTCTTACATTTTTCAAATCATAAGACAAGCACAGTCGGTATTTTTTTTTTGGTACAAAAAGGGACACAGTCGGTATTCTTTCTTTCATTTTTTTTAAATAAGCACAGTTTAAATTCTTTTCATCAATATAAAGGAAAAATTGTGCTTCCATAAATGCGGTTTGCTGTTAATTAATTTATCAAAATTAGTATTTCTTGCTTTCACCATAAATTTTTGTGTCTCTCAAAATCCAAAACATGTACACTCTAGATCGACTATTAAAAAGGTTAATTATTAATATAGTTTTATCTTTTTAGAGGAATTTAATTGTTATAGTGCTGGACAAAGGAAAAAATGGAGAGGATCCTTGCTCCCTTAGTAGAACTAACAGTGATCAGTGATCACTTAATAATCATTAATCAAATATTATGCCTTCAGCGTGAGGACAAAAGTGAAGTCAGGTTTGCTATATGAAGTTATGAACCATATCCACACTTGGTTTTTAGCGTCTGCTATAATGGTACACAAAGTAACTTCACTTTGCAGTAAAGTTTGACCAAAATAAAGGAGGAAAAGTAAAATAAAGGTTGCTTCGATCATTAACATGCCAAAATAAAGAAGTGCTGTAACATTTCAATAATTAAAAAGAAAATATAAATAAATATCTTTAATAATAATAATCTTGATAAATTAACGGTATTAGACTATCTACAATGGCGGGTGATTCATCTATGTAGCATCATGTTAAAAGACACCCCTATGATGGAGTATAATATATGAGTGATTATGGAAGCACCCTCTCTTCATTTTTCATGGGTTCCATTTAATAAATTTTAATAAAATAAATAATTTTTGTTGAATTGTAATGATATAAAATTATTTGTATGACCTATTTAATAATTTCTTTTGAGGTGCTGAGTTGGAGAAAATGAGTGCTTATTAAGTATTACCGTAAAATGAACAATGTAGATATATAAAATTAATTTAAGCACCAAATTTAAGATAGAATGGTCTTATATTTTATATATTATCATCATTAATAATAGTACAAACTAAAATACTCCTTCCGTTCCAAATTGTATTACGTTTTGGCTATTTCACACGTATTAAGAAATGTAATTAATATTGTGTGGGGAAGATAAATTATGAGTTGTTTTACAAAATTATCCTTAATAAATTGTATGGAAAAGATAAATGAAATAATTGAAAGAAGATAGAGTAATTAATAGTGAAGGATATAATAGGAAAAGTAACATTAATATTTCATTGGTATTGTAAAGCGACATATAATTTATGACAAATTTTTTTTCCTAAACGACATACAATTTGGGATGGAGGGAGTATAATGATTTGAGAGTAATCGTACATTATTAATTGGAAGAAATAATTATGAAAGGGAATTAATATTAAATCACTCATCCTCCTTTTTTTGCCAAAACTTATTTCCAAGGTAGGTTATTCTTTACTGAATCAACCGCCTCGTCCACCATTAGAAACTTGGAGGAGAAAATGAAGGCATTCCTAGCTTTCAAAATAACCCAAGTAATTGTGTGTCATATCAGTAACAATCCTATCAACTCATGCCCTTGATTGAATTTAAAACAAAAGGCTTGAAGCAGTTGAAACGGATCCTACCGCATTATTAATATACTCCCTCCGTTTCAAAATACATATCTATTTTGGAGAAATTGCTAACCAATAAATCAAATAATTTTTATAATAATCTTAACCATTTATTATTTCATTCTATTTATCTCTCTTTACAATAAATATATAAGGATATTATTGACAAGACAATAATTAATGTTGCATTGAAACTTAAAAATGATAAATATTATGAAATAAAATTATTCTCTAAAATAGATAAGTAATATGAATCGGAGAGAATATTTCCCAATCAAAAACATAAGGAGGAGGAAAGACATTAGTGACAAAGAAAGCTATCTTTTAGTTACAGTCCCTGATGGAAAGACATGCAATAAAACACAATAAACCTGTTCTTTTTGTTTCTAGGCAATCATGTGAGATAAATGTTTTGCAAGTTTATTTTCACAATTAGAATAAGTGTTACCATTAATCCTCTCAAAAGAAAATCTTATCAATAAATCAAATGAGATATGATGTAACATATATTGATCAAATTGCGAAAAACAAATGTATACATGGTGCAATACTATTTTATTTATGCACCATAGACTTGACCTCGTTTTATATACATATGTTGAGTTCCGGAATCTTGCTTCTTTTAGTATAATGTGTTGGCGTATTATTTACTTCTTATGTCTGCAAATATAATATCTATTTGAAAAAACATTTCATACTAAGTAGAGTTTAATAAAAGTGCACCAACATATGCCGATCTAAAATAAAATATTTTTTTATCTCAACAATCAATGAGAACTCTGTCACATAAATCCACTTTATAACCTCAATTTAAAAATAACCGTAAAATATCAAGTTGCTTACCTCCTCTAGATGTTTTAATAACCTTATCACTAGCACCATTACTAAACATATTTAAGTACAATTTTTCTCTCTCAATTCTTCCCTTAGCTCCAATTTCCTCTTCCAAATTCCAATTCACCTCTCACTCACCCAAGCCATTAGAACTTGGGTAACTTTGCATTTGAAATTGAAGTATTCAGGAAAATCACAACCAGTATCAACATATAAAAGTTAATTACCACCTCCAGGTGTTTAAATCCCCTACCATTAGTACCATATATTTTATTACACTTTCTCTTCCCTCACAATATTTCCCTTCCAATTACTCATCTTAAACGGCCAGTTCATGCCTCTTCCATTCTCACCTAACTCTCCCTGCCATAAAAACTTCGAAAAACTCTCGTTTGAAATTAAAATATTCAGGAAAATCACAAATAGCATCAATATATAAAGCTACGTACCACCTCCAGATGTTTTAACATTAAAGTAGCTTAGTGTATTCCAGAGCAATTTGAGGGAATACAAAAAAACTAAAGCAACCCCGGAAAGTAATATAGCTCTGATACACATATATTGACAAACCTTGTACATGATGTAACCAAATAAACCGCACAAATATTGGGTTACTCCCCAAGTTAGTGCCGTCAACTTTAACAGCTCCTACCTCGTCAATTAAGCTCAAGGCGGTACCAAACAATAAAACACCACATCTCAATCACAATAATATACACACTCGATATAAATGAAAATGAATTGGGTGGCCAGTAAACATCTGCCAGTATTGAAAACTAGAGCCGAAGCATTCATTCAATGAAGGTTGCTAACCAAATGATTTTAGCTGTTTTCAAAAATCCATCCATCTAGTCTAGAAACAATGGAAAAAAAGAACTAAAAATATTACCCTACTAACCCAAAAAACTAGTAAACGAGTCTAAGGATAACAATGCTAGCATAACAACAATGAGCTGATCACGGAAAACTATTAGCAGATACCTAATAAACAGCTCTAGATTCACCAGAGAACACGGGCCAGGGAAAGAATGTCCAAATGTTGTAAGAAAGCGCACTGATAAGCAGAAGGCAAGCAACTAGATAAGGAAAAATCAAGGAATAAAATTATTCCTTCTAGCTTCTCTGACGCTTCTTTCCATTCATGGCATCACCTGATGTCTTGCCTTTTGTATCTTCTACCTCCTCGCTTGCAGAAACATCTGATTCAGAGTCATCATCCTCCAAGTCTTTTTTCTTCAATGAATTAGATTTCCCCTTGCCACCACTGTCGACAGTGGACTTTTCAACACCTTTTGGGGGCTTTCCCTCAGAAGCATCAGTCTTTGGGGTTTTTTGTTTGGTTATTCCACTCTTTGGGGTTTCCTGCTTAGACTTGACTGAGGGTTTTGGCATGATAGTGTCATCATCCTTTCTTTTGCTTGTCTTGGAACCACCAATGTTCTTGGATTTACCGGTCATTGTCTGTGTAGCAGATTTACTGCTACCACTTTTAGGAGTGCTGTCCTTAAACTTTCTGCTAACTTCATCCTCAGAATCACTAACAGTCCTGGATTCGTTCGATTTGTATCCACCCGTAGACTTCTGACCAAACTTCAGTACACCCTTTGATTTACTTGATCCTGATGCTCCACCACTACAAAATCGAAGGAGGAAAAAAATGATAATAAACAACGGTGTCAACAAAAAAATGACACTAAATAAAGTATTAAATCATTTTTATACTTGCAAGATAATAAATTCATTTGCTTTATTTAATACTTTTTCTATTTAACACAATGAGAATGCTTTGAGAAAATATAATGAGTTTAATAACTAAACACCGACAGCTTAAGATGTACAATCGTATTGTACTATCCTCTAAAACTGCACAAACAACCTCCTAATATAATACAGTATGATGTTGGAATATAATGAAATATGATTGAAATTATATGTAAAAACAATTTTTTAACACGAATATGTAAAAACGTATTTACTCCATCAATACATTGTCATTGAATTCATATTATATAACTTAAAACTTTAATAAACATGTAAAAGTAAAAAAGCAAAATTGTGCAAAAACTAATTAAGCCACCTAATAGCATTGCTTCTAGCTGTTCCCTTTGATTTATTAACCCAATTTCTCCCCCACGACAAATCCAAGTAGAAAATTTAACATATCAGAAAAAAGGGGGTTCAGAAAAGTTGATATATTGATATTGACAAACCTGGAAGAAAGACCTGGCATTCCTTGCTTAGTTGGTTCATCGGAACTTGGTTTTGTTTTCTTCCTTGCAGGCCTGAATAGGGTCAAAGAACAATACACCATAAATAAGAACAAATTAAGAAACGGCAAGAAAAGCAGACCATATTGGCCACAAGACACATTCAATTAAGCTCCATATAATAAAGGAGGAACATGAAACACACACACACAAAATGCAAACAAAATAATTTAGGATAGTTTTCTGACGATGTAGTAAAATGATTGATCTATAAAAACCGCTAAAATTTTAACAACAAAAGACACTAATGCTATGCAACACGTACATTTCAATGGAAGCATCAAGACTGCCACGATCACTTCCTTCTTCCTGCCCACAGAAATAATTGTCATTAATTTAGACAGAGAAAGATTATGGTGTAATATAGGTATAGACCAACCTCATCTGCATCTGAATCAGCTTCAATGACGTTCCACTTTTCCCTGGCAAGATTTAATACTTCAACTTCACCATCGTCATAAACCACCTAAAATAGAAAAAACAAGCATCAGAAGATAACAAGTGCATTTGTATAAGCTTTTAAAAAATGCTGTTATGCTATAGCATTCTTTTTCATTATGCCAACCTTTCTAGTTTCTAGCTAATAAGAAAGCACAAAAAAAATCTTCAGTTGGGGTTTATTCTTTTTTGGGAAAAACTTCTCCGATTATACACATTTTATAGTTTAAAAGCACTGCTTGCTTGAGGGGGGGAACAACAATGGAGCCCAGGATTTCAAATCTAGCATGTTATATTTTAATACCATTTAAAGTTATATCTTAAATATACACCCTAAAGTAGACTGTAGACACACACATTCGCGCTTTTAAATAAGAAATTCATTGGAAGAAATAGTCAGAGTGGGACAATAACTATCCAAAGGGGAAGAAATAATCAGAATCCATACAATAGACTATAAAGAAAAGAAGGGGAGAGTGTAGGAATGACTTAATAAACAGCCAAGTCACCTTGTGTTTCTTTTTGCGAGAATCAAAAGATTCAATGACACCTTTGTAAAACCTGCAAACATTCATATATTTGTCAAAAGGGATAATATATTTATATTCTACAAAATGAAAAGGCAAACTAAGAGCAAGAATAGAATATGCATGAGCAAACTTAAAAGTCCAAAAAAACAGGATATGACATTCCTTCATTTAGTTTAAATATCCTCTCCCACAATTCCACATCAATGTTTTCTCACAGTAAAGTTTACAGAATATTGCAGTTTACAAACAGTAATTTGGTGTGTAACTACGATAGTCAATATGTCGTTGTTTAACATATCATAATTGTTTACAGAAGACAACTATTGCAGTTTACAATATAGGCCAGGAAGCAAACTCTAGAAGTCAAACCATGAAGACCATGATAACATCGCCAAAAAGGTCTACACAATGATTACATATAATTGTTATCAACGAAATAGAAATGTGATGAAATCACACAAAACATTAGGCACACAATGCAACATCATATCAGGTTAGGAGGTCTAAAAATAGGTGATCCATATACCAAACATCTTGCGCAACCATGTATGGAAAAACTAGATATTTACAATTTTACATGTAAATGCCACACAGTATATAACACTCCCTGGACCCTTGTTAGCCAAAATCTCTTAGACAGCATGTCAAAAATTCAGAAATGGTAATGCAGAGTACTTACTGACGATCCTTCGGCCACCATACTTCAAGTCTTACACCGACAAGGTTTTGATCATGTTCCATGATATCAGACTCCTGATAGCAGCAAGACAATTAGCGATCAAAATGACAAGAAAAATAAAGTTCTGTAATTGCTAACTAGGAAGACCAGACATATCTACAGAAAGAATTCTCCAAAAGAAAATGTACCCTAAATCCTAATGAACACATCATGAAGATTTCATATTATTGTTAGAAATTAAGTGTAAATGCCAAACAAGAGATACACACATTTTTTCTTCCCGAGGCGTGTTTCCTCTTTCCATTTGTCATGGTAGTCTCCTCTAACTTTTCATCTTCAGATGATTTGATATCAGACCTTGGAGAAGAAACCATTTCCTATATTAACAAAAAACAATTATTCCATCAATAATTTCTTTTTAAAATGAATGAAGCAAAACAAAATCGTGTTGAAATAATGACAAGAAAAAAGATGTTTAAAAAAGCACGAAAAAGTACCTCCTGCCCCCGCTTTTTCTTATCTACCAGCTGCCTGGAAGAGGATCCACCACCACCCTCGTTATCATCCAATTTCTTGACCGAGTGCTTTTTAGCATCAGCACCACTAGCAGACCCACTTTGTTTTTTGCCTGAATCTGTACCAGCAGTTTTTTTTACGCCTGAGTTCTGACCAAGCACCTTTCTCACTGGCTGCTTGACAGGTTTGGCTTTTGATATACTTGCTCCTTCAGATGCCTTTTTTGAAACAGCCTCTGCAACCTCGACATTTGAGGGGCTATCTTTAGTTTCTGCTTTGCAGAGTTTCTCTGAATGATTTTCGTCAGGGAGACTGTCACTAGGTGAAGGAGAAGCCATAACTTGAGATTCAACATTGTATGCTCTTCGACTTGTAACTGCATACGCAACTTCCTGGTCCTCGTGTGAGGAACTGAGAACTTTTTTTCTGTGACTTCCAGAATCAATCATCTTTTCGGATGGTTTAGCAGATTTCGTCGAATGACTCGGTTTTCTCCTGCTCTTCTTGGTGGCTTCTTCTAGTTTTTGTTCAACTTTTCTTCCATCCAAATCATTGAACTCCTCATCTTCTCCAACGCGTGCAACCCCATCGTTTGTGACTGACTTGGAATTTCTATTCCCATTTCGATTATCTTTTGGCGATTGTGCAGCCTCTTTAATCGCCTTAGCTTCCTCTTGGAAAATTGAACCAAGTACTTCACTGTAATCATCCAGAGATATACCCAATGTTCTCACTGCTTGCACCAAGCAGGGCTTTAGTTTGGATCCGCAGCTTTCGAGGACCCTCTCTCCCAATTTCCGGGCAATCGGGAAAACTTCCTGGACCACGATGATTAATAATAATGACAATGATAAATATATTAACGATTTAAACAAGGTTCAAGCTCAAAATCATGATCTACTAGGAAGAATTAAAATCAAAACTGCCAAACTCCAACCTCATTGTTTTTCTTAATGCTCTCCAGGAGTGGAGAAAGCAAATCAAAGGATATATCTTCACTTTCCTCAAGAACAAGTGTCATAATGGTTTCCATGGATGAAAAAACATCCTTTGGATGATGATCCCTGATTTTCAAATATGGAGCTGGTTAGAATCACATCCCCCACATATAAATTTCTCCAAATATCAAATGAAAAGTTTTTGTATGCATATGTCATAAACTATCCTAAGAACTTGAGTTTCCAGGTAAAAGCACGTGGACGGCTTTATATTACATCTCTAACATGTCCCTTTATCCCCCGAGTTAAAAGAAAACTGTTTAATAGAACATAAGAGCTCTAAGGATTAAGCAACTCTCCCAATTTCCCAAAAGCTTGATATGTTTGGTGAAAAAATGTGAATGTAGCAACTATATGGTATCATTATAGATCAGATCAAATTTGAGGTGAAATAATCATAAATAACAGCATCCAAAACCATGATAGTGCTGGACTACAACAAAAAATTGCTCCTAGAGTCTCACCTTATGGTCTTCAAAAAATGCTGAAACATCTCCAAAATCAGCGCATCACAATCAAGGTCCAACATTACCACACATGATCTGACCTTTGCAACAGTTTCGAGGACTATTCTCCTATTCTCATACGATCGGCTTAACTTATCATGTAGATTTTCAAATGAAGATACAATTAATTGGAATATCTCCTGCAAGAAAAATTCATCAGCAAAACTTAGCTGAATTACTTACTGATGTCAGTTGTAAAGTGCATGACAACAGACAGGCCATTGAAACTGTAGCACAAAAAAAAATTATACACACCTTCATTTGATCGTCATCGTAAGGAGTATCGGGTGCAGAGATTCTTGTGATTTCACTGATGCAAGCGGCAAGTGCAGCTTTCACATCCGGATCCGGATGCCTTAGAAGTTTATTCCCAACCAATTCTTTCATACATGGAGCAAGCGCAGTTCGCATAGACGTTCTAGGTGCCTGTTCCACCTTTGCTAAGTAACTCTCAAGTCGCTGCAGTGCCCAGGGAAAAGATTATATCAAACTGAAAATATGTACCAAGACTTGTGTATGTTTTACTTTGCCTCAAAAATTCAACCTTTTATACTGTGTCATGAATGAACCATCCCAGAGCTTACACCATAAGATGAAAACACAGATAGTTCCATTTGGGATTGAAGCATGCACAACAAACAAGCCAAACACCAAATATTGATGTTGATTATGATATATACTGGCATGTTAATGTTAATAATAACTAGTGTGATACACTGATAAACACTTTTAATACCGGTGCGAATAGATATGCAAATTTAATTTTATGATCACTCAAAGCATATATTCGGTAACATTAATTAACCCCATTATAACAAAGCAAATTTAGGGTTTTGAAAGTGACAATTTGGAATCAACATGCCAAACATCCAAGACACAAAAAAAAAATCACATTTTTAAAATTCCACTTATTGGTATATCAAATATAAATGTCATAACAAGGATAAAAAAAACTGAAAATCACAATGTTGAAAAATGAGTGAAATGAAAGAGAGAAAGATTACATTGAGCAGTGAGAGAAGCTCATCCACCGAGGAAGGAGGATCTGCAAGCTTGTTCCCAGCTTGAATAAGTTGCTCTTCCAGTTCCTTTTGATCAAACGCCATTGATAGTGTTCGATTGAAACTCCCTTTCAGATCTTACACTGAATCACTTCACTCTACTCAGCTTCGAAAAATGGAAGCAGTATAACACTTCAATCAAAGCCAATTTATGAAAGAATTAGGGTTTTACAGAAGAATTAGGATTTTTATTTGGGGGTTTTTGTTTTGGTGATGGTGAAGGAAAATAACAGGGAAAACGAGCACGAAAAGAAGAAAAAAAAAATAAAGGGGAGAGAGAGACAGTAGAGATTTTCTTTTTCGAAAAAGAAAAAAGAAAATCGAAACTAAATTCTTTGAAATGAAATCATATCTCTGAAACTAAATTTTCGAGATTTAATGCAAAAACAAGGACATAAAAGGGTTATTTATAGATCTGAAAAATGGTGAAAATAATTAAATACTATATATTGGTCAAAGAAATATAAAATAAAATAATTATTGAAAATACAAAATATAAAAAATAATTGATAAAAAATCTTATGTAATTAATTAATACTATTTATATTATTTCTTTATAAGGTATTGTTAGGATTGGTTGACCGGTTTTAAAAATAGTATTATTATTAAGAGTTACTATGTTTTTTATCCTGATAAATATATCAAATTTATATTTCAGTCCTTCTAACAAATTTTACTCATTCAATAAATTTCAGTTTTCGCTTTTAGTCACTAATTTGAAGTCAGCTCACGTGTAGTGTTCATATTTTTGAATGACAATTTTCAAACATGTTTAGAATATTATAATAATTTTTTAACAAAACTTGAATTAAATATGAATTTTTATGCATCAAAAACATAAAAAAAAATCATATAAAAAATCATATTTAATTAATGTTTGGGTAAAAAAATTTGATTTTTTTAGAGAAATTCTTATAATATTTTAAACATTTTTAAAAAAACTCATTCAAAAATATGAAGGTTATACATGAGTTGACTTAAATTTATGGACTAAAAATGAAGATTGAAAAAGTTTTAGGGACTAAAATTGGAGAAAAAAATTTAAGAGGGCTAAAGAGAAATTTTTGTATATTTATAGGGACCAAAAATATATTTAACCCTATTATTAATGGATGTAAATATATAAAATATAAACAATTGAGGAAAAATAAAATATAAATTTATTATTATTATTATTATTAGTTGACCAGTATTATTATTTTTTAAGGAAGTTGACCGGCATTATTATTATTCATTTTTTATTTTTATTCTATATCAGTATTTTATTATATGATATTTTTTAATTCAATTTTAAAATATTTATGTTGTATAAGCTTACCTAAATTTCTCGGTAAAAACGAATAAATTTCACGTCTCTCGTCTAGAATATGCTTAAATTACACTAGTCATTTTATATTGAAACATACACCTGCATTTTCTCTTATACAAAATATATTTGATAATTTATACTCCTCTCCTTTAAGAGTTTTTTTTTTTTTTTGAAAGATCCTTTAAGAGAATTTTGAAGTACATTAACTTCCCCTTTTGTATTAAAATATGTCCCCATAAACTTAGATCAGTTGGTATGAATGATGCATAATATATGTAGGATTTGAGGTTCAAATTTCAGACACCATAAAAAAAAATCTACATTACCCTCTTTTAATATATATTTTACATTTTTAATAGTTTGGCAATAAAAATATAACACACAAAGTGTGGGGGAAAAATGGGTATTAGGCTCGTGTAAATATAGTTCATATTTTTTTTTTTAAAAAACTCGGTATCCGATTCAAGAATCGACTAATTCGAATGGACCAATTTCACCCCCCACTTGGGGATCCGTTTAAAGTCAGAGCAAACTCTATATGAACTTAACCCATCGAAATTGGCACCAGAGGGAATCGAACCTGAGAACTCATATTTAATTTAGCTTTTGTTAAAAAAAATTAAACTCTCGCAAAGGTATTTTGTAAAAATAATCAAAATTCTGAAGGATACGTCCGCATTTCCTTTTTTTTTAAGGGGGTCAAATAAATGTCTCCACCGCCAACCGTCTTTCTTAATAATTCTACTGGACAGGTCGATCCTCCCCTCCCGTTTGTGGGTGAGTTGAGTTAAAAACAATGAAAATAAATATTGTTGAAACGTATTTGCATAACCATTGTTTCAAGAGAAAAAATTGAGGACTAAAAATAAAATTTGGTATATTTATATGCATAAAAAAAATTAACCGTAAATCAAAAACAAAGGATTCTCATCCTAAAATGAAACTGCAAAAAGTTACATTCTCAGTATAAACTTATAAGGATCTAATTTATATATGCATAAATGTAACTACTTTTCATATCATCAGCCATTCATAACTATATATCAATTAGGGGTGTTTGCGGTCTGGTTTGGATCGGTTTTGAGATAAAAAAATCAACCAATCCAAAATAAAAATCATGTAAGGTTCGTTTCGGTTTGGATGATTATGTTAAAAAACCCGAACCGATCCGATCTAAATATATGCGGTTTAATTTGGATCGGTTTTTTGATATCCAAAGTGTAACATGTAATTTTTTTTTATTAATATTAATATTACTCATACACATTAAAATAATAGTTTTGATACAAAATATGACACAAATTTATTAAAAAAGTTAACATTACACAATGAAAATGATTGATTATATTTGAAATATATGAAGTAGTAATAATATAGATTAAATTAATGCAGTATATAAGATTAAATACCAATAAGCAATATATTAATGCAATATATAATACTAATGAAATAATAAATAAGTATAAAAATTTACTTTTGCAGTTCGGTTTGGTTCGGTTCGGTTTTCAAAAGGAAATCCGAATGAGCTTTGGCCAAAAGTTGTTGAATTCTACTTTAAAAAACTATTTTTAGACAATATATTTCACAAGCACCTCTTTTCAACTCACACTGGAACCTTTTCTTTCATTTTTTAATATTATATTTCAATATGTTTTCTTTTCATTTAACTTTATTTTATTTTATTTTTTTTAACCGTTCCATTTAATTTTATTATCTTTTTTTCAAAAGAATTTTATTATCTTTTTATCACTTATATATTTAATTTCAATATTATTTAATCATCACAACCTCACAAATATTTTTATTCATGTTGTCATTTAATGATACCAAATATTTTTATTTCCTTTCTTCAACCTCGCGAATACACACACACAAACTGTCTGTTTTTTGTTACGTCGATACATATAATTTTTTTAAATATTGCTTGGTTGAGTGATACATCACCGATTTTTTTTAACTATTTTCCAATTTTCATATTTTTAATTTTTTTTTTTTGAACAAGCCAAAATGATATAATATAACCACAAAGCAATCAATAAAGCACAAGATGTGCCTTAGAGATTATCAAAAGTGTACAAAGAGAACAGAAAACACAAGTAACCCAGCAAAGCAAACATTAGCCTATACCCAAGCAAGTTAACGGACTAGACCACCACTGCTGAGTTCCAAAAGTAAAAATGGCATTTTTAGTTTTCAGCCAACCTAAAGACAATATCATATTTTTAATTTTTTTTTGACTATTTTCCCATTTTTTTTATTTTTAACTATTTTCTAATTTTTTTCTCCCAAATTCAGTTGTTTCTACACTGCCGTTGTGGGAGATTAGGATACCGTTTGACCCGGTTTTTTTTTTCAACTTCTCTATATTTTTAACGAGAAGTTAGGTCAAGTACAATATCAATTAAGTACTTACTAAAAAATGTACTTTTTTTTAATGCATAAAACTGAATGGAATGAGCTTTGGCAAAAGTTGTTGAATGCTGCTTCAAAAAACTACTTCTCGACAATTTATTTCAAAAGCATCTCTCTTCAATTCACGTTGGGAACCTTTTCTTTTATTTTCTAATATTATATTTCAATATGTTTTTTTCTTCCATTTAATTATTTTTAGCAGTTCCATTTAATTTTTTTAAAGAGGTTCCATTTAATTTTATTACCTTTTATTCAAAGAAGTTTTATTGTCTTTTTATCACCTATATATTTAATTTAAATATCGTTTAATCATAACATCCTCACAGATATTTTTATTCACGCTATCATTTAATGATACAAAATATTTTTATTTTCTTTTTAAACTTCGCAGATATACAGACACACATATTAGCATTTAGAGTAATGCTTCATGTGTGTCTGTTTTTTTGTTACGCTAATGCGTATAATTTTTATAAAATTTTGATTTTAATTAAAAGTAAAATTGTAGATGTCTTTTCTTCAAAAAAGGTATAGATGCCTAAAAAAACTATACTTATCTTTTATATATATATATATATATATATATATATATATATATATATATATTGCACCTTTATATCGTAACAAATTATGCATATCTTTTTCTTATTCAAAAAAACTAAACATTGCTAAATAGAAAATGTATTATTTTCTATTTTGTCAGCATCAGATGATAGGATTTTGTATAAGTTTGATAATGACTTGAAAGATGTTTTTCCTTATGTAGTGGGAATATGGTTGATGTAACACTATGGAAAAAATATTTCGTAGCTTTATCATTTACCATCTATTTACCTTGAGTTCTTTGCTTCCATTTTGTAGTCAATGGCAACCCAAATATATGTAACAATTGGTCAGGTTCGAGACTGTTCATCAACCTACATCAGCCGGTTGTTGAGAAGTTTAAGACTTAATAAGTTTGCATTATGATTTCACAATACAGTGTTAGAGTAACTTATTATTTCACAATCCGATTCGATTGTTTTTTGACCATGTTCCTTGAATTGTCGTCGTAACCTTAGCACTTCTCAAGTTCGGAGTCAAAGCTTCAGTTAGAACTTAAGTCAGAGTTCGACTTCTTCTCAACATACTTCGTACAACGATTTTTCCAAACTATCTCAGGTTAGGCCAATTGCTGAATTTATAAACTTAGTCAATGTTTGCTTTTTTTTATGCACAAACATGCTTTGAGTTTTTCTACGCACAAATTAAAAATACATATTTCATTATTCTTTATTTCATGTGCATAATTTGTGTTAGGAAACATATTGCATCACTATTTGAAAAACAACTAAATTCAATCCTAACCAGTTTGGATTGTATTATGAGAGTTGCACCAAATGTTCGAAGACATCAATGTCAAATGGTGCTGGCTATATATGCACATGCGAAAGTGATGCATAATTTTCATTTGTTTCAACAATGTTAATTGGCCAACGGGGTACATATAATGTACATGTATGCATTTATCTATACTTTATAGGAAGATAATATGAAGATAAATTAGAAGTCAAGCTACATTTTCTTTAGCTTAAAATCAGTTATGCTACCTTTATTTTATAAATTATATGTAACTATATTCGCATACATCTTATCTATGTAAATATGCATTAGACTAATATTGCAGTTATTTTTCTGTTTAGCATTTCCCAAACGAGGTGTCAAGAACAATTATGAAAGGAAAGCGGAAAACAATCACTCTCATTGATGACCAGACACAAGGACAATATAATTGTCACCTTATTACCGCCGATAGAGCAGGCTATGAAAATTACTTGGGTGGGCAGTCGTTCAATTTCTGCAGAAACGAGTGATGGAAGAAGGTGGTAAGCTCATATTTGATCTCGAAAAGTCACAGAAGAAGTTGCAAATTCGAGTTGTTCCAAAGTAGATCTTTGTTGTTGAACTATTTGAACTTCTACTATTTTGACGTATCGCTTTGGACTGTAGTCGTAAACTATCTTGACTTTGAGATGTCATTTGTTCTTTTCATTTTGTCTGGTGTAAATATTGGCAAAAATCTCTTTTTGGTTAGTCTATGAAACTTGCAATCTCTTATATAAACCTAACTATTATGTAACGTTAATATGCACATTGTTGGTTCCTTCATTGGTTCTAATTAGTATCATGTTAATTGTAATGTTGTTTTTCTAATATATTGAACAAAATAAAACATGCTCTTTTCCTACAGTAAATTTTTATAATGCTTTGGTAAATGTTTTATAAATGTACATATATATAACTTCTAATTAACACTGCAATTTGTTTTATACCTAGCACTTCTCAAATGAGATATCAATGACATTTCTAAAATGAACTCGGAAAACAATCACACCAATCGACAAATAAGCTCAAAAAAGGTATAAGTGTCGCTTGATAACGGCAAAGAGAGCAAGTTACAAAAAATACTTAGGTGGCCAATGGTTCAAATTTTGTCGAGAACATATGTTAGAGGTAGGTGATAAGTTAATTTTTGATCTAGAGAAGCCACCTAAAAATATGCACGTTCAAGTCGTTTCCAAATAAAGATTTGGTGTTCATGATCCGTACTTTCAACAGATCACCTTAACTATAATCCTAGATTATCTTCACTCACTGATTCTACTTCTTTGCTTGATTTCATTTGATGTAAATATGGGTATCGATTATTTTTTGGTAACAACCCATTTGGGGTTGGCCTAGTGGTTGACTTGGGATCTTGGAGTTTGCTCCTCCAAAGGTCTCAGGTTCGATTCCTTCTGGTGCCAATTTCGGTGGGTTAAGTCCATACAGAGCTTGCTCTGGCTTTAAACGGGGCCCCTGCAAGTGGGCGGTGGGATTGGTCCCCTCGGATTAGTCGGTCCTTGGATCGGATACCGAGTTTTCAAAAAAATAAAAAATAAATTATTTTTTGGTAACTCTATAACAACAACACTCTTTTTTATAATTTTGGATAATATGTAAATTCACAAATCATTGGTTCCAATTGTTTTCATCCTAAAAATTATGTCAATTCAAAATCTCATAAAAACTGATTATATGCTCTCTTGATCATGTTGAGACCAAAATCCTTTATTTGATGTTTTAAAGATCACAAACATTCTATGGTTTTTAACTTGTTATCTACTAATATGTTTTGTGAGAAATGTTTCATGAAGAATGTTCTTGTTAAAGAGAAGAACATTCTAAGCTTATAAATAATCTCATCAAAGCAAAAGAGCAAAAAGACACACATATACTTTCTGCTACATCATTGAAAGGAAGAATACAATATTCCCTTTGTCTCACCAAAAGAGGATAAAAAGCTTTTGCAACAAAAGGAATATTCAAAGGCTCACGTGAGTCTTAGAAGAAAGAAGAAAAAATCTAAACTTACACATGAAGAACGTTCTCAAGAATGGTCTGGTAAAGGTACAACAAGATAAGGATGTCATCCTAATGCCACCATATCACAGCTGGCCTACAGTCACGCGTATATACTCTTTCCCAAACAGCTGGAACTCAAAGAATGTCTGAAGAACATTCTGCAACTCACAAAGGTTTCCTTTTTGTGTATCCTTGCGCGCCAAGCTACAAAAACACAAGCACATGGGCTGTTTTTGGAAAGGACAACACAGCTGTATTTTTCTGTCAAGCTTCAAAGACAAAGGCCTCTATAAATACAAGCACATAGCAAGGCAAATTCTTAAGAGCTTACAAACAAGATTATCATACTCTCTCAAAGCAAAATCAAATCTCTCTCACGTGAATATCAATCAGAATATTCACAAGCTCTTCAACTCAAACAAACAAACTTCTACTCTTGCACTAGATTTGGATCATAATCTTTTAAGTTTGTTTTATCATAATCTCAAACAAGTGTTGAGAAAATAGGATCCACAACATAAACTCTCTTACAAACACAAAGTGTATTTAGATCTCAAGTCTATTGGGCTTAATAGTTTGAGATAGAACTTTTCTTGTGTGATCAAGAATCGTAGAAGCCTGCTGAGGTTGATAATACAGAGTGTAACGGACTGATCTGGTGTGATCAACATATTATAGTGCTATTCAGAAGTTTCTGATGGATACTATAGTGGATAATCTCACACGTAGTGTGGGGACTGGACGTAGCCGGTTAGGCGAACCAGGATAAATTCTCTTGTGTTCTCTCTTCTCTCATCTCTTAATTTCTGGCCGTCACATATAACCTATAACTAACTTTATTAATTATCCAGAGTGCTCTGGTCCATAAACTAAAACTAAATAATTAACCTACTACTTAATAATTATCCAGAACTTTCTGGTCCTATTTATTTTATTCTTAATATCTCCAGAGTTCTCTGGTCCTTTATCGCTTTATTTATTTCAGTTATATATATCCAGAGTTTTCTGGTCCTTTACTGCTTTATTTATTTCAGTACTATATCCAGAGTTTTCTGGTCCTTTACTGCTTTATTTATTTCAGTATTTTATTCCAGAATTTTCTGGTCCTTTTATTTACTTTATTATCCAGAGTTCTCTGGTCCTAATATTACAATATTTTATTATTACTCACGTAACACTAACCAAGAATTTTTTCTTGAGCTTATATACTTATTTAAGTTTCAGGAATAAATTTAAAAAAAAAAAAAGGGTCACAATTCAAACCCCCCTTTCTTGTGACGTTTATTGCTACTTCAATTGGTATCAGAGCCCGGCTCTAAAAGAAAACACTTAACACGTGTTAGAGAAAAAGATTCAGAAAGAAGCAATGTCAAAAGAAAAATACATACCAGAAGGTCTCTCATGTTCAAGACCACCATATTTTAATGGAAAAAACTATTAATACTGGAAAGGAAAAATGGAACTGTTCCTAAGATCCCAAGATGTGGATATGTGGAAAATAATAACAGATGGGAATCATGTACCAATGACAACTGATGATATTACTAAAACAAAAGTAATTACACCAGAAGCATCATGGACAAAAGAAGATAAAGAAAAAATACTTTTAAATTCTAAAGCTCGACTCTTTCTATCATGTGCACTAAGCATGGAAGAAAGTGAAAGAGTTGATGAATGTGATACTGCAAAAAAGGTGTGGGATACTCTCAAAGTCCATCATGAAGGAACAAGCCATGTTAAAGAAACAAGAATTGACATTGGTGTGAGAAAGTTTGAAATCTTTGAAATGATTGAAGATGAAAACATTGATGAAATGTACTCTAGATTCACATCTATAGTAAATGAACTAAGATCACTTGGAAAAACTTATTCTACCCACGACAGAATAAGAAAAATACTAAGATGTCTTCCAACTCAATGGAGACCCATGGTTACGGCAATCACTCAAGCTAAAGACCTAAACACTTTAGCTCTTGAAGATCTCATTGGATCGCTAAAAGCTCATGAGACATTACTTCAAGAAGATAAACCAATAAGAAAAGGTAAAATGATTGCTCTCAAAGCCTCTCAAAACGACCAAGAAGTTTCACCCACACAAAATGAAGAAATTAAAGAAACCGAGGAAGAAGAAATCATTCAAGGAGAAGCAGAAGATGAACTAGCACTCATCACAAAGAAAATTCAAAGAATGATTAGAAGAAGAGATCAAATAAAAAGATACTTTCCAAACAGAAAAGAAAATCCTAAAGGAGATATAGACAAAAGTCAAGTAATCTGCTATGGATGCAACAAACAAGGCCATTACAAAAATGAATGCCCATTAAACAAAAAGAGTCAAAGGAAATCACCATACTCAAAATCCATGTTTACATGGGATGATCTTGAAGAACCAAAAGAAGAAGATGATGAAGCAAACATCTGTCTAATGGCAAACTCAGATAACGATGAGGTATTTCTCTTTGATGAACCTCTTTTAGACTTTCCTATAGATAACGAAGAACAAATTATTATTAACAAATCTCGTATAAATAAAGATCTAGAAAGTACAATTGATAGTCTATTATTCGACTCAAATTTCTTAACAAACAAATGTCATTCTCTACAAAAAGAAATGTGTGAGATGAAAAAGGAAAAAGAAAAACTTCAAACCTTGAACGATGATCAAAAGAAAATCATTCAAAGTTTGCAAGACTCATATTTTAAAGCAACCGAAAAGATAAAAAATCTAAGTAATAACAAATTTCCAGAAACTTCTAGAGTTACTGAAAATAATTTGCTAAAAATTGAAGTTAAAGAACTTAGAAACGACCTTACTCATTTTATAAAATCAACTGAAACATTTCAAAATATTATGGGTTCTCAAGTAGGAATATTTGATAAAGCTGGTTTAGGTTTTGATGTTTCTAAAAATAAAAAAATGTATGAAAACTTCTTTATACCTGAAAAAGAAAAAATGAAATGTTCTTTCTGTAACAAGAATGGACACCTTGAAAGAAGTTGTTTCTATAAGATAAGAGAAACACAACATTCTCATCAAATGAACCCAGAACATTCTCAAGAACGATCTATCAAACTAAAAAGAAAAGAATGTTTATATTGCAAAAGAATGGGTCACTTAGAAATAAATTGTTTTTTCAAGATTAAAAATCTTGAGCTTAAGAAAACTAACCACAAAGGACCCACGACATCATGGGTACCTAAGGAACAACTAACTCAAAATGCAGGAATCTTCTCAAGATGCAAAGAAAAAGCCATGGTACTTGGACAGTGGTTGTTCAAGGCACATGACAGGGGATAAACAATGTTTCATCTCCTTCGAAAAGAAAGAAGGAGGACTGATGACCTTTGGAAATAATGATAAAGGTCAAATCAAAGGTAAAGGTATTATTGGTAAGAAAAATACTGCTAAAATCGAAAATGTTCAATATGTTGAAGGTTTAAAACACAATCTGCTAAGCATAAGTCAATTATGTGATAGTGGTTTTGAAGTCAATTTTAAACCTAACATATGTGAAGTAAAACAAACATCCTCGGGAAAAATTTTCTTTACTGGTTCTAGAATAAAAAACTTATATGTTTTATACCTAGATGATCTTCCAGCTGAATCATGTTTTATGGGTTTTGAAAAAGACAAATGGATTTGGCACAAAAGAGCTGGACATGTAAGTATGAAAACTATTTCAAAAATTTCCCAACTTGATCTAGTTAGAGGGCTTCCAAAAATAAGTTATGAAAAAGATAAAATCTGTGAAGCATGCACAAGAGGAAAACAAGTCAAAAGTAGTTTTAAACCTATAAATGATATCTCTACTCAAAGACCTCTCGAACTTCTTCACATAGATTTATTTGGCCCTGTGAGAACAGCAAGCTTAAGTGGAAAACAATATGGATTTGTTATTGTTGATGATTTTTCCAGATATACATGGGTGTTATTTTTAAAACATAAAGATGAAGCTTTTGAAGCATTTAAAACCTTTTGCATATTAGTTCAAAATGAAAAAGAATCAAAAATCATTGCTGTAAAAAGTGATCATGGAGGAGAATTTGAAAATACTTTCTTTAAAAACTTCTTCGATGAAAAAGGAATAACCCACAATTTTTCATGCGCAAGAACCCCTCAACAAAACGGAGTCGTTGAGAGAAAAAATAGAACACTACAAGAAATGGCAAGAACAATGATAAGTGAATCAAATATAGAAAAATACTTTTGGGCTGAAGCCATAAATACCTCTTGCTATATTATAAATCGTGTCTCTATTAGAAAAATTTTAAACAAAACCCCATATGAACTCTGGAAAAATAAAAAACCAAACATCTCTTATTTTCACATTTTTGGTTGTCATTGTTATATTTTAAATGATAAAGAAAACCTAGGAAAGTTCGATTCAAAATCAGATAAAGGAATATTTCTAGGATATGCAACAAATTCCCGAGGATACAGAATCTTTAACCTAAAAAATCAAACTATGGAAATTAGTATGCATGTTGTCTTTGATGAATTCGATGATTTAATAACTAACAAAGAAGATGAAGAAGAAACTCCTCAAAAAGAAATTGAAGATGATCAAGAACATTCTCCACAACCACTTCCAAAAAGTTGGAAGACCATAGGTGATCATCCTCCTGAACAAATTATTGGAGATACATCTGATGGAATAAGAACAAGACGATCCTTCATGAACAATATGGCAATGATATCACATATTGAACCAAAAAATATAAAAGAAGCAATATGTGAAGAATCATGGATAAATGCCATGAAAGAAGAACTTTCTCAATTCGAAAAAAATGAGGTATGGACTCTTGTTTCCAAACCTAAAGATCAAGCTGTAATTGGAACAAGATGGGTCTTCAGAAACAAATTAGATGAAGAAGGAAAAGTCATCAGAAATAAAGCCAGACTTGTTGCACAAGGATATAATCAACAGGAAGGTATAGACTATGATGAAACATTTGCTCCAGTTGCAAGGTTAGAAGCAATTCGTATTCTTCTTGCATATGCATCTCATAAAAATATTAAACTTTTTCAAATGGATGTTAAAAGCGCCTTTCTAAATGGATTTTTGAATGAAGAGGTTTATGTACACCAACCTCCCGGTTTTGAAAACACAAATAAACCTCATCATGTTTTTAAACTAACAAAAGCACTATATGGCCTAAAGCAAGCTCCTCGAGCTTGGTATGAAAGGTTAAGTACATTTTTAATCAAAAATAATTTTTCTAGAGGAAAAATTGATACCACTCTTTTTAGAAAAGACAATAAAACAAATTTTCTAGTCGTTCAAATATATGTTGACGACATTATATTTGGGTCAACCGATGAAAAAATGTGTGAAGAATTTTCCGGTCTCATGCAAAGTGAATTTGAAATGAGTATGATGGGAGAATTAAGATTTTTTCTTGGTTTACAAATTAAACAAGAATCAAATGGAATATTTATTTGTCAAGAAAAATATATTAAAGATCTTCTCAAAAAATATAAAATGAATGAAGCTAAAATAATGGTAACTCCCATGCATCCATCTTCAAGTTTAGACAAAGATGAAAATGGAAAAACTATTTCTGAAAAAGAATACAGAGGCATGATTGGGTCTCTGTATACTTAACTGCAAGTAGACCAGATATTGTCTTTGCAGTTGGATTATGTGCACGTTTTCAAACATCTCCTAGAGAATCTCATTTAACTGCTGTAAAAAGAATTTTTAGATATCTAGTTGGTACTACTGATCTTGGCCTTTGGTATAGAAAAGGTTCTTGTTTTGACTTGATAGCTTATTGCGATGCTGACTATGCCGGAGATAAAATCGAAAGAAAAAGTACAAGTGGTACATGTCAGTTTCTCGGAAAAGCACTTATCAGTTGGTCATGTAGAAAACAAAACACAATCGCTCTATCAACCACTGAAGCAGAATACGTGTCAGCAGCAAACTGTTGCTCTCAGGTATTATGGATAAGAAATCAACTCGAAGATTTCTCAATAAGGTACACAAATATTCCAGTATTTTGTGATAATACAAGTGCTATAAATTTATCAAAAAATCCCATTCAACATTCAAGATCAAAGCATATTGAAATAAAACATCATTTTATTAGAGATTATGTAAATAAAAAGGAAATTGAATTAATCTTTGTTGACACTGAAAATCAATTAGCAGACATATTCACAAAACCTCTAGTAGAGGATAGATTTAATTTTATTAAAGAAAAATTAAATATCATTCAAAATCCTCATAAAAATTAAAAAGAACACTCTAAGAACATTCTTGTGTCTATGTGTGTACTTGGGGCCTACGCTCAAAAAATATTTAGAATTCCTCTTTAGGCAAACTAATTAAGTTATGACTAATTACTTTTTCTCTTCCCAACACTAACTTGATGCTAATCACATCATTAAGCTGGCCCACCTATCTCTCTCTTGCCCCTAAAACCACTTTCAATCAAATCATTTTCCTTCTTCCCTCTCCTTTCTCCAAAACCGGTTCCTTCTCTCATTCTCTTCAAAAACACCATTGAAACATCACCTCTTCATCTTCTCTATAAAACCCTCTCTCCCTTTCAAGAAAAATCATACCTTTCACTCTTACAACAATGGCTAGAACAAAAGGAAACCATGCAAACTTCAGAACACCCTCACCCTCACCATCTCCACCGCGCTCTCCTTCACCACCATCACCACCATCTTCTCCGACAAATCATCCACCCATCTCACCAGAATCCTCAGAACAAACTCCACCTCAAACTATTACTCACACTTCACCTCTAAACAAACCAAAAATTCAAAACCCCAAAACCATTGAAGAACCTTCTTCCAAAACTTCTCCAACAAAACTCTCTCTTCCAGAAAAAGTTGATCCTTTAAACTTCATTCTACCACCATTATTTCAAGCTACGGCCCCCAACTTGAATCAAACTCCTCCTCACCTGAAGACTAAGAAGGCAAACTCAGCACCATCACTGCGAAGAAGATCTTCTAGACTCTTATCAGCCAGAGGAACCAAGAAAACGGGGGAAATAGACAACACTATCCATGAGATAAGTGACTCAGATGGAGAAAATGCTTATTCTTCTCATCAGCCAAACCCTAACTCTTCTCTTCAGAAAACCGCTCCTCTCCCTGAAAATCCGGAAACAACTAATCAACCTACAAATAGGGAAAACAAATCGCTACAAAATCAGGATGATTTTGTAGAAGTTGAACCAATCGCTGCCTCTGATAAACTCCCTTCTCAAATCGAAACTCCAAAAGAAATCCCAAAATCTCCTTCGAAACAAGAAGAAAAAGAAGAAGTTCCAGCTGCTCAAGAACGTTCTCTGGGAAGCTCTCGTACAAGGAACAAAGGAAAGAGGAAGTTAACTGTAGACTCAGAACCTTCTCCAATCAAACAGTCAGTCTCAAAAAGGGGTAAAACTCATAATCTATCTGTGTCTAGGTCTAAGTTTATTCCTCTCATTGATCCTGATTTAACCAAAAATTTCTTTGACAAATGGTCCTCTAGACCCGTTGGGGTAGGTCGTTACTTTGATTTTCAAAAATTAGAAGATGCAGAAATCTTTGTTAAACAATACCCTGATGCTCTAGGCTGGGTTCCTTTTCTTCAAATTAGGGAAAAATATTATCCAGAAGCTGTTCAAGCTTTCTATTGTATGGCTGAATGTTATCCAGAGAAAAATGTGATCATTTCTCACATTAAGGGAGTCAAAGTAGAAATCAGCTTAGAAACAATTTCAAAATTGTTAAACATTCCTCTAGAGGGTCCAGCTGTGTTTGGTGATGATTGGTATGATATACTCCATCTAGATCGCAATGCTGTTTTTGACACCATTTATAAACCAAATGCAACTGATTTATCTTGTTCAAATTTGTTGCACATTCCCCAAATTCTTGCAAATATGTGTCACAACAGTTTCCTTCCTAAAAGTGGCACTTTTAATCATATCTCACACAATGATATTCTGTTGATCTATCACATGTTCACTGGAAAACAAATTAATCTCCCTTTCATCATTCTCAAAAATATGATGATGGCTGCTAACTCCACAATCAAAACAGGCACTGTTCCATATGGAATGGCCCTCTCCAAAATCTTTAGGTTACTTGAAATCCCTCTGCATGATGAGATATCTAGCTTTAAAATCTCAACCTTTGGACCCAAAAATGTCCACCAAATGAAAACAAAACCTGACTCTTTCATTACCCCTGTTATTGATCAGTCTCAATCTCATGGTCTCAAAAGAAAAAGTCCTATCTCCATAGAACATCTTCTGAATTGTCTCCAAAATGAAACTACTACTCATAGAGAATGTTCTCCTGTTTCACAAGAACATGCTAAGTTGTTAGACAACTTTGCCAAAAATCCCATTCTTCCAAAATTTCAAAACATGAATGAAATGAAAAGTTTTTTTGAAGAAGCTGCTCCAGCAAACAAACTTTCTGTTGCTGCTCCTATCTTTGTCTCTCCACCAAGACAAAATTATTCAGCTCTCTTTCGTTCAGAATCAATTGATAAATTTTTTGCGGATCCACCTTTCTATGATTCATCTGTTCCTTTGCAATCTGCATCTCCTTCTTTTAATGTCTTGACAGGAGCCTCTCTTCCTCCTTCAATGAATGAGCACCCTCCTAAGAGGTCAAAAACTGAGAAAAACATTAGAAGGATTAGGAAAGATATTCTTAAAATGTTTGAATCTCTGCATGGTATTATGAATCATATTGTGTATGATTCCATGGAAAGGACATTGCTTAGGCAGTGGTATACAAGCCTTGCTGCAAAATGGGGTGTTGATGCGCCAATGGCAAATCCATTTCCTCCACCTCCTGCTATCCCTATGCCTGTTCCTTCAGCATCATCCTCATCAGATGCGTCTTCTCCATCATCTTGATTTTCTGATGCATTCCCTCCTTTTTTATGTGACAAAGGGGGAGAAATATAATAGAAGTACTTTTGTTATGAACTTATATATTTTGTCTTTATGCTATTTTGCTATCTTATGTTACTTTGATATTTGAATCATATATGAACTTGAAAAATGTATCATGATCTCTATAAATGAATGAAATTATATTCTGGTTCATTATTGCATATATTCTCAAATTAAAAAGATCTTGGATGCTAAAATTGAGGGGGAGTTATTGATAAAATTATTTCACAATATTATCAAAATCTCAATTTCTAATATCAAAATTAAAAACAAATTATAAATGTTTGTCATCATCAAAAAGGGGGAGATTGTTGAGACCAAAATCCTTTATTTGATGTTTTAAAGATCACAAACATTCTATGGTTTTTAACTTGTTATCTACTAATATGTTTTGTGAGAAATGTTTCATGAAGAATGTTCTTGTTAAAGAGAAGAACATTCTAAGCTTATAAATAATCTCATCAAAGCAAAAGAGCAAAAAGACACACATATACTTTCTGCTACATCATTGAAAGGAAGAATACAATATTCCCTTTGTCTCACCAAAAGAGGATAAAAAGCTTTTGCAACAAAAGGAATATTCAAAGGCTCACGTGAGTCTTAGAAGAAAGAAGAAAAAATCTAAACTTACACATGAAGAACGTTCTCAAGAATGGTCTGGTAAAGGTACAACAAGATAAGGATGTCATCCTAATGCCACCATATCACAGCTGGCCTACAGTCACGCGTATATACTCTTTCCCAAACAGCTGGAACTCAAAGAATGTCTGAAGAACATTCTGCAACTCACAAAGGTTTCCTTTTTGTGTATCCTTGCGCGCCAAGCTACAAAAACACAAGCACATGGGCTGTTTTTGGAAAGGACAACACAACTGTATTTTTCTGTCAAGCTTCAAAGACAAAGGCCTCTATAAATACAAGCACATAGCAAGGCAAATTCTTAAGAGCTTACAAACAAGATTATCATACTCTCTCAAAGCAAAATCAAATCTCTCTCACGTGAATATCAATCAGAATATTCACAAGCTCTTCAACTCAAACAAACAAACTTCTACTCTTGCACTAGATTTGGATCATAATCTTTTAAGTTTGTTTTATCATAATCTCAAACAAGTGTTGAGAAAATAGGATCCACAACATAAACTCTCTTACAAACACAAAGTGTATTTAGATCTCAAGTCTATTGGGCTTAATAGTTTGAGATAGAACTTTTCTTGTGTGATCAAGAATCGTAGAAGCCTGCTGAGGTTGATAATACAGAGTGTAACGGACTGATCTGGTGTGATCAACATATTATAGTGCTATTCAGAAGTTTCTGATGGATACTATAGTGGATAATCTCACACGTAGTGTGGGGACTGGACGTAGCCGGTTAGGCGAACCAGGATAAATTCTCTTGTGTTCTCTCTTCTCTCATCTCTTAATTTCTGGCCGTCACATATAACCTATAACTAACTTTATTAATTATCCAGAGTGCTCTGGTCCATAAACTAAAACTAAATAATTAACCTACTACTTAATAATTATCCAGAACTTTCTGGTCCTATTTATTTTATTCTTAATATCTCCAGAG
Source organism: Medicago truncatula (assembly GCF_003473485.1). NCBI lineage: Eukaryota > Viridiplantae > Streptophyta > Magnoliopsida > Fabales > Fabaceae > Medicago > Medicago truncatula. The sequence continues at coordinate 52,441,598 of NC_053044.1, forward strand.
TTCTCTGGTCCTTTATCGCTTTATTTATTTCAGTTATATATATCCAGAGTTTTCTGGTCCTTTACTGCTTTATTTATTTCAGTACTATATCCAGAGTTTTCTGGTCCTTTACTGCTTTATTTATTTCAGTATTTTATTCCAGAATTTTCTGGTCCTTTTATTTACTTTATTATCCAGAGTTCTCTGGTCCTAATATTACAATATTTTATTATTACTCACGTAACACTAACCAAGAATTTTTTCTTGAGCTTATATACTTATTTAAGTTTCAGGAATAAATTTAAAAAAAAAAAAGGGGTCACAATTCAAACCCCCCTTTCTTGTGACGTTTATTGCTACTTCAGATCAGCCTATACATATTTTATGATGAATCACAATGTTCCGTCGTTTTAACATCACTTCTTTCGAAGATTTTTTTTATCAAATACGTTATTGAACCCGTGCGAAACACTGGTTTGTAACTAATTTTATAAAAAAAATTATACGACGACCTTTAAAAAAAATTATGGCGAGATTATCACACTATTTAATTAAGCTAGTTTTATCAACTGGTATGTTGCTATTGTAACAAAAAAACTGGTATGTTGCTATTCAGTCTTTCAAAAATAATATGGTCAAGGGTATAAATGAGAATTTAACAAAATAACAACAGATCAGTCCCCTTTCTTCGCACCCATGAAGATCACCAAACAGCTTGGATGTGACATTTCTCTTCTTTTTCTCTCGCTTCAACTTCTCTCCTCTCATCTTCTCTTCAACCAAACAGCCCCTTTATGAATACACCAAAATGAAACTAAGAAATTAGCTAATAGTGTGTTTGGTAGAGGTGAAATTGTAGAGAGAGAGATGCAAGCGAGAGAAATAGGAGAGAGATGCAGAATCTTTTATGTTTGGTTGAGGAGATAAATACAAGAGAGTGAGAGAAGAAAGATCAAAAAGCTACTTTTTCTAATCTCTCCTCCTATGCGAAGAAAGTCTCAGAAGTGGCCCCATATTTTTTGTGTTCCGAAAATACCCTTGCCTCTAACACGCCAAAACATTGTAAAATCAGTTTTTTGTTATTGTGTTAGCATGACTGCTTCAGTTTCATGTCCCTATTCAATCTCTGACACTGTTCCGACGCCGTCTCCGACTCTGACCCTGTTGAGGCTTGTGGCTCCGGTGAGAATATTCTGTTTTGCTGCATATGTTGCTATCTGCTTTGCTGCATCCACCATCATTTTAAAGAAGAAGCTCATATGTTGCTATCTGTGAATTGGATAGTCATATTATGGTAGGAAGGTTTTGATTTTTTTGATGAATAAGTTTTTTTTTTTTGGTGAAGAGGTGGGAAGGTTTGGTATGTGTGTTTTAGTTTGATTTTAATTTGTTTTCTTCATGCAACATTTTTTTTCGTAAAATGATATCAATGTTACTATTTAAATTTTAATTTTTTTTATCTTATGTTTGAATAATTAATATTTACAACTACAGTAACGTACAATTGTTTAAAATTTGTGATGTGTTATTAATTATCTCACAGTAGGAATATTATTGTCATTTGTGAAATATTATTAATTTTTTCTTTCTACTTTTTTATCTCTTTCTCTTATACCAAACGATCCCTTAAATCTACTCTATTTCTCTTTTATCTCTCTCTTTTTATAATCTATCTCACCTCTTTCTCTCTTCTTAATTTCTCTTCACAACCAAACAAAGCCTAAGCAAATAACCAATTAAACTATCTTTGCCTAGTTTGTATCTTTGTAAAAAAAATAAAAAATTGTATGACATAGGAAATGACAAATTTTATGGTACACCAAGTTGTAAAATTAATAATAAATGAGTTGTTTTTTTGAAGAAAAATAATTATTTTCTATCATTGACAACTAAGATAATTAAATTTTATATACCAAAAGTTTCGACGAAATAAAATTTAATTTTTAAGAATTTTTATTATTCATAACAATGAATATTGATTATTTTTTATGAAATTTTGTAATATGATCAATGAAATGATTGTTTTTCTTATGAAATGATGTTTTCTAAAATATAAATATTGACAAATACCTTTTTATTTCATTAAAATGATTTTTGATTTATATATTTTATAAAACAAGAGTACCGGTGCACTCAAAATTGTGAGTGTACCATAGAAGATGGGAATCGGTACGTGTGTGTGATGTATTTTATTTCTTACTAATTACTAAAATTTAACCACTGAAAAGCTTCCACGTAATACCAATTGCCACGCGTGCACTATCAATTGGACCAAATTATGTCACGCAACGTACATCTGAAAAATACCGATTCAACCATAGACTTGACTCATCATCACGTTAGCGTGCAAGAAGCGTTTGAACTGTGCATAAGCCATAATCCAAAAACCATAATAAGTTGTCATTCTCATAATCGCTTCCACATTGATGCACTAATCTGTTACCGTGGCTTCCTCAGGTTCACAGCAGGGAGGATTATCACGAAGAAAACCCTCTTCTTCATCTTCGCAACAATCACAAACCGGGTCGACCCGAATCATATACAGAGAATCCACGATCCATTCCGAATCGGAGCTTCCGATTTGGCAACGTAACTGGTTCATCGCATTTCTCTTCATAATGGCTCTCGGTTTCTTCGCTCTCGCTATCTTCCTCTTCCTCACCCTCGATCCTGATGTTTCTCCTTCTTCCACCGCTTCTGCTTCCGCTGCTTCCTCCGAAGGCGTCGAGGTTTTTCATTTTTTCACTCTTTGTTTCTTTCCAATTTCATTGTTTAGGGTTAGAGATCTTGTTAATTTAGTTTTGAATTGAATTTGTTACTGATTTTGATTTTGAAATTTTGTAGGTTCAGATTACTTATGGTTCGGTGATTAAGTTGATGCATGAGAAGACGAAATTTAGGTTGCATTCTCATGATGTGCCGTATGGTTCTGGAAGTGGACAACAATCGGTTACTGGTTTTCCGAGTGTTGATGATGCCAACAGTTATTGGGTATTTTAGTCTCGTTCTTTCTATTTAATTGAAGTTTTGTTTGGATAAATAGCTTATTTATGTGTTTATAGGACAAATACTTGTTATGCAAGTGCTTATCTATGATCTATTTTTATCAAAAATGATAAAATAAACCTAAGGCTCGGGATCTTGGAGTGTGCTTCTCTCAAAGTCTCATGTCCAATGCTCGTAGTGCCAATGTATGTGGGCTAGTCCATACAGAGTAAGCCCTGGCTTTAAATGGGTCCCCACTAGTGAACAGTGGGATTGGTTTCCCGGATTAGTTGGTCCTAAGTCGGATACTGAGTTAAAAAAAATGTATTATAAGCTGTTTAAATGAACTATTTTGGAGAGATTATGAAAATAAGCTGAAAACAACTTATGGAAATATTATGAGCTGGTTCCAAACAGACCATAATCTTTTGCTGTTTTTTTTGGATGATCTGTGTTGATATTGGCACTTTGGAATTTGGTTCTTGACTTTGATATGTGCATTATTATTTTGCAGATTGTTAGGCCTGAGCCGGGAACTTCTGCTAAACAAGGTGACACCATTAAAAGCGGAACCATCATTAGATTACAGCACATGAGGACAAGGAAGTGGCTGCACAGCCATTTGCATGCGTCCCCAATATCAGGCAATCTCGAGGTGTGTTTTCTTTTCTTCCTTTTGCAAGTGTTTATTACTATATATGCTTTAGGATTTGTTGGTGATTGTTTTCTGTAAATGTTTCACTTCAATAAGCTGATTCTAAGGTGTTCCCCTTACATATAACCGCAATATTAAAATTAAAAATCGCAGTTGATTCCTTTTTGGGGGTACATCTCTGTCCCCACTTGAATAAGTTGATGTTGCAAATTGCATTGTGCTATATTTGCTTCATTAGATGTGCGATTATAAAGACAAGACTCTGCTTTTGGTATATCACCATTAATGCAATTTCTTTTGTGTCCCCTTTTGATTAGCTTTTACCAGGATTATTTAATTTTTTAAGTGCTCAAACTAAGGTGTGATATAATGTGTACATTACATATCATCCACACAGGGTCCTTTTTCATCTTAATATAATGCAACTTCCCTTAGCTTCTAGGAAGCTCATCCATATTTTATCATTCACCAATCACTCCTGCTATTTGAACCAATGTTTATAAACCGGACAGGACCAAACCGACAAACCTTTGTGTCATGATTTAGTTGGTTTCAACCATGGTTGACCAGATCATGATTAAGCAACTCATCTTAGCCTATTACTTTGTGACAGACCTAGAATTTTGAGTTTTGAATGTATGGCCACCATTAAGCAACTCATCTTGGCCTATTACTTTGTGATAGACAAGAATTTTGACTCTTGAATGTATGGCCACCATTAAATTTAAGCAGCTCATCTTAGCCTATTACTTTGCGACAGACTTTGACTTCTATTTACTCGTGTTTACATTGCACAGTCTTGTTACCCTAAACAATGGAAATGTTGATCTCTATATCTTAGCCTATTACTTTGTGATAGACCTTGACTTCTATTTACTCGTGTTTACATTGCACTGTCTTGTTACCCTAAACAGTGTAAATGTTGAGCTCTATGTAAGCTAGAGGATTCTCTGTACTTTTCCATTTTGATTTCTGTTTTCTTTTCAACTAGTTAAGCATTTCAGTATATTTTCGAACATGTCTTAGGCCTATCCTTTGCTGAAGCAGAGCTGAACGAATTTCAGTATATTTTCGAACATGTCTTAGGCTGCTTCTGTATAAAAATCAAATAAAAAGTACTATTTATCTCAATTGTCAATGACATCAATTGATTTAGGGTCTTGCTAACAAGTGCCCTAAGGGCATTGTTTAAGGAACCCACAAGAGGAAATTATGTCTTGAAAATAAAAGTCAAACCCTTGTTAAAGTCACAACGTACAATTTCCAATGAAAAAGTTGCTACTTTTAGATGCTTAAACAATGCCCTTGGTGCACTTGTTAGCATTTTCCATTGATTTATCACTTATCTTGTAGCTGAGTGTATCCATCCAACAAGGTTTAGTTGTTTTACTTTGAAAAAAATAATACCTATGAAATTAACCACCACTTATAAGTAATTACAAGTTATTTCATCGCATATCCATGTTCCCACCTATAGACTGATGCACAGAAATTTGACATTGCTAAAATTCTTGAATTAAAGAACTTATATAGAAAGGAGTTTTTTTCCCTTAACCTACACGTTATTTTTTGGTCTTCTTTGATTTTCTTCTGCATTTGAACGAGCTAAGGACTTAAAAGTAAAAATTATAATTCAAATACAACCTGTTTTAGACCTAATCTTGACCATTGGGATATCTGGGTTTATAATTTTTGAGTTGACATTAGGTCAGTTGCTTTGGTGGAGAAAATGAATCCGACACCGGAGACTATTGGAGGTAACATGATTTTTTAACGACAATAATAATTAGATCTCTATATTCTCAAAGGTGCTTAAATTGGTTTTATTTTCGTTAGGCTTTTAATAGAAGGAAGTGGAAAGACTTGGAAGCAGGATCAGAGGTTTCGGCTTCAGCATATTGACACTTCAGGCTATCTTCATAGTCATGATAAGAAATACAGTCGGATTGCTGGGGGACAGCAAGAGGTGAGAATTTGTCTGGAACCTTGAAAATTTCTGCCGTCTTTCACCAATGTTTTCCTTTAACCTATGCGTCATTTTTTCGCTTCTGCATTTAAATTATATATGCACTGGAAAATTTTGGATGCTTGATGCTTTCTGTTTTGTTGTTTGTCAGACATGTTAGTTGCTTGGGTTTTTAGAGTTCATTGGCAACAAATAATGATGTCGATGATGGCATATATCATAGATTTTTATAGTGATCCCGATATTTATATTTTTTATGCATAATTGTTAGCATTGGGTTATCATTATTGATTGTCATTTATTTTATTTGACTAGGTTTGTGGTGTTCGTGAAAAGCGTGCTGACAATGTCTGGCTGGCAGCTGAAGGTGTCTACCTTCCTGTTACTGAAAGCAAACAAGCTGAGTAGTATCAATATTTTGTCCAATTAGCATTGATTATGTAATTGAGAGGCTAGCATTGGTCCTGATAATAGATGCAGGCAGGCCCTTCTATTAGTCTGTTGAATACGTGCGCACTCTTAGGATGATATAATGATAGATATATTTTGTCATAGGTTTACTTTGTTATGAAGTATTGCAGGCCCTTCATCTCTCACAAATACTTGCAGCATGTTATTCTTGTTGTGCAACGTGGTAATGGGTATTTTTTCAATTATGACTAAATATGATGGATTTACAGTAAATAAATGAATCAAATTTAACGCTATTTCTTGACTACAATGCCCCTTTTTTTGTTTAGTTGCATGACACCAAAATTATATAATTAGGACGTGTTTCTTTTTGGCAATGATGATGACATCCTGGTTATGAAAAAAATAGGATCCGAATGAGTATACTAATCTGTAATGACGATAATTTTTCTGAGAAAAGCTATGAAGCGAATAACATATTTAACATGTTAGCAATTTGGTTGCATAGAAAGATCTTATGCCACAGAATGGTGGTTATGGACTAAAATAAATTTTTAAGCAATATTGGTCCGCGCAACAATCATGTTTCCTTTCAGTTATAATGCAGATACTCCCGACAAATTGACACAGTCAGAATCAAAGATCACATGATAACAAGTTGGCAACAATTTTGGAGTCGAATGTCATTCACACGGCCAGACTCACATCAAATTGCCAATTGCCATCACTGATGCGAACCCTTTTGCTACACATACCACAGCCATCGTAAGCCCAACCAGTCCTAGAATTGACAACTTTTTTTTCCCGCCTATGTTACACATGTGGTTTCCTGTGTAATCACACATTGAATTAGGTTAGATATTATTATGTTAAGAAAAACAGAGATTCGCAAACAGCAAGACCAATACCTGCTGCAGTGCATTAATTTGTTTAAGGGAAAGCACTTCAGCATTTCATATGATCTTTTCCTGGTATATTGTGACCCTCTGCTCGTCGAGGACTGTACTTGACTCGATGTAGCAGGTGCGTTATCATCAGGCAACCTGTGTATGATATTGGTTATATGACACTCAGTTAGAGCTGTAATAATCGAGAAATTCCGTTGCAAGTAATATTTAGGGTGTAGCGGTACCTCAAGCAAATTCTGATTATTAATAATAACTCTGGTTCCTCTCCATCCATTTATAACACAAAGTGGATAGTTTAATGTTTAATAAACATGCGTACAAAATTTAATTTATACAGTACAATATCATCTAATGTCATGAATTAACTTTACCGGTTACTTCCTGAACTACAACCTTCCTTATAATCACAACAAATTGGTTTCCTCAGTTGTCTGATCAGAACCATTGAGGAATGATCTGGCATGACCCTCCCACAAAGTACAATTAAGCAAGTTTCCCCTAAAATGAAGATGACCAGAGTTTATCAAGCTGGGTGGTTGAATTCAAGGTGGTTGGCTTGGCTATGGAACTTTGGTGTGAAGTAGGAAAAAGTTGAAAAAACTGGCCAAAAAATATACATCCTTAATTCCTTAGTCTCGCATTTGCTGGGAAATTAATGAATGTGAGTTTTAACACGCTTGCAGCAGTAATTTGGTACACCACTTCAAAGCATGCAACAACTCATAGTTAAAATAAAACGGTCAATTGCAGGGTGCGTGTGTGTACTGTATAAACAAATTCATAATATATATATATATATATATGTATATATATATATATATATATATATATATATATATATATATATATATATATATATATATATATATATATATATATAGTAGTAATTTGAATTTGGTTAGTAGGGCTGTTGGAACACAACATTTCTCCCAATAGTATTTGGTACTTTAGATGTACATATGATCCATAATTAATTATTCCTGACTCAAAACAGATGCCTACTGAAAATCATTCAAAAATTACCCAAAATAATTGAACAACACTAGTATTGCCCAACACCACACTCGGCATGTAAAGAAATCAATTTCTTAATTCCTTTGAATGCAGATATTTGGTCCCCCCAAAGAAAAGTACACTTGTCCACCCTGTTAGTTGTTTGAAATGAATTCACACATTGTATCAAAACAGCAGCAATGAATGAAATGTTATATTTGCTCAACCATACAGACCCTTCTTTTCTTATATGTAGTAAGTATATAATCAATTAGTAATTAATTATTCACAACTCAAATAGAGCACCTGTAGCCAGAATGTGATGGAATTCACTCCTATGATCTCAAGCTACCATTCAGTGCAATACTTGTCATCATATACTATGCATTTAATGAATGAAACGCAATATTGTTGTATCATCATGGTTCATTAGGCTGTATTGCTAATCGATGTCTTACGTATAGCATCGGGTACTGAATAAAGGTCTTTTTCAATTGTTACTATTATTATCAATGAAGGTTCGTTCCACCATGCAATAGTACAATAACCATACTGATCAGGTCAACAAAGTGACACGTATATATATATATATATGCTCTGCAATTAATACACCAGCACAATTCTGTTTTAGCTCTACTATAGTAATTTGCAGTAACATACGCCTGTGTTATGTATGATTTTCTTATAGCAAGCTCTACTGGTATGCTTTTGCTTTTGGACACGATCAGGCTCGAGCTCTGGCTAAATAACTCTAAATTCAAAAAATGCAAATGAATGAAACTTGACCATTGATGGAAAGAGTAACCCAACTCTACATTAGGATTTAAAATTAAAATATTTATACCAAAAGTCAACAAAGTTAAAGTTAGCACCCAGAACCAGAAGAAGATAACATTACATATGGCTATACGTAGACCCCACGATGAACATCATGTGTGGTTGTGCGCACGTACTACGAGGAAAACACAATTGTCAATTGATTCTTTTTTTCCACTAACTGTTCATCTTTCCATTCAAACAAATCTAATTTACCATATAGATCTGTGACCTGTTAATAGAAAACTAAATCCAGTAAACTAGATCATGTGGCATTAAATAAATAATTAATGGGTAATTAATGCAGTACTTACCTAACATAATTAAAGGATTTAACATCCCACAACCTCATTGCAAATGATTAAAAAATTACATCTACTCTGCTAATCTGAAGATTCATTAAAACACAACACATGGAATCAGCAAACAGAAATTGGCAATGTGTAGTCCTTGTTCTGTTTAAATGAAAGATGATAATGACCAACACCCTTTGCAACGTTAAGATTTCCCAATTGTTCATGCCATGCCACCACCACTAATAAACAGCAGGGTTTTAAAAAAAACTGTTTGCCACCATGATTGATTGCGACAGTGACATTAAGGTTTTTTATATCGTGCAGGCTGTATTAGGATCGCAATTGCAACCATATCAGCTATAATTCTGTCCGCAATTTATCGCAATATCAAAGATGTCCATGGACCTTTGATTTAAAACTTAGCGATGGAGGTATGGTTACTACACTATACAATAGTCTGTAATAGGTCTATTATTTTTCATGGTTGATGGATTCATGCTCATGCCAAAGAAACTGAATCAGCACTTGGCAGATACCCAAAACAACAAAAGAACCTAAAGATAAACTTAAACTAGAGTTACTTGTATAATAATCTACTGAGATTTTAATAAGCAATTACCATTACATCAGTGATAACAAAACAGTTACTACACCAAAAGACCGATGTAGTTAAGCTGTAGAGGCTAACTTCATAGTTCATAAACTCTCCTCTCCTCTCCATCAACTGCAATTCGTCAAAACGGAAGGCTCTTAGATGTTGAACTTGAAGTGAGTGAAGCAAAACGCTCAGAAGGAACAAAATCTTGACGCAAGTTAGCCCTCTTGACAATTTTCATCATGTTGTTCTGCAAGCTCTGCTGAACTAATTGCTTCACTGCTTTCTTTTCATCACTCATCATATTCACCTCCTCCATTAAACACTCTTTACCTCCTCCATCTGTCTTCACAAGAGAAGACGAAGAAGCACAAATAGGCGCAGAGACAGTTAAACCTAAGTTTCCACCATCACAGCTCCTAGAAACCTGCTTCCCTTTATCTAGCCTGAAACATTGCAGTATTCTGGATGCCCTTTTCTGCGCCAAGGCTGTACCCACAAGCGTCAACTCAAGCAATGACGATACAATCCCTGCCTCAATCATGGCTTGTCTATCAGCATAGGCTTTATGTGCCATAATCATCAAAATGTATGAAGCCTTCTCTTGACATTCAGGTGAATCTGTCCAATTCAATACATCGACCAAAACTGTGATTGCATCCTTAACAGCACTTATAGCTTTTCTACCCTCAGGACTCGACACCAAATTGCTCAGAATTGAAAGGACTCTCTCACTCACTTCCATATCTTCTATCGAGTTTATCAAAAACACGACCAAATCAGTTTCCAAAACAAATGAAATATTCGTCTGATTGATCGATAGATTGTAAAGAGCCCGAAGAGCATCTTGTTTAACTTGAGAGCTACTTTTACTACTATTATCTAAATTTTTCAGGATCCTAACTAGGAAGGGTATTGCACCAGAAGATCCAATTATTGGTTTATTAGAATCCAAAGCACTTAATCCAAGGAAATTTGCAACAATTGCCTCAGAAACCGATGAATCAACAACACAAGGTGATTCAATCAGCTTCAGCATCTTATGAACAGCACCAATTTTAACAATCGCTGCTTTATTTCTGCAAAAACGCCACAGAAACAAAAAAAAAAAAAGATTAAACACGAGGTAATTAATCAAACAAAAAATAGCAAAAATTACAATAAAATTAGAAATGTATAAACCACAATTAAGAATATGATAAATTCATGTTTCGATCAAATGGAAAATTCGTCATGCATAACAGAAATTTACGAAGATTATAGAACAATGAATCGCTGTAAATTGAAATCACATTCTCAGAGAGAAACTTACGCATCGTTGGCGATTCCGAGATTGAGTAAAGCATACAGAGAATCAATCTGAGAATGAAGATCTTCTGAATCAAGCATTCCAACGAGAGGAGAAATAGCCCCGAGCATTGCGAGTGAGCCTCTCGCTTCGGAATCTTCTTTCGTCAGTGATCTTACTCTCGCTGCCGCTATTCGCCGCTTTGTCGAGTCTTCTCCGCGTAAATCCTTAACCACATGCTTCATCTCCGTTAATGTCTCTTCTTTCTTCTTCGATTCCGCATTTGTTTCATGCACCTGTATGTTCAGAAGATCCAATAGCTTCTCCGTCTTTTCTTCTTGCACTTCTCCGCGTAACTCCTTCACGGTTGCCGTCGACGCGACAGAGCTAATTTCTTCTTCGCGGTGGTAATGTCGGTGGTGTCGAGAGGCTCCGCCGCAGCTTAAGGCGTCGAAAATAATGCGGCGGAATGAAGAGGCGGAGAAGCGGAAATTACCGGCGGTGGTGTTTTTGGCATGGTGGCGGTGATGGAGAACAATTGAATCAACGTTACTCCGGTGACACTTAGCCATTTCCGATGAACTACGTTGCACAGAAGAAGTTCATCGGAGAGAAAAAGGAAAACGAAAAATAATTTAATTTTTAGGGATTTTGGTTCCCGAGGATGGATTAGTTGTCAACTGTGTGCAAGACTTTGAGTGTGTGTGGCAAGTTTTGGAGGGAGCGCCAAATAAGAAGCAGTGCAATTTTGGTTCTGGAATCTTTTTCCTTTTCAAATCAAACAAATTTGGATTAATATTTAAAAACATTTGTTAAAAAGACAAAGAAATAACTGATAGGTTTGATGAAATAATTTTTTTTAAATTATTTTACTAATGTCTTAAAATATTTGTTAACGTTATCCTAAGGAAAATGTTGATAAGTGCCTCGTATTAACTTGAACAATAGTGTAAAAAATAAATATAGTATAAATATTTTAGAACTTGTATAGACAATATTTTCGTCCTTATACGTAAATCTCCTTTGTCTTTTTCACATTTTTTAAGAAAAGTTGTTGATGCAATTAATGTGTCTATTTTGTGTAATATATTATCAAAGTGTCCTCTGTTTTTATGTGTATTAAATTTAATTTTTTATATTTTAAGATAAGTTAATAGTATTAATTAAGAGTGTGTTTAGAAAAATATAATAATAAATGCATCTATTAATTTGAAAAAAGATTATATTTAATAATTTTTTTTAATCAAACGATTGCTTATATATCGATTAAAAATTTAAAGAAATAAGAGAGACTATTATCAACTAAACTATTGAGATGTAAGAATTCAACAAACAATCTCTTATAAATATGGGTTTTATCGTATATTTTATTCAATTTCTTTCATCGTATTTCTAAAAAAATTGTTGAAATATGTTAATGTAAAATTATTAGAGGGATTCATTTATTAAATTTTAAGAATTGTTTTGGTTGGGGTGAATTAATGTTTATTATATATTAACATTAAAAAATGAGTGAATAAGTGATCTTTACGTGTCTTTATATCACTTAAATTATTATCTCTTAATAAGAACGTCATGAGAGATGTTATAACTATCAAATTGTTATCTTCTCATATTATTTATCAATCATTCATCGAATATAATTAACTATCTAAATTAGATGTTGGTCAGTTTAACTAGTTTTAACAATCAATTATAAACATTTGTATATAAAATAACATAATTTTTTTAAGGGAAAATAACATCTAATTATTATCGTCCATTATTATGGTCAAATTTCTGTGTAAAAATAGTATTTTTGAAAATGAAAATAGAGAATAAAAAGTTTTGGAAAGAAAAACATGGGGTGAAAAGTTGTTGCTTGGTTTGGGAAACGTGAAATGGGAATGGGGAGTGGGACTATGGTGTTTGAGAGAAGAGAGTATCAACACCGTCGAGTTGTTGTGTGTGGGGCCGTATCATGTACAATTGATTTACTTTGATTCTAAATGATGCTGGATTTGGGAGCACCATGGACACTACAAATCCAAAATCACACGTTCAAATCCATTTCAATTCAAATTTAGGAATCTGTGCTTACCTACTTTATCATCAAGCATTAAAACGGAATCGTCGGTGAAGGAAAAGTCTACGGTAAAGAATTTCCTCCGGCTAAAAAAATATGGTCATTAGTTAGAGGTAAGTAGGTTGGATCATTTGATAAGAGTTTACTCTCTGGTTCATAATAATTAGGCTTAATTGTACTTTTGGCCCTCTATGTTTTAAGAAATTGCGATTTTGACCTCCTAACTAATTAAAATACAAAACAGCCCCCTATGTATTGGATCTTTGGCAGTTTTGGCCCCCTAACTAATTAAAATACAAAACAACCCCCTATGTATTGGATCTTTGACAGTTTTGACCCCCTAGACCAATTTTGACTCGGTCAACGCTGACGTGGCACTTTAAAGCCGCCACGTGTGCATTGTTTTAATTAAAAATAAATAAAAACACCACATATAAATTAAAGAATTGAATAAATGAAAAGAAAAAAAAAACAACAAAAAATTAAAAAAAAAAAAAAAGAAAAAAAAAAAGGAAGGAAATCATGTTCCAAAATCTGATTCTCCCTCTTCTTCCTCTCATCTCTCTCTAAAACACTGATTCTCTCTCTCCAAACCCTTTGTTCCAAAATCTTGAAGCTTTCTGCCACTGCTTCATCACCACCATGGATTTGCTCCGATTGAATCTCTCTCGTATTCGAATTGTAACTAAAAACACGAGGAAGTAAAGTGACATTCTAATTTTTCAAACACAGGTAAACTATGTGGCTTTTTTGGCAAAATTACACTTTTAGTCCCTTAACTTAACTTCAGGTAACAGTTTGGTCCTTTATCTTTTTTTCATTTCAATTTGGTCCTTTTTGTCCATTTTCATATGATTTTAAGTTTAAAATTCATGATTTTATTTTCTTATGGTCTTTCAATCTTCAAATCTATGATCCTCGTCTATGTTTGCATAAGAATATTAGATTTGAAGCTTGAAAATGTATATAAAAATGGACAAAAATGACCAAATTGAAATGAAAAAAAAAAGATAAAGGACCAAACTGTTACCTGAAATTAAGTTAAGGGACTAAAAGTATAAATTTGCCAGCTTTTTTTATTTATTTTTAATTAAAACAATGCACACGTGGCGGCTTTGAAGTTCCACGTCAGCATTGACCGAGTCAAAATTGGTCTAGGGGCCAAAACTGCCAAAGATCCAATACATAGGAGGCTGTTTTGTATTTTAATTAGTTAAGGGGCCAAAACTGCCAAAGATCCAATACATAGGGGGGTGTTTTGTATTTTAATTAGTTAGGGGTCCAAAATCGCAACTTCTTGAAAATTAGAGGGCCAAAAGTGCAATTAAGCCTAATAATTAATAATTGAGTTATCTATAAAGAAAGAAAATGTTAATCGGTGTCTTCGGACCACTAGTTAAAGAAACCAAATATAATATAATATTTTGGAAATAGTGTAGTTAAAATTTAAAAAGTGTAAATAATGATGTTTTTAATGCAAATGTTTCTTTTTATGTTTCCTTAACTAGTGCTTCGGGAGCATTAGTTAACAATACCCTATAAAAAAAAAAGGAAATGTTAAAGAGTACCCCGAGGCACTCTTTAAGATTTAAAAGGTAACTTTTTTTGATTTTTTTTTGTAATTAATACATTGGAAATTGAAATCTTTGACTTTTTTATGGAATAATTTTCTTATAAAATGCTTAAAGAGTGCCCCGGACACTCGTTAACAAGACCCATAAAAAAGTGTCATAAATAAGTGAGTCATTTTACTTTTCAATACAATATTAATTACTTTTTTCTCTTTATAACTCTCATTAATATTCTTTTCATCACTTTCAATTCAATATATTCCACCTTACATTTATGATAGTGAAAAATGGGAATTTTTTTTTTCTGACTCTTTTATAAAAAAAAAAAATTCAGATCTGACCCCCTATGAAAAAAATAATTCAAAATGACCCACTTTTTTTTTTTTTGTCCTTTTCCTCGTTCCCGTCATCTGAAACGGCGGGACTGCGCCGCCGGTCTCACAGCCGTCGCGTCATGACTGGCCACTTTTTTTTTTAATTTTTTTTTGTCATTCCCACCATTTGAACCGACGGGACTCATTTTTATTTTATTTTTTTCGTTTTTTCTTTTTTTACATTAAAACTATAGTAATGATAATGATGATATATTTAATTTAAAAACACTAATTATTTTATTCATAAGAAATAAAAATAAAAACTACTTTCTCCGCGAAAATCATTTACGCCAATGTAAACTATGACCTCCCGTAGCACATAATTTATCTTTTTTATTTCGTACGGGTCGTTGGTTTTGCTCTTGCTCTTCCTCGTGCTCTTCCTGTTCCACATCCTTGTCAAGAATTTCAACATCATCATTAGTTTCCATAGCGACTTCATTTTGCACTTGTGAAGCTGAGTTGGTCCAGATTTCATTAACGAAGTCATCGTCATTAAACCCTGCTGCCAGACTTTCTATGGTATTAGTTTGTGAATTTGGCCATTGAGGTGCGTAGCTTGTTTGGGGATAGTTTACAAAGTGTGGAGGGGTTGGTAGGTTGAACGAGGAGTATTGTGATTGGTCTGAATAACTGGTTTGTGTGGTGTATTGAGTTGGATTGAAGTCATCAAATGAATAGTTTGATGTTGGAGAGCTTTCTCCATGATGACTTTGACCCCCCTTCTTCATCACAACAATTACCGTACACCCAACCGTTTTCACAAACACAATATGAATTTGAACCCTCATCTTCACAACCACCACCGCAAACGCAACCACAAACACAAACCCGCCTAGAAGATCTTTTCACTCGTCAGTTTGAAGACATCCCAGACACCATTCAAGATCAAGAAGAAGAAACTAGTAGTGAAAGTGACGAAGACGAGGCACTTCAGCATGATGCAGATGAAGAAGACGAACATGAAAACAGAAATGAAGAGGAAGATATTTGGAGGAACATTATGGCTGGCACACAACCACAACCACCGCTACAGGCAGTGCCGATCAGAGCCGCTTACTGTCCCCCGCTGCATATGCGTAACGTTGACGTTGATGCATATGATGCTCTGCCTACCGACGATCACTAGAATACGAATGTTTCTGTCGATTGGGACTATGATGGGTCCACACAATTGCACATCGACTTTAATGTCACAGGATCATCGCAAGCTCAACTACAAACTTATAAGCCAAAGCATCAAAACACTTGTGCATGCGGATGCCTCGGTAACGCCAAAATTGATCATTGCGCACATTAAAGAAAAGTTTAACTACACAACCACATATCGAAAGGTGTGGTTAGCAAAGAACGCTGCCATCGAATCTATTTACGGGAAATGGGAGGAATCATATAATGATCTTCCACAATGGTTGAATGTGATGAAGGAGACAATGCCAGGGACCATCTTCGATTTAAAAACGCAAATTGGCAAGAATGGAGAGACACAATTTCATCGTCTATTTTGGGCCTTTTATCCATGCATCCATGGGTTTAAGTATTGCAAACCAGTTGTCCATGTCGACGGGACGTGGTTGTATGGCAAGTACAAAGGAACATTGTTGATTGCGGTAGCACAAGATGGAAACAACAAAACGATTCCAATCGCCTTTGCGCTTGTCGAAGGTGAGACAAAGGAGGGCTGGAGTTTTTTTTTGAAAAATCTAAGAAGGCACGTCACAAAGGGAATATGTGTATGCATGGTCTCCGACAGACATGAATCAATTAAAAATGGACTCAAACATATGATGAGGGTCGACGATGGGGCCACATGACGAGCAACATCGTTGAGTCGTGGAACTTTGTGTTTAAGGGAACACGCAACCTACCTGTTACACCTATAGTTCAATCAACCTGCTATAGGCTGGCATGTCTCTTTGCTGATAGGGCTCAAAAAGCGTTTGCAAGGATAGGTTCCGGAGATTTGTTCAGTGAATATTGCCAAAATGCGATTAAGGATGACATTGTTAAGTCCAACACCCATCATGTCGAACAGTTTGACCGAGAAAGGTATACCTTCTCAGTCCGTGAGACCGTCAACTACAGGGAGGGAAGGCCAATGGGAACTTTCAAAGTGGACCTACGAGCGAGGTGGTGTGATTGTGGGAAATTTCAAGCTTTACATTTGCCATGTTCTCATGTCATAGCCGCGTGTTCTTCATTTCGCCATGACTACACAACCCTTATTCCACCTGTGTTCAAAAACGAGAGTGTTTACTCCATCTACAACACAACCTTCAAAGTAGTCCACGACAAGAGTTATTGGCTCCCATACGACGGTCCCGTGCTTTGCCATAATCCAAACATGCGAAGACTAAAGAAAGGTCGACCCAAAGTACCCGCATAAGGACTGAAATGGACGAGGTGGTGGTGGAGAGGACTCCGACACCGAGACAGTGTGGGTTGTGTCGGCATACCGGTCATATTAGGAGAAATTGTCCGAGTATAAATAATCGGTAATTAATAACGTTATGTATTATGTGTTCAAATAAATTAATATATTTTTATCTATCATTATTATTTTTTGTGTTTTAATGTAAAAAAATGCTGCCAAAAAAAAGAAAAAACGAAAAAAAAATTAAAAAATGAATCCCGCCAGTTCAAATGGCGGGAATGACAAAAAAAATAAAAAAATAAAAAGAGTGGCCAGTCAGACCGGCGGCCCAGTCCCGCCGTTTCAGATGGCAGGAACGAGGAAAAGGACAAAAAAAAAAGTGGGTCATTTTGGATTTTTTTTTCATAGGGGTCAGATCTGATTTTTTTTTTTAATAAAAGGGTCAAAAAAAAAAAAAATCGAAAAATGGATCAATACTTAACTAAAACACTTAAAACTATTTTCATATCTCCTTCATTTATACATTTTCTTAATATGTGTGAAATTAGCAAATAATTTAGTTAATCAAGACATAAGAAGTATTTTTTTTTAGTGATATTTGTACGAAGCTTTCATTAACAATGAACACAGTGTCAGACTTTAGACCATCTATTTAAAAAGTCAAAAATACTTACAAGTTGAACCAATCTATTTTTTTTTAAACAAAGTTGAACCAATCTATTGAAGTGTTAATTCATAATTTTACTTATATCTAACACTTTCATCTTTAAATTATTTTTTATGTTTTATTTCACTTTAATAAAATAGTCTAATTCTAATATAAAACTTAAGATTTTTGGTTTTATTTCAAAACATGTAATATTTCTGGTTTTTACCCTTATAATATAGTTAGCTCCCTGAAGATAATAATCACATTATAAAAGAAAATATAATAGCACAAATGGAATATATAAAATGTATGCTTAGTTATACAGTGATAAAAAATACAAACACCCTTTTATTAGAGACAAAGAGTGCTTATATATAGAGACGGAGGAAGTATCTTTGAATAAATTAATTTAAAAAAAAATAAATTCAGTTAACGTGAGTAGAATGAAAAATAATTTATGTTTTAATATATATCTATAAATGTCGGTTTGACAAGGAATTGAAGTGAAAAAATTACATTTTAAGTCAAAAGTTACAAAACTAACTTCAAATTATAATCAATTCTAATGACAAAATAATTTATGGTTAACATCTAAATATGTTTAAATAAGTTCTACACTTCTACAATCAATTTTGACACCTCCAAAATTCCAAATTAGAACAAAACATACAAGCCGTTAGCTAACCGTTTTTTTTATATACAAAAACCTTTTATTAAGACCAACGCCAAACGTAGATCAAGTGGTGGATCAGCACACCCTAAGAAAATTGAAAAGAAGGTCCTAAATTTCAATAGACCCGTAATATATAAAATAGAAGGACCAAGATTATAATCTAAGAAGTTGAGCAATTGATTGTGCAGACTGATGAATTCCTAACAGCATGGACTCTGCTTTTATCTTAGTGAAGCTGAAATGTAACATTAGTCATTGGCAACCATGGCATCCGCAACAAGGCTCTCCTGCTTCTTAATAATCAATTTATTTAAGGGGGGACGTTCCTTGCCTGATGGAGTATCATCAGCATCAACAATAATTGAATCCTCTTCTTTGAAATCTCCCCTTAGAACTCCCATTGCAATTTCATTCTCAACCAATTGTTGTATTACTCTTTTAACTGGTCTTGCCCCAAAGTTAGGATCAAAACCCAACACACCAAGAAGTTTAACAGCTTCTTCAGTATAATGAAGATCAATTTTCTTCTGTTTGAGCCTGCCCTTCACTCTTTCCATCTGCAGCAGAAAAGCAAACACATTTAACCAATGCATCTTCGGCAACTAGTAGGAATCAAACACAAACAGAAAACTGTACACACTATATCAACTAAATAATAATTTAATTTGAATTTTTGATAAAGGTAATTGGTGAACCCCCAACTCTGGAGAAGAATTCAAGAGAGAGCAATGTTTAAATCAGCATCAACCAAAATAAGCATCTACAGAAAATTGCTTTAGCTGTCAAGCAAGTCAACTTCAATTAGCTGTCAAGCATTTCAGATTCTTTCTTCTTCTTCTTGCTTTATTGATGCACTCATTTCCTATATTTCTTTCTTTTTGGTACATTTCCCTTGGTTCACATCATAGGAACCTAACATATTCCATTATTTTTCATAACAAATCTAACAGATTCTATTTTGTCTCTAAGTTATTTGTTTCCTTATTTAATTAGAATTTTATAGTCTAGAATATCAATATAAAAATAGGCGACTACTTGTTAGCATTTTGTACCACATCACAACACACAAGAAACTATCTGTTTATTCAACCCTTTTCCCAAGATCCTATAATAGTTTTTAGTAAATGACAAAACAAAGATGTTGTTCTGTTGGTGTTGTTTGCGCTGTTCTGCAATCAGAGTAGGACCTCTGAAATTTTCATTTACAAGATAAAAATACAAAACACCAGAACCAACTATTTATCTCCACATTTCCTACTTCGATAAAAGAACAACAGGAACAGAACCGTTAGAACAACACCTGTGTTTAGTCCTAATTAAAATTAAAATTACGAGAAAATTCCTAAGGATACCAAGGAAAGGAAAGAAATAAGCGAATGAGGTTGTCAAAGATAGCATGAGCACATTACCTGAAGCTCCACTATTTTGCTTATCTCACTGGAATCCAAAGGCTGGAAAACTATATACTCGTCAATGCGATTCATGAACTCTGGACGAAATGTTTGCCTGGCCAACTCAACAACTTGCCTTTTCATCTGATCATAAACTGCAATTTTGTCATCTTGTGTACTACTTAGGGTTTCAAGTATGTGATGGGAGCCAATGTTTGAAGTCATAATCAAAACACAATTTGTGAAGCTAACAGTCCTTCCTTGAGAATCAGTAATCCGTCCGTCATCCAACAATTGTAACAAGATATTAAAGACGTCGTGATGTGCTTTCTCTATTTCATCAAATAGTACCACAGAGTAGGGTCTTCTGCGGACCACTTCAGTTAGCTGTCCACCTTCTTCATAACCAACATAACCAGGAGGTGCCCCAACTAAACGTGAAACAGCATGTTTCTCCATATACTCACTCATATCGATTCTAACAAGAGCATTTTCTGTGTTAAACAAGTAATTGGCCAAAGCTTTGCCAAGCTCGGTTTTTCCAACACCAGTTGGGCCCATGAACATAAAACTTGCAATTGGCCTGTTTGGGTCGGACAATCCAGCCCTCGAACGGCGAATTGCATCGGCCACAGATTTTACAGCAATATCCTGACCAATCACCCTTTTATGAAGAACCTGTTCTAGAAAAACTAACTTTTCTCTCTCAGTTTGTTGGAGGTTTGATAGTGGTATACCAGTCCATTTGCTTACAATCTCTGTAATATCAAGGTCGGTGACCTCTTCACGAAGAAAAGATTGTCCAGAGTTTTGGAACTCAGCTAGATTTTTTTCAGCTTCTTCCAATTGGCGCTGAAGGGACATCAAAGTTCCATACTTAAGCTCAGCAGCACGGTTCAGGTCATAATCACGCTCAGCAGCTTCCATCTCTAGGTTGACTCTATCAATCTAAACATGCTTAAAACATGTCAGAACCATAAATTTATCGGGTGGTCATGGGATGGGGGGATTTATGTTAATGGCAACACAAAAACCAAATATTACCTCTTCTTTGACTGATCTTATTCGAGTCATCAAAACTTTTTCGCTGTCCCATTGTTCTGCCAATTCTTTTTGCTTCTGTTTAAGTAAACTCAGATCATTTTCAAGCTTACTTAGTCTTTCTTTAGATGCCTTGTCGGTGTCACTTTTCAAAGAGAGTTTTTCCATCTCCAGCTTCAAGACAGCTCTATCTATCTCATCCAATTCTGTTGGTTTAGAGGTGATCTCCATCTTCAGCTTTGCAGCAGCTTCATCGACAAGATCGATAGCTGAAAGGAAGAAATTTAATTACGTATGTATTAGAATAAACAAATCAACCAAAAACCTTCCAACTTGATGGCAACAAGTGACTACTTTCAGCTTCTAAAACATAATAACCACAAAGATCGGAAGGCTTGAAAGAGGAGGGAGAGAAGAGAGATATTTTTTTCATTATGAAAATTTCATGTTAGTTTAGTAGGACTAGAAATCCAAAATAGTAAAGTTAATACCAAAATAAACTGTGATAATGAGTCAATTCCTGTCGTATAAATGCTAGAGCCCAAACCTACCTTTGTCTGGTAGGAAGCGTTCTGTGATGTATCGATCTGCAAGAACTGCAGCTGAAACAAGTGCACTATCTGATATTTTGACTCCGTGATGTAATTCATAGCGCTCACGCAACCCGCGGAGAATAGATATTGTATCTTCAACAGATGGTTGACAGCAAAATACTTGTTGAAATCTACGTTCAAGTGCAGGATCCTTCTCAATGTATTTTCTATATTCATTCAATGTAGTTGCTCCTATACATCGAAGTTCGCCTCTTCCAAGCATTGGCTTCAACAAGTTCCCAGCATCCATTGCACCACTTGTAGCCCCTATTAGTGAACCAAATGACAAAAAACACCATATTACTAATTGGTTGAATTGAAGAGCTGGAACAAAATTAGGGAGGACGATGATTGATGAATTAGAAAGTCACCCCAGTCTTGTTGAAGGTACAGTTAATCATCAAAGGCAAATCTACAAACTTAAAACAGAATTTTTTTGGTGTTAAAATAATTAAAATATTTATTATTTATTATAGAGTACAGACGGTTGTTTGCTGCAATACTTTTTTCAGTCAGTTGGTTTGACAGAAGAGATCAATTATGTACATTAATTGATTATAACCAAGAACAGATTTAAACATTCCTAGGGACGAATGTTCTGGAGGTAGGTTGTGATGACTGGTGTCCTACTATACACCAACTATCTTAAAAGTTTAAGCTGTTAGCTAAAGACACATGCTCTATATTACATCTCTAACACACCGTCACACAAGATCCTCCATGGACAAGACATAAGTTTGCCTATCCTGTGCTAGAAGTCTTAAACTAAACTATTTAATTAGAAAAAGGTCATGAGTGGATCCAACTCTAGACTGCTAAGTTATTGAGGATTTAATACCATGAAAGTGCACAACATTCTCAACATGGAGATTATAACTTGTGCAGCTGGAGAACGAGAACAAGAACAAGAACAAGACACCAACCTGCCCCTACAACAGTGTGTATTTCATCAATAAACAAAATTATTTGCCCATTTGATGCTGTAACTTCCTTCAGGACAGCTTTCAACCTTTCTTCGAAATCTCCCCGAAACTTGGCACCGGCAAGCAATGAACCCATATCAAGGGAGATCAACTACAAAGCACCAAGTGTAAAAGCAAAAGTTCAATACCAAATTAAACAAAAATATTAAATCCCTAGCAATTTAAACAAAAATATTAAATCCCTAGAAAGGCTGCCAACTGTAACTTTAGACACCCATAGTGGGTCAAATCCTTCCTTAGACTCTGCTTGTTAAAGATTAGGAAGAGCTTTACAGCAACATGGCCCTCTTAATTATAATATCACACTCCTATATAAAAAAACAATGTATACCGCTCAATAAGATTTTCTAAGGTGAATGATAAATTCATAATTTGTTAAGAGCCCAAACAAAAAGCTTGATGAGGGTCAATGAAACTGCTAGAGTCTCAAATAGGAAAAATAAACATTTTTGCGGGACAACTATTTGCAACTAAGGCATTCTCAAATAACATTATTCGCTCCACCTCAAATGTCTATTTTCAATGCAAGATACATGCTTATTTTTATTTTTATTTTAGCAGAAACATGCTTAGTATTTCAAAATATCTAGGATATCTTCTTTATCTGTTTGTGGGTGAGTGGGGTGGCAGGGAATGGTGGGTACTGTCTACAAATTATAAAGTATCTAGGTTCTGTGCTCATTCTTTGAAGTTGCAGGAACAAAGTAAACCTTATTACTTTCAATGTAAGATATTTTTAGGGTTTCGGAAAAACATGGCACCACCACAAAGTAGCTTGATTAGACCTTTTCAAAAACACAATCAACCTGCACTGAGACTTAACACTACATCAAACAAGTAACCAATTTATATTATCGTTATATAATTGAGTGAAGAGAGAAAATAGGAGTTTAACCTTCCTGTTCATCAATGGCTCTGGAACATCTCCACGCACTATACGTTGTGCTAATCTGCAAAACAACGAAAAAAAAGCTTAGCATAATCAAGTGATAGGATATGAAACATGCAACAAAGGTAACATATAGTTCAGCATTGAAAACATAAGCTACTGCCACTCTAAATCAATCAATGTATATTCAAATTGTTGCACTTTATCAACTGTGTTAGAACTTGAAGCAGTTTGATTCAAAAATATTACTCCAAAAGCATGTTCTGTGTTTGCAATCCATATATTCCATTTGTATTTCCAAAGCTCGTTGCAATTACACAAAGTAAGTGTATGTAAGAAAATCCAGGACATATTACATGCTTAAGAATGAATCCATGATTCAAGACTTTGACTAGTTAACTTAATTCCATTGAAGATGTTATAAACACGTCTTAGAAGTGGCACAGACAACAAAATCTCATGGTAATCAAAACATTGTGTTCAGATAAAACAAGACATGCTTCCTGTTATTGGGAAAGACTATATTCAAAAGAGGATATTACAGGCAAATAAATTCGGAATCCAAAATACACGAACAAAATGAATTCTAAGCATACATGATGAATTACCTATAGCCCCTAACTCAATACTAATAAGCATGTGAAAAACCAAAACAATGCATGAAGGAAAAATATGCACAAAGAATAAGGGACGAACACAGAGAACAGTAACAACTAGAATAAGTGTTATTAGCTGTTAGATGACACATTTGAAAGAATTGGTATAAAATTATGTTAGACAAACCCTTCAGCAATTGCAGTTTTCCCCACACCAGGTTCACCAATAATAACTGGATTATTCTTCGTTCTTCTTGATAATATCTGGATACAGCGCCGAATCTCATCATCTCGGCCTATGACAGGATCAAGCTTGCCACGCCTAGCAAGTTCCGTCAGGTCGTTTCCGTACTTTTCCAATGCTTCATATTTCCCCTCAGGATCTGTACAGAATTATTTCACAACAATAATAAAAATCGTTACTCAGAACTACTGACCGACAAACCAAAGCAACTAGAAAGGATACCGGTAAGATAAAATTGTAATTTCTCAAGAAAACTACATAATTCAAGCA
Organism: Medicago truncatula; assembly: GCF_003473485.1. NCBI lineage: Eukaryota > Viridiplantae > Streptophyta > Magnoliopsida > Fabales > Fabaceae > Medicago > Medicago truncatula. The sequence goes on from NC_053044.1 coordinate 52,466,203, forward strand.
ATAGCGTAGACATATTAAATGGAAGAGAATGGGGGACAGCTAAAGATTTGAGATCAAAATCAGGTTTTGATTCATAACCTGAAATCTGATCAAGGATTGAGCACGAAGGCAATCAATATGCACTATAGTCACACAGAAACTGATTGAAACAAGAGGTTCCTTTATATTAATATGATGCCAGTTTATAATTCAGTACTTAGGTTATTAGTTGCAATTACACCATAGCTTAAAAGAATCATAAACAAACATAACTCTTTTTATTTTCATCCTGTCAAACTCAATAAATTTTTATACTTCTATTGCGATTTGGTTTTAAGTGTATTTTTAAAATTTATTAAAAAAGGGCAACCCGGTGCACTAAAGCTCCCGCGTATGCGGGGTCCGGGAAGGGGTCCCACCATTATTGGTGTATTGTACGCAGCCTTACCCTGTTTTTTACACAAGAGGCTGTTTCCAATTTTAATAATTTTCAGCTCTTTCTTAACAATATAGAACTAATCATGCCCTCTTATCTTTCTTCTAAAAATAAGAAACCTTAAAATGTAAATGCGTACTTTGATCGGTTACTCTTTGACTTCCACGAATAGCCTGTACAGCATCCTTCAAAGTCTTCTCGCTAAGCTGAAGATTCTTAAATAACTGTTGCCCAAACCTCTTATCTGAGTGAAATGCTAGCAAAAGGTGTTCCACAGACACGTACTCATCACCCATTTCTTTCTTGTGTCTATGAGAGTTGTCCAAGATCGAGCTAAAATGCGAGCCAATTACAGGACCAGAAGTGTCACCTGTAACCTGCCAAATAAAACAGCAGGTAAGAATTTTCTAAAGTATCAACTGAAGTAGGTTGCCAGTATACGCAGTAACACACCTTAGGTTGCTGAGCTATAAAGTTATCAGTAGCTTGTAGAACTGACGTATTGTCCAATCCTGCCTTCGTAAATATCCTTCGAGCCAAACCATCCCTTTGCTCCAGGAGAGCTTTCATTAAATGCTCGGACTCCACAATTTGTTGTTTATTGACTCGTGCAGCATCAACGGCACCAATAACACCCTCCCAAGCCATTTCTGTGAACTCCGTCTGTGATATCTGATTAAATTAAATACAGAGAATATACATTAGTGAACCAGAATGAAAAACATATCATCAACTTGCACTGAAATATACTCTTAAAATGCCGTATTCTATGCTCAACCCTTCACTGTTAACTTATTTGTCATTTTATTTTGTTCTAGTGACCCTGGAGGCGAAACTCACACACCTTAAGTGCTAAGAAGTGGAGAGCTGCGGATTCAAACCAACACCACAGCATATCAAATGTCTATTAAGGGAAACTTATTTGCCAATTTTATTCTACTATAAAAAAATAAATTAGCTGAATTATATCAGAACAAGAATTCTTAATGAATTCAACTGTCTGATTAGGATGCAGCTTGCAAAATTAAAGGAGACTGATTTTATACATTTTTTTGAATCGGCTAATATTATTCAAGTCGAAAAGTACAAAAACTGTACCGCTCGCAAAAAAAAAAAACAGAAAGAAATAGAATACAAAAGTGCCGCATATAGACCGAACACCATAAACCACCACCCCAAAGAAAAGAAACACCACACTAAAAACCAAAGGAGGTAAACATGATGCTTCTATATGCAACTAAGGAAAGGGGAAAAAAATAACAGCACAAGAGAGCCCCCTGCACTGATTTTATACATTGCTTATGAATTTCAAGATTAATCGGTAACAACAAAATCAACTTGTTAACTAAACTATATAATTGAAGCAACGCTCTAAAAATGAAATTAGGGAAACAGTGAAAGGACTGGAGAAACCTGAGAAGCTCCGGCGGAGCGGTAAGAAGGAGCAGAGGCGTGGAAATTGCGAGTAAAAGAGTGAGAGAGGAACTTCGCGGAGGCGACATTGGTGGTTGGGTCGATAATCTGAGAGCGTGAAAGATGTTTTCTCGCGTTTTGTGAAGGGTGAAGGAAGCTTCCATTGAAGAGTGGGGCGGAGAGAGAACGAGTGAGAGGGGTTCTGGTTCTGGAAGCAGTTACGGCGGCGAAAACTGATTTGATTAGTTTTGTAGTTCTTCTAGTTGCCATTGAAGGTTAAGACGATAGCAGAACGTTGATTATTGAGTTGCGTTGGGTTTTAGTTTAGTTTTCGATTTAGAGTGGGGTTTTGTGAGAGATGCAAGAATAGAATGGGTGTCTCTCGAAGCTTGGAGAAGGGGCCAAACTCATATTCCATTTGCTATCGTCAATTATAGTGGTTAGATTGCACATATTCTCATGCGAATAAATGGGGTCTTCGTGGGAATGGCAATTAAATCTAAGTTCCTTATAAAATGAATCTCTGAGAATATTGGTCTATGATGGACCAATTTTTTCAACGGTTAGATTAAATGAACCTCAAAATTTTATCATGATCTATAAACACTTAATCTAAATCATTTTCCCTTTTCATTTTTATCCTTTATAATTATTTTAATTTAAAATATTACATATTGTTATGGTAATTTTTTTTTTCTTGACAAATTTGTTACAGTAATTTTTTTTGTTGGTGTTTACACTTTTTTTTTACCGTAAATGTTGGACAGCTGCATATTATTATTTTATTTTATTTTTACGAAAACGTACAAGTTTTTTTTAAGGAGAATTTTTTTTTTTTTACAATTAGGAGAAATGGTACATGCTTTTTTTTTATATAAGAAAAGGTACGTGTTATTTTTATTTTTTTGAAAGAAAAAAATACATGTTAATGTTACAAAAGTTTAATTTAGTTACCGTTATCAATTATTTATTTTTTCATTGTTTTTTTAGAATAGTCATATTATCCTTTCCAAAAGACTAATAATAGCAGTAATAATAAAAAATACATTCTCTAACTGTTCATTGTTATCTTTTATAAAACAAACTTTCTCGTTGCTATGTTTAAGTAATTGAAAATAAATTTTTGTGAGTGAATATTAATTTAATATTATAATATAAAAGATATGTTAAATTATTAAATTCTAAATATTGATCGAAAATGATGGGTTTTTATTGAAAACAATTGAAGATTGAATGTTGAAATTACAGAAAGAAAAAGAAGGCAGGAAAATATTTTGGAAAGAGTAAATGAAATAATTAGACGTGTGAGGTGCATTATGTTATTGTGCATACATATAATCCAATGGTTATAAATATTGGTTCATTATGGACCAATAGTTACACAGGTCCAAGCTAAATGCCACCTAAACCTAAATCTAACAGGCTCCTGCAAAAAATACTTCTCAATGGGCGGGTAAATACCCCCATTTTTTGGTATGGGCTCGGGATTGGGTAAATACACGCAAATTTGAACAGGTATGGGCGCTCGTACGGGCACTCTGGTGCCCAACCCGCCCCATGCTCGCACGTTATAAACACTATAATTTAATGCGAATTATTTTTTTATTTGCTATCGTCAATTTTTATTTTTTTTATTGAAGTAGTACAGTGGTTAGATTGCACATATTTTAATGCGAATAAATGGGGTCTTCGTAGGAATGATAATTAAACCGAAATCTAATAGGCTCCTGCAAAAAATACTCTCAATGGGCGGGTAAATACCCGCATTTTTTGGTATGGGCTCGGGTTTGGGTAAATACACACAAATTTGAACAGGCATGGGCGCTCGTACGGGCGCTCTAGTGCCCAACCCTCCCCATGCTCGCACATTATAAACACTATAATTATAATTTTATGTAATACTAAAATTAGTTAATTAATCCTTAGTATTTGATATTTATTGTAATATGCACTTGTTTTTTATATTTTTGATCCTTTTTATTTGGTTAAATACTACGATGTGCAAAAAATTATAAGTTCATTTAAGAGATTTTAGACAATAATTAAATAAGTTGTGATATTTTTTGTCTTTTTATTGTTAAAGTGCGGGTAATGGGTGGGGGTACGGGCTCTTAGATGCCCATAGGGTACGGGGACAGGCACCAAACATGTTAACCACGAGGGTTTGGGCTCAGGTACGGGGATGGACACTATAGTACCCTGCCCAAAGGGTACCATTGCCATCCCTAGGTCTTCGGTGTTCGAATCTCGTCCCTACATATATATTAATATTTATTATCCTTGTGAACTGAGTTAAACTCACGAAAATTGCTAATAGTCAATGTAATATGAGGGTTTAGATTATTCTTTTAGGAATTGATTTTAGATTTTTAATCTCATCAAAAAATTGTTTAATGGACAAGTAAAATGACAATAATCAATAAACACTCGTACTTAAACGAATGAGTTGGACCCTGATCACAACGTCTTGTTTAACCATCTCTACATATCACTTTTTTTATTTCTTTTTGCACATGTAAAGTTCTTGTACTTTTGGCTCTTCGTTGAAATTTGACCTTATGAAAGGGATAATATAACATTGTTATGCAATAGGTCATCGTTGAACTTGAAAATTGTTGATTGGTTTAAAGGAGGTTGTTTTAATGGATATTTTAATTTTAAGTTTAACGATGGTGAAAATGTTCAATTTCTTTTGCGTTAATTTTTACAGCCATTGGATAACATTTAAATTATCTTTGAGTATCGACAATGGTAGTAAACTAATAAGAACTCCTTAGATATACTCGTGTGTGGGGACTTAAGCTTAAATAGGTCTCACTATGTGATATGTATTGTGTCATTTATGTGTGTATTTAAAATAATTGTTATTATTTACACTTGAATAGAAGGCAAGCGGACAACAAGCTGCACCGCCGATACTTTTTGGATGGCAAAATCAATCCTCATAAACACAACATTCATTGACCTAACATGACATTTATATGCATGACCTTTTGAACTTTACGTAGAAGATCAACAACCTCGGGTGCTAGGAAACCGAAAGTGTAAAAAAAAAATGGTATAAAAACATGTTGATTGTTAGAACACACTTTCTCATGTTTGGTCACTTTGTTTTACGTAACTTTCAGGGTTGCTTGTCCTACCGTAAAAGGCTCGACACCTAATTCCACAAGTGGTGAAACTCCAGTCAAGTTTACACATGCATGTTTTCCTCGTACCAATCCGTACACCATAACATCTGCATGCCTGAGTGTTAATCTTCTATCTAGTGGGTCAGTCAGGAAGTTCACTGACACCTTATTCTTCACCGATACTCCTGCCCGTCTGAATATATCAAAAAGCACATCCCTAACAAAGTCATGTATGTACTTAAAATCAGGAAGTTTCTTACAATGAACGACATGCTCCCAAAAAGTATATAGGCACGTCTTACGACAAACAGGACACTTATGATAGTGGAATCATAAGGCGATATCTAATGATAGTTCGATACTCCACTTGTGACATGCGCTGACCTAACCCATCAATCAGGATAGCTAGAAGAAAATCATGAGCATGTACTGCTTGCAAACATCCTAAAATTGTCTTTTGTCTCGTGGTCACGTCAAACTTAACTTACATATCTTGAAAACTTTTATTAAAAAGAGCACTCGCCAAAACATGTTGTGCTTTAGGAGAGACAATGTCTTTGCTAGTAAAACTGCTAACGTCAAAATCTAGAATCGTAGCACGAAAACCATCCAAAGCATTATCAAATTCGAGTCCATACCACGTATCTCATTGTCTCTCAAAATATGATTTTGTAGCACCCAAGACTGTGCCCTATAAGCCACAGAAGCGTAAGAGGAAGCCTATACTGCTGAGCACAAACCCAACGCTCCAAACCTAACAGGTAAAGAAGCTAACCTCCATTGAAGGTCCCCAAAGAAAGGACATCCACCAACCACAATGTCCTCAACCCCTCCACATAGCTCTTTATCAAACAACATAGCTGCCTCCTCCATGTGAATCGGCTGACATATCCTTCAGCCAAAGAAAAGTTTGGCAATACCTATACACGATCGAAGTAAAAGAGACTAACTATGAGGAGCTCGTAACTGAGGAGAAATAGAGTTCATATATAGTTGTCGGTAACTAATATGTACCTATTTTTTTCTTCCTCCGGTGAGGTCCTTGTTAAATAATGACTCTTCGTTAGAAATGTTTTTATCAGTCCCGTGAACATGCATAGTTCAGTTGGTAAGACAATGCATTATTATATGTAGGGGTCGGGGTTCGAATCTCAGACACCGCACTTATTCACCTTATAAGGTGAATTCTAACCACTAGACTACATGAAAGAATACAATTGTATTCTCAGTATCTTTGAAGAATAGAGTGGTTTATTCTATTTTGCTATATCAACGAATATTATTTTTTTGCAAGAATGTATATATTATTTTTAAAAAAAGTAAAATGCATAACATTTTGCCACTAAAATGTCACGACAGTAATGCCATCATCGTACTCGTGCAGGTTTTGGTAAGAAGAACGTTAAAATGTATAACACTATATGCATAAAAAAAAAAATTAGAGAGTTGAACTCAAGACCTCCCGCTTACTAAACAGGTGCTCTAACATCTGAACTACAAAAACTACATGAATAATTTGCAAATTTTAACATTTAGATTGTATGCATAGAGATTCAAATATAATAACTAGATTATACTTACACGTGCAACTGTTTTTCTCTTTTTGAAGGGTTAACCATAATTAATTGATTAATGAATTATAAATTAATTTTTCTATATATTAATAGTGTAAATTTTTTTAAATTATGTAAGTTTTTTATTTTGGAAGGACTATGATCTTAAAATATTATTTATTTTAAAGGGACATAAATAATTGAAGGGACTATACTCCTAAGACCATTTTTAATTCTAAAGTGACAATAAATCAAAAATGGATTATGGTCTTAAGAACACTCTTATCTACGAAGAGACGGAAAAGAGGAGATAAATATTATTTATTCTGGAGGGACATATTTCGAAGGGACAATAAATCGAAAAGACACTATGATCTTAAAAACACTTTTATTTATGAAGGGACGGTAAAAAGGTGATCAAGAGAAGAATAACTCGTTAACGCACACTTGAGGGAGAAGAGAGTTCTATATTTATAGAGAAAATTCACAACTAATAAGTGATAAATTTTGGGAACAAGTAATACATTACGTTGGGGATTAAGTAATTCAAGAATTGGATCTAGTACAAAAATATATAAATTGAGTTCCAAACTATATTCTATTGAGTAATATATTATATTACGTACCAAAATATATTTCAGATTGTGCATCACAATATATTAGATTGCATATAAAAAATATTTCAGACCGTGTTATCCCCCCTGATGTTTTTTTTTTTTTTTTTTTCCACTGCATCCCAGACCTTGTTATGAAATCTTTTATATTGCGTTCCAAAATATTTTAATCAAAACTTTTTTTTTTGAAAGAAGCCAAAACTTGTGGACTAAGAAAACACTTTCCAATAATGATTAAATCAACTACCTAATTTAACATTTTCAACAAATAGAATATATATTTAATATTTTTCTTTTTCCAGTGCTTATTTCGTTCACATAATTATGTACTCAACCTTAGAGGTACACCTACCAATGTATAAACACCTCTCTTAGCAGTGTATGTTATTGTTTACACCGATTTTTGGTAATGTAAACTTCATTATCCATCAATGGTTTTAGGACATAAATGTCGATCGATTATGACAAATGTATTTTTAAAGGGGGATCGTTCAAACCTCGCGGTTTATGACATCACTTCATGCATTCTTTAAAAACATTAATGTGAGAATGACTTCCAACATCTTGTAATAACAAATTGTCTCATGACAACATGATAGAAAATTGCTCAATTGAGCATGTTAAAAATAAAAAGAAATAGAGTAAAGATGAAAAGAAATGCAAAAGAAAAAGGAAAGTAAAACCAGAACAATGATATTAAATTGTAGGAATGTAAAGGGTGGTCGGAATCTGTCAATCTCTCCACTCTTGAACCCGCTTGCTCCCATGGCGTGGGTGTTACAGAGTTTTCAGAAATCAAGAAACCAACCAATTGTTATTATTACAAACTGATATAGACTTTGTAGAAAAAACTACCACTAAATCTTACGGTCTATATTGAAAGTAGAAATAACTTCCTATAACCTCCTAAGACACTGGAAAATAACTTTTTTTTTTTTTTTGGCTTTCGCACCGGTTTCCGACCCACCAATGGTGGACGACTAATCCGGCTCATGCGTAGAGGCATGCGCACTGGAAAATAACTTTCATGCACTAAGACACTAGAAAATAATTTTCAATGCACTTCAGCCTTGTTTTCCGCTATGCGCTCCAGTTACAACATCGAATTATTTCTCCTTGCCTTTGGTCGAAATTGCAGTGTGTCGAAGTATGTATGTAATTGGTCGAAATCCATTTGCACTTTGCAGCCTGTCGAAAAAACATATCTGCCTTATCAAAAACATAATCATTAGTTCGACCAAATATATATATATATATATATATATAATTTAATGGTTATGTTAATAAGTATCTCTGAAATACGTTTTAAGAAATGATAACAAGAAAACAAATGATAAGACTCAAATGTAAATAAATTAATTCTAATTTTGTTAATGTTGAAAATGACCATGAGTGTGTTTTCTTGGAAATTTTAAAAACTATACCGATGAAAGAAGGGATAATAGTTTTGGGAGAAATGATATTTGTACATCCATTTTTTAATAACTTTTGTGACAACTTTCTTTCTCATACTCACATTATATTTTTATTTTGTCTCTCAATTGCTTTGATTTTTGTGCCAACACATACTTTTCTTTGTAAAAATATGGTTGTCAACCAAATTGAGGTTCAAATAACATTGCTTTAGTTTTGGTATCTCTGTGTTACGAGCAACTACAAACAATAGCTCTTAAATATATCGTAATTTTAAAATAGTTCGAATGTGCAGTAGTATGTTATTTAAAATAGACTTCTAAGTTAAAATGTTTTTTTAATATTGTCACACTAGATCTTTAATATACATACTTATTATGATATCGGTTCTAAGAACTTAGTGTGACATCAACCCATATATAAAAAGAATTAATGTTAACATTGACTAACTATCAACGTCAGAGACTATTTTGGTTAATCAAGTATATAATCAATGAATATTTTAGAATCTCGATACATTGAAAAATTATTATGACTGCTCGTTATACATTTAAGAATAAAAAGACTATTATTGAAACAAAAACTAACTCAAAATTTAATCATGAAGAACTTAAAAAAAATAGGTTTGATCAATTTTTGTCTTAATTATTACCCTAAATCCTACCTTCGATGTAGCAAAAAAAAGTCCTACCTTTGAAATTATAAACGAAAGATTAAAACCAATATAATTTTATTCTTCGGCAAATAATTGAAGTAGGTAGTATGAAATCAAGCACAGTGCATGCATCTCAATCCAGAATTCAACTTGCCTAAAATAATTGAAAATTAAAAAAATAAAAATAAAATAAAAAATATCATAAATAATTAAATTTAATAAAAAAGAAGGTCGGCGATAAATTGTTTGGGACACATGTTAACGATTGTTTTAGGCATACCAAAAATTATCACACCCCAGGCCCAATTGTAAACGACGTCAATTTTAATCAAAACGACCCCACGTTCTCACCGAGTACAAATCCAGACTCAACCCTCGTACCCCAACCTTCGTTCTTCTCTCTCTCTTCCATTTCCCAATCCCTCTGCTTCGTTGACTCCAAAATCGATCTTCGTCGAAGATCGGTGATACTTCAACCTTCGTTTTCTTCACTACAAGGTTCGATTCTACCGTTTTCTTCACTCTATTAACTACTACTTCGTTTTCCAGGGTTTCTCACTTCAAACCTCTAACCCTAGTTCACTTCAATTCGATTTGATTTAATTTAGTTGATTCGTTATTTGACGCTTCTTCTATACTTGTTTTTGTTTCAGATCTAGTTCAATTTCCACCTCATACGTTTGATTCAAAGCTCAACTCACTGAATTTGAAGATTCTTCAGGTTTTTTTACCTTTTTACTACTCGATTTAGTTCATGTTGATTTTGTTGCTGTAGATTTGCTAGGTTCCGAGATTTGAACGGTTTTTTTGTGTGATTTGATTACAGATCTGAGTGGTTTTGATTTGGATTTGTTGTTTGTGAAATGACGGATTTACCGAAGGATTTACAGAAAGGTGATTCGATTCAAATCAGAGAGGTATGGAACGATAATCTGGAAGAGGAGTTTGTGTTGATTCGTGAAATTGTTGATAAGTATAACTATGTTGCGATGGATACGGAGTTTCCTGGTGTTGTTCTTCGGCCTGTTGGGAATTTTAAGCATATTAATGATTTTAACTATCAGACTTTGAAGGATAACGTTGATATGTTGAAGCTGATTCAGTTAGGTTTAACTTTTTCTGATGAGAATGGAAATTTACCTACTTGTGGCACTGATAGTCCTTGCATCTGGCAATTCAATTTTCGCGAGTTTAATGTTAGCGAAGATATTTTCGCTGCTGATTCGATTGAGCTTTTGCGTCAATGCGGAATTGATTTTAAGAAGAACAGCGAGCAAGGAATTGATGTGAACCGATTTGGGGAACTTTTGATGTCATCGGGGATTGTGTTGAATGATAATGTTCATTGGGTTACTTTTCACAGTGGTTATGATTTTGGTTATCTTTTGAAGCTTTTGACGTGCAGGGCTTTGCCGGATACACAAGCTGGATTCTTCGATTTGATCGGGATTTATTTCCCGATTGTGTATGATATCAAGCATTTGATGAAGTTCTGCAACAGTCTTCATGGTGGTTTGAACAAGCTTGCGGAATTGTTGGACGTTGAGAGGGTTGGTGTGTGCCATCAAGCTGGATCGGATAGTTTACTCACAGCTTGTACATTTAGGAAGTTGAGGGAAACATTCTTCAACGGCGAAACAGAGAAATATTCTGGTGTGTTGTATGGATTAGGTGTTGAGAAAACAGACTAATTGAGAAAGAAAGAACAAAGTATAATTGGTTGTAGAGTACTGTCTTTTAAGTGTTGTGAGAGTCTCTTTACTTGTGTACACTTCTGCCAGAAAGATAATGGCTGTTGTTTACTTGTAACATTTTCATCATCTTTGTTTGAATTGTAACTGATAAAACCTTAGCTTGTTTTGTTAGCTTGAGTTCTTTGTAAATCACTTCAGTTTAGTGTTTCAACAATAATAATTTATCATGATTTCTTTATATTTTTTTGCTCTTGTTTGTTGCTATTTGTTTTGATTGTTCTCATCTTGTATGGTGTTTGATCATGTTGCCAAAGGTTTCTGGTTCATGTTTTTGAAGGTTACGGTTCACTGATTTAATTTGAAGGAGAGCAACGTTTAGATTAATTACTCTTTCAAGATTGGTCAAAAATATTGGTATGCAAAGTCCACACGGAAGTGGGTCTATTTTGGTGTGCTCTACAACTGTGGCGCAATTGGGTTGTTGTCAGATTTCTCAACGTGAGGTTCATACCAAAAAAATTATGATACCACGGTGGGATTGGTGGGATCTTTGTTTGATTTGTGATGCACAATGGATCCATTCCATATGCATTAAACAATCTTGGATCAGTTTTAATTGGCCTAAGCATGGAGTAATTTCGATCAGACGGTGGAGGTTGTCGGTTGGGGGAAAATCCATTTCCTTGAAGACGTATTCTGTAATTGGCCTAAGCTGTCTGAATCCAATTGTACCCTAGAGGATAGGCTTGATGGGCGAGTTTGGATTGGAATGTGCCGTCGTCACCTTCTCTCTTTAGTTATTGATTTTGTTTTTTAATTTTGCTGTCATCGTTCCATTGGAAAAGAATAAATAAGATGATGGGAAATAATTGAAGAAAAAAATTGATTTTGACGCGTTATCACACATTCCCTTGCAGATTCCTCAAAGTTGAATTATTCTTATTGGCCAGAAAACACTCGGTTTGATTTTTAAAAAAATAATATTGTTTATCGTGTTTTATTTACAGGAAATACTAATGAGAACATTAATGCCCACTTTTTTTTTTTGTTGGAATTTGAACCACAAATCTTACATATATTATGCATTATCATTTATCACTACCCAATTGAGTTAGATCCATGATGACAATGTCCACTTGTTTTAACCCATGAAACTTATCTTAGATATTTAATAAAATTAAGAGTGGAAAATTCTAAATATTCATCTAATTTTATTTCAATAAAAATATCTTGCATCATTTTTTTTTGGCAATTACGTTGAGTGAGGTATTCTCGCCGCAATGGTGAAACTAGGCATGGTAATGGGACGGGTTTTACCTTCCCCGTCCTCATACCCGATTCTCATATACTTACCCGTTACCCTACCCATATCCAACGGGGATGAGAAATTGAATCACATCACCGTTCCCGACGGGTTCGGGTATCCCCGCCCCATCCCGTCCCCGCATTGAATAATTTTTTTAATAAAAAATAGAAGTTTTTTTGCATCCCCAAGAGCAACGTTGTAATACATTATCCAATAATAAGCTCACTTTCACATTTATTAGACAAAATGATTTAGTTGATCCTTTAAATATCAATGGTAGTTTTTATTAACATAACAATTATCAAACAAAATAACATAACATATCAACACAAAGTAATTTTTTACATTTGGGACGGGTTTGGGTATGGGTTCGGATGTGTACCTATATACCTGTTACCCGTCCCATACCCGTGTTTTGAGATCGGGGAAAACCCAAACCCAGTCAAAACAGGAAAAACCCATCAAATTGGGTTTGGTTCAGGCGGGTAACCACGGGTATGGATTTTGTTGCCATATCTAGGTGAAACAGTGAAGGGAGTGCACGTAACACTCCTTTAACAACAATTGTTTTTACCACGAAATAGAATCAAACACATACCGGTCACCATAGGTAGTCAAAGAGAAGATAGCAATGGAAAGAGTTTTGGTAGATGGACATTGTTGTTGATTAAGGCTGAAAATGAATCGAGTCGAACCTGCGTGAGCTCGACTCGACTCGATAAGAATTGGTTCGGCACGAACCTTTTTTTTTGTCAAAAATATGTCTTTGACATATTAAAAAAAAAGTAAAACTATGAAGCATACATTACTACTGCAGCATAGTCCATATACTACATATATAGCTTTTACATGATAATTGAGATGCACTTCTCTTGTATATATATATACTCCGCTCTCTAATATTTTGAAAACTCCTTGATGTGGGACTATTACCTTTTACATTATAGTGCATATGTTTGTTTAAAACCCTGCATAAGCTATTAGCTTCTTTTTTTCCTCTCTCTATTACTATAACGTTCGTTAATTTTTAATCAAATTTGTAACAATTCTTATGAAAAAGTACACAATAAATAGAAGCAGCTTGTAATAAATTACGTATCATATAAACACACATACATATAGATATATATTTTGAGAGAGAAAACACACACACAAACCCAATCCCCCACACACACACACACATATATATGTATATATATATCCCCCCCCCCCCCCCCCACACACACACACATATATATGTATATATATATCGGGTTGGTTCATGAACCAAACGAGTCGAACCATATTTAGTTCAAGTTCAACTCGTTTATTTAATATAACAATTTTATTACATTTGAGTGTCAAAATTAAACCAATGTGACAAATGAAGAGTGAGTAATCTTAAGACCACCCCCAATGGGGTTATTGAAAGCCATTTTCAACTATTGAAACCATTCGAGAAGGGGTTATTGAAAATGACGTGGATGAAAGAGATGATGAACCATTTCAACATGTTGAAAATCTGACACCGGAGGCCACGCGTCGCGTTCCTGTTGGCCACGCTGAGCGCGTGTGATGCACGCGCCGACAGGGCGCGTCTGTTGCAGGTTACACGGAGAAAGAAGAGATTTTGGATAAAAATAGTGACACGTGGTGCAATATGATTGGTTCGTTGGATTTTTATCTTCTTAATAATTTGGACTCAATTATTTCATTGCAAATAATTTTATTTTTTTACCAAAATTCGTGATTTTTTCTCTCTCTACAGATAGAGACTTGGATCATTTGATTTGGACACAGAAAAAAAAAACCAAATTTTTCACTCTCTTAATCTTATTATTAGCATTTCTTTTGAAGTTTTAGTCTTTGTTTAGTGAAATGGATCCTAATAATAATCAATTCAACACCCAAAATTTTTCTGATTATCCATTTAGCTACCAAAATCCCAACAATTATCAACACCCAAATCAATTTTCCAACCAACATCTTCAAAACCCAAATAAATTTCCCAACCAACATCCTCAAAATCCAAATCAATTTTCCAATCAACATCCTCAAAACATACCTAATTTTGATTTTGCATCAAATTTCAATCACCTATCCTCTGTTCCAAACAACTTTAATCCATATCATAAATCTATGATGGGATATCCATCTCAAACACCCCAATTTAATGGTTATATGCAATGGTGGATGAAAATTTTCAGAGTGTTGGTGAATATCCTAAATATTCAACACAAATAAATTGCGGTGGAATGACAGGGGCTAATGAAGTCATTCAAATTACAGAGGATACAACTCCTAAGAGCAAGAGAAATCTGCAACCAGCATGGAACACTGAACAAAATCAGTTGCATCTCATGATCTATGGATCTGGCATGCCTTTCTTGGATGTTCGGGAACGTTGAACGATATAAACGTTATAGACCGGTCACCAGTCTTTCATGATGTGGAACAGGAAAAGGCTCCAAGGGTGAATTACTTTGTGAATCAACGTCCATATAATATGACATACTATCTAGCTGATGGTATCTACCCTTCTTATCCAACTTTCGTCAAATCGATTAGACTTCCTCAAAGTGAACCCGATAAGTTATTTGCAAAACATCAGGAGGCATGTCGGAAGGACATTGAACGTGCTTTTGGAGCGCTTCAAGCTCGATTTAAAATCATCCGTGAACCAGCTCGCTTGTGGGACATAGCCGATTTGGGTATCATCATGAGGTCATGCATCATATTGCATAATATGATTGTTGAGGATGAACGAGATACATATGCTCAACGTTGGACCGATTTTGAGCAATCTGAGGGAAGTGAATCCAGTACACCGCAACCATACTCGACCGAGGTGATCCGAGTTGCGTGATCCAAATGTTCATCACGAATTGCAAGCAGATCTAGTGAAGCACATATGGACAAAGTTTGGAATGTATAGTGATTGAAGATGATTTGTATCGTACTAAATAAATTACTTGTGTGTTGTATGCTTAGTTTGTTGTCTTGCATTTTAAGTTATTTGTGTGTCGCGTGTTTAGTTTGTTGTCTTGCATTTTAAGTTATTTGTGTGTCGCATTTTAAGTTAAGAAAATAAAAATAAATTATTTTACAAAATTTTCGTTTTCCAAAAAAAACTAAAAAATAAATAGTTAATTGTATTATTTTAATTTAATTATAATCGATAATTTTAGGTAATTATAAAAAGAAAAATATAAAATTATATAAGAATAAGAAATAAAAGGTGGTGGGGTGAGATGTTGAATTATGATAGAGAAAATGATATGGAGTGTTGGGAATTAAAAAAGTGTGTGTTGAAGGGTATTGAAATTTTTTTACCATTGCATTTAATCTAAGTTTGAAAAATCATGAAAAGTGCAAAAGTGAAGAGAAAATGACCGACAATTAAGGGGCTACATACTCGTACGACGGAGTTAACATCTAAAAAAAATGGTATCAACAAAGTTTAAACAACATTAAATTAGGAATGTGTTTGTCAAGTGATGATAAACCAACGAGGTCGGTGTTTGATTAAAAGAATAGAGGGTGTGTGGTTCGACTTTCTTTTATATATTTTGTTTTCTTTTTAATCAGATAGTCTAGTGGTTGGAGCTCACGCATTTTAAATGTGGAGAAGTGGAGTGTTCGGGGTTCGAACCCCGGTCCCTGCATATAAAATGCATTTGTCCCTACCAACTGAGCAAAGCTCACGGGAACGTTATATATTTTATTTTATTTATTGTTCATTGGTAAGTGAGATAAACACACAGAAAAAAAAAAGTTATTTCAACAATTATTTTTTAGGACAATTTATGAGACAACTAAAATATATAAAAAAACGTAAGTATTGACACATAAATTAAAGCAATAGAGAAAGAAGGTAAGAACACATAATGAATATGAGATAAAGTTGTAATAAAAATTGCCACAAAATAGTTATTCAAATATCATTTTTAAAAATGATGATTTAGTGGATCCGTAAAACTATCATATGTGTTGATGTAGTTTACCCTGATTTTAATTAAAAGTTTGGAAAGCCAAAAACGTCAAATTTGAATTGTGGTATAAAAAAAGATGAAAGCGGCGGTAGTTTGATTTTTTTTCTCTTACTAGGTCAAGTTTGAATATTTATTATTATTGGGGTTAATTAAGTTTTTAGTCCCCGTAAATATTCACAGTTTTGTTTTTAGTCCCTACAAAATAAAATCACATTTTTTAGTCCCTATAAAAATTTTCATCAGCATTTTAGTCCCTATAAAATTTTCCATCAGCACTTTTAGTCCTTGTCAAAAATTTTCATCAAAAATTTTGATCCCTAAAATGTTTAAGAAAAACGTCACAGGGACTAAAAAGTGTGATTTTATTTTGTAAAGACTAAAAATAAAACTGTGAATATTTATAGGGACTAAAAACTTAAATAACCTTTATTATTGTGAGAAAACCTTTCATACGCACGAGTTAAGTTAACAAATGTTATCAGCAAAAATCTTCAATCTATGATAATATATATATTTGGCTTTGCTAAAACAAAATGCTATTGCCAATCTCATAGTAAATCAATTGTTAAGATTTTAAAAACGTAACCAATTTGAGGTTAGCCTAATGGTTGCGTGGGAATTTAGTTGGTTTGAAATCTTGAAGTGTACTTTTCTTAAGATTTTAGGTTCGATTTTCTCTTGTGCCAATTTTGGTAGGCAGGTTCATATAGAGCTTTGTTCTGACTTTAAATGGGATTCCGCAAATGGACGGTGAGATTGGTCCTCTCAGATTAGTCGGTCCTTATATCATATACCGAGTTTAAAAAAAAGTTAAATAAATGTATTATTTTAGATTATAAAAGAAAGTGTTATTATTTTTCAATGAATGATCATAGCGTGTTAGTAAAAAAAATATTGTCAAAGGTGTAAATAATGTAATTATCTTGAAATGGAGTTGGTAAAAAATGTGTTATTGAAGTTATATATTTAAGTTTCGAGTGTTGATGAATATGTGGTTGGACTCTTATTTTACTATATTGTTCGAGGGTTCAAACTCATTATATATATATAAAAGTCAAATAAATACTAACAATGTGGAAATTGGAAACAATACCATTGTTTTACCGGGATCAAAAATTGGGAATCCAAGGCAATCAGTGACGCACGATCGAGTTTATGGTCAAATCGGTGAAATTCAGTGTGGCTCAAATTAGACTAATTTGGTTTTGCCAAACATCGAAACGATGTGTTTTGTTAAAAAAACTACAAATAAAGTAACATAACCAAAAACGCGTACTTTGTGTCTTTTCACGCTTCCTTGCATAACTTAGTTCTATTTTCACTCAAAACCCTATAACTTTGCCTCTCCCAATAGTGCACGTCGCTTCTCCGTCTCCCAACGTTGTCGCACGTCTGTCACGCATCCTCCTTTTTTTTTTTTTTTTTTTTTTTTTTTGTATTTTACGTTTCTCATTAGGCAGCTAGGGATGGTTAAAAGGCCGACCCGCTCGTCAATAACCCGTCTAAAAAGGAGGCGGAACAACTAGAGAAATATGGTTGGAAATCTCACCCGCCCCATTTTATGGCGGATCGACAAGTTGGTGGATTGACCCACCATTTTTTTTACAAAAAGTATTAATTAAAATCCTTGCATAAACAATGTTAAAATATTATAAATTTAAAGAAATCTAAATATATAACCAATGACTCTACTAAAAATATGAAAATAATTATTCAAAAATATAAATTACTTCAACTAAAATTTTATAATAAATCAATAAAACATTGAAAATAAAAACTCCATGAGTATCAATCAACTGATTGTTAAAAATATAACACTAAAATCATAAAATAAAAGTGATGAAATTAATCGATTTTTTCCCCAATACATGGAGGTGAAAATTGGAGTGAAAAGGACAACTTTTTAAACATATCAACCCAACGGGTCAACCCGTCCATCTCCGTCACCACCCCGCTTTTTAACGGGTTAGACGGAGCTGGCGCCCTACTTGTGGCGGGTTCAAAAATCTCAATCCATCCCGTTAAGAATGACGGGTTAAACGGGTCAACCCGACATGTCCAACCCATTTTGCCATCCCTGATTTCTGTCTTCTTTTCTGCATAACATGTGTGTTAGATTTTAAGTTTGTTGTCTTATAGTAATGATATTTGTACAACTATTTTGTGATAACTTTGGGACAACCTATCTTTTCTCTCATCTTATTAGTCAAAAACAATAGAGAGAAAAATGAAAAGAGAGTGAAAACACAATGCGAGCATGAGAGAAAAAGTTGTTTAAAAGTTATCACGAAATGATTGTACAAATATCATTTTTCTATTATAAGAGGTTTTGCCTCAAAATTCAATTCAATTACAAAGCGGTGAGGAAAAAATTAATACGACTCGGGGTCATTGTAGACGAGTTAACAAGAATGGATAAATTGTTAAGTGGAGTATCTAGCGTGTCATATGAAAAAGGATAAGTTGAACAATGCAAGAATGTGCTTGTATGCATTTAGTATCAAATGAAACAAAATATTAAGAAAGTCATAGACAATGTCATGTCTGTATTTTATGCATGCTTATGTCGATTAAAGATGCAATATGAATTGCTTATGTCATGTGTGTTTCGAGTGACCGACTATAAACATTAATTTATCGAAGTCTGTCGTAAATTTGAGACTCAAAACCACACCAATAAACTTATATGTGTGGGACAAACGTCAATGACAACCAATAACCAAAATATTCACAAGCAACACCAACAGACATAGGTTGAACCTAACAACCAAATGTAAGACAAAAACCACATCAAACTAAAGAATAACAAGATAAATAGTGTAGAGAATAAAGAACAACACACCAAAGATTTGTTCACTCAGTTCGACATGACAATGACCTACATTTGGACATGAGAGATCTTTCTACTTCCCTATCAAAGAGTTATTTACAATTAGAGATATAACAAAGTTACGAGAATCCAATTTCAACAAGCTCTTAAAGAGCAATCCTAATTTATATTCCTTTTCGCGAATCTCTTCCCATGGCTAAGAGACTTCATGATTTCACTGCCCAACGTGTTTCTCGACTCTAGAATCTAACACTAGGGGCTTGTTTGTTTCAAGAGAAAGGGTAGGGATGGAATCCTATGGGATAGAAAGTTTCTTGAAATGTGGGCCTTCCATAGTTTGATTTGCATAGATTAAGAAAGGAAAGATTAATTTCAGTCGGTCCCATGCTCAAATTTTTTTTCCGTAGGATTGTGTGAAGAAAGTAAGGAACTTGCATCTTTTTAAGCAAAATGTCCTATATACCCCCGCTTTTTAGACATTTGTGAGGGATATGGATATTTCTTTTAACGTTTGTGTTCCTTTATTTGAAATAATCCAATGTTTGTATTTCCTTTACTTTTTTGTTATAAATAATCTATTAAAATAATTAATAAAAAATCTATTGATACTCCTTTTTAAAATTTATGTTATATGTATATACACACACAAATCACTTTTATATTAGGGTATTTTTGTCATTTACTATTTATATATCTTTCTTTCCTCTTCACTTTCACCCCTACCAAACAACTAAACAATCATCTCACTTTCCACTCACTTTCTATTCACTTTCATTCCTTTAACATTCTTTCCTCTTTCTTTCTTTCCATAATTGTTCTCTTCTCTTCCAAACAAAGCCTAAAAGAACGATCTCTTAGACTTTGATTTCCTAAGGATATTCTGTTATGGTTTTTAAAGATTCACCAACGTGTTTCTCGACTCTAGACTCTAGAATATAACACTAAAAGAAAGATCTCTTAACTTTAAATTTTCTTAAAAATTTACTCCTTTGGTTACACGAGACACTCCAAGGTCACTCAACAAATGTGTCAAAAACTACTTTGAAAGTGTTCGGATCAAGGCAAAACCACATCAAGATTTATCCGAATCATGCCACAATTCATTGTTCGTACACAAAATAGCTGCATCCATCTAACAAAATTGGGCCATGATTTTCCAAATCGTGTCACGATTTTTTGAAAATCAATAACAACATCCATTATTTTTTTGAATAACCACCAAAATTGCGTCACGATCATTCCAAATCAGTTACGATTTCCATAAACACAAATATCAAATTTTGACGCAACGGGCCCCACCACCTATCCTTTTGTTAAGGGTTTCCTTTTTGCTTTCAAAATACGGATATAAACAGGTTTAGTGTGTCTTGTGTTGTGAATGTTAAACCTCGTCACAATCTTATTACCGAAAAACAAAAACCTCGTCACTGTATGGTGAGTCAAACATAATATCAATGTTCCTCATTTTTTTATTTAATTTTAATCGGGTCTTGTTAACCTTGCTCCGAAGCACCGGTTAAGGAAGCCAAATAAAGAAATTGTAAGTCAAAAAAACACTTTTTAAATTTTTAATGCATTTATTACACAACTTTTTAACGAGTGCCTCGACAAAGGATAACATTTTCCATTTTAATTTCATTTTCATTTCATTTTTCTTTTATTTTCTCATTTCTCACCTCTCTTTCACATTTTGTTCCCGCGATTTTCCGAATCTCCCATTCTCAGATCGCCGCAAAACCTCACTCTCAACGGTAAATCTCACTCTCAAGTTTCATTCCACACTTCGCTTCGATTACTCATAGCTTCGAAAATTCTCCGATTAGCTTATCAATTTTCGTTTTCTACTGCTTCAAACGGTGTATAGTTTTTTCGCCATTCTAGGGTTTCTACTTTTTTTCTGGCTAAATTGCAACTGTTTTTTGCTTTTCTTCTCCAATTGCTTTGTTGATTCAGTTGAATTGTATGTATTGTATTTACATGCTGTATTGCT
Organism: Medicago truncatula; assembly: GCF_003473485.1. Classification (NCBI taxonomy): domain Eukaryota; kingdom Viridiplantae; phylum Streptophyta; class Magnoliopsida; order Fabales; family Fabaceae; genus Medicago; species Medicago truncatula. The sequence continues at coordinate 52,487,188 of NC_053044.1, forward strand.
TTGCATATTATGGCTATTTGTATTTAAATTTTTAAGCAACAACTTCTTGATGGCATTTTGTAGCCATAACGTTGTTTTTGGTGAATAAAGATACTAAAAGATGATATTTGAGTTTATCTGGGGTAAGTCTTGTGAGACTGATTGGGAGAATTTATGAAAACGGCATCTGACAATTTTCAGAAGTTCTCCAATATAGCTTATAAAAACAACTTATAGCATATGCACAAACAATTTAACGGTATTTTATCTTTTGCTATAAAAATAAAATATCTTAAGCGCTTCTGCTATAGGCTGCAAATAAGATAAGCTGTTTATCCAAATCATATGCAAAATGAAAAATGAGTTTGCCATGATTTTATCCCCTTTAGTACATTATAATAATTGTTTACTTATTGGCAGGTTTTTGGTTGACAGGATTTACACAGTTTTTTCCGTCCTGTGCACCTCAGGAATTGTCTCTCTGTAGTCGAAAATGAGTAGCTTGGTTGAAAGGCTTCGCGTACGATCGGATCGCAAGCCAGTTTATAATCTTGATGAGTCAGATGATGAAGATTTTTTGCTTAAAAAACCCGGGGCAAGTCAGGAAAAGTTTGAGAGGATTGATAGAAGTGATGCGGTACGATACTTGGTTCCCTTTTATGTTTAAATGCCTTTTCATTTGAGCTTGTTATACTTATTTTTCATGAATCTTGCTTAGGTATTTGTGTTCGGTGCATTGTTCAGTGCCTCGTACGGTCACTGATAGTTATAATTTTCGTGTGACACGATAAACTCGTATAAACTTGTTTGAGGCTTTGAGCTGTTTTGTTTATAGGAAATTCCAGTTCAATTTGAGTTTTGCCTGGTAAAATTTAAAGATATGAATATTCCTGACCTTATATTGATTGGTAAAAAGTGTAGCGGTGCACAATTTTCCCTTAAACACCGGAATTTGGTATGTAAGTATAATAATACAAGTGATATGAAGTGGCCAAAGTTTTTAAAGGCAAAAGAACCCGGCCCTGTGGAGCTTTGATGCCTTTTGTTGAGCGGCGCAAATAACTAACAACTGCATGCCTCTATGAATGTAGTTGTTAATATTCGAAAAAGAAGAAAGCAGTAAAATATTTTGGTTTTTAACATTATTCACATTTAATTAGAACACTCAAGTAGTCAAGCAAGCTCAACATTCATATTTCATAGTAAAAATAAACATTGGTGTTTCACCTTCAATTTACATCCCATGAGTTTCTTGCTCCGAAGAGTCCCAAAAACTCTTTTATAATTTTCTACATATTTTATCACTTTCAAGATTACAGTTAGCAAGTTAAATGCCTAGGCTGTTTGGTTTTTAACAGCTATCATTATCATGTTGATGGAGTTAGATGTGTGTGCCTCACTAATGGGGCAGTGCCTCAACTCGAAAGAGGTTCTGCTCCTTTCTAGCTTATTGCCTGTGCCGCAGGAGTGCCTTTGATGACACTGTTCCCAGCATGTTTTACACTGTAGATTTTACCCATTCTGAGAGACTCAGACGACATGGGATAGTCTTCTTAGCTTCTTTTTAGTCATCTGGTTATGGCTATTTATGAATCCAGAAGTTTCTTTGTTGGATGCTAGAGGGCGTCGGCAAACCTTGTTCACTACTTGATATATTTTTCATGTTTATTCTGATTTTTTTCCTTCCCTTTTTTGGTTTCTGTGATGAAAATGTTATCCTAGGTAGTAAACGGAGTTATTTTTTGGTACATACATACTAGGAATGTTGATATACATTTTTTCTCATTTATAATCAGTTTTGTTTGGTAAACCAATGAACTTTATTGTAACGAAAAGAGGAATTCCAAACAGTTTTCGTAGCACAAGTTGTGCTTAATCCATAAACAAAATCACACACAAAATTCCTGCCCCATGTACCATATTCCAGACAACACAACAATGTAAATCAGCAGACCCAAATAAATTGCCCCCACACAACAAATTTCCCCAAGATCCAACTTGTACTGGACCCAAGACATATATGGTGTAAACCTTTATGACATTGTTTGATATAGCTGGCATCTTTGCATATATTTGGTGTCCTTGCTTTACACTAGTTAATGTTTTATACTCAATATTCATTTTTCCTCACTTCATTTTTTGATCTTTCTATGTTTTTATTTAGAAAGAGGATTTATGTCAAGCATGTGGTGAAAGTGGAGATCTCCTGAGTTGTGCAACTTGCAACTATGCTTACCATTCTAGTTGTTTACTTCCACCACTTAAAGGTCCTGCTCCTGACAACTGGAGGTGCCCTGAATGCGTGAGTGTTTATGCTTATATAACAATGCTTATAATATATTTTTGCTTGAGTGACAATTATATTTTAAATTTTTGTTTTGTTTTTGCAGGTTACCCCCCTTATTGATATTGATAAGTTATTAGACTGTGAGATGCGCCCTACTGTAGAGGGTGATGGTGACGCTGACAGTGACGCTGCAAAGTCTGGGTCAAAGCAAATTTTTGTTAAACAATATCTTGTTAAGTGGAAGGGACTATCATATCTGCACTGTGCTTGGTAAATTCATTGGAACTTATCCCATATTGTGTTTTGCCTTTCCATAAGGTTTATTATACCTTCTTCAATTCTTATGTATTAATTTGGAATCCTCATATTTTCCATCTACTTTTGTATCACTTTAGTTTTTAGTTTTCAACAATATCATCTTCATTTCTCATTGCTTTTGAATCTTCTTATTTTGGTTTTTTATATAAGTTTTATCATCTATTTTTTTTAAAATTATTTTTGGTATTGTCAATTTACCTCCTACCTTTCCCCCCTCTCCCTTTAGGGTGCCAGAGAAAGAGTTTCTGAAAGCTTTCAAGAGTCATCCTCGCCTGAAGACCAAAGTGAACAACTTCCACCGTCAAATGGCATCCTCCAATACGTCAGATGAAGACTTTGTTGCAATTCGTCCTGAATGGACCACAGTTGATCGAATAATTGCTTGCAGGTTCAACTGTTTGACAATTTATTTTCTTCCTATATAAGCAAAATGAAATGAGATGATTCTGTTCCTGTTATCTGGAGAAAGTCCGTAATTGGAATATTTTAAGTTTTCCAGCATTTGAGTGACAAAATGTTTCTCAGGATTTCGGGCAGTGTATATGTGTTAGCCGTTAGGTCTTGTTAAGTCAAAACCTTCTCATTCTTGACATTAGGTGTTTGTAAGCATCTGGCACTTGCACCACTTGATAATTTTTTGGGAAATGCAAAACTTAGAAGTCCAACCGTTCAATGATGTGATATTATGTTGATAAACACGTATAGCTAACCAAGACATTTCTAGCTATGCAGTCTAATAGTGGATGGTAACTTATGTTTTAAATAACACACTGTACATTAAAATGTAGTTGTGTCATGAAGCATTAAATATTTTTTACACTGTTTGAAATGGTAGACTTGATCCACTTCATTAGAACTTTCAATCCAATTGGATTGATAAAATTTTCCAATTAACAAAAATGGAGGGGTGATTTGTAGACTAGATCCATTTTATCAGAACTTCCAATTCAGTTGGATTGATGAAATTTATTAAAAGGTGTAAATAAGACTTAAACATGTTGTAAGTTAGTCCTGTCACGGTCTATGTGTGTGTGTTTAACTCTGTTTTTCTTCTAGTCTTCCCCACTCATATTGTGATCAATCATATTTGGATGTGCAACCTAATGGCTTAGAAAGCTTGCTTAATTGGTTTGTTCTAGTTTTTCCAATAACATTGCTGACAAATGCATGCATTTTCATGGAATCTGTTGTTTGAATGGCACAGGGGTGATAACGATGAGAGGGAATATCTGGTGAAGTGGAAAGAGCTTCCATATGATGAATGTTATTGGGAATCTGAGTCTGATATTTCTGCATTTCAGCCGGAAATAGAAAGATTTAATAGATTTCGTTCTAGATCGAGCAAACTTGCTTCCATCAAGCAACAAAGCCGTGTTAATGATGACAATGAATTGAAGAAACAGCAGAAAGAATTTCATCAGTATGAACATAGCCCTGAGTTTCTTTCAGGTGGTATTTTTTGTAACTGCCCTATTCTTCGGGCAGCATTATGCTTTATGCTTTTATTTTTTAAGATCCGGATGATCTCAATTGGCTGATATAAAATTTCATGTTGGTGAAGGTTCTCTACACCCATATCAGCTTGAAGGCTTGAACTTCTTACGATTCTCTTGGTCCAAGCAAACACATGTTATACTTGCTGATGAAATGGGACTTGGTACTTTCTCTCTCTTATTCTCTACCCATATATTCATGTTTTTGGGAAGATAAAAGTTTAACGGGGATGGTAGGATACTCTATTCCCAAGGAAAGGGCATATCACAATCACATGCAACAATGTGGGCTTCTATTGTTTCTTAATAACTATTCAATCAAAGTATCGTTGCAAGCAGAACCAACTGCATTGAGTTAATGCTTTATACCAAATTTGTCATAATTGGACCGAAGGTTGAACCGGTGAGACCTCCGGGTCATGGTTCAATCGGTTCAACCAGTTGAACCAGATTTGTAATAAATAAAAATACACAAAAAAGCAAAAACAAACACTTGTTGAATCAACCGCAATTGAACCGTGATTCAGTGTTCAACCCAGTTCCACCCGGTTCTAGGGACTAAGAACCAGTTACTAATTTGTAGTTTCTAGAGAATTACAGTATTCCACCATGATGAATTAGCTTTCCACCTGCAGGAAAAACTATACAAAGTATTGCTTTCTTAGCATCCCTTTTTGAAGAGGGTGTCTCTGCACATCCACATCTGGTGGTTGCTCCACTTTCAACACTGCGAAACTGGGAACGTGAATTTGCAACATGGGCCCCTCAAATGAATGTTGTATGTATATGGGGATTGTCAGTAATATTTCATTTTGATATATACTCTTTTAATTGTATGTTTGTTATTGCAGATTATGTATGTTGGATCTGCCCAAGCTCGTAGTGTTATCAGAGAATATGAATTTTACTTTCCCAAGAAACTGAAGAAGAACAAGAAAAAGAAATCTTTAGTTAGTGAAAGTAAGCATGACAGGATTAAGTTTGATGTCCTTTTGACATCATATGAGATGATCAACTTAGACACAACATCATTAAAACCTATAAAATGGGAGTGCATGGTAAGATATGCTTACTGTTACATTACGAGACAAGAAATATTATTTTTCCAGTTACCTCTATAACTTCTATTCACATTTTTGGTTTCTCCATTATGCTGATAGTCTACCTACATGTATATGTAGATAGTTGATGAAGGTCACCGCCTCAAAAATAAGGATTCAAAATTATTTTCTTCATTGAAGCAATATTCTACCAGACATCGTGTGCTCTTGACTGGAACTCCTCTTCAGGTCCAATTTCAATCATGTCATACTGGTTTAGTGTGAACTTATGTCCTAATTTTCTATTATTGGTTAATTGAACTGTGTTTTTGTTTTGTTACTTTTGCTTGCTGGCTGGCTGTTGTCTCTTGACAGATTGTGTTGTGCACACTAACTAATACTAAGAGTTCCATTTTCTAAATTTGGGTCATACAATTTTTATTGCATTTCTGATTTTTGAATTGGCCATAAATTCCTTAATAAAACATAAAGGAAGTTGCTCTTCCCCACCCCCTTGGGAGTAAAAAAAACACGTTTGGGGGGTGGGGTGAGTCGCGTCCAAACATAAAAGCATATATTTTTTTATTTTTTTTATGCATCTAACTGGTCTTTTGTTACCTTGAATTTAGCATGAATGGCCATCATAATATGTTGTTGGCTTAACAGGGATACTGTCACTCCAATATATGTGTGTACATTATATTTGCACACATACTGTCATCATTATGTCACTAATTCTAGACCAACCTTCATTTATTAATCAGCAATAAAACTAATTAAGTTAACTGAAAGTCAATTCCACTACCTTTAATCAGCAATAAAACTAACTGTTAAAAGAATATTTGAAGTTAGATTATGTTATCAAATGAAGATTGAACATACTGTGAGTCTTGACTTGAATTTATGGTTTGTATTTCTGCATGTCTACAGCAACAAAGTTGTACAAATTTGCATTTTTGATTAGTTAATTTGTTTTAAATATGAATTTACAACTCTACTCATCTAAATAGAAGGGTTGTATTTTTTGAATTTCTTGTATAAGTTTAGTAATTTATAGATGCTTACTTGTCTTTTACACGTCATAATACACATACTTTTAATTTAAAGAATGGCTGCATATATTGAATTTATCTGTTGGGAGATGTAATGTACTAATGATAGCTTGTCTTATGCATTACAGAACAACTTGGATGAACTTTTTATGCTTATGCATTTCCTTGATGCGGGGAAGGTTAGTGTGTGGAATGTGCTATAAGATTAACCATGATTTTAAGTTATTGAATAATTTTCTCTTCATTATCACAAGTATCTATTAACTTTATATTTGACTGCTGCCAGTTTGCAAGTTTAGAGGAATTCCAAGAAGAATTCAAGGATATCAATCAAGAGGAACAGATTTCAAGGCTTCATAAAATGCTGGCCCCGCATCTTCTGCGAAGTATGCATTACGATCTTGAATATCTGTAGTAAATACTATTACTATAGGAACTCAAGTATTTTATTCTAATGAAAGGGCACTTCTTTTATAGGAAATAGTACACAAAGTCAACTCCTTAAATCAAGTAGTGATATACTAAAATACATAAAAAAAATAAAAATATAATCAACTACTCCCTCCGCTTTTTATCTTTTGATGTTTTAGCTCCTGGCACAAGTCTTGAGGAGTAATTAAGTTATAGAAATATTTGTATGTTTTAGACTAAAATGTCCTTGTTTATGATTAAATTCACATTTGATAAACCAAAGGTCCCAACTCCTTTAATAGTTTTATGGTTTGTTTTTCAACAAGGGTAAACGTGGGAAAAATATTAAATATACTAAAACATCAAATATTTTGGAACATAGTTGAAGTTCTAAAACATCAAAAGAAAAAAAAAATGGAGGGAGTACTATCAATAATAAAAACTAATAAAACTATCAATAATAATATTACTAAATTATTTCAACAATAACTATCTGCTTGGTTAACAGAGAGATGGGGAGGAGAAGGGAGGGTTTGCAAAATGCTGTGTCTGGTTGGACAAGGGGATGAATTTTAATAGAGGGAAGTTTAAAATTATATTTTTCATTAATGAAGACAACATTAAATATAAGGGTATTTAAGTCTAAACAGAAACAAGTATTCCCTCCTCTCCAAATCCCATCCACTTTTGATTTTGCTCCCCTCCCCTCCGTTCCCCTCCCACCAAACAGATGGTAAGTGGCACAACTTCTCTTCATTTTGGTTCCCTGGATTATCATCGACTAATCTCATTATTCCACTGAGCCTACGGGTTGAATTTATTTCATATGGCAGTTACATGTTGCTTATACGTATTCATTCATTCATTGCTTGAACAATGGTGAATTTAAACTTGGTTTTGTGGGATATAAGCCCAATACCTAAGATGGTATCAGCGTCTATCCTACATTTGTTGTTGGGCTGTACTCATTCTCCATATTCCAGGCCCATGTTCGTTAGGGGTATATTTGAAATCTGCCTTGTGGCTATTCCTGTTGTCTGTTATCTTTGTTACAACAGTACAACACCTTTCGTGTGCTAGGTTGTGGGACATAAGACCATTAGCCACAGAAATGTGATGTTTACAAGACAAAGCAAGATAGGATGAAAAAAAATAGGGACAAGGGGTCATATAATCAGTAGCACTAGGGTCATATAATCTAAGTTTAGCGATCTTTGGAATCACTAAAGGATGAGAAAGTAAAATTCTTTCTAGTCATGGTGAGAGAATGAGTGTAAGAGATCATACAGAATACAGATACCAGGTAGAATAGCTACAAAACGTAGGTTTTGATATAGAGTAAGAAACCCCCTTGAAACTAACATAACTGCCAAGTTCAACTTAAACTATAAGAGAAACTATTAGGAAAGATTTAGAGGTTAATGAGTTGGATCCAAATATGGTTTTATGATAGAACACTATGGCGTAATTTGATCCATGTAGCCGACCCCACTTGGTGAGATAAGGCTTGGTTGTTGTTGTGTTTATAGCTTTAATATATAAGTATACTTCTTTCCTACTAGTAGGATCTTATGATCCGTGCTACGATTCGCTAGTTACGATCTTTCAACCCCTTTCAATCTTGCGCAGACTCTCGATTTTTAAAACATTGTTAAACCAGCTTTAGTGTTAATATATAGGCTAACCCTAACATATACTCATTTTTATATTAATATTATTTTTTGGTCAGAACAGTAGACTCTTGATTTCACTTATCTTCTGATTAGCATATATTTGGTATAGAAATGAGTATTGCTGGATAGCGGATTAATTTTTTTACTTCTCTGCAGGAGTGAAGAAAGATGTCATGAAGGAACTACCTCCTAAAAAGGAACTTATTCTACGAGTGGATTTGAGCAGCAAACAGAAAGAATATTATAAGGCAATTTTGACCCGTAATTATCAGATATTAACCCGCCGTGGTGGTGCACAGGCAAGATTCATGCTTCAGTGAAATGACCATTTTGGTTTATTCTTTATCTTAGCATCATAAGTTAAGATCGAAATTATCTTAATATTATTACTATTGTTTTGTTTTATACGTTTTTGTATCAGATTTCTCTTATCAACGTTGTTATGGAACTGCGTAAGCTCTGTTGTCATGCTTACATGTTAGAAGGAGTTGAGCCAGATATTGACGATCCAAAAGAAGCATTCAAGTAAGCACTTTTGCCATTTTTTTAAACTGACTCTGTTTTTGTTACTTTGTAAAAAATACTGCTTATCTGGGGCTAAAATTTGTTTCTGTTTTTTCTATCAAAAATTATTAGCCATTATTAGTTGTAACAAATGAAATATTTGATTATCACATTGAAAGGCATTATTGTGGTGAAGGTTGTCAAAGTCAACAGTCCAGGTAAACTTGTTGAGCTATGGTAAACTTTGACTCGTAAACTAGTAAGAGTTCGAGTTTACCTAATGTAAAAAATATTAAAAAACCTATAATGACATATCTAGAATATAGTCACACTAACATGAATGACCAAACATAGTTTAGTTATCAATCCCTGATAGTGGCTGAACCCAAATATGTTGTGGTGGGACAGTGTGTAGCCGCGCGAGTGCATGGCCACTATTTTGACTGAGTTTACAAGTCCAAGTGCAGTTTTGTTTGCTTGGACTCGTAAACTCAGCCGATTTCTGAAAATGACTTACTATTTTGACTTCTATGACTGTGGCCTGTTTTTTATTAACATTTCCTTTTTTTTTCTATGCGACAGGCAATTGCTGGAATCATCAGGGAAGTTGCACTTGCTGGACAAGATGATGGTGAAGCTTAAAGAACAAGGACATAGAGTTCTCATATACTCCCAGTTTCAGCACATGCTTGATTTGCTTGAAGATTACTGCTCTTACAAGGTATCCATATGAGGTTGCACTGTTTTTATCGACCAAACTTTTGAAATTGATTGTTTCAGTGTGATATTCAATCTGTTTTACTCTTCTTTCTCTTGGCTTTTAAAATATAAATAGAAATGGCATTATGAAAGGATAGATGGCAAGGTTGGTGGGGCTGAAAGACAAATACGGATAGATCGTTTTAATGCCAAAAATTCTTCAAGATTTTGCTTTCTTCTTTCTACAAGAGCCGGGGGTTTGGGAATAAACCTTGCAACTGCTGACACAGTTGTTATTTATGACAGGTGAACCTTTAAGCTCCTGCAATTGTTTTTCTTTTTCACCTAGAAAAATATTACAGTGGAAACACATGCAAAGTTGGACATGATTACATGAAACAAGTTTAACTCTTTAACTGTCTAAAGTCTTTTTTTTGGGGGGTAAAAAAATGTTTCCAGCTATCACAATCACAAATCTTAAGTTTCTACTGGCAAGACAAATTGAAATAGCTGCTAGATAGTAATTTCTTGGTGTCTGGCTATTACTTGCCTTGTTCTATTATATATGACTGATTGTCGTGTGGTGAACTTCTTTTGACTTATTTGTTGATATTGTTTGTGTTGTTTTTCTTTTTTACCTTATGCTCATGAGTTGAGACTAAGTTAAGATCTACTTATTATAGCTGTTAAGACTGGCGGATTCTTAATTATGACAAGGTTCGGGATTTCTTGTTGACTTCTGACTGTAATTATTAACTTGATAGGTATAGGATACTTGTTCTTATCCCTATAATCAAGGGATCTTGATTACAATCCTATTGGTATATATTATTCATTAGGCTGGGGTTAATGTCAAGCATTCAGAATCAGATTCAGTCTTTTATTTTTATGTTATTTGCTGTCTAATTTAATCCAATTTTTTTATTTGTTCAATGCCATTCTGTAGTGATTGGAATCCTCATGCTGACCTACAAGCAATGGCTAGAGCTCATCGACTTGGACAAACTAACAAGGTTTGCGTTTTTCATTGATATGAAATCAATGATTTTTGTTGGCTTTATAGGTTATAATGGTTTTGGTGTTGTAGGTGTTGATTTATAGGCTTATAACACGGGGAACGATTGAAGAAAGGATGATGCAAATGACTAAGAAGAAAATGGTGTTAGAACACCTTGTTGTAGGGAGGCTAAAGGCTCAAAATATCAACCAGGTAAATAATCACTTTTTTCTAGAGTGAAGGTTTATGTTGTGAAATCTGATAGACGTTAGCAGTTTCATTGTTAAGACCACTTATTTAAGATTTTTTAGGAGATACCCTGTAGTTTTTTACTTCAGTGTTTTAAAGTAACTAAGATTGCAGAAACCAAGTGGAAAATGGATATTGACTAGCAGTTTTTTTTATTGGCCTCGAGAATATAAAAAATATATTCGTTTTTCATTTTTGTTCTGTTGGATCCAAATATAGTTTATGACAGAACATTATGGCCGAATTTAATCCATGTAGCCGACCCCACTCAGTGGGACAAGGCTTGGTTGTTGTCGTCGTCATTGCTGGTAATGGCATTTACTGTTCATTTCCTTTATTTTGCTGCCTTATCAGAATATGGCTAACTTGTTGGTGTACAGTTCAACATATTTGTGCTGGAATATACACGTAAATTGAATTTATTTCCAATTGAAACAAGAAGTACAGGGATCAAGCTCGTTAAGAACTGAGGCAGCCCTCTGTAAAGACTGAAAATGCAGTTAAAAAAGGAAACAAAATACAGGGAATTGTGCAGAAGGACATAATATTCAAGCCCACCCAAAATCTTTCTACCTTACTCAACTCTTGCCTCCATCTGCTAGATCCTTTCCTCCCCTCCAAACCTTACACTTAATCGATTCTTTCCTTATCCCACACTTCTTGCCGCATAGGCATAGACAATTTTTTTAGAGCTCTTTACAGTCCAAATCCCCCATTTCCCCTTACAGCTCTTCTCAAAGTAGTAGTCATATAACTATACAGGGTTTGACATAGAGCACAGAGATTGGTTGGCATCACCTCACTCATAGTTCTATTTGGTTCTTCGTTTTGTTGCCCCCATTTTCTCAACAGGTTTTGGAGGATATCCTAAACTCCCAATAGTTGTAAATTTGTAATTCTTTTGTGTTGGGGGTTTTGACATTTTTATTAAGATTAGTAAAAGGGAAACCTCCATAAGTTAGGATAAGGCATATGATGCTAAAAAGGATGATAAAAGAAGATAGGGGTGAAGATAAAGGTACATCAGCAGAGTAAAGCACTCCATTCTTCATATAAGTCGATTCCTAAGGGTGAATATTCGCTGAACTCTAAAAACAGGATGAGGAAAACACCATGCTTTGCCTTCGAACGCACTAAACACCTCACTTAAAAGCGTCCTTAGAATATAGAACAACCGTATACTTCAAAATCAGAAACCACAGTATATAATAATATAAACAAATTATGTTCCTCATGGTCCAATGTCTACTCAATGTGTCCTCGAGGGTCATTTTATTTATCCCCTCCCCTTTTAAAAAAGTTCATTGCATGTCCAAGTTGCAAAATTATATTTATTTTGTTTATAGTTATCGAGTCCAGGGTATATATGCTATTTTTTTAAGAGATTGATATTTTCTAAAATACTAATGCCAAATGCGGATTAGGAGTATCAAGCATTTAATAACAAATTGAACATAGTATTGTTAAGAGATTTGATGGTGGCTTTGACTGTCAATCATGCTTAGGAAGAGTTGGATGACATCATACGATATGGCTCAAAGGAGTTATTTGCAGATGAGAATGATGAAGCAGGAAAATCCCGTCAAATCCATTATGATGCAGCTGCTATCGACAGGTAATCAAGCATTCTGTTGCAAACATGAAATAGGAATATGCTTGAAAATTTTATTCCACATATACTTCTTCACAATAGGTTGCTGGATCGTGACCAAGTTGTAGATGAAGAAACTACTTTGGATGATGAAGATGAAGATGGATTTCTGAAGGCCTTTAAGGTTAAATTATCATGTAGTCGTGCATACACGTTTTTTGCTACTAGTGTTTATCCCGATTTGATATATCGACATTCTGGTTTGTTTTGAGTTGAGGTGCCATTGATTTCTATCATTCTATAGCTATACACATACATGCACACATGATGCAAACTAAATGAATCGATACTTGGAAGTACAACTGTATTGGTCTTTTTTTCTGTATAAAGTTCAACTTTCACTTTTACTTTTTGGATTAATTTGTTTTACTGTGAAAGCATTGCCATGGCAATTCACTGGTCATGACTATTGAACTTCACCGTGCATATATTATGGTTTGTTTCTTTTTTATGTCTGTGCTTTTTGATTGACTGGGTGAATTATATGATCTAGGTTGCAAATTTTGAGTATGTTGATGAGGCTGAGGCTGCTGCAGAGGAGGCAGCACAAAAAAGAGCAATGGAAACCGCTAACAGTTCAGATAGAACACATTATTGGGAAGAGCTGTTAAAAGACAAGTTTCAGGAGCATAAAGTTGAGGAATTTAATGCTTTGGGAAAAGGGAAGAGAAACCGCAAATTGGTATGTTACGATGATATTTGTGAGTTTATGGTAGATTCTATTCAACAGTGACAATTCATATTTTGTTTACTCTTAAATTTTGCTTACTACCTTTTAATAGTATTATGGAACAAGGAATTTGTTCCTTTCCTATTAAATATTAATAGATGACGTATGCTAATAATTTACTATAACTAGATATTGAAATCCAGAATAATTTATATAACTAGATATTTGGGGGTGTTAATGCATCTTGAGTGGTTATTTTTTTCTGTAAAGGTTTACTATGGTGTAACTTATGTGTTTTTGTTAAGGACTTAAGGTAGTATCTATTATTTATTTCCTGATTTCACAGATGGTTTCTGTTGAGGAGGACGACCTTGCTGGTCTTGAAGATGTAAGCTCTGACGAAGACGACAATTATGAAGCAGAGCTTACTGACGGTGATTCAAATTCCACTGGAACTACTACTACTAGAAGGCCGTATAAGAAAAAAGCACGTAGTACGTATAGTTATCTAATAATTTTTTTGGGTGAAATGATGGACCCAGATTATCTGACCTTGACTGATGTAAATATTCATTCAAATCTATTAGCAGCGGATAGCACAGAGCCGCTTCCTCTGATGGAAGGTGAAGGAAAAGCATTCAGAGTACTTGGTTTTAATCAAAGTCAGAGGGCTGCCTTTGTGCAAATTTTGATGAGGTTATTTTATATTTTATTTTTATGTATTGAGTTGATGAAATGGTTTTTCCTGGCAGTATCTCCGGTTTATCTCACTTTGTGTTATATTACAGGTTTGGGGTTGGTGATTTTGATTGGAAAGAGTTTACTTCGCGCATGAAACAGAAGACTTACGAAGAAATCAAAGAGTATGGACATGATTTTTCTTTAATCTGTTTCCATATATTTGTGATGCTTTATATGATTTTAAGTGTTTATTTGAATCATGTGTTTGCTGGAATTTATTTTGACTTAATTTTTGCTGGGAAAAAAGGGGATAGGATTTGATGACAGCCACACTGCTGTGTCCGTGCATTCTTCTTTGAGAAAAGGGAAACTGAAAATATTTATAGTCCCATGTATCTAGCTCAGCATTAGAATATGTGTATTGGAACAAAATCTAGTAGGAAACGGTAAATGTCAGCAACAGCAGTTCATCACTGACTGACAATTGTACAGCTGTCAAGGAGCCTAAAATATTACAATTCATGTGCATACAATAGGCCTAAAACCAAGGAATTAACATTCTCTTATAGTAATTCTCAATATAAATAAAATAAAAGTAACAGTAGTTTGATATGTAAAAGGTTAAGAATAAGGATATATTTTTAAATTTGTAACCAGTCCCATAAAGTGGGTGAACTGTGTGTGAGGAAGTTGTGCACATGTTTTATTTTTGCTGTTGCATATTATTGTCTCTTCCAATTGTTTTGGTCCAGAAATAATATATTTAGTTTGTTGAAAGTTAAGGAAAATGGCATCGTTCCATTGGGAAAATCCTGCATGATATACCCCTCTGCTTCTTTAATAGTATAGGAGTACTGGTGAGCAGTTTGCCTCTTAGTGTTCCTATCTGCAGTTTGACTTTCTTATCTTTTTCCTCTCTGTCCCTCTGTTTTTTCGTTTTTGGAGGGAATCCTGATCTTCGAGCGCCGCATTTGGTTTCTCAATGTTGCATGTGCTTTGTGTCTGGCATATGTGGCATACATGCTTATATCAGACATAGGCTAACCGCTTATGTTTTCGAATTTTAATGAAGGGCACATGCATGTGCTAGTGCTATTGATTGAATTGTTTTTAGTAAATTAGTAAACCTGGTGGTTGAAAACTCTGTCGTACACGACATAAAATGGCAATTTTGTTTTACAGTATAATCTTGTTGCTTTGTAGGATATATATAGATTTTTTTAACTTTGTTTAATAATCTTACCTCCCATCTTATGGTTCGTATCACACCTTAAAGTCATTCTTTGCGAGTGAGTTTGATTTATATGTATCTATATTGCAGGATATGTTTTCTTAACTCCTGTTTAATATTTTGCTACCTATCTTATGGTTGCATCACACTTAAAATCATTCTTTGCGAGTGAGTTTGATTTATATGTTGTCTATATTTTCGCAGCTATGGAACCCTTTTCTTGTCTCATATTGCTGAAGACATAACCGATTCCTCTACATTCACAGGTGGTAGATCCTTATTGCTACTGTATCTTTCCCATTTTCCTCTTTTTATTCTTTTAATTTTAATTTCCTAATTTTTTTTTTAAAATTTATAACTTCCTTGTAGACGGTGTTCCAAAAGAAGGACTCCGAATCCAAGATGTGCTTGTTAGGATTGCAGTCCTGCTCTTGATAAGGGACAAAGTAAGCCCTGAATGAATTTTCTGTTTTTACCTGCTTGTTATTATTCTACTATTAAATCGTTCTGCACCCTGTGCTTCTCCTCGCCGTAACATAAAAAGTTTGGGAGAAGTCTAACAAAGGAATTCTGAGTAAACACAATTGTAGTTATGGTTAATGAGTAACCACTTAATTGCTTGCTTAACTCTTCAAGTGGTTTGCTGAGTTACCACTGTTATTTTTGAAGTTGAATTTCTTTTAGCTGATTGAAGTGTTTTTTCTTCTTGGGATGTGGACTTACAGGTGAGGTTTGCATCAGAACATCCTCAAACTCCACTGTTTTCAGATGACATCTTATTACGCTATCCAGGTTTGAAGGGTATAAGGAAGTGGAAGGAGGAGCATGATTTTATGCTACTACGTGCTGTGTTAAAGTATGAATTTTGATAAATATCTTTTTTTCTTGAACAATTCAACAAGATTATCTTCCAACTCCATGATTTTTAGCCAGTCTTTTTTAAATCTTCATTGTTAACAAAATATGAAAACATAAAAACCCAGAGTCTATATTATACATATCTAATTTTGTTTTTGCATGTTTGTATGTGATTTGTGATGAACAATTATGGATGTGGTAGTTTGTAGAGTCTTTGTTGATATATTCTTTTAACACAACTCTTTCCTATGCAAGGCACGGGTATGGAAGGTGGCAAGCTATTGTTGATGATAGGGATCTGAAGATTCAGGAGATCATCTGTCAGGAGTTGAATCTTCCCGTTATAAATTTACCAGGACCAGGACAAGTTGGCTCTCACGTACAAAATGGTGCAAATGTTGCAAATGCAGAAATACCCAGCAATGAATCCAGGGAAAATGGTGGAAGTGGCATAGCAGCCGATGGTGCACAAGGTTCTGGTGATGCTAAGAACCAAACACAGCTATATCAAGACTCGTCCTTATATCATTTTAGAGACATGCAGAGAAGACAGGTTGAGTTTGTAAAAAAGAGGGTTCTTCTTTTGGAAAAGGGGCTAAATGCCGAGTACCAGAAAGAATATTTTGTAAGTGTATCAACATTTCGTGGTGCCTTAAATCTTCAAAATAATATTCCGCTCTTTTGAATGCTCAGGATTCAGGTTCAAAACATTAATTTGGTCAGAAGTCAATCGTAGATGCTTTATTATTTTTTCATGAGTTTGCCTGTTAGGTACTTCCGATCAGTTGAACTGCTAATAGTTTGAGAGTGCTATGATTTAATTTTGTATGAGGATAAGAGGTGAAGCAAAACAAACATGGCTATTATATATCCCCCCACCCCCACCCCTTTATATGGAGAATTTATTGGTAAATGCAAGAAATAGATCACAAGTGATCTTTCTGTATGTACCCAACTTCGTGCTTGAGAACTAATTTTCCTGGCACTAGTGCTGTCTTGAATGGCTGGAAAAGTTGGTACTTCCTTTACAGTGGAGACTGGTGACTATTGCTGATCTCTGCATCTGTAGTCATGCTTCATTTAAAATGGAAGGCATTAATTTGGCAGCGTTGTCTCTAGGGTTTGCAATCATGCCTCTTAATATTTTCGAAAGCATTTAAGGTTTTCTATGTTTACGTACTGCTAGAACTATCTTTTTGCATCCTTCCATTGTTGTATTTATTTATTGTTTTTTCATAACCATATATCTAGCTGGAAATTTATGTTGACCTGGTTTTCAGTTACTGCCATTAATTAAGAAGTTGGGTTCATATCCTTAACCATAGTTATGATTGCATGCACTTTCATCATCTGTAGATTTTACAGATGGTACATCACACCATTACAATGCATTGTCTGTGGAAAGGTTTTGCTTGATTAGTTTGTGGACTTACATTTCTTCCTTGCGAACTTTGTTTGCAGGGTGATCCAAAAGCTGGTGAAGTAACCAATGAAGAACTTAAAAGTGAACCCAAGTCTACCACTATTCCAAGTTTTATATCAGTAGATACTGACACCCAAATGATTGATCAATTGCCACAAGTAGAAATAATAGGTATGATTCTATTGTTGCTCATCAGATACTTTTCTCTAGATCAGACAATAGCAGTTGCCTAGTCTGCATCAGATAAAGGAAGAAGTCTTGCATACTCCAAGAGTATTTCTCCTAGATAATTAGAACTTGACAGGACACATTTTCAATCTGGGCTGTCTAAGCTAAATTAAAATCTGGACTGTTGTCAGCCTGACAAAATAGAGTATGCAAGAACCTCTCCAAATAGTGTCGATGGTGTCATTATTTCTGTTCTTATTGTCTTGTTTCCACCTATCATTATTACAAAAATAGAATATTTGAAGATATTTTCTTCTGACCTTCGGCCTCCATCTCTATACCCAACTGAAGATGGGTAAAGGAAATACCAGAAAACTTACTTGTACTGGTTCCATTTTTCGCAGCTCCAGAAGATGTTTCGGTTGTTTGTGATAGTGATTCAAATCGACTGGAATTAGTTCGACTTTACAATGAGGTAAAATATTAATGTGTAATTGTACACCCTTCATGAGATGCTTTTTATTAAGGTCCACTTCATCTTATTCAATAAAATAGAGATGAGATTGTGGAAAATTAATATTCTGCGTGTATTTTTATCAATAATCATTCCTCTGTATTATCAGATGTGCAAAGTAGTTGAGGAAAACCCTATGGATTTAGTTCAATCGTCATCGGCAAGAGAACCGGCAGAGGTCAATGCGGTGAAGAAGTGCCCGCCACTAGAAACCATCTGTGAAGATATCAACAGAATTCTAACACCCACAGCAGAACAACCTGTTGCAGAAACTCCAGTATTAAATTCAGATAACAAATCGGAGGAAATATCACACATTGAAGTTTTGGGGTCCAAATCACCGCCTAACCCTCAAAATGACCTTAAACGTGATTCTTTAGCAAACGACGATGCAAAAGATATGGTAGTAGACTCTGCGGAGAAAAAGGAAAGTAATACAGCAATGGATGAAAGTAGCAATGCTGAGTTGAATGAGGACACATAATTCTGACGCCGGAGTTGTTGTATTGGATGAGTAAACGCAATATCTAGGTGACAGATATTTGTTGTACCATGTATGCTGTATCATATCTGTCTTACTCAACATTTTTTAACTCGTCAAAAGTGAAGTAGATTAAAAAGCATATGCGGTAACTTATAAAAAAGAGAGCTAATCCGTTAGTTCTTTAATCCCTTGCAGCCGAGTACATGTGAAATGATTAGATTTCGTACCTTATTACTACAAGGTTTTTATTTTTAAATTGAGGATCATGATCAAGTGTATACTTTCCTACAATGTAGCACTTTAGCATTGATTTCTAGTTTTCTATTCTGTGGGAGCAGATAATTAATGGAATTTTATAAATTTAAGGCATGCTTACTTCCTTGAAATGTTTTAAATTTATTTGTGTAACCGCGGCTTTCCTCTTATATGACCCTATGAAGTCCGGGTACTTCAAAATAGGAAAAATGCCGTGCCATGCTTATATTCATGGCCAACACTCCTTGGATACTAATCCACAAAAAGGGATGATTATAAATAATGAATTTGAAGGCTGTAAAAAAGGGATGTTAACCATCTTACGTGATAAGGTTTTTTCTTTTTTCCAACAATATTAGATGAAGAGGCACATCTCCATACAAGAGTCAAGAAAATAGAGACTCAGCAGCTTTACTTTATAGATTTAACCAGTCACCCTGTACTTGGAATGGTAGATTTCTGTTGGGCGCAGTTATGGTGCATAAGGAAATTCTTATGCACCCGGCATAAATTCAGAAATGGTTTCTGTGAGTTGTACTTCAAAACTATTAGATGTACTTAATGGTTTCCAGCACCTTGCATAAGGATTTCCAGCACCCTGCATAAAATTATGTCAAAATCATTTTGCTGTGGAAATGGTTTCTGTGAGTTGTACTTCAAAACTATTTCTGGATTTATGCAGGGTGGATAAAGATTTCCTTATGCACCATAACCGCACCCATTTTTGTTGGTGCAATGTAACTAGTTACACACGGCTTAAAGCCAATAGATAAGCAATACATCCAATATTGTTCAGACTTCCGACTTTATTGATTGAGCGTTTTCTTTTGTGACTTCTCTCCCTGAGAGCTGTGGTTACATTCCACATCAGTAGTTGTTCTAAGCCTTTGCAATACTGAAGAATCTCTCATATGTTTGCATGAGCCGGATCATTATCGAAAATGAAGAGAGAGCTGAAGAAGCTGAAACTCACTTCTTAAAGAAGTTGAAGCTCCGAGTCTGTAATTTTGGATGCTAAACTACTTAAGATTTACTATGCTAAATTAAGTAAGAGAAAGTAGAGATAACAAGTATGAGCTAAATGGTAAAAACTATGTATAAATGGACCAAAGTCTTCTATGACACTATCTCAAATCAATATTATTTGAACAATTACATTTACTGAAATTGTGTCTAAATATTTTTATTTAGGTTTGTGCCCAAGTATTACTCTAAATTTATTTGTTGCTCGTGCATTACACTGCAGCAGGGGAAGGCGCACAATGCATTAGTCCAAAATATTCATTTTATAATTACTTCTGGTTATTATTTTTGGTAAACTTTCATTATAGATATGATGAGTAAGATATAAAATAGTGGAACTAGACCATGTGATTCTGTGACATGCAATTGGTATGTTGAATCAAATCACATCCAGAATGCATTATTAAAAAAAAAGATGTATTTTAAAAATCAAACCAATTGGTTCAATGGGGGCACGATGGCCAGTTTGGTCCTAAATATATTGCAGTCTGGTTAACTAATTGAACCATAATTGGTTCAATAGTGAGTGAAATGGCAATTAAGCATATGAATAATGTGATTAGTGGTTTAAATTCACCTTGCCAAATAGTTTCAAGTGATTTGGTAGGAAAATCAAATTGTGATTCAACCATAGCCTTAAACTTTTTTAAAAATAACAGGATACTCAACTTTAATTTTCAGGAGATAAAACCATGTAAATATAGTTGCAGCAACAAAAGTGATGAAATAGAGGAAATTATTTGAGGAGGAGACAAGTGTTTGCTCCTCACAAATCACCAAAAATCAATTTAAGTAGCATAATGTATTGAGTGTGTAAAGGTGGTATGTGCAACCTATGTGCTATACCCTTGCATCAAGTAGAAAAACATTTTATTTGAAAAACGGGATATTACAATGATCTACAACAATTTTCGTAGTGATGTAACCTTAAGGGCCAAGTAGCCATGATGAATGATTTAATTTGTTCCCTTATGTTTAACAAACAAATTGATTCAGATGAAACTCAAAATAGACAAAATTAGTTATCTATAGGAAATTTACCATAGATAAGGAGATTATGAAGTAAAGGCCATAACCGCTTATGTTATAACAGTTGTTACAGTTTAGTTAGTTAGTTTCAAATACTGCTTTGTTGATCTCTTATTCAGGATATCATCATTCTAAATGAAGAATGTATGCGGCCTAACTTTTAATTAACACTTTTTGATTCATAGAATGGAAAATAAAATAGTTATTATTGGCTGCAATGCAATGCAAGTCAAGTCTTGAAATAATAGATATATCTATTAATGCAATGCAATGCAAGTCAACACTAATAATGTAAAAATAAACATTATTTAAAATTTTGCGCCTCCTCCGACTCCACACAATAACGTGGGCAGTGGTTCACACTGTATTGAATTTATTTGTTGAGGATTAGCTTTGCTGCTGGGACATCTGGTGTTGCCCATCGTGCATTACAGTACAGCAATAGTAGGCGCAACCCTATACTAATTAGTGGGACGAGATATGATTCTGTGACAATTGACATAAGAGATAGCATTTCAAGATAAATTTCGTAGTCCCAGACAGATTCTAAAGAAAATAAAGAAAGAGAAATTATTTGCAGAAGTATCATAATGAACTTTGCTTCTTGATATTTGGTTTGATTCCAAATATATTATAACTGAACTGAAGTATTGAACCATAGTTGGTTCAATCATTTTTCCTTTTTGTATTTTTACTTTACTTATTTGTCATGCAGTTGCACCACGATGGAACTAATTAAATCATAACTCAAAAGTTTCATCTGTTGGATCTATGGTCCAATATTTAAAATATATATATTGATCGTTGTAAGCTTATTGAGGAGGAAAAACAACAGAGAAAGCAAAGATCCAACTATATTTTAAGGGAAGAAAAACATGGCTTAAGAGGGTTAAGCAAAGATCAACTATATATGGTGAGTGAAATGGAAAATAAGCCTATGAATAATGTGATGGATGTTTTTAGTTCACCTTCCCAAACAGTTTGAAGGGATTTGGTAGGAAAATCATATTGTAATTTGAACCAGCCTTGTGATATGTTTGGTTTCACGTTCACTTTTCAATCTTCATTGAATGGCCATTTCACCTCAATTTTTTCAAAGCTACAATTAGTAGCTTCGCTTTGGATGTTCGTTTATCGGTGTTCCTAAACACATACTTAAACTATTTAAAAACAATAGGATTCTCAACTTTATTTTTCAGGAGATAAAACAATGTTAACCTAGTTGCATCATCAACAAAAGTATTGAAATAGAGGAAATTATTTGAGGAGGAGACAAGTGTTTGGTCCTTGTAATTGTTCATATCAATTTAACATGTGTATTGAACATTTGATTTAATACGTGTATTGAAAATTAATTTGTTAAAAAAAAGTCATAACATTTTTTGTTTGTTAATCAGTTTTCTTGTGCCTCGTCGCTTATGGCATTACAAGGCGATACATAAGAACCTTATTAGCAATTAAATGTGATGGTCCACAATATTAGTTTAAATTTAAATTTTACTTGTTTTCAATCTTGTACTACTAACGACGAAGGCTTTAACTGCTAGTGATTTGAAATTTTCAAGATTCCGACAGAGGTTGGGAGGTTGCTTGAAAGCCGCCGTGACGCTAGGTAGACGAACACTATGCGGATCATGCATTTATATACTACTATATTAAATTTAGGGAAAGTTTTCTTAACCTAGTGAGTTGAATTGTGCATATTCAAAATAAAACAAGTATACTTTTTGACAATTTAAATGAGGCAAAAGTACAACTTTGATAAACAAACATTTTTAGAAAGGGTGACAGATGAAAAATGTCACCTTCAAACTTTTTTTTTTTTTAACAATATATATCTTTAAACTTAACGAAAAAAGTACCACATTTAGCATTGAGGCTATTTTAGGTCGGACAATGAACTGAGTCAACTCGAACATATTTTGAAATTCAATAATTAATTCGTTGAACTTAGATTCATGAATCAATTGAACTGAAAATTAAATTAGTTAACTAAATGAGTCAAATTAAGTATCGTGTAAGACTTACTCCCAATGATCACTACTATATATATAACTTGGAGTTGGAAGTGGAAGGGATTTTTGATGATATTTTCAATTCTACCTGTAGAAGTTTGGAAGTGTATTAGCCTTGCTATGCGTAGTCAGACACAAGCCCGAATAGGAGGTGTTAGGCCTCGACAACCAACATAAAACTTTGTTGTTGTTTTTTATAAGGGAGTTTATATTTTGCTGTTTTGTGTCTCTTTGTTGGTGCTTCGGGCCTTGCTTTAGCTATTCAGTTCTCTTTGGCGGGGTTTTTTTGAGATTGCAGATTATTTTCGGTTTTGTCTTTGCTGGTGCATGGGCGGTGCTGTCTGGCAGTGTGGTTCCTGCTGGGGTGCCTAGTTTCGGTGGTAAGGGTGTGAGGCAGGGTATGCGTGCTGTCTATTGCATGTATATGCCGGCCTCAACACCTGAATCCGTGTTTTTTATGGGTTTTTAAGGGTGTTTTGGGGTCACGTATATATGTGGTGCCTCCTTGTATTTTTCCCTGTTTACCGCGAGTTTTAAGTGCTCTTTGCATTTTCTCGTCGAGAATAAATTTTGCCATTCAAAAAAATATGTAATAGTGTGAATGCTAGGTCGTTGTTTGAAAGCAATGCAAAATGAGCAAGTGTCCCTCAATCACCACCATAATGCAATGAAAAATATGCAAGAATTTCCACATTTTTGTGAACAAATGTGGGTAAAGACTAAAGAAGTTAGTTCATGTGAGTAAGATTAAGTTTGGAACTCTGAATACAGGCATTCCAACGCTGATAGTATTGTCTTCAATGTTTCTATGAGTACTTTCTCAAAATAACCAGCTTTTTCATCCAGTAAAGTAATATGGCGTGCTGTTATTTTCTTTAACTTTATCACGTTTAAATAGAATTATTTCTTGGTAGCAACAATCCCTTCAGGCACGTTTAATCTTTCGTTCTGACAGCAGGGGCATGAACTATATTTTGTACAATAATCTTAATCACATAGAACTGTTTCAAACACTAATAAAATAATTCAAAGCTACTTCCTCCGTCCCTCAATAAATGACCTAGTTGACTTCGACACACGTACCAATGCATATGTTTTATCTTTGATATCTTCAATTCTCTACCAAAAAAAATTATGAAAATTTAATATTTTAAAAATATTCATCGAAACGAATCTAACAACATCTTACATGATATTATTTATCTTTGTGAATTAGTAGAAAAATATGATCAAAGTACGTCAAGTCAATAATATATATTGTCAAAGAGGTCATCTATTTAGGGACGGAGGGAGTAATTTATCAAGATCCATTTCTTAAACATTAAACTAATGAGAAATTTAATGATACACTTTATATTTCTCATTAACTTCTTATTTTAAAGCACACAATTGAGAATTCTAGAGAACTTGACTCTGGAAAAAGAAAAGGAGAAGCTAAATCCCACAAAGAAAACTCCTAGGACAAAACTGGTTAAATAGCATGTGTACATGAGAGGAGGAATTATCAATCTAGAATTCATCAACGAGGACAACATGATGCTGAATGTAGTTCCAAAACTCCTGTCACAAAGATACCCCGTCGGAGTAATTATCGCATATGAAGTCTCCACCCAACAATTTCATCTTATCTTGCTCCTGCATGTCATGAACATGGTATCAAATTACTACTATGGAAGCAAAATATTTAGGACAAGGGGCAAAAACAAGATACAGCAACCAAACGAGCATTGCATACTTTAAAATGCTTAACCTAAGTTAAATAAAACAACATGCTATATACTCAATGGACAAGTTATTGTACCAATCCAGGATAGAAAAACATAATGTTTTCATCCTATGTGAATGTTCTAAAGTACATCGAAAGTTACGGTGGTTAATTGGCTAGCAGATCCATCGCAAAGAACATATGGCTCATAAAGTTTCAACAATACAGAGTTCCACCAATTTAAATCTTTGAATTTCAATGCTGACGATGTAATGATTTTAAGTCTTCTTTCGGGAATAAGACAAATATAACCATGCTGACTGGAGTACATGTCTTTCTAAAGCCACTGATTGTACTTTTATAATCTAATCAGTATGTGTGGTCAAGGAAATAATGTTTGAGATGGTATCAAGTATCAACCATATGCAAAAAAAAAAATATACATGTAATTGTATATCGATACATTACCAGATAACTGAATCAGAAGCATGTAGGAATTGGCTGTAGTCAATATGTTAAAGAAGCCATATAGAAGCATTTATGGGAAAACCAACATTATATTCCAAAAGTGTTATTACCTGTCCCATCATTGAACTCGCCAAGTATTCCAGCGAACCAAGATTATTAGAAAACTTCTGCTGGCTTATGATATTAGCTGGAGATTGTCTTGATGAGCTGCATTCAGTTAACTCAGCAAATCCAGCATGCTTCATTTGTATGGGATTAAAAAATTTAGTATCCAAGGTGGATTCAGTTGCTGTCTGGCCTGGTGGAACAACGGCACCGTTAACTGGAGCAAGAGAGTTCATTGACCCACAAGTAACATTTGAGTGGTAAGTAGCATCCTGATTACGGTCTTCCCATCCTTGAAATGGCAAATTACCGTTTATATACTCAGGTGAATTAGTAAAAATCATTCCTTGGGAGTGCATATCTGGCAACGAACCACCAGAATACCCTGCTTGCAAGGGCAAAGAAGCCATGTTATCTGAAGGAGGAACAGCTGTCTGTCTAAAACATTCACTTGAAGAGAAAGAATTTGTTTGGATTCCAGATATTGGCACGTCGCTTGACCAATTACCACCGTGCCTACCTTGATCCAGCATAGAGAAAGAAAATTCTGAATGTTGAGAGGCTACTGAAGAAGATGAACTTCCATATCCTATTCCTATACCACCGTGTTTTCTTTCAGGGTGTGTATCCAACATCAAGCCATTGTTTGAGATACCGAGACTTGGGGGATGAGAACTAGAGGTGGCAAAACTTGGCCTTTGATCCGGGAATTTATTTGGAATGGGAAAAGTTGTTTTCACATCAGTATTCAGGTTTTGAACAGAGATAACACCCTTGCTGTTTTGCAAGTGATCAAACCCTATGGACATTGGCATTCCCTGAAGAATATTCTGATTAACGGGAGTTATGGCTGACTGGAATTTAAGTTGATCATTGCAAGAATTGTTTAAATTACGTGATTGGCCCAACTGAAGTAGTCCCGAAGGAGAAAATCCATGCCCGTTAAGACTAGTTGGAGTGTTCAGATTACCAATTATCCCACTAGGTGAAAAGGATCTGAAAGCATTATTGTGAAAATGTCCAGAACCACCCATTCTCAAATAAGATTGATCTGCACTCCCTAAGGCTGCCACCATACTAGCTTGTTGGTTTGCAACACAGCTAATTCTTTTCAGATAAAGTCTATACTTCTGCAGCCATTTCATAAACCAGAAACATTCAGTGAAAGAAAGGGTTTAACTTGCATAAATTAAAGTGTAAAGAACTAGAAAAATACCTGGAGATGGCTTGCCACGTTCTCCCTTGTAATATTTTCGACATTCATCATATCAAGAATTTTTTTGGGTACAGCCTCTGCAAGTAAAACAACATACTTTATGACATGGCTTAAATTTGAGTGATGATTCAGAAATGAAATTCATCCCAAGTGGCATCTATCATCATAAGTCATTTTAAACCTAGGATTTAAAATAAACATCAAACCAGATATTCAAAAACATTTTGATAATGTAAAATTTGAAATAAAATTCAGTAAAGCTCGAGGAAATTGATAAGATATAAAAATTGTTTGTGTTGCAGGCAGAGTGAAGAACATACTGTCAATGCCTAACTGATTAACAGCAGCAACAAACTTGCGGTGCAGCTCCACAGACCAAACAACCCGAGGCTTCTTCTGAGCTGATGGGTCCTCATTGTCATTACCATTCTCTTTATCCTCGTCTTCGTCTTCATCCTGATCCTTTCTTTTCTTAGTCAGCTTTCCATTTTCATCTGAATTTTCTGCTCCTGCAGATCTTAGTCCACTGCCACTGTCAGAAGTAGTTTTGTCTGGTTTACTGGTTTTGTTTTTCTCCTTTGGATCAGACTTCTTCTTCCTAATTACATGCTGCCAAATGTTCTTTAGCTCCTCTAATCTCACAGGTTTCAGCAGATAATCACAGGCACCATGGGAAATTCCTTTCATCACCAGCTTTGTATCACCATATGCAGACAACACTGAAATCAAACATTTTATAAAACCAAAAGTATCATTGATTAGTAGTCGTATCAATAAACAATAGTCAAAATGAATAAATAGAAAAAGAAGAAAAAAATTAACAGCCAAAGATTACATGACAGATCCCCACTTACTTATGACGGGAAGGTCCATTTCAAGTCCCACAAGTTCAAGCAGCTTAAATCCATCCATGTCCGGCATGTGTACATCACTGATTACCAGGTCAAACTTGTCTTTGTTTTCTCTCAACATGGTCAACGCCGTTATTGCTTGACTAGTTGTGGTTACTGCAATCCCCAGTCAGAAATAAGTATCACTTTGAACAAGCAAAGTTCACATCACATTTACAATATACATCCAATAAGAAAGCAACTGTGAAATGTTTGTCAAAGAAAATTACTAATCATGAAGAAATACAGGATCCTGAAATCTAAGCAACAACAGTTACAAGAGCAAAGACAAGAAAAGAGACCAGAAAAGAAAAATGGTTGACTATAACCAAATGATTAGGATCAAGTGGTTAAGGAGCCCCCCTAGGACGAATCATTTGAGAGAACCCGAGTTTGATTCACGGGTGGAACCCGAGTTCAATTACCTCCCTGACTTAACTCCGGAATATTAGGAGGCCTCCCCTTGAGAGGGGTCCTTCCCTCGAGAGCAAGAGGATTAACACCAAAACTAAAAATGGTTGATCATAAAGTGCATATTCAGTCGAAAGCCACTAAACAAAATGAAATATTTTACTCACGATGAGCAACTTTTCCTACTACGGTACTACCTCTACAAGAAATGAAGCTCCAATTACAGGATTTCCTTCACATATCTAGTAAAAATATGCTTGGATACATTACCCAAGCAAGCACATAATTAAGTGATTACTCAATAAGTGTTTATCATATAAGAATCTATGCAGAAGCTGCTTTTACAACCGCAGACGAAATAAGAATAAACTCTACATAAAAACTGTAAAAATTGTTTCTTTATACTATCACAGGGAGTTAGTCAAAATAAGTCAACACACTATGAATTTGGAACCTTTGACCCTGATACATGACTTTTTTTCATCTTTTTTCATCTACACAATATCGTTAATTTCTACCTAACTCCATTTCCCAGTTAGATTTGATCATAAAGCCATGTTTTTTATTTGAATTTCTGGAATTGCAATTAAATAATTATAAACTAAAAATAAATCATATCTCTACGCATATGATTGACTTATGAATTATCATGATACATTGATTATACACATAAATAGAGCATAAAAATGAAAACTTTAATCAAAATAAAAAACACTAGATCCGAATCTGACCGTGGTATTGACATCTTCGGAGAAGAGTTTCCAAAACCAAGAGACAAGTTGGATCGTCGTCAACGGCGAGAACACGCATTCCGATAGGAAAACGGTCACCGGAATCAACCATTTTTCTCTCTCTCTCTTCAACTACGCACAAATCAGTGACTACTGAGAACAGAAGCTATGAAACAGAGAAAAGAGTGGTAATGGTAATAATAAATAAATAAAAATGAATAATTTTAGTATTTAGGTAACGAGGGAAATGAAATGGGAATGAATGAATGAATAATAATAATTGAGAGAGAGAGAGCGAAAAATGGGGTTGGTGGAATCTGTAATAATCCAAAAAGTGGATGTACTACAACCTGGATTGGAATCTGAGTTGGATTGGACGGTCATGATTCATGCATACTGCCACTCTACGTTATTTAATGCAAACGGGATTATTTTCATAATCCAATTTGAGTATTGGGTCCAAAACACCAGCTGGGCCACTATCTGCCACATGGGCTTTATGCTTAGGAAATCAGTCAATCATTTGGTACAAGAAACATTTGCTAGTATTTATTACAAAATGTTAAAATTGTTTCTGAAATTAAAGGCTGTTTTACATTAATTAATAACCTAAAAGTTGATATTTAAAAATTAAAATGTTAATTCAATTACTTAAAAAAAAAAAAAAAACTCCATAGGGTGGTGAATTGGGTAGGATAGTGTACTTGTGATGAGGTACGAAAATTAAAAGGTAGAGAGAGTGCATGGTGCTGAATGCATCATCTTTAGAATTAATTGGTTGTCATAGATTGAGTAAGTCTGCATAGTTCTCTGTAGGAACCTTGTGCTATATAGGGAGTAGGAGTCTGTGGCAGTAATTCATAATGAACCATGAAGGATCTCATTCAACCATGGCAATGTCACATAAAGGTAAAGTCAACAAATATTTAAGTGTGACTATGATGAGACACGTAGACAATCACTTATTAATGAGAGGGAAGTGGGTTGAGGCTTGGTGGAAAAATGAAAGGCATATCATATGATGATGATTTTCAATAATTATATGAAGTTTACTGAATGTGTTTTTTTTAATGCATATAAAGTTTATTCTGCCTTTAAGATAGACTTCTATTAGAGGATATTGAAGATGATCTAGTTTGTTCGAGAGTTGGATATCGAGTTTTAAAAAATAAATTATGCGGTTAATTTTACATTACTTTGTAAAGATAAAAAAATCAGTTAATTAAAGACAACAATAGCCCAACAACAAGTGTTTTGATTTTTATTCAAAAAAAAAAAAAAAGGTGTTTTGACTTGTCATCAACATTCTATGTTTATATTGAGAGAGAGAGAAAATCACTTTAACTTGTATCAACGTTGACTGTTTACTTCAATATGAACCACATACATTTAGTCATGCAAGCACACCTGGTAGATGATTTTGATGCCCGCTTGCTATCAATAATTTGATCATTTGAATTGTATGAGTGACTAGAAGAGAAGAGAAAAGATTGGTGGATTAAAAGTGGACATCTTTTGAGTACTTTGATATATGGATATCTAATTTAAAGATTTTTTTTTTCATTGGAAGAAAGTGGAGGGAATGCATCAAAATCAAACATTGTGACAATCTTTTTGGGGGATTTCGGATGTGGAAGATAGTTTGGACTAAAGATAGCGAAATCTTTGAAAGATATTTGGTTCCTATGCACTTATCAGACAGCTAACGATGTGATATGCTAAAATGGAATCATATATAAACTTACTCATGAACCGTGATCATTTCAAATTGGGCTAGCAAGTTTGATAATCTAAATTATGTAAACTGCCTTGTGATTGTGGAAGATTAATCAATTGAGCTATCATGCTTAAGCTGTGTTGGATGTTGGAATTTTGATTCTTTATCACGTTCAGGCGGTCACCATTTTAGTGACAATAAGATCAAGATTCAAATGGTGTAAATTTTAAGGCCGGGATTTTGGTTTTTAAAATAATCTAAAATATATTTGAAATCACCATCATCCAATGGTGATCTAATGATTATCAATGTGATGATTGCGTAAATGCGGGATTTCGGTAACACGAGGGAGAATTCATTTGAAAGAAAAAGGTAGTATAAGATGCAAAGGGAAACGTCAACAACGAATGGGGACATGGTGTCCTTGCTGATAGACGTTTAAGTAAATAAGAAGTTTGTTTGGTATTGGTAACATTCATGTACATGACAAACCATAATGTTTGGCTCTGTCTCCTTTTTTTATCATGCGTGATTGCATCACTTATTTTTGGTCCTCTTGATACGCCCAAAGGCCAAAACCAAACGATACCTTATTGCTCAATTCCAAGACTATAATGCCTCAAATACAATATATGTCTGTCTCTATACGAGCACATACCACATGCCTCATTTAAATTGTTGATGTTGATGATAGAAACACTCGACTACTACTTGTTTGTGTTGTGGGCCATTTTTATCAATGCATGAGTCTTTGTCTATCCAGCCACCCACACGGTCATACTCATCTACAGAATTTTCAATCTCAATCAAAACTATTTGTTACTATATGAAGCACAACAATTCCATTAATTTTTCTGACATTTGAAAAAACATAAATTTAACCTTATATTAAAAAGAATACATCACGTGTCAAACTCCTATATACTTTTTAAAGGTAAGTGTAGCAGCTATTACCCCAAAAAAAATCTACAATGGAAATGCCATTGCAGAATCCACATGAAACTTTTGAGGAAGAAGAAAAGGAGGCAAAGGTAGATACTTCATTTGATCTGAATGTTCCTAACAATGATTGTGATCTTGGGTGCAATTCAATGTCAAATTTAGTTACATGTTTGGACATAGATAATTCTTCTAAAACATCCTCAGAAAATTTCACTTGTGGCTCTGAATCAACTTCAGAGCCACGTTTTTTCACTTGCAACTACTGCAAGAGAAAATTCTTCAGTTCACAAGCACTTGGGGGACATCAAAATGCTCACAAGAGAGAGAGGTCAATTGCAAAAAGAGGACGGAGGACGATGTTCTCAGCAACAGGAACAACCTCATTTCTTCATAATCATCTTCACCACCGTTATGCAAATATGGCATCTCTACTACCACTCTATGGTGCTAACAGTAATAGTATGAGACCACTTTCAATCAAGGTGCACTCTATTGTTCAAAAGCCAATTCATAATTTTTCATCCAATGGCTTTGGAACTGAAAGCACTTATTATGGATATCATGGTTGGTCAAGACCCCTTATGAATCAACAACCTGGAAGAGGAAAGCTGCTGATGCAAACTTTGCAGGAAACAGGATTATTATCACAAAGTAGTGTTGGTAGATTCGAAGAGGTTAAAAAGGACATGGTCAATTCAGGAACTGGTTTGAACTAGAAGATTAGTCATCAACAAGAGGTGAAGCACCTTGACTTATCCTTAAAGCTCTAAGCATGTGCTCTTATAATATAGATTAGTCACAACTAGCTTCTTGATTAATATATAGCTAGTTAGCATTTGGCAAAATTTATTTTCCAATTGTTTGTAATAACATATTGTGTAAACTTTTTTAAGGGAAGTTCAAGACTCTTAATGATCAGTTAATGAACTCCCTTATCCAATTTTTTTTTTCTTTAGTAAAAAATGTTGTTATTTTTGAATTGATAAATTCTTGTTGAAATTCCGGTAAGCTAACTAAGATGTGCTACGTTCATCACTTGAAATGTTGTGAAATCCTTTTCTTCTCTAGACAGTTATTTTTCGTTTCCACTATGGCATTAGGTGAATCTTATAAAATCAAATTAGACTTTTAAAATCCGACCCGACCCACTCGAGTCAGGCCAACCATAAGGACAATTGCTTTTTTGACATTTGATATGTCTTAGTAACACAAATAAAAGACAAAAAAATTCAGCGGCATTTAATTGCTATCGGTTTTCTAGTTATAACCCAACGGTAGTTAACTGCCGCTGGAGGTATTTTAGTAATTTACTTGCGTTATTAGAAACTTTTGAATGTCAAAAAAGTAATTGTCAAACAGAAGACCCTTCTAATTGTGCAACCCGAAAGCCCATACAGTAAGACTGGGCCTATATTGTTTTGGTTTGGGTCGGGTTTTCAAAGCAGAACCCATATATCCAGGTGTAATGAAAATTGATCTTCTTTCATAAAAAATTGCTCACTCCCACACAAACTAACCAAAATACCCCATGTGAATTAATTTAATTTACGCTGAAGTATAGTCTGAGCTCACGCTCAGGTTATAACATACCCGAGTTAACTTATAATCATGTTGTGTATAACATCTCTGGAACTTAAGTAACGTGGGAGTATCTTTAAAAGTTCAATTGGGAGTAGCAATTTCTATTGCGAGAAGAGCAATTTCCAGGTGTAATTGCACGCTTCCTGAATCCCTCTCTTGCAATCAGTGTCTTGGGCGCTCACATGGCGCAATAACGCATGTATCTTGGTTGGGTTGAGATGGAAATCGAAGTTACAAAACTGAGTGTTGTTGAACTGTTGTTCCCTTGTTGTTATACAACTGATTCTGAAAAGAGAGTTACTACATCGTTGTCAAAGCCATCTCTGTTCCCTATGAATTCCTTTTTATAATCCCTAGGACCAAAACTTCTTTCTTTGAATCCTTTACTGACTCATCATCAAAACTACTCCCTCCGTCTTAAAATATAAGCAAAAAATTATCATATTCTTTGTCTCAAAATATAAGCAAAAAAGATCAACTTTTATGCTATTACTAGACCATCGACCCGTGCTAACGCACGGGTCATATGGAAGGTAATATTTGACGGTAATAGGTAACAAAATAGTTTAGATGAATGTCATGATTGTCATTTAATATTTCATAATATTAAGAAGCATAGACGTTGGTACTGTACCATAACATAATTTTTCATGACATCGTCCTTGATACCGTAACGTAACATTATAGGTTAAGTACAGGGACGGAGCTAGGTACTAATGAAAAGGGGCAGCCGCCACCCATGAAATATATAGGACCCTTATATGACTCATGTGCATATTAACCATTCGCCACCCATGCTTTCATATCCACTTTGGTTCACTTATACTAAATTTTATTTTTTTAATTAAAGGTCCACTCATGTTCTCTTTTTTCTTACCATCCACTCATATTTTTTTATAATACTAAATATAGCATATTGAATTGATCAGTCTATTAAATTTTATTCCTATTTCCAAGTAGAAGCCAACAACATTTGGGAAATTAGGGGTGATAGAGATACCCTAAATCATACATTCAAGAACAATTATATTCTAAAGTTCAAATTTCTAAAAATTTCAAGTACCGCCACACCTCAAGATTTAGTAGTATATATTTGTTATTGTTTACCTTGCAAACAAAGTAGGAGCAGGGAAACAAAATAGGAGGAAACTGTTAAAGGATGGACTCCGTTTAGTAAAAACAAAGTAGCAACGATGAGTTGAAAATAGGAGCAACGATTATAGGATGAAACAGTTAGCGTCCGGGTTAACTTTAATAAATAAGAGATAAGAGATCTCTTCGTTTGAAAATAAAATTTTGATTAAATTAATTAAATTAACTAAATTCAATAGGTTTAATTAAACAGGGGTAATACAGTAAAAGTAAGCATATAATTTAGGTTAAAATTAGGGCAACAGTTAACGTCCGGGTTAACTTTAATAAATAAGAGATTATGTTTTTTCAAACAAATCATCTTTTTCAATGTAAAATTAAATGCAAATTGCATTCAATGTGTTCTCCTTTTTATTTTCTCCATAATTTTTAACCAATGAGAATTATTTTTACATCTTTCCATGAAACTTATTTATAGGAGAACACAAAAAATTATATCTCAAATCACTAAGTGTTAGTTTTCTTAATAAATGTGAATTAATATTTTTTGCTTATAAATTAGGACGGAGAGAGTACTCAATACTCCACCAGGAAATATCAAATCACAATTCTCAATAAATATTCATTTTGAATTCATAAATGTTCGGTTTTCCCATGTAAAATTGGCTTGCAAAAATATTCTTAGACCATCCATTAAGCAGCTTAAAGAAGAAATTTTGTATTGATACATTTATCACATTAAAAATTAAAAAGTTACTTTTTTTTTTCTTTCTAAAATTATAAGGAAAAAACTCATTTTTTTTGTCTCAAATTATAAGCAAAAAAAGACAAACTTTTGTCATGCTTAATTTTGTTATTTAAAAAAAAATCATCTTTTTTAAAGTGAAACTAAATGCAAATTGCTTTTAATTTGTTCTCCCTCTCATTTTTACCATAACAAATATTCAATGGAAATTGTTTTTAAAGATGACCAATTATATAAATGATGTATTTGATTCTCCATTCACCTGATAACTGCTTGGATTCTAAATGTCAAAGTTTTTTCTACATAAAACTTATCAATTATTTCTATTTTAAAATCCTTATCAAGATCCAATTGATTTTTAGTTAAGTAGAGAAAGAAGTCAAAGATCATGCTAAGTTGGGCCTTAAGGGTACATGTGCAACTCAAATGTAGAAATATTTTCTTAAATTTTGTGTATTCAATTAATCATAAATCACATGTTAGCATTTTCCATAAATGAAACATGTTTTTGATATTTATGAAAATACAAACCTTTCATTTTAGTACCTTAAAAAAAAAATGAAAAAAATCAATGTGACCCTAAAATATACTATTTGTGGAGTTAAATGCTACTCCTAGTATAAGTACTTTAAAAAGGTGTACTCCATAGATAGAGTAAAGACAGGGACACGAGAGAAACAATTATTATGGTTATCAATTAAAAAGAAAAAGAAAAGAAGTGGAAGGTGGGTGAAGCAAAGTAGGCACTTTCGGCTGCATCCATCCACAGTCACATATACTATTTCCCACTATTATTCTTTTTCTTGGCTCTTCTTCTTCCTCCTTAATTGACCACAAATACTATAACTCTTTCATTTCATTTCAATTTCTCCTTCTAATTTCATTTCACACACAAAAACACTCATTGAACATAACCTAGTTAGTTAACATCAAAATATACAACAACAATGTTGTTTAAATTTGTAACAGGTCCTAGGAAGAAAAAACCAGGCACCGTCCCTGTTTATCTTAACGTCTATGATCTCACACCAATTAATGGTTATGCTTATTGGCTTGGTCTTGGTGTCTACCATTCAGGAGTTCAAGGTAACGCAGACCCACTTTTTAATTTCATTAATTAACCTTAAACTAATGTAGATTAAAACAAAAACAGTACTTTACTTTATTTTTTGTTCTGCAGTTCATGATGTTGAATATGGTTTTGGAGCACATGAGAATGACACAACGGGGATTTTTGAAGTGCAACCCAAGAACTGTCCTGGGTTTACTTTCAGAAAATCGATTTTTATTGGTACAACGGATCTGGGTACAAATGATATTCGGGTATTCATGGAGAAACTAGCTCAAGAGTACTCTGGAAATTCGTATCATCTTATTTCCAAAAATTGCAACCATTTTTGTCATGATGTTTGTTACAAATTAACTGGAAAGTCTATTCCTCGATGGGTGAATCGACTTGCGAGACTTGGTAAGTAATATATCAGTTTTTTTTTGTAAACTTTGCAAGCTTTTTCTTTCATTTTTATTGTTAAGAATAGCACGTTTAGAAATTAGTAACTTTGCAAGCATCAATTGTTGTATTTGTGTGTTTGGTTTCACCATGCAATCTACCATCTCCACCCCTAAGGACCATCTTAAGAATTCTTGTCCAATCATTTAACAACTTTTAAATGTTGGTACCAATTTTCTTCACTTTTGTAATTTAGAAACCAGGGTTCCTATATTTAGAAATAGACGTAGTATCAAAATTTATTTTAAGAAAATATAGGTGTTTTGCTTATTATTGAATAAAAGTTAAATTTCCCCCCAAACCTTAGATAGACTAATGAATGTGGCTTAGTTGGTTAAGCAGCAGAACACATTCGTGGAGAGTCGCAAAGAACTTTAAGTTGCAACTTAAGCACGCGAGCAGAGAGTACTCTCTCTTGGGGAGTGACACAAAACTTTTAAGTTGCGACCTAAGCGCGTGAGCAAAATTACTCTCTGTTGGGTAATGAGGGGAGCCTCACAGGATAAGATCATCAATTAGGTTAAGACAAGTGAGTTGGATATCACATCTTCGTCCAAAACCTTAAAGCATTGAGTTTACGGATCATCGAACTTATATGTTGTTCAACCTCAACTCTTCCATCCTATGTGGGACTTTAACTCACGCCTAGACACATCACAACAGTCTCATAGTTAGTCCCAAGGCCGATTCTTTGTAACAAAAAAAGACAGTGACTTTTGTGCCAGGCTGAAAATTCATACTAAATTTTAAACAGCTGCAGTCAAAATGTGTATAACAAACACATGCTTGAATTGAATCAGTAACTGCTTTTACTTATGTAGGAGTACTTGTTTTATGTGATTGGTATTCTATTACTATACTGCGCCTTGTAAACATGTGAAACAACTAGTAAGCATTTCATAGTTCTAATTGTAACACATTCTCCTTAATTATATATGAAGGTTTATTCTGCAATTGCGTTCTTCCCCCTGGCTTAAATGAAACAAAGGTTAGGCAAGATACATCCGACAAGGTTGAAGAAAAAGAAAAGAGGAAAATCAGAAGTCAGTCCAGCAGGTGCGATGCTTCCTCTAATCCTCAAGGTTCATCAAGACATTGCTTTCCTCGATCATCTTTAATCAAAGCTTTATCAACCACAACATTAACAGTAAAGTAAAACTTTGACATGAGTCAGCCTCTAAAATAGTGTTTGAGTATCGTATAAGCAACCTAAGATGATTCAGGGCAGAAAGTTGTTTATTTGCTCAATCTTTCTGTTTTATTGTATATGTTTCATAGAATTGCAATAGCTACTATGGAATGGTTGCTTTTTTTTTGTCTATGTTCTTTTTTTAAGATACTTTCTTTCTTTTATGAATGGGAAGTTTCTTTGTTTCTACATACTTGGACTGTGTTTTGTTCATTCTGGAATGAACTACTTTACTTGATGTAGCAATTAATTATGTTTTTGTTGTGTAGAGCAGTGTACCTTTACTGGGAAATGGAAATACAAGAAATATTATGAGTTGATGAAAATGGTCTATTCTTGTAGTCTAAATTTCTAAAATTTAATTTGTATTTAAGATACGGAAAAAGGTTGCGCAATGTGCAACTGTTATTATTATTATTATTTTCATGAATAAACGGGGACAAAAGCTCAAGAGCGAAACTAAAATTCTCTATGGAACCAAAGCCCCATAGGAGTCTCCCAACTCCCAAGAGAGTCACATAGAAAATCATGAGCAAAATTTAAAATCTTAAGAATATCTAGTAAAAAATAAGTTAGCTAAAGCATTGATCGGTCACCTAGTTGGCCTCTCTAAAGTTATGGTTTCATTAATCTCATAAATCAACTTTTAAAAACCAATGTAAGGTGCAAATTATCCCCACTTAATATGCTCAAACTATATCATATCCAATGTGAGATTCTTCACACATAATTTCACGTCCACTCGAGAGGTCGGATAGCGATGGCATGATCGCAGGCGGTCCATCGTATTTTAGCCAGGATCTAATAACATCTTAGGAATTGGGTTGAACCTAGCTCTACCTTACAAAACCGACTTGTAAGAAGGTTATCTCCACTTGAGAAATGCTAGTAACGCTCATTCTTCAACACTCTTTTTGTTACTCACTCTTCCGTTGGATGAAATTAATTTATGTCTCACCACTTTGTATGAGTTATATTTTCAAAGTGTAGACCCACAATAATTTAAACCAATAATTTAGATAAAGTGTTCAAAAGAGAGTGTTGCTAGCACTTTTAATCTCCACTTATAAACCTATGCTCCTGTCCTATCTCAACTATCATGAGACTTTGAACAATTTAATCTCCACATCCACCACCCTAGAAGGAGATGCAGTATGCGATAAAAGGGCACGACAAAGTGTTGGGTCTTGTGGGAGTCTGGGAGATCATCTACATTGAATCAAAAGCAACCACATAAGTGAAGCATGAGTTGTTTCAACCTCATACACTTGCACCGCTGTTGACACCCGCCACATCAACGAGATACACCGTCTGACTGTCATTGTCAGGAAGGCTTTCGACCAAAGGAGTCGGTCATCGATTTTGATATCATTGTTGGTTGTGAGGGGAGCCTTAGATCATCCATGTAACCACACAAGTGAGTTGCAGACTCACATCTTTACACAAAATTTTAAGACATTAAATTTATAAAACGCATAATTTATGATGTGTTCAACCTTTACTTTTCCAAACAGTGTAAAACTTTTAACTCAAACTCATCGCACCACAATGGTGGCCTAATGAACTATCATGCTATGTGATAACTATTTAAATATATGGTTATAGAGAGGTTATGTGGATGCCAGATTATTTTGTTATAGGCGGACTTGGGGAGTTGGGTTTAGTTTAGTGTTATGCATACAATTGACTGTGGCATATAATTTTTCAACATATTCTCTTATAATTGATGAAATTCAAATAAATCTCACTACATTTATATACAGGTGTGTCTTTTATATACAGGTGTGTCTAATTAAGTGAAACTCATTCAAATTAACTAATAAGAGTCGCAGTGTGTTGTGAAAAATAAGTTAGAGGGTGTGATGATAAGACTCCTTTAAAACAATACCATATTTTGTCCTTTGGTGTGAATATATGCTTTCGAATATTTTGTGTGGTATGTATAGACACATTTCTAAAATAAAAAATGACGATGTTTTTAGTAAGCTACGAAAGGCCATATAAAATTGAGCAGGTTTGGATAATAGCTTAACTCAAGGTGCCAATCAGCAAATACAAGTGATCAAACTAGTCGTGTGTCATAGTTAAATGTAATTTTAACCATTGATGTCATATAAAACAAAACAATGGTTAAGATCTAAACATAGTTAAATTATTAAAATGTTTCCAAAATAATATTTTTAATAAAATTAAAATTGTTAGGATCCTCTTGTTCTTCATCATTTTAATAATAATGATCAACCCAGAGGGATACCACTTTTGTTTTTCTTTTATTCGTAATGAACTATATGTATTTTTTCGAAACAAGCCTTGTATGGGTAAATATTGTCAAATATTTTTTGTTCAATTTAATGAGTAAAAAAATTACTTTTTTTTTTATTTTTTATTAAGGAAGAGTAAAAAAATCATTTCAACTCCTACTAGTGTCTAGTGTGCAAGATCAAATTATTGGATACACATGAGTACATGACTTGTAGTTGTACTCGAATATTGGATAGTGATGTGGGGGTGCAATATTGGATGGGTTTGTTTGGTAAAAATGAAGTTTGATTTGTTTATCTTGG
The DNA here is from genome assembly GCF_003473485.1 of Medicago truncatula. Lineage (NCBI taxonomy): Eukaryota > Viridiplantae > Streptophyta > Magnoliopsida > Fabales > Fabaceae > Medicago > Medicago truncatula. Next base: position 52,526,758 of record NC_053044.1, read on the forward strand.
GTGTAAACTTGTAAGAGATATAAAATATATTTAAGCAATATAAAAATGACAAAAATGATGTTTAAGGAACAACGATATTTAATTTTGGGTATGATGATCACAATGTATAAGAGAACAAATTATTCCATAATGTTTGTTTCATGCGTAGAAAGACACTTAAAGGATGTATCATATGTTAAACGTGTGAATAAAACAAGGGAAGCATATGATATACAAAGTGTCTAGTCACTTACTCATCGGTATCTTCTTATATAAAATCAAGAAGGTTCAAGTTTATGATCCTCTGGAAGCTTATCCTCTAAATAATATGTTATTTATCCTCTAATAAGGTTTTCCCTCCTAACCTGTCAAGTTCAAATATAAGGATAGCTGGCATAAAGTATACGAGGTACGGAGTAGCAAGCTATATATGCAATGTTGCGTAATATAAAAAAAATGTACATGATAAGAACAAAGATCGGATACATGCTAAGGTAGTAGCACAAATCTTTTCGATGTCTATGTCTCAGATATTCATGAAAGGCACAACACTACACTGCAATGACTACAACATCAAGAAAATATGTGTTGCAAATTTCAAATTCTAGTATTCTACTTGCCTATATAAGCAACTTTTCAACACTCAACAATGTAGAACAAGAAAGATCATCTTAAATATTTATAGGTTAAAGAGCAAAGCAAGAAACACTTCAAAATATTGAGCATCGTTCAAATCTGTTACATTAGAAAAGTATTCAAAAGAGTTGTTCATTGTCACATACTTTCTTTCAAAAAATTACATACTTGTATTGAATGATAAATTGTATTATCATTTTTATGAGTAAAATATGTACACAAACAACTAAGTATTTGATTTATCAATGTTGTAACTCCTCAAAGGGCTAAATTGTCTTTAAGAAGACAATGTGACTTAGTTAAGTCTGATCTTTATAGTAATATATCTAAGGTATTTTCTGAAAGATATGCATATACCTTAGTGCTTGTAATCGGTTAGAAGTATCGTGGACTCGTTGACTTTACTAAGGAAATACTCTTTGTAAAAGGAGGATTGGGCATAACTGTCTAAGTTTGGAGATAAATCAGTATAAAACTCAACGTGTCTTTATCTCTATCCATGTTTCTCTTTACTTAACGTTCTATTTAAATAACTCTCTTTCAAAGAAGAAAAAGGAAAACATTTTAAAATTTATCATCATTCAAACATTCTTTTCTCATGATTTTCTCGCTTCCATACTTTTTTTAATAATCGTGTATTTTTGTAAGTGAGACTTATACAAGAGGGGGAACTAAAGAATAGAAAGTCAAATGAAACTTATTGAAAGCATTGACCTCGATGAAAAGACTTTAAAATTGTTTTTTTAACCATATTATTAGTGTCGAGTATACACATATATTATCGATGATTATCTTCCGTCTCTGACCATTTTTAGTGAGATCTCCCCTTCATATTACATTTTTTCTATTCAGAAGGTTCCAATTGATCAAGACATTGCCCAACCAATTCAAGTCTAATTCTAGCATGACCAATGTAATGTTTATAGACTTTGAAATTCCTGAAAGGGCCTCTTATTTTACTCATAGCGTAAGGAATAATCTTGCAATGAAGAGTTGAAGACTTGCTGCAGTGTAAATTTTACAAAAAAAAAAACGTAAATTTGAATATGGTACAGTTTCTAAGTCTTCGTGAACAACACGAGCTATTAATTGACTTTAGCAACGATTAAACAAACTATAAAGACGTTTTCTTGTTGTTTAGGGGGTCAAAACTGCCAAAGATCCAATACGTAGGGGGCTGTTTTGTATTTTAATTAGTTTGGGGGCCAAAACTGCCAAAGATCTAATACATAGAGGGCTGTTTTGTACTTGAATTAGTTAGGGGGCCAAAATCACAACTTTCTTAAAACATAGAGGGTCAAAAGTGCAATTAAGCTTTTAATAAAACAAAATTTAGTAAACGGAATAGTTTCTAGGTGTACTATTCGAAATGATTCCAAGTCATTGGTGTTGAAAAATATAGCTTCAAATGCAACTGCAAATTAGCAAGGTAACCGAAAGCACCGTGTTTTGGACTCTAACCTTGAAATTAAACTCCTACTTTGACTTTAGAACTTGGTGCATCGCTTATTTCCTAACTTTTAAACTGTAGCCCGAATTAAATGTACGTATCATAATTTTTAGTGTAAAAAGAACAAAAGTTGTTAATTGCTCTAACTGGCATCTTAGAATTTACAAGTTGATATTTCAAGTTCTAATGTGCAAACAAAATTTTCAAAAGCAGTTTAGATTTAAAAATATCTTACTGGTCTATGTTCAAATCTGTACACGCTAACAATTGAATGAAAATGAACATTATATAATTTGTTGTCAAGAGTAATCAAATTTTGCTTATAATAATAATAAAAGGGTGAAGGATATAGCAAGCAACTATATATATAGTAGACATCTCGATTTGTTGTAAACTAAAATCGGTCTCCTTAAAAAGTTTATTTGTCCATTTTTATACAAGACCATTTGAATTTGAATTTCATTAATTATTACTCCCTCCGTTCCTTAATAAGTGATCTAGTTGACCCAATTACGCATACCAATGCGTAATTTTGAGTTTAAATATCTTGAATAATATATTGGAAAAAATTATGAAAATTTGATATTTTGAAAATACTCATCGAGACGAATCTAACGACATCTTATATGATATTATTTATCTTTGTATATTAGTAGAAAAATATGGTCAAAGTAAGTTAGGTCAAAATTGCACATTTTCAAACAGGTCATTTATTGCGGGACGGAGGGAGTATTATTACCGACATACCTCTAATTATTTTGGATATTTTCTACAATCACTAATACATAAATAAGTATTTGTAAAAAAAATACGCAAATAAGTAAATAATATGATGACAATATAAACAAACTTTTCTCTTAAAAGGATAAATTTATTAAAATAATATCAATTATTAATAAATTCAATATTTTTTTAAGAAAATAATAATAGGAAAATGTTAACATATGCTCTAAAAAACGTGCTAATATATAAAAAATATAAACTATGTATTGAAAATTTAAGGAAAATGACCATGTTCACCGGTGTTATTTTATTTTGTTTTTGACGTAAACTCTTTACCAATGCATAATTACGGAGTAGATCACGTAACTAAGTGAAATGCATTAAAAAAACGTTCAACAATAATCGCTGGCAGACAGCCTTTAATTTAATTTTTTATTTTTAATTTCTTGGGTTCACAAGACTAACAGTCGAATCAATCATCCTTTAGAAAACAAACTCGTGTGGTCCACACGACTAAACGCAACACAACCATTTGAGTCTGTCTGGTTTTGTATCCAATTTCTTATGCATTTTCCGTTCATATCTTAATCACCATTTTTCTTCAACTAAAAGTTCATGTCTTGGCATTATAAAAAAATAATAATCATATTTTGGTTAGAAAACTGAAGAGTATTGGTTGAGTTATCTTTAGGAAGAGTATTGGTTCAATTTGGTTGGGTTGTCAACTAATATAACCGTTCAAATTCTATTAATTCATGGTGGACTAGGTCAACCAACCAATTTGACAATTTAGTATCGGTCACACAAAGGCTACCGCCTACAACTACAGCCTTAGCTGCCATTTGCAATTGCCAATTCATCCAAAACAAGAATAGGTCCTACCTTCAACCCACCTCCTCATTTGGTGTAACACTTAGAATGCACACCACCCTTACAAATCCAACCCAACTTCTATCAACAACATTGCACTTGCACGCCAAGTGTTTAAACACAAGGAAAACTAAAATAATTTAATAATAGTCATTTTAATCAAAAGATTGAGTTGATTTAGCTTAATTCTAGGCAGGTGGCTTTAATGGTGAATGAGTTCAAACTCTAAAATTAACATATCATGTGAATCACGCAAGAACCAGAGTTCAAACCCTAGAAATTAACATACCTGCTGCTAGTTAACACTTCTCTATCAAAACGAAAAGTTGATTTAGCAAAAAAATTCTACTTCAGATAGTCAATAGCAACAAAATGAAAGCAAATAGTTCGATCATGGAGTAACATTCTCATTAGCTGCAAACAATTGAGTTATATATGAAGAAGAAAAAAATTACATTGCATTGTAATAAATAAATTCCACAATCCTTAAGGCAATACCAAGTAAAAATAAAAAGTACAAAATCCTCCAAATCCAACTAGTGCTATCTATGATCTTCTCCATCGTAAAGAATAATATGTTAGATCTAATATCAAAACATTGGATTCTCTTAAGCTTCTAAATTCTAAAACTACATTTATTCAATCTCTATGTTCACAAAACAAATGTGTTAGTGAGGTGTGACAATAAAAATCTAAACTTAAACCAGTTGCAACACTGTCTAATTAAAATGATCATAGAACAGAACAAAATGCAACCAGAAACAGAATCACCATTCATCGTTTCCAAGCATAAACAAGCAAAGAAAACCCAACAGGAACAACCAATTCATTCTCCTCAACACTAGACCATTCCAAAACAGAAGAACTTGCACCAAAAGATCCACCAGAAGAAGCCATTGAAACCGACGAAGACGACCAACTCTTACCCATTTTCCCTAACTCATAAACACCCAAATTCAAATTCTGTTGCGCTAGCAAATTCGTCAAACTCTTCTCTTTACCTCGTTGTTGTTCATCTTCATCTTCTTCTTCGAATTTGAACATGAAAATCGCGTGCCCATCACTGTTATCTTTCACAAACAACCAATTATAAACATCCCATGAGATCTGAACAGGTACACCATCAATTTCAACTCTCTCATTCCCTCTAAACTTCCATTTCAATCTCTTAATCTGCAACACTTTTTGTCCATCAACACTGAAACAAAGCCTGGAATGATCTCTTCCACCACAATCTATCTGAATCTCTCTCATTTTCCCACCAAATCTCGCTCTCGTGTTGTAGATTTTGTTAGCATAAACATGCTCTCTTTTCATCACCAAATACTGAAAATTATTCTTGTGTTCTTTAGATTTGGACTTTGCATACGCATCTTTGTTTGAATCTCCGACCAAAAGAGTCATCTCGTTATCAACAACAACGGCGAAGTAGAAGCCGGAATCTGGCTCAGGTCCTGACCCAAATTTAGCTTTAGAGAGGTTCCAGAACAAGTGTGTATTTGAAGAGAGTTTTTTTGTTCCGTGTTTTTTCCAGAAAATGAAGGGTTTGATATGGAGATGAAAGGAGGAGGAAGAAGAAGAAGGATTGGTTGGTGGTGAATCGAATGGGTGATGATGAAGTTGAACGTGAAGAGAACGACCAAGAATAGAACGTGACCAAGTCAATGAAACTAAACCTACGTTGGATTGGTAAAGATAGGTGGTGAGGTTAGGGTTGGTGGAATGTGGCGGAGACGGTGGTGGTGGTGGAGAATTACGGTTGTCGTCGGTGGTTGGAGAGGGACGGAAACAAGAAGGAAAAGGGGATGATGACATATTTTGTTTTGTTTTGTTTTGTTTTGTTTGAGAGGTTGTGTTGTGTGTAATGTTGGTTTTTTGATTGGTTTTTATTAATTATTATATTATAATATTTGATGATTGGCGAATGAAAAGGAGAAAGAGGATCCAAGGTTTGAAGTGTGAATTGAGATTTGTTGAATGGATTGGGTTTTTATGGATGTGGGAGAGGGTAACCCTGTAAGGAGAAAGAAGACTGTGTCTATTAATATGTGTATGTGTCGGACCCTTCCTTTACTTAGTTGTTGTCATGACATATAGCATAGTTGCAGGATGTATATGTACTAGTGGTGGTAAAAGAAGACTGAGTTGGAATCTGGGAATGAATTTCTTGCTTTCCACCACGAAGGTGTTTAATTAATCATAGATTGGGCCAAGCATTTTCAAGTACTCCCTTTTTGCAAATTCTATCATAAACCGGTATATTAAATTATTAAATTAATAATTAAATGAGTTGGTTTTTTTTTGAATTTTTATTACATATAACAAAGAATATTGTTTACTTTTTATGAGAAAATGTTAAAAATTTAATATAATTCTTATAAACAATGAAATGATGTTCTTTCTTATAAAATGATGTTTTCTAGAATATAAATATTGATGAATAACTCATTATTTCATAAAATAATCGTTAAATTATAAATTTTTAAAGTAGGAGTACCAGTATTTGAGGTGTACCGTAGAAGTCCCCCTCTCTTTTACCTCTCTCGTGCTAACTATTTTCACCTACCGGTTAAAAAACTTCCGTTCCCTAGTAATTTTAATTTATACTTGAGTAAATTACACTCCCCTCCCCTAAAAGATCATTGAATTACACTCTCCTCCCCTCTTATGTTAAAATATACTCCCCTCCCTTGAAAAGTAAGATTTATACTCCCCCTCCCCTATAAGATGCTTGAATTACAACCCCCTCCCTTAATAATTAAATATGAACAACACTTTAATCTATTTTAACATAAATAATTTTTTTTAAATATATATTAATTTTGAATCACCATTTAAAAAATATAAATTCGTTTCTTTATAATCTAAATGTCAATGAAAATTAAATTTAAATATTTTGTAGTTAATTTTATAATTTAGAGTACAAAATTCGCTTTTAAATAACCATACTTAATCGACTTTAGTAATTTTTCACATATTTTAATTTTATTTTGTGTTGTTTCATATTTTATAATAGGGTTTAAAACTATATGTTAATGAAATTGTGAATAAAAAATAGAGATAGATATGTATTCAAAATTTGATTATATTAAAATGAATCCGCAATCCTATTTTTCTTTAAAGTGTGCTAGATTATTAGAAGAAAAAAATTAGTGAGGGACTAAAGCGTAGATTTTGACTTAAGAGGGGAGATGAATGTAATCGAAGCTTCTCTCAAGGGACGGGAGTGAAATATTTTCTAATATGTTTTGAACAAGAGGGGAGGGGAGTGTATATTTTAACATAAGAGGGGAGGGGAATGTAATTCAAGCATCTTTGAGAGGAGGAGAGTGTAATTTACTCTTTATACTTTTATTTTGGATATACTCACTTATATTTTACTAAAACACCATTTTGTTTCTATTCAATAAATGTTTTCCTATTTTTGAGGTACAAAACATATAATATGGACAAATTTTTAAAGAAACAATATTTGAAATGATGAAAGTGATGTAAATTAGTGAGAGATGGATGTAAACAATTTGATCAAATTTATAAAAATGAGTATAAATAAGTGGGAGTAGGTTGCTAATTTGCACCTTACGATTTTTTTTAGGTGGGTGTAGCTTATTAATTTACACCTTAGTGTTTTTAGGCGGATGAAAATTAGCAACCCAAAATAAATATATCAAATTTATTTTTCAATTCCGATAAAAAAAATTTACATGTTTTTGTCACTGTACAAAAATTTAACGATTTTACTTCTTGCTAAATTTAAATTTGCTAAATTATCTTTAAACTTTTAAATCATTTTTTCCACATATGGCTAAAACATTATAACAAAAATCCTCCGCTAAATGTTCAAAATATGATTTTTAAATCTAGATTTTCATTAAATTTACGTTGAACTTTTGGAAATTTAGACAAATGAAACATAAAGGTCGAATTTTTTTTTTTGTGACCCAATATACCAAAAAAAATTCAAGTCTGACCTCCTAAGTCGATTTTTTTTTTTTCTGATCCAATGTACAAAAAAAAAATCAAGTCTGACCCCCTATGAAAAAAAACTCCAAAATGACCCACTTTTTTTTTTTTTTGTCCTTTTCCTCCATTCCCGCCATTTGAAACGGGGGGAATGAGCCGCCGTTTGACACATGTCCCATCAGGATTGGCCACCTTTTTTTAAATTTTTTTTTAATTTCATTACCGCCATTTCAAATGGCGGGAATGATTTTTTTTTAATTTTTTTTTCGTTTTTTGTTTTTTTTGGCAGCATTTGTTTACATTAAAACACAACAAATAATAATGATAAATAAAAAATATAGTAATGATAATGATGATATATTTAATTTAAAAACACTAATTATTTTATTCATAAGAAATAAAAACAAAAACAAAAACTACTTTCTTCGCGGAAACCATTTACGCCAATGTAAACTATGACCTCCCGTAGCACATATGAACGTCTTCCAACGTTATTGTACACTCGCTCGATGGAAAAAGAAATGTGTGGGTCTCGGCCTCCATCTTTCACATAACGCGACTATTAAACGATTATCAACGTTATATTTGTTTAAATTAGTAAAGTCCCACAATCCGGCTGACTTAAGCTATCTTCAATGGTTGGGGGTGACGGGAAAATCTTACGATGACATCGAACTCGAATGGAGAAAATAGTTTTTGTTTTTGTTTTTATTGGCGTAAATGGTTTCCGCGGAGAAAGTAGTTTTTGTTTTTGTTTCTTATAAATAAAATAATTAGTGTTTTTAAATTAAATATATCATCATTATCATTACTATATTTTTATTTATCATTATTATTTGTTGTGTTTTAATGTAAACAAATGCTGCAAAAAAAAACAAAAAAACGAAAAAAAATTAAAAAAATCAGTCCCGCCATTTGAAATGGCGGTAATGAAATTAAAAAAAAATTAAAAAAAAGGTGGCCAATCCTGATGGGACGTGTGTCAGACGGCGGCTCATTCCTGCCGTTTCAAATGGCGGAAATGAAGGAAAAGGACAAAAAAAAAAAAAAAGTGGGTCATTTTAGAATTTTTTTTTTCATAGGGGATCAGACTTAATTTTTTTTTTTTGTATATTTGGTCAGAAAAAAAAAATTCCATAAAAGTCTAGGGACATGTATCTAACCTATTAGAATAAAAAAGACATAAAATTTAAATTAAAAATATCCTCACATAAGGATGTCATTTCCTACAATTTTAAATAGTCATCCTTCGTCACCACATCACTCAAAGAACCAACTGTATGCGTATTAGGAAATGTATTATCCTATTGATCTAATTTCACTTATTAGTTTGATTCTCCCCCAAATTTGCAGCATGTAGTTGAAATAAAGCATGTACAAGAATTTTTATGATGGTCGGGGTTTGAACCCCGGACCTTGCATATATCATACATTGTCCATACCAACTGATTTAAGCTCACGAGTTGTTTGGGCTCCAGTGGCAGGGAGCTCCTTCTAAGGACGTATCCGGGGAATACCGAGTTCGATTCCCAGGGAGAACAACGCTTAGCCAGTGCGCATGCATCTACACACGAATCAGATTAGTCACCCACCTTTAATGGATCGAAAACTGATGCAAAAAAGAAAAAAAAACATGTATAAGAATTGCTTCATCAGTGATACCTCATAATTGACTTTGATTGAGACCAAAATTTAACCAACCTAGTTACAATATGATCACTCTTTTTTTACATGTCTTAAATAAGAAATAAATTGAAGATTTCTTAGTCCTAATATATTTCGGACTATAGTTTGAGAGTTAAGGCTCGCTTCAAAGGCTTAAAAACTCTCATTGCCTTTAAACCCACCAAAAGCTTTGATGTAGACCCCTGCCTGATGAAATTTTTATGCAACACATGAACAATCATTCCTAAAATTGTTTTTTTTTTATGGAATTCCTAAAATTGTTATATATAACGACCTTATAAACATTAATAAATGTACTTGCACTTACCTCTTTTTTTTTGGGTTAAATATGTTTTTGATCCCTATAAATATACCAATTTTTCGTTTTAGTCCCTCTAAAATTTTCCATCAATTTTTAGTCCCTATAAAATTTTCAATCATTACTTTTGGTCCCTATTTTTAAGTAAATTTTTGTATTTTTTTAATGAAATTGTGCAAAAATGTATGGAATATTGTAAAAATCACTTCCAAAAAAAATTAGAATTTTTTTATCAAAACATGAATTAAATATGGATTTTTTACCACCAAAAATATAAAAATTCATATTTAATTCATGTTTTGGTAAAAAATTCTAAATTTTTTTGGGAGAGATCCTTATAATATTATACATTTTTCGGAAACATTTATTTAAAAATATGAATTCTACATATGAGTTTACTTTAAGCGAGGGACCAAAAGTGAAGATTGAAAATTTTATAGGAACTAAAAGTTGAAGGAAAATTTTAGAAGGACTGAAACGAAAAGTTAATATATTTATAGGGACCAAAAACATATTTAACCCTTTTTTTTTCCTTTCGCATCTTCATTATTTTTTTTGCTCCTAAAATTTCAGTTGAGATGCATCACTCAACTACTTCCCCCTATTATGTCTTTTGAGCAACATCCAGAGACCAAAATCTTGATGAATATCTCACTGATTTGCTTATGAATCATTCTCATAAACCAAAGAGATCTTCATTGTGGAATTCAGATTTATCGGTTGTCACGCTATCAAAACCTGAAATGTGGAAAACTTGCATCCCTTGTGGCAAAATCTATCTCTTTAGGTGAATAAACCTTCACAGAATCAAACATTGGAACCTTACATGTTTCTTTATGGTTGCATTTAGTATGCACAAACATAGTATTTGTGCACCATGCACAAGTTTTTTTATGACCATCAGATTAGATGAAGAACACATTAATATTATGGTCTCTCACTATCAGATTTCCCTCACTTTCTCTCTCTCTCTCTCTCTCTCTCTCTACCTCCTCCTCCTCTCTCTTCCCAACACTTCCCTCCACACCGTCACCTGCTCCTCCTCCTCCACCACCCAATCAGCCCCTCTAGCATCATCGCCCTCGTCCCCCACCCTCCTCCCACATCACCACCGCCATGCAAAACTCGAAGCCACCACCCTCTGTCTCATAGAACCCGATGGAATCATCATCCACTCCCTTCCTCTTTCCACCATTACCATCTCCGGCGCCGCCGGTGGTGGCGATTTTGGATTGAAGCAATTAATTTTCAATTACGTTTGCTTTCAAGGAAACAAACTGTGTTTTGCGGTCGAGAGGTTGTTCTGTTATGGCAGCTTTTCTGGATTTTACAGTTTCTAGATCTTAAAGAACGGTGTTTCCTGCTGCGTAATGTCGTATGGAATGATTTGGTTGTGTACTTGAATTGGAGGAAGCAACATCAATTTGGACTTGTCATAGAGATTAATTTCAGTAAATGGGTCAATTCCAAAACAATAACTCATAAAATCATAATGATTGAAATGGTTCAATTATACCCAAAAATCTCAAAACATAGGTCAATTTCAGTACTGAGAAAAAGGTTGAGAGTTTCACTATGGTTGAAAACGAGGTAAAGGAAAATGAAGAAAATGGAAATGGCCAGACCAGGCGAGAAGCATCTTTGATATTGTGAGGATTTGATTAATTTGATCAAAGATTAACATAGTTTTGGATTTTTTTTTAATTTCTTATTATTTTATTTTATGACCTTTACATTTCTAATTTTCAGAATTTGTAATTAATTTGGTGGAGATGAAAACAATGATGAAGGAGATGAACAATCATAAGTTCTTAATTCATGTTGAATGTGAAAACTAGTACTGTGTCTGGTGTGGATGGAAGTTTGTTGTTGGAAGGAAGTAAAGAGAGAAAGTGAGAGAGATATGATAGTGAGAGACCACGATAAAAATGTGTTATTCATTTAATCTAATGGTCATAAAAAACTTGTGCATGGTGCACAAATATTATGTTTGTGCATCCTAAATGGCATTTAGGATGCACAAGTGTTAAATTTGTGCACCATGCACAAGTTTAATTTTTGCCATTAGATTAAAGAGGAGCATAGATTTTATTGTGGTCTGTCCATGCTATATTTTTTATTTTATTTTAACGTTATCTTCAACCTTGGGTGAAAAAAAACACTGTGTCTTCAACCTCCTTGAGCATCACCACCAGTTTCTTAAAAGAAAAGACTACAACACCCATTTTGATTGTCATTTTCTACAATTTCCTTGTAACTAAGTCCCTAATATCAAAAACACATGCATAATCTTCATTGATGTCCTTCAAAAATAAAAACAAAAAAATTCTTCATTGATGTTATTCAAAGTTGTTTAATTCTAGAATATGCCAAAAATTATAAAGCTACCATTAAATTATGACCCATTTTCAGAAAATCTTAAGCGTAAATTTTCTTTGTGTCTCATTTCATGATAAAACAATCGGGTGGAAAATTATATTGTGCTGAATCTTGAACGACGATGATTTTCTTCGGATCTCATATCCAGAAAATGAAAAAGAATCTAGATCTAGAAAATAAAAAATAGTTCAGACAATGAATACTTAGAAAGTTTCAATCTGAAAACAACAACATTCATCATCACATAAAGCTTATTCCTCAAAATCCTTTCAAACCCATAACTCCAATTCCAAATATTTCAATTAGGGAGAAAAAAATTAGAGAAAGAGAGAGGACTGTCGTGAGTACACATAAATTCAAAAGAATTGGGAGCTTATGGAGGACAGTTTGGAAAAGAGAGCTTGGTGGTGGGTGAGAGAGAATGGTTGGGGAAGATAGTGTAAAAAATATAGTGGTGAAAGTGCATGATAATAGTGTGTTTTTCTTTTAATCCAATGGTAGAAATAAACTTTCCCATGGTGCACAAATTTTACATTTGTGCATCCTAAATGCCACCGAAATCAAGTGGTACACCTTCAACATATCACCTAATGTATCCCCAACGCGTAGGAGAATGTTTATATTATAAAGCTATGTTGAAAGATCATGAATCATTGAAAAATTGATTTGAATTTGGATAATTGTTGGGATTTTCGTAGTTAAATGGATAATTAGAATAATTTTGGGTGTTGAAATGGTTATTATTGGGATCCATTTCACTAAAAATAAGATTAAAACTTCACTTAGTTTGCTAATAGAAAGATAATAATAAGATGAAGATAGTGAAAAACTTGATTTTTTTTCTGTGTCCAAATCAAATGAACCAAATCTCTATTTATAGAGAAAAAAAAATCACGAATTTTGGTAAAAAATAAAATAAAAAAATTAATTTCGAGTGAAATAATTGAGTTGAAATTATTAAGATGATAAAAATTCAGACAATCAATCACAATCAGCTACGTGTCACTCATTATCCATATGCAATCTTCTCTCTCCGCCTCTCCTGCAGCTCACTCGCACCTGTCGACGTGTGTTGCGCACGCGCCATGCTTGGCTAAATGTTGGCTTCCGCGTGTCCCTGTGGCAGCCGGTTAAACAATGTTGAATGTGTTCAACACTTCCCTCCTCCATGTGATCTCTCAACACCATTCAACATGCCATTGAAGCTTCCTCGCATGTTGAAAGTCTCATTCAACACAACCATTGGACATGGTCTAATATTGGACGGAGAGAGTAACAATAATTATATGCAACGCATATATTAATATTATCAATTAGTTATGAGTTGTGTTATTTGAATAATTAATTTTATGACAACTTTGAAACAACCAAAATTTTTCAAAGAAAATGAGGTATTGACACAAAAACCAAAACAATGGAATAAGAAAATAAAAATATAACGTAAGTATTAAAAAAAGAATTGTCATAAATAGTTGTACAAATATTATTTTTCTACTGAAAATGTTCTTAAACGTTGTTAATGTTATGTAGTCCATTTAATATTGTATGTAATCATTTATCAAACTGATTGTGGGTGAATTTTGATTTATGGACTAAAGTTGCACTTATCATTAATTGATCCAACTGCAATTTATACCAACACAACAAAATCAAATAGTGTTAGGCGTAAGACATGTATTGAAAAAAGTTTAAATCCCATATAAAGTAAAAATAAAGTTTATAAAAATTGACATTTATCATCTTACAAATTAATTTTGTAAAAATGAGTTAGAAACTCAACATAGTTTAAAATTTGAACAGTCTAATTTGATTTTGATTCAACTATCGCCAATGCACCGACTGCGTAAGTGCATGAATTGTCAACTATGGCCAATCAAAATTCCTAAATAAAACACCTCCTATATTTTTTAGCAGATTTGAATCATAATTATAGCATGTTCTGTTGTTTCAAAAAAAAAGAAAGAAAAGAAAAACAGTTTAGTGGTGTTTAGACAAGAAAGTGGGCCGGGAGATAGCTGTGCAACCATATCTATCCCACTGCTTCTGTCCATATACATCAAGAAACCGCGGTAACCCCACATTTTGCTTAAATTTGACTAATTTGTAACGGATTCATAAAGTACCTTCCTAGTCCCAGATTTGTGTTTGTGTATATTTCTCTTTCATTAATGTAAAAGGGGTACGGGGAGAGGAAGGATGGCCATACTTAATAATACTAATCCGTACAGGATATGATGTATCCTTGGTTGGCTACATCATGCTTTAAGTATTCTAATGTTCCCTCACTTAAATTCTGACCTAGTAATTAAATAAAGGTTAGGTAATCATTCTTTGTTGATGAACCATCCGGGAAACAGCTTAAAGACTTTTTTATTTTTATAAAAATTTAAATATTTTGTAACCTAAAAAAAATAATTTTAAATAAATCTAAAAAAGTAAACATAGTAAAATCTATAAATACTAAAAAAAATCTAAAATATAATTTTTAAAAGTTATGAAACTACAAAATTTAATCGAAGTTTATGATGTTTTTTTTTTTTTTTTTTTTTTGACAAAATCGAAGTTTATGATATGAAAAATTAATTTTATAATTATGTCCCAATATGATATTTTTTATAAAAATATTTTGACTTTAACCATAGTTAGTTTCAAAGTTACAAATATTATTGATTATAATTTATATATACAATGTAAAACAGTTTACACAATGTATCAGAACTTCACATACAAAGAAATGGAAGTGAGCTTTACAAATGCACGGGTACCTTGCTAGTTTAAATAAAAAACTTAAGCTTAATATCCATTTAAGATCACCAACATTCGTCGATACATTAAGGAATTTAGACACTTATGAGTAAGTTTTTAGAGATTAGATCGTTAACTACTTTGAAAATTCATAAAAGAAAACTTGTCTCGTGTGTCTACTAAATTTTTTGACAAGGTGTTGTTACGCCTAATCCATATGAAAACTTTGTATCTAACTATAACATGGTAATAAAAAAAAAAAGAGTTAAGATCATATATATTTCTTCAAAAAAATTTATGATAATGATAAACAATAATCACATATGTCTTCGTGAGTTTAGCTCAGTTGATATAAACAATGCATAAAATATGTAAGGTTTGAGTTCGAATCCCGACCACCACAAAAAAAAAACATATGTATTTTTTTTTTTACGGCATATTCAAATTTGAAATGTTTATTATTTCCATTTTATGAGAACTTTTCTTTATGACACGGTTGATGAGAAAGTTTTCAATTTCGCGAGACTTCGTCCGTATTTTGTATGCATAAATGAAAAATATGGAGAAGAAAAATAGTCATAGTTTCCCCTAAAAGTAATAGTCAAAGTTTCCCCTTAAAACAATGGTCAATCAAAGTAATGTGTTGCACAAACAATAATAGTCAAAGTAAACACGCGTTTGTCTTCAATTAATTTTATTTTTAATGAAAATAGGTTTATAATATTTCATTAATAAACTTATTTGACTTGATATGATAGTATTGGCTTACGATCTCAGAATGTGCTCTTCTTTAAGATCTCAAAATCGACTATTTTATGTGTCAATTTAGATTGGCTAATTTAGATTTCTGAATGCTGACTTCGATCACGAGGGCGAGTGGTGTTGGCTACTTTCAAACCTTCAATTATTACTTTGTAAGAAAATAAATTAAAAGTAACATAATACTACATTTTTTTTACGAAGAACGCAGTATTACATTTGTCACCATAGAAAATCTTATGAGAATCAGGGTCGGCTCAAGGGGGCTGCCACTAAAGCAAGGGCTTTAGGCCCAGTATTAGGCCTCCAATCTTTGTCTTTACAAATATTTTCGTACGTCAAATTTTGTAAACATGTTCACTCGAAGCTCAAGTGATATGTAAATGAGGAGTTGTAGTTTATGTTGCAAGTTTGATTTCAATGCTAGCTATTTTATTGGTTATTTGACTCTTAAATTCTTTTTGCCTTAAGATTCCTATCAATCTAATTCAATGTCGGTTGTTCTAAATATATTAAGACAAGTGGTGTGTAATCAACGTTCGTAAAATTAAAAAATTAATTTATATTTGTATCATTTCAATATTATTTTGTTATTTTAAAATCTCTAATAATTAGTATATAATGTTTATATTAAATATTATTTTCAACAAACACGCCCGCATGTGCGCTCGCCATATATATATATATATATATAGGATCCGTTGTGACACCAAATCTCAACCGTTGATTTTATTTGATTAAAGGATAATAATAAAGTCCTTATTCTATTTACTGTACATCCTTTTTCTCAATCACACACTAACAAAGACCATTTCTTCCATGGACAATTCTTTTGCTACTAGTCACTTGTATTCGTCATCCACAAACTTAAAAGAATCAAATAAGTTCCACAACATTGGATCCTTTCAAACTTAAATGATAACTTTCAAACTTTATATTCCATCAAAAAAAAAACTTTCAAACTTTATATATATATTGATTGATTGGTCCATAGATCTTACAAGAAAAGCTCCCAAATATTGAATTTTAATGGAGTAATTGTCCCAGTGGTTGAATACACGTTGGGGAATTTTAGTCACAAATATATATGTGTTGATATCAATGGATTATTAAGATGAAACGGAGGTAGGCACATGTATTTAGAAAAGCAAAATCAGCCCTATCTTGATTGATTTATGAATTTATTCTTTCAGCGGCATCATGATTTCTAGAAAATTGGAAACATGTTCGTATCAAATTTATGAGTTTTGATAAAATTGAACCTTGTAACCTAGATCGAATTGCTTACAGAAAAATCCAAATTTGTTCTTTTGGATATTAATAGAAATGTGGCATTATTATTGGTCTTTGATTAAATAAAATCAACGATTGAGATTCGTTAACACTTGATGTCAATATATATATATATATATATATGTGTGTGTGTGTGTGTGTGTGTGTTTGTGTGTGTGTTAGCCGACCCCACTTAATGGGAAAAGGCTTGGTTGTTGTTGTGTGTGAGATTTTGCAGTCTACATTAATTCATTCTCGATCTTGCAATTTTGGTTTGATTTGTCACTAATCAAAGTAGATTTTAACATGAACCTTAACCTTATGCAATTGATTTTCAGGGTTCCTTGGTGAAGCTTTCTAACTACCAAAATCATTATGGGAAAATATTCTTTGCTTCTACCTTTTTCTTTCACCGTCAACACATTTCTCTTCCGTCCACTTTTTTTCATAATCTAAATACCGTTATCGGAGATAATATGTACGTCTAGTGCAGAAAACACTTTTTAAATCAGGTAAAAAAGACTTTTTAAATCGGTTCTCCACCCGACTTATAGGTGGCCGATTTAATAAGTGTTTTGCTTTTAAGTCTGTTTACTTGACCCGATTTAAAATCTGTTTTTTAAATCGGTTAAACCGATTTAAAATGATATTAATTAAATCGGATGGCCACATTTAGAAAAGTTCAATAGATTTTTCTGATTTCAGGTTCATATTGACCCGATTTAAAATCATACAACTTAGATCAGTTCACCCGATTTAAAATCTAGATATTTAATATAAAAAAAAATCTCTGTTTCTCCATTATTGTACATAATAATAAATCAGAACATTATACACAATCATTTAACACAAAATATCAACATAGAACTTTAATTTCATACCAACTTGTAGATAAAACCATCCACAAAATCTAAACCTTGTCATGAATTCGCACTTACTACAGAAATTGATCTACACCTAACCTAGTCCAATGACTTCAAATAAATCCAAAAATCTATGCTATTACACAATGTTGGCACAACTTAATACTTTAACAGCTTGCAGCTAAAACACATCTGAAAGAAATTCTATAATGATAAACCAAGATTAACTACAAGCACATTTTCCATAACTCCTTTGCCACCAAAAAAAACTACAAGCAAGAGGACTATATCAAGTTCTCTGCATCAACAAAAACTTTAAATTAGTAAATTCACATTCAACACAAACATGCAAGTAAGCAAGAGAAAAATCATTGGTTTAAAATAATTCATTAATACAAAATCATTCATTGATACAAAAACATTGACAGAATATAAACATCAACATTGTTCGACTCCTACCCTAGTACAACAATTACTTTACACCAAGTCCAGTTACTTCAAATGAACCCAAGAATCGATTCTATTACATGATTTTGGCACATCTTTATAAATCCAAATATTAAATTATTTCTCATTCAAAGAAGTGATGACCACTCAATATAAATCACAAGTAAAATATTACTTGAAAAAACTATGTGCAAAAACAAAGTGTTCTCAAACAAAAAAGTAAGTGCAAAAACAGAGTGTTCTCAAACAAAAATATAACACCTCATAATAGTCATCCATCTCGATACCTTCAACATTTATAGGATCCAAAACCCAAATAAAAAAAAGTACCAAAAGTAGAAAATAACATGTACCTGTCATCTTTCTTTCCTCTTCTCCCCTGCCCTCACTTGTAGATTCCAAAGATCCAAAAGTTTCACCATTGTAAGAGTCATTAGTTGTCTACGTGATTGAGGTGCCTAGCAAATACCAAAACTAAAAAATTATAATTGACTCCAACATAATAAAATTGCTTCTGATGTCTAAATTGTCCATAGCATCAACATATCAAATGAAAATCATACATGATTGAGATTTGAAAAATAAATAACTAACAAATAAGTGAGTCACTTCTAGAAGTCCATCATACTTTAACAACATAAAAAATCAGTTTCGATATTATTCATATATAATATTTTGACTCCAAACAACCAAACTGGAAAGTGCCACTACCTAGGATCCTAATTGACAACACAATTTAGAAGGTGATTCATATAACTAATCAACTCCAAGATTTAATATAACTCAGCTAGAAGAACTAGAGTCAATATAATAATTCCTCAATTGCAACTAGACCATCTTGTGTACATCCTGTAATAGCATGTCAAGTATTGACTGTGAGTGAAAGAGATTATCATAAATAAATACACTAAGGGCATGTTTGGATAAATAACTTATCATGATAAGAACTTACGTATAAGTTCACATAATTTATCTATAGCAAAAGATAAAATTAAATTAAATTATTCTCGTATATGCTGTAAGTTGTTTTTATAAGCTATATTAGAGAACTTATGAAAAAAGGTTTTGAAAACTGTCATAAATTACTTTCATAAGTTCTCTTGAACAACCTCACATAACATAAGTCAGTAGATAAGCTCAAATAAGCCAGTCCAAACAAGTCATAAATCCTTTTTGATAATCTTTTTGTTTTAAACCCTTGCCTTAGAACAAATTATCACAAAGATGAGACCACATTTTATTAATGAATCAATTTAATATCAAATTTAACTACTGATTCATAAAGTTAGTTAAAAGCAAGAATCAAATACTAATTCATAATCAATTAAATTAATCAAAATCAGAAGTGAAAAAGTTAGAGATAACATACTCAAAGCTTGTCCGCTGAAAATCTTCTAGAATCATCTCTACACATCATTTTCTTAACAAATCCTTAGCAGAAGAATAAACAGAACAGAGTATTCGAGAAGGAAACCTGAGATACGCCGTAATAACCACTTCAAAAACCTCATACGTAGAATCACCGTAAAAAGGAGGAATCCTGCTCAACATTATGTACCAAACAGAACACAACTCCACAAATCAACTTTCTCGGTATAATATCTTCCTAACAGAACCTCTGGCGCCACGTAACACGGCGTTCCGACAACTCGTCATTTTCTCGCCATCGTCGAACCACCAAAATCAACTAATTTGAGATTATCCTCAGAATCGATTTCAGAGATTCGACATGCGTTTGCGATACCAGATCTGCCATACCAAAGTTCCTAGATGGGAATTTCATATTTGAGATTCCGAGATCGAAGATGCGTATGTGATTTTAGATTTGCGAGACCAGCCGAGTTACAAATTTCAGATTTTCGATTCATGAGCTTGGGGTAAATTTGGGTTTATGAGCTGGCTGATGAACAAGTTTGAGGGAAAGGGTTAAAGGTGAGAATTTGGGGGAAAGGGTTAAAGGTGAGAATTTGGGGGAAGCGTTGTTGATGAACAAGTTATATATATGTTTCTTATATTTTAATTTAAATAATATAAATTAGATTTTAAATGGGGTTAAACCATTTAGTATGTAATGAAGTTAAAATCCTCTCCTCTACCCATGTTTTTAAGTCTGGTGGATAACTGCCCACTTAAAATCCCTGACTTAATAAGTGTTTTTTGTACTAGTGGCACCTTTCAGAATTGGTGATTTCACATCAATCACATATCCATTTTGGTGTTTAAATGCTTAACCAAACTATTGTGGTCATATGCAGTTCAAGCTTGATTGCCATTTGACGTTGGAAATCAAGTCCCAAAAGTTTCACATCCTTGAGATTAATCAAACATCTCAAATTTTGACAATTGTGAGGGAAGACTTATATGCTGCTTCTAGTACTAGTTCCTGTCTCTTCCAATATACTTATGTAGACATGGATTTGAATTTCTTCCACTACACTTCCAATAATGTCAATTATATACTCTATTGTTTGAGTGTGGTCCTCTTCCTGGTCGAATTTCTTGTCCGATGACTTTAGAAATCTTTGAAGAGATGATGTGCTCCAAGGATGGTAATTATCAATTTGCGTACTTAGTTTTAAGCACTAAGGTTGTGGATTTTGATGTTCTCAAGTGTAAGAAAAAGGTCTTTGTTCCTAGCCTGAATACTTCATTCACAAACAAACTTACTTTAGAGAAGGGATTTGAGATTAGCTAGAGTGGTGTGGATGATGAAGAGAAATGTCACGACTGCATGAAATCTGGTGGAAGATGTGGATTCAATGTATCTGCAAATGAAGTTATGTGCATCTCCTCTATGCAATCTCTGATACCATCATCACAAGGAACACCAACACACAATATTCCTTCTTCTCCCGATATATAATTATATTCTTTTGATGAACTAGTTTCTAGAATTATCACAACGCTAACTCATCATTACCTTCACAACTAACTGTTGCAGGAGCATGGAATTAAAAGACGAAACTCATTTTTGGTAATAATTCCAATTTTAGATAAACACGTACAATTAATTATATATAAACACATAGAATATTAATAACCCATTTTTGCTATATTTTTCCTAGCTTGACAATGGATTGTAGATCTTCAATTAAACTTCTCCTCTTCATCCTTTACTTCACTTTTGGTGAAATGTTACTCGTCCCCCAACGTTGACCTGAAGGCAAATACACCTCATCTCTCACTGTAAAATTAATTTACATGCTTCATATTTTTGGTAACTTAATTTGTCTAGGGTAAAATCACTTTTCTTATTACTCACAAATATGTTGTATAAGAAAAATGAAGACTTGCATTGTTTACACCGGCAATAGTAAAAACGATGAAACTTCTTCATTGCTCCACTTCTACGACAAGTTGCTACAGGCAGGTTACCTTTTTTTTGCAAAGTGTTGTTTAGCAGTTATGAGTAGTATTTTGAAAACAAGATTTTAGGAATAAAAAGGAGTATATGTGTCAAAAGGAGGGTGTGAATAAAAAACTCAAAAAACTAAGTCAACAGCTCGGCCCCGTATTAGGCCTCCTATTTTTGTCTTTGGAAATATTTCCGTACGTCAAGTGGTATGTAGATGAGGAGATATAGTTTATGTTGCATGTTTGATTTCATGTATTGATACAGTATGGATTATAGTATATTCCGAACTATTTATCCCCTAAATAAGGGTGTTTAGGGGTGTTCAGATTCTATAATCCGTAGAAAAGTAAGGAACACGCCCTTTTTTTGGGATGTTTGGATTATTAAATCTAAATTGCAGAAAACTCATTTTCCACTCCAAAACAAAGGAAAAATTCAATCTAGATTATAAAATCCAAAAATCCCATGGACATTTTTGTAAAAAAAAAAAAAAAAAAAAAAAGGCGTGTGAAAAGTATGTATAGTGAAAAAAGTAAGAGTATTACTTTTCCCACCCTATGGCCTTCTCCCGCACCCTGTAAAATTTCCAAAAATGCCCTTGTCAGTTCAGATTTTAAAATCCGGATTCATGTTTACCATTTCAGATTTTATAATCCGGACAATTCTTATGTATAATCAGTCATCAGACTCTCTCACATTTAAGCAGTTTTGAGTTTTGCTTTTAAAAAAAACAAAAAAACAAAGTAAAAAAATGCAAAAAACCTGTCAAATAAAATCATAAAAATATAAAAATACCACCAAAAAATTCTAAAAGTCAAATAAAACTAATGCAAATTTTTTCGGATTTTTCTGAGAATATGAAAAATTAAAAAAAATGGAAAATGGGTCTTAACGATGGAATTTTGGATTTTGAGGGACGGAGTCCCTCAAGAAGTCTCTTCTACAGGGAAGTTTTGAGTCATGATCCTTGATTTTTTTCTGACTTTCGGGGGAAGTTTTGGAGCAATCCGATCAAGTAGCCCGAAAACTCGATTTTTGACGAAGAACAGGTAACAATGACTCAAAACAGAAGGATGAGAGTTAGGAAGATTTATATTGTTCCCTAAAATGACTATCTATGTTACAAACATGTTTAAAATTTGTGCTGATACAGTTCAGATTATATAATTCAAACTGTTTTTCCTTGAAAAAGGCTGTTTAGGGGGTGTTTGGATTATGTAATTCGAAAAAATCATGTAACATGCCATATTTTTTGAGATTTCCGGATTACAAAATCCGGAAAAATCCGTAACTTATTTTTCACCCTTTAATAAAGAAAAACATCATTCCAGATTATGAAATTCGGAAACTTCAAGGACATTTTTGAAAGAAAAAAAACGTAGGGCGTACTAGAATACTATAGGATGGAAAAAGTAATAGTCTAATAAGCCTCACATTGAAACTAAGCCCAAAACTAAGAAAGACCAAAAAAGGCACAGCAAGAAGAAATAGGCCCATGGTGTTTACAAGTTACACACCACATTTTTTTCGTTTTGCTAAAAGAGTAAATAAAATGCACCATAAACTACGCAGTCCTTGAAAAGAATACATCGGAAAAATCTAAAGTTAGGAAATTGGTTTCTATTTCTAAAACACTCCTCTTGAATGAAGGAAAGTGAGATGAAATAAAAACTATCTAGTGTTGTTAATGTATAATAATAATCATAGAGCTTCAACATCCAACTATTAAAACCAAAAATTTAAACTCGCTCAAAATGGGAGTCCTATCGAGCTCTCCCACCCTACAGTGAGCCCTGGTCTACCATTACTTTGATAAAACAAAATGCTACAACCTAATGGATAGTTATTTAGAAAATAAATTATCGATTTGGATATTTGGTTTCAAAATTTTGATAGTACTTAGGAAGGAATTCGTTTCTTTCCTTCTCACATCATAGTGAGATTATCACTCTTGTCTTGAAAGCAAAATTATTCTATAGAGATAATCATTTTAAAGTTTCAAATTTATTATTTATATTTTCTTCTGTCAAGTTATTCTTTTTAGAATTGAAAGTTAACTTTACCTATAACAATATATAAAAAAGAATACATAATTTGGGTTGCATTTTTTTCCTCCCATTTTTATCCTATATTTAAATAATAAATTATTATCCTCGTGAGCTTATCTCAGTTGGTAGAGCCAATGCATAAAATATGCAAGGTTCGGAGTTCGAACATCGGCCACCACCAAAAAAATAATAAATTATTATCCAAATCAACATTAAAATAGAAACAACTCTATTAGAGTAAAAACAACATTGAACACTATACATAAATTTGGTTTGCATTTTTTCCTTCCGTTTTTATCCTATATTTAAACTATGTTATCCACTACAATATAGTTTTTAATAATATAATTTAAATTATTATTACAAAATAGTTAAACATGATTAAAACAGGAACAACTTCATTACGGTAGAAATAATATTGAACACTGAAAATCAAATTATTAGTATAAAACTTATTTGTCAGAAATATGTCAAAATTTATACAAGGTGTCCGTATTTTCATTAATTAGTTTATGTAATGATAATAGAGTCAATTGCATTTATCCTTAAAAAAAAAAGTCAATTGCATTTACGTTTTAATAATTAAAAGTCTAACTTAAACAAAACTCAATTTTTTTTCTTTGTCTAGTTTTACATTTGTAGAATGAACCCTACACTAGTCTAGGAGGGTCTAGTACCAATTTTTTTAAAAGATTATTTAGCATATGTGGTGGAGCCAAGTGACCTTGATTGTTTGCTTAGGTTAAGAGAAGGGTAGTAGTTTGAAACCATGTGGATCAAAACGTGAAAGAATGGGGAAAGACAAGTAGCGGAAACTCGACATGTCTTGTACTGCTAAATCTAAAACCAAATGTCGTGGTATGTTGAAGTTTATTATGGTGTGTTGCTTGTTCTTTGTTTGAGAGAATGGTGTGTTGTTTGTTCTGTTTCATACTAAAATATATCATGCCATATACAAAGAAAGCTTTTTTTTTTTTTTTTTTTTTTTTTAAATTTTAAAAATTTCTTATGCTTCAAAACAGCTCTTTGAAAGTATTTTGGATTTTAGAAAAGTAGGCCACCAAACTTTTTTTTAATCCTTTTATTCTCTTCCACGTCCCCTTTTGGATTTATATGACCTACCTAGCTTGATGCAAGGCACCTGAAAAACAAATAATAAATAGACGTTTTGCAAAATCTAAATGGGAGTGGGGAGAGGTACAATGTCATGTATAGTTGTCTCCTCTTAACATTTCCAGCATTCTACATATCAACCATGATTGGTTTTGACTGCTTTTCATTATAAGGAGAATCACAACCTTGACTCCTTCACCTACCTGTCTTTTAACAATAACATCCACACACATTGTTTCCTACTTTATGGAATTCCTTCTAATGAAATTAAATTGAGAATGACTTTTACTTTCCTCTTATGGATCTCCCATGCACAGTTGTGAACACTACTATTCATACAGTCAAGAAATGCGTGGTTGTTCCATGGAGATCAAACAATCTAGATTCAAACTCGATATTTAAAATTGCAAAATAAAATTATAAGCTTTTTGGATTGTTTAATCTCGATTGAATCCAAATTTGTTTTTCTGATACTTTACCTTAAAACTAGGCTATGACTTATAAAATTATATTCTATTACGATTCTTGAAATCAAAGAACGGTAGAAAACGCACATTAGTTATTATTATTTCCTCCCTACGGTTGGGCAACTTAAATGGTTTTGAGCTAATTAAGGGTCAAAGGAGCTAGAGATCATGGATACAAATTTAAACGAAGAAGAAAAATACTAACATATATAATAACAAATTACTAAAATTGACCGTTTTTAAAAAAAATGTTCTTTGCCTCTCCCTCTCATATTTATTGTCTCGTTAATGTTATGCATAGCTTTAAGAGCGTGTTTATCACATATTTATTTGAAAAAGTGGATTGAAAATATTAAATTCTCATATTTGATACACATTTGTAATAATCATTCCTGGATATTATTGATTCATAGAAATATGATTTACCACGAGTTGCTGTAAGTCTTATATTCTCACGTGTTAAGGGTGGAAAACTTTTATTCACATGGGAATAGAATGCAACTACTAATAATTATCCACTTCCTTTTATTTATTTGTCCACAGTGGGAGTCTCACATTGAAGGTTAATGTGAAGGTTAGAACAAAATATAAGTGAAATAACTCATATATGATGTCTCAATTTTGAATGAAGATATGATATTCAAGCTTATTTGTCATTGTTCTTGGTTTAATGTAATGACCCACCCCAATAATATAGGCTCTCTAGAATGACCTAACAATTTGCAATATTTCTAATTGTATATTTTTGAACTAAATAATTTTCTACAAAAATTTACCAAATGTATACTATATTTGTGCAAATAATTTCTGAGAATATCATTCTCATGTATATAATTCTATAACTTTGAAATAAGGGAGGGGCCCCTAAACAAGGTGTATTAAATTCTATGGTAATAAGTCTTTGTTTGCAAAGTAATCTTGTTAATTAAAGTAGTTACAGGAGTAGAATCGTGAGTTGATGATAATTGATACTGTAAGTAGTATGCACTTAGTCTAAACAAGTAGTAATTAATATTTTATTGGTACTTAATGACAAACAAGAGATAAACACTCTTATTGCAAACAATTTAGCAGTAATAATAATGACAAGTCAAAGTGCTATTATGTGTGCAATTCAAGTCATCAACTCATCCACTATATTTAACTAAGGCAATCGATATAATTTCCTAGATAAAACAAACATGTCATACAACATTTAACTCTTTTCTTCTTTCTCTGTTCATCTCTCACGAATTTGACTCCAATTAATTAAGTAATATTGTTGCATTTGTCATTTATAAACTAAAATGGGAATGTGAGGGCAGGTGAACCTTAAAGTGCTCCTCTGTGTCACAAAATTCAAACTGTTAATGATGATAAATTCACTATAAGATGCCATGATTTAACCAACTTTAGTGATTCAAAAGGAAAACAAAATAATGAGACTAAATTGCTTTATTATTTGATGGTTGTGGGGAGCAAAATCAATTCCCAAACAGGTGATAATAATCATGAAGTTTCACTGATAGAGATGGGACACCAAATTACACATTCCATTAAATAAATTTAAAATCTGAAGTATTAGTTATTAGAAAAACACTATTTTTATTTCATGTCTGAAAACTCTAAATACTATTTTTTTTTTTACGAAGAAAACTCTAAATACTATTGTTCAGTACATGTTTACATACAGTGCATGCAGCATGGACCCTTCAATCGGAAATGTTGAATGCATGTGCCATGTAGTAATATGTCCAGTTTAACATTATGGGAGAAGATCTTAAAGAAAAAAATAAGCATGGTGGTAAAAAATAGGTTTTAAATCATGTCAATCCAATGATTATAGTTAATATATATTATTAAATAGAAGGAAAAAAAACCACCTGCCATGGTTTGTTGCTCTAAACCATAATTATTGTGGATACAAGAACTGCTTCAATAAGTAATGGAATCTAAGAATTGGGTAATTATTATGTTGAACTGAACTGAATACTATATGAAGTTGATGAAACTGACATGAGGTTATCACAGACGATTAAGTATGTGTTTTTATAGATTGTTTCACATTTTCACGATGAAAAATTTATTCTAGAGATGTAAAATTAATTTCAACATGTTAGCATGTGTTGGAATAGAGTTTATTTTGTCTTGTGAATTCACTCTTGACTATGGACTCTTGCCTCCAACTTTATTTTTTAGCCTAAAATTAATTGTTCGATTTACTTTTACTAAATGTGTTTAATCAAAAATCTTTTTATATAAAATCAATTTTACATAATCAATCATCAAAATTAATTCTACTGAGAACCAAACACATATTAAATATACTAAACAATTGGATTCAAGTGGTTAATGAACTCAACTAAAAGATTAATTGGTCACAAGAAGAATCTGAATTCAATTTTTAGGTGGAACAATTCTTAATTAGTCAACTTTTATTTCGCTTCCCGATTAAACTTTAGATTATTACGACCCCTTCCTATAAGAATTGAAGATTTAAAAAAAACACATCAAATTCATGCATAAATGTAAGATTTCGCCAAATCTAACGATTTTCCACACAGATGACATTGTCTCCCAAATTGATTCAGTGAATTTTGATATCACTATCGTTTTCATGCTTCTCTTAGATCGTTTCAAAGATTGTGGTAACGATAATGAATTCCTCTGAAGCAACATATCAAAAGTTACTTGAGGTAGCTTTCTTATGTAATAACACTTTTTAAGAGAGGGGAAAGTTAATTTTTGGTTATATCACTTCTTGATGTAAACACTAATTCCTTATCTATGAAACAATTATAGTAAATTTAGAACTTTCCCTAAATATCTCTTCCACATTAAATACACTATCTACCTTTTTTATAAAAAAAAGTTATTTAGAGATAGAGTAATATTGAGTTTTTTCTAATAGGCTTTACTATTGAGCTGTTAATTTAAGTGTAAATGTGATAAGTTAAAGTAAATTATTGTTGATATTGAAAACTCATCAGGGTCCATGAAATTTTTGGTGAGTATGTTGTGAAAGTCTGAAAGTGATGTTGGTTTGAACTTAGATGCATAAGTGTGAGAGGAAAAATATGAAAGGAAGCGTGCATGAGAGGCAGAGTGAGGTATGATTTGGAGAAAAGAGGAGTTGCAAAAATGAACCTTAAAAGCCCCTTTGTGATACAAATGGGACCTTATATTAATCATCAGAATATCCACTCAATCTTATTCAGTGTCCATTCTTTATCTCTTTAAAGCAACAATGGCCAACAAAGCAAAAAAAGATATCCTTTTTCCCCCAAAAACTTTTATCCTACATGCTAACCATAATCATATCTTTTGTGCAGCAAGTCAATACTATGTTGTTCACGCCCATTCTATTGGAAAATAATTGACAATCCTATACTATACTATGATCTTTAGAGGGTCTCAAATCTCAATATAGTCTCCCTATGCTGAAAAACTTCTTGTCAAATGGCAAAAGTCTTTCATTTTTTTTTATACAATACAATACTACTAATTAACAAATTTTGAAGGGTAATTGGTTCAAATTCATTCGAGAAGACGAAAAGTGATAAAATAGCATGTCCTTAAATATAAGTCACCTTTTGTATAAAATGATATTTTATGAACAATTATTTACAAGTTAGACACAGAAAATAAAAACATTACATATTTTGTAATATATATGAAAATTACAAATGGAACTTTTAGCATTGGAGGGCTACCTCCGTCCCAAATTGTATGTCGTTTTGGAAGAAAAAAAATTGTCCCAAATTATATATCGTTTTACAATATCAATGAAATATTAATGTTACTTTTTCTATTATATCCTTAACTATTAATTACTCTATCTTTTTTCAATTATTTCATTTATCTTTTTCATACCATTTATTAAGGATAATTTTGTAAAACAACTCATAATTTCTCTTCCCTACATAATATTAATTACATTTCTTAATAGGTATGAAATGGTCAAAACGTCATACAATTTGGGACGGAGGGAGTAGTATATTATTATCATTATTATTAATATCTTTATTGCTACATACATTTAATGGAAAATTTTCATTTTCAAACACTTGTGTCAGAATTAAGTGCAATGTCAGTGCATAAAACTCGAGAGTCTTTGAAATAAAGTTGTAGCCGTGTCTTTTGACAAAACTCCCTTACATTACAGACAAGAAACTGATTCTACAACTAGGAATGCAAATTGCAAGGATCATAATCTTTGAACAAAGTGCCAAGAAACATGCACAATAATAATATCATAGACTGATGACAACATAATTGGATGTACATAAAATAATAACAACATTGTCCAATGGGTCACTTAGATAAAAAAATCTAGGACCAAAAGAGGACACTAGCTGAATGCCTAAAGCATTAATAATATTAATTAGTTAAATTAGCATAATAAGAATGTGAAATGCTTAAAGTCAAAGACGTGAAAAAAAGTGTTTCACTTTCATGTCTGTGTTGGAAAAACAGAACAAAGCTCAATAGACCCATAATGAAGCAATTCCTCTATCATTTGTTCAATGTGATCTTCTTCAAGAGGCTTAATAAATTGCTGAGAATTTTCCACTTTAACTTTCTTGAAAACCCAATTTCCCTCTGATTCTTTTTCCTCTTCATGTTTCATAGTAGTATCAATTTCTTGGCTACTTTTCATGGGAGCATTGTTTGTAGATATGTTGACACTTTGTGAAGATTGTTTCTGAGGCTGTTGCAGAGATATTGGCCTAGTGATTTGCAATGAAGCCATGTAGCATCTATGCAGTTTAGCAGTTAAAGTTGCTGAGAGAAGCTTAGAAGATGATGATTGTGACACATTGGGGTTGTAAGGGAAATTTGTTCTTGCCCTTGTTCCACACATTAATCTTGCTGCTTCATCGTATGCTCTAGCTGCATCCTCTGCAGTTTCAAAAGTACCAAGCCATATTCTAGTTTTTCTGCACATAATGAAGAAAAAAAAATGTTATTATTTTTCATTCATAATTAATTTATTACTTGAAATGAATATGCTTCTAAGAAATGTGAAATGTGGATATATGTAATGCGTCAAAATCTTTTGAGGCAATGAGTTTGGCAGGATCACGGTGTACTAGTGATTTTTGACACGCGTTAAGTTTTAACAACATCACGATGTTATGTAGACTTACAATATGGGGTGGCGAATTTCGGAGACCCAAGAGCCCCAATGCCTTTGTCGGACGCCTCGGTAACGTTGTTGTGGTCTAGCCATGTTAGGGAAAACAAATGTATTCTTTTCGGAAAGTGTTTTTGAGTAGTGATAGAGAGTTTTGTTGTGAAACCAAGAGGAGGTGGTGGAGAAGGAGGGGTGATGGGTTTTTGTAGTTGGGGTTTGTTTCAGATGGACACTTTTTTCTAATGGATCTGTGTACCATTTAATAAGGGAAGAGGGTCCCACAAAGGATTTTTTTTTTGTGGTCATACCTTGTTTTTCTTTATGTATTTTTTATTTAGCTATGATAATAATTACTTGGGTGTATTGCAATTTACAGACCATGATCAATGAATAAGTGTTTCAAGAAATAATATACGCGGGACACAAAAGTATAAGTTTATTAAAGTTATTATTATTAAGATCAATTCATAGATTCTTCTCATGTGAAAACTGATCCTAAGGAAGCAATTTGTGGATAATGACTGGTTTGTAGTATTCTCTTGTATTGTATAGAAGATCTTTGAACATATCCTTCTCAAAATTATTTTTATAGATCAATTTGAGCTCTCTGTTAGTATTTAACAGACAATATCACGTTTTAGACCATGGTCGTGACCAAGATAACAATCCTATGTTGCAATAGTTCTCTGTTTAAACATCGATGAATACTGTTTATAATTGTATTTACTTAACCAATATGTTTGTATCACTGTATCAATATGTATTTTATAATTGGGTCAATTGCAAGTTGGGGCAAATCGATTTTAGGATCAAAGATTCTTGGACCATCATATAATTACCCTAACCTATCAAATCATTTGATCAAATTTTCTTCAGTATTATCATATCATAACAAAATGAACGACAAAACACTTTCCTCTACTATATATAGTTTTTGTGTGTGATGGAGGCATATCAAACGCGATACACTTTCCTCCATCAAATGAATTTGGCTCTCCTACAAGTCAACAGATCAGTGGTTGTTAGGGAGTTTCTCACTTTCACTTAGTTGAGACATTTTGAGCATAAAATGATAACCTTATTTTATGCGTTCACTACTTCCTCTAAATCAAGCATTTGACGCAATCATAGATCTCGACCGTCACATTAAAGTTACAAGTCCACAACATTTTTTTACTTTGCTAAATGAGTTCAAAACACAAAACCAAAATGTAAATTGTTTGATCTTGATGAGATAGGGAGTATTCAAATCCCTTATTCTAGTAGCTAGCTACTATGCATCCATGTGCTTTATAATTCATCGCCATACTATAGGGTAATGCTAACTAAATAAATAAAATTCAACTAGACTAGATATATAAAATCCTAAAAACATTCATAAGACAAAAAGTACTAGGCGGAAAAACATTACTCGCTATTTTATCTGCTGAAAATGAAGCAGTTAATTGTTGTTTGTGAGAATCATGAGGCTGCAGGGAAGATCCCTTTCTATGTGTTTAATTTACAACAAAATTATTGTCGTCCATTGAACTGAAGAGGTAATTTTGGTCACTCACATCCCATCTGTGACCAGTCCAATATAATAAAAACAATGATGGGTCTATTTTTTATTTTTGCATAGGTTGGTGCTCTCATGTATGTGTGCCACATGTAACAAAAACAATTAAGATGATGGTCAATGTTATGTTGTTATTTTCTTCATGAAGGATAGGAAGGTAAAACTATTCAACATTTGCTTTTTGTTTCTTTCTAAACCTAATTAAGGAAAATAATAATAACAATAACAATTATTGTAGAAAGAAAGAGGAAAAAGGAATAGAAAGGGAGACAAAAGAACAAGTAACATGTAAGCCAAGGATTAAAAAAGATTAGGAACTTTATAAATATCCCTATCTATGTCTCTTTTTTTTCTTTTTTTCCTAAAGGGGAGCTTAATTTTGGTTTCCAGCTAACATCAAATTGTATGCACAAAAGGTCAAGAAAGTCAAATAAATATATAAACTTGTTAGGACCCTACCATACATACGCGTGAAATGGGTCCCATAACATAACATGGGTGATGGGAGCAATTAGCAATAGCAGTGTTTAACTACTTAATTAATTTGTATTCTACTTATTAATTTCTCTTCAGGGTTGTTTTTGTTTGAGCAAATAATCTAAACTTCCCATGGTTTTGTAGACACCTATCATGTCCGAGTCATGTGTGGACTATCTTTCTCCTTCACATGCCAACAATTTCCATAATCCATTGAATCTAACAACAAAATATATATGACAAGGGTTTGGCTTATGGATAAGTGCATAACATGGGATTTCCTTCCACAAACTAGTAATAAATTGAGCACATTATGTTTTTTTATGAGTCCTGACTTGAACTCACACATGCATGTGCATATACGACATCCCCCTATGTCATTTGGTCTTTTCTTTGATGAATTAGTTTGTTACCTTCGTAAGGTCCTATTGTTGAATAGTGTTTAAAGTGGGAGTCATATATTAAAAAATATATATGGAAAAAGACTCGTATATGTAATATCTTAAGATGTTGAGCGAAGATGTAATGTCTCATTCGCTTGTACAATTATTCTTAACTTAAAATGGTTATCGTTGATTTTCCTTCATATCTCATTAATGGTACTAGATTGTTGACGTGTTAAACTCATCCTTATTTTTATATATCGAGTTTAACTCATCCTTACCAAATCAGCATGTAAGATGAGCATTAAACCAACTTATAAAGTTATATATATGTTTAAGTCTTATTCATTTAATGAGAGACTTTCAACACACACCTCTCACGTTCAGTACTGAACACCTTGAGTAGGCTTTGTATCATATTAGAATTTGGATTGGATATAACTATTACATCTTATGTCGAGGTTTTATATCTAATTAAATGCGAGACTTTAAATGTGTGTTAAATGTGGGTCAAAAATCAATCTTAATTACATTGAATTAATACATCAGATTCACATAGTGAAAAACCTATGAAAAGAGAAACCGGATCTATCCCAAGAAAGGGAATGTCCTAAGAAACAAGGTGTCAAAGACAACCAATGAACATAAAAATTAGTCAAAAGTATGACCATTCTTGGTCTAACAACGACTAAAAGACTACTCTCTCTATGAAAATTTGCACAGAAGTCAATGTGATAGGAGGCGCTCCCCCCTTCTGGAGTACTGGTCTAAGAGTCTCATTCTCATTGACCACTTCTTGTGTGAAACTTTGGTTAAGGGTGGTTTGATTCGCTAAAAGATATGTATTGAAGAGAATAACACATGACAAACTTATATGATATCGAACAATTTTTTGTCTTATACTATGTTTGGTGGATCCAAGACTATTTTGGTATTTTAAACAATTTGTAGTAGTAACAAAAAGTTATGATGTGGTTTAGTGGTGGACAAGAATTTTAATATTTTTCATGTCTCTTGCCCCTAGTTTATCTAATCCCTGAAACAATTTTACAATCAAACACAATATAACTAAAGTTGTCATGTTCAATCTCTTGTTTTTTAGAAGATCAAACACATCATGAACATATAAGTATGCCTAACATTTTACTTGTAAATTACCCTTAAATTCCCCCACTCCACACACAAAGTTATTTCTAGAAATTGGATTTCATATTAATATTCACCACACATATGGGGCAATACGGCCATTAGAGAGAAAATCAGGCCATTGTAAAGAAAATTATAGAGTCCTGCACATATACTGAAAGCCCGTAAAATCTCCATTATGGAAAATTCACCACATTGCATAATTCAATAGTTAAAGTAGGAAAGAGTCAAACTATAGGACAATATAAAGAGATTTAGATATGTAAATAGTCAATCTTTAAAAATATAATATACATGACCATTTTATAAGTCGAATGATCTTTACGACCATGAATTTTCTCATGTGTAATTTACACGTGAGAGAGTAAAATGTAATCTCTAATCATTAATTGAGTAAGACTTTAATTTCTTTATATGTAAACTACAGATGGAGAATCCGCTCCCTCTCTACTAGTTAGTTCTTTTTTTTTTTTTTTTTTTTTAACTTATACTTAGAAAATACCATATTCTTATGTTTTGAATGCAGATTTGCTTATTTCTACCGCAACTGATTCTATTTTATTTTTTTTGAAGGACCGGAACTGATTCTATATAATGCATATATTTCTCCTTTTTATTCTATGTAGTGCATGTTTGGAAGAGTTGTGGGTCACTTTATTATATCAAGAAGAAGAATACTAATTAGGGCATGGTTAAAGTATTGGTTAAAATTATAAAAGAAATAAGTTTGGATTAAAAATTATGTAATTATTACATGACAAAAATAACATCTCTTTTTAAGACAATACATCAAGTAATAAATTCCTTCTCCTGTAACCAAAAACAATTCCTTCTCCAAATTGCTCAAGACATTTATTAACAAAATTCTTATATTAAATATTCAAACGTTACAAATCGTAGCTTCATTGGTCATGTTCTTTGGCCAAGGACTAATTCATTTTGGTCTACATTTTTTCTTCTTCTATATATATAGAATTTTTAAAACAAAACATAAATCGTAGATCACGCCTAAAAAGACTTTTGCTTTTATTTTGTTGTTCTATGATCTATCACTTAAAAACTTATCAAACCTAAAAAGTCCATAATTTTTCTTTTATTGGCTTAATTAATAGTGTCTCATCTCAAAGTTTGCTACAAAACTAAAAGTATGTTTGGTCGGCCTGCAAAATTTCTTCTTACAAGTGTTGTATTGTGGAATTGGACTTAATTTGTCCCCTGACTTAGGTGAAATTTTAAACTCATTTATATTTTATAACCTTTTACATTGAATCTAGATAAGTTTCACAACTGGTTCTTACCTATGAATTCTTTGGAACAATCTACATTTACCAAATTCTACAGCTGGAAATGAAAACACGGATTGTTCTGTTCTATTTAGGACCTTCTGGCTAGTTTGTTTCTAATTACTAGTTCACAATTTATTAGTCAAAGATACCTTCTGAAAGAGTTCAAGTTGCTATGCACAAACAAGTTAGAAATTGAATAGTGAGCCGTGAAGATGAATCAAGATGTTGATGTGACTCTTTCCTCCCACAACCAATGTATACCATTTACTTCTTAGAACAACAGTGAAGACATTCATTTTTTTTTACGTAAATGAGTC
Organism: Medicago truncatula; assembly: GCF_003473485.1. Lineage (NCBI taxonomy): Eukaryota > Viridiplantae > Streptophyta > Magnoliopsida > Fabales > Fabaceae > Medicago > Medicago truncatula. Next base: position 52,562,094 of record NC_053044.1, read on the forward strand.
TCACGCGTACAAATTATTTATTTATAACTTTTCATTAGTAGTACCTAATAAGCACTCAATCTCTCAAACCGAGCATCTCATACATATTTTTTAAATGGAATCCACTAACCAACTATCAATAAATTTATATCATTACATTTTATTTTTAACATTTAAAAAGTGTTGGTCTCACTTAAGATTTGGGGTCTTAAGACCCCGAAAATACTTCTCTCCTAATAGGATACTAATAGGTACCGTGTCTTAAAAGGTTAAGACCCTTCCGTTGGGGATGATCTTACGTCTCTACTACTCCTTTCAACTTTTAAATATGGGAAATGTTAGAAAAGCTATCATATCATATTGTTTATCTTATGCTTTAACGTCACCGGTTAAGAAACCAAAATAAAAGTTTTTTAAAAAAAAAAAATTGCATTTAAATCTTAAAAATTTCAAAAGTTATATTTTTAATATATTTTTTTTTTAATTCTATTTTTAGTTTTTTAACTTGTACTCTTAGGACACAAATGTGTACAAATTAACACGATCATTTCATTAATGAGTTATAAGAAAAAGTCACCTTGCATATCTTCTTACTATATTATAAAGATAAATCCCTATGATTTTACCATTTTGCCCTTAGAAGGGTCATTTTAGTAATTTCCTATTAATAGAGTGTGGTTGGTGCCACTCATCATTTTTAGGATGCATTTCCCATTTTGCCCCTCACCATTTTTTTTAATTATTTTATAATTTTTATATTTTTAATAACTTTTAACGATTTTCTAATTTTTTTTTTTTAACTATTTTTCAATTTTTTCATCTAAATTTAGTTACTTCTACATTGCCGTTGTGGGAGATTAATGTATCGTTTGACCCGGCTTTTTCCCAACTTCTCTACATTTTTAAGAAGAAGTTAGGTCAAACACACTATCAATTATTTTAATTTCAATATTGTTTAATCATCACAACCTCACAAATATTTTTATTCACACTGTCATTTAGTGATACCAAATATTTTTATTTCCTTTCTACAACCTCGCAAATATTTACACACACATTAACATTTAGAGTAATATTTTATGTTCGTCTGTCTGTGTCTTTGTTACGCTGATGCATATAATTTTTTTTAGTGTTGCTTGGTTGAGTGCTACCTCACCGATTTTTTTTAACTATTTTTCAATTTTTATATTTTTTTAACTATTTTCCAATTTTTTTATTTTTAACTATTTTCCAATTTTTTTCTCCCAAATTCAGTTGCTTATACATTGCCGTTGTGCGAGATTAAGATACCGTTTGACTCGGTTTTTTTTTTACTTCCTACATTTTTAAGGAGAAGTTAGGTCAAACACAATATCAATTAAGTACTTACTAGAAAGGGAACTTTTTTAATGCATAAAAATGAATGAAATGAGCTTTGGTCAAAAGTTGTTGAATGCTTCTTTAAAAAACTACTTCTCGTTAATAATATTTCACAAGCACCTCTTTTCAATTCACGCTGGGAACCTTTTCTTTAATTTTTTAATATTATATTTCAATATATTTTCTTTTCATTTAACTTTATTTTATTTTATTTTTTTGAACAGTTACATTTAATTTTATTATTATCTTTTTTTCAAAAGAATTTTATTATCTTTTTATCAGTTATATATTTAATTTCAATATTGTTTAATCATCAAAAACTCACAATTTTTTTATTTATGCTGTCATTTAATGATATCAAATATTTTTATTTCCTTTCTTCAACCTCGCGAATATATACACACACACATTAACATTTAAAGTAATATTTTATGTCCGTCTGTCTGTTTTTTGTTGCGCTAATGCGTATAATTTTTTTTAGTATTGCTTGGTTGAGTGCTACCTCACCGATTTTTTGTAATTATTTTCCAATTTTCATATTTTTAAAAACTTTTGGCTATTTTCCAATTTTTTTATTTTTAACTATTTTCTAATTTTTTCTTCCAAATTCAGTTGCTTCTACACTGCCATAGTGGGAGATTAAGATATCGTTTGACCCGGTTTTTTTTCAACTTCTGTACATTTTTAAGGAGAAGTTAGGCCAAGTACAATATCAATTAAGTACTTACTAAAAAAGACACTTTTTTTAATGCATAAAATTGAATGGAATGAGCTTTGGCCAAAAATTGTTGAATGCTACTTCAAAAAACTATTTCTCGACAATTTATTTCACAAGCATCTCTCTTCAATTCACGTTGGGAACCTTTTCTTTTATTTTCTAATATTATATTTCAATATGTTTTTTTCTTCCATTTAATTTTTTTTAGCCATTCCATTTAATTTTTTTTAAGGAGGTTCCATTTAATTTTATTACCTTTTTTTCAAAGAAATTTTATTATCTTTTTATCACTTATATATTTAATTTAAATATCGTTTAATCATAACAACCTCGCAAATATTTTTATTCACGCTATCATTTAATGTTACAAAATATTTTTCTTTTCTTTTTTCAACCTTGCAAATATACAGACACGCATATTAGTGCTTAGAGTAATACTTTATGTGTGTCTGTTTTTTTGTTAAGCTAATGCGTTATAAAATTTTGATTTTAATTAAAAGTAAAATTGTAGATGTTTTTTCTTCCAAAAAATGTATAGATGCCTAAAAAAATTATACTTATCTTATATATATATATATATATATATATATATATATATTGCACCTTTATATCGTAACAAACTATGCATATATTTTTCTTATTCAAAAAAAAACTAAACATTGCTAAATAGAAAAGTATTATTTTCTATTTTGTCAATTTTAGATGATAGGATTTTGTATAAGTTTGATAATGACCCGAAAGATGTCTTTCCTTATGTAGTGGGAATATAGTTGATGTGACACTATGGGAAAAATACTTCGTAGCTTTATCATTTACTATCTATTTACCTTGAGTTCTTTGCATCCATTTTGTAGTCAATGGCAAATATATGTAACAATTGGTCAGGTTTGAGGCTGCTCATCAACCTACATCATCCGGTTGTTGAGAAGTTTAAGACTTAGTAAATTTGCATTATGATTTCACAATACAATGTTAGAGTAACTTATTATTTCACAATCCAATTTGATTGTTTTTTTTTACCATGTTTCTTGAATTGTTGTTGTGACCTTAACACTTCTCAAGCTCAAAGTCAAAGCTACAGTTAGAACTTAAGTCATAGTTCGACTTCTTCTCAAAGTACTTCGTACAACGATTTTTCCAAACTATCTCAGGTTAGGCCAATTGCTGAATTTATAAACTTAGTCAATATCTGCTTTTTTTATGCACAAACATGCTTTGATTTTTTTACGCACAAATTAAAAATACATATTGCATTATTCTTTATTTCATGTGCATAATTTGTGTTAGGAAACATACTGCATCACCATTTGGAAAACAACTAAATTCAATCATAACCAGTTTGGATTGTATTATGAGAATTGCACCAAATGTTCGAAGACATCAATGCCAGATGGTGCTGGCTATATATGCACATGCGAAAGTGATGCATAATTTCCATTTGTTTCAACAATGTTGTTTGGTCAACGGGGTACATATAATGTACATGCATGCATTTATCTAGACTTTATATGAAGATAATAAGAAGATAAATTAGAATTCATGCTACATTTTCTTTAGCTTAAAATCAGTTATGCTACCTTTATTTTATAAATTATATGTAACTATATTCGAATACATCTTATCCATGTAAATATGCATTAGACTAATATTGCAGTTATTTTCCTGTTTAGCATTTTTCAAACGAGGTGTCAAGAACAATTCTGAAAGAAAAGTGCAAAACAATCACTCTCATTGATGACCAGACACAAAGACAGTATAACTGTCACCTCATTACCGCCGATAGAGCAAGCTATGAAAATTACTTGGGTGGACAGTGGTTCAACTTCTGCAGATAACGAGTGATGGAAGAAGGTGGTAAGCTCATCTTGGATCTCGAAAAGTCACAGAAGAACTTGCAAATTCGAGTTGTTCCAAAGTAGATCTTTGTTGTCGAACTTCTACTATTTTGACGTATCGCTTTGGACTGTAGTCGTAAACTATCTTGACTTTGGGATGTCATTTGTTCTTTTCATTTTGTCTGGTGTAATTATTGACAAAAATCCCTTTTTGTTTAGTCTATGAAACTTGCGATCTCTTATATAAACCTAACTATTATGTAACGTTAATCTGCACATTGTTGGTTCCTTCATTGGTTCCAATTAGTATCATGTTAATTGTAATGTTATTTTCCTAATCTCTTGAACAAAATAAAACATGCTCTTTTCCTACAGTAAATCTTTATAATGCTTGGTAAATATTTTAGGAATGTACATATATATAACTTCTAATTAACAGTGCAATTTATTTTATACCTAGCACTTCTCAAATGAGATATCAATGACATTTCTAAAAGGAACACGGAAAACAATCACACTCGTCGACAAACAAGCTCAAAAAAGGTATAAGTGTCGCTTGATAACGACAAAGAGAGCAAGTTACAAAAAATACTTAGGCGGCCAATGATTCAAATTTTGCCGAGAACATATGTTAGAGGTAGGTGATAAATTAATTTTTGATATAGAGAAGTCACCTAAAAATATGCACGTTCAAGTCGTTTCCAAATAAAGATTTGGTGTTCATGATCCACACTTGCAACAAATCACCTTAACTCTAATCCTAGACTAGATTATCTTCAATCACCGATGCTACTTCTTTGCTTGATTTCATTTGATGTAAATATGAGTATCAATCATTTTTTGGTAACTCTATAACAACAACACTCTTTTTTATAATTTTGGATAATATGTAAATTCACACATCATTGATTCCAATTGTTTTTATCCTAAATATTATGTCAATTCCTAATCTCATAAATTGATTATATGCTCTCTTAATCAGCCCATACATATTTTATGATGAATCACAATGTTTCGTCGTTTTAACATCTCTTCTTTCGATTTTTTTTTTTATCGAATACGTTATTGAACCTGTGCGAAGCACGAGTTTGTAACTAGTTTCAGAATAAAATATAATCAAAATGCACTATTTCTCTCCAGATTAATTATAGTATCTTTAAAATATCTCTTATTGCATAAGCAACTTACCACGTGCATGCTCTAATTGTTCTGTTCTAAACAATTCACTAACAATCCTTATTAAAATTAAGTGCAACAACTGTACAATAGATGCATCATACAAAATTTGTTTAGAATCTCATCTCATTTTTTATAAAGAAACGATGAGAGTAAATTCTCTTGTATGATGTAGATTAATCAATTGATTTTAGTAATGTCGTTAGCATGGTACTAAATTGTTTAATTTATGGAGGTGTAGTTCTTTGTCCACCCTATAGCAAAACATTTGGTTGGGCATTGAACGTAGTTTTTGTCCCCCAGGAAAGTTAGTCAAAATTATGCACATGCAAAGGTGCAGTGCAAAAATGCAAAATGCCAAGACTTAGGTTTGGTTTGTGTATTAAATAATAGAGCAGTGATATTTGCACATTTATTTAATGATAATTTTTGTGATAATCATATTTTTCTTTCTTCTTATTGGTCAAAAACAACGGAGAAAGAAAAAAGAAGAGAGAGTATAAGAACAACATGTAAATATGATAGAGAAAGTTTTCATAAAATAACCGTACAAATATCATTATGTAAATAATATACATTTTTGCATTTACTATTGTATTTCTAAGACCTCCTTCGTCCATGTCAAAATCACCATAAAGTTAATACAGATAATTACAAAACTTAAGCAGTTATTTTACTGGCATGTAAAAGGAAATTAATCGACAAGGGTTTGAATTGCTCACGAAAACGGTCTATTCAAATATCCTAAGTAGATTTTGTTCACAGACACTATGAGACTAGGAGGCAGCTTCAAAAAACTTGGCTTTACATAACGGTCAAAATTTTGAGAATAGGTTTGGTGGCGATAATTTAGGAAGTATTGTGTAAATTAGCTATGGTCATTGACTTGATTGATGTCCGAATGGGTCTAAATTTCCCGCCAGTCTTAATTGACAGTCACTTTAGTCTTGATGTACTTGTACTGATTATAATTTAGGTGGCAAGGTTTGTAATTGGCTGGTGGTACTATTCACTCTTTGTCTATCACGAATTAATGAATGAATCTAATTCTAATTCTCATGGATATTTTGTGTGATTGCTGAGATGTTGTTAAATTTGACATGATTTTGACACTGTTAAATGAAAAGTTGTTAAATTAACACGCAACAACATTAATTGTATCACATCATCTTGTTTTACACGGGTCAATCAATGTTACAATGCATGAGACATTTGTTTATATAAAAATAATTATCCTTAATCAAATTTGAGAAATATACGATTGAACAATTAGGCAAGGTGGTAACTAAGCTGAGTGGAGGATAGACGATACCTAGAGTATCTAAGCGAGGAAGTTGATTCTTTCTCGAGACCACTAACTTAAAACATGGATAGTCAAAGGCATAGAACTGAGACAAAGCATAGTAAGACTTGACAGTGATGCGGCGAATCCATGATATATGCTATCAACGCCAGTAACCATTTTGACGAATGAGGAAAAAGACGTGATCTTTAGTGGACCTTCGCACAAAAGGACCGTGTCAACAAATCATACCAAGAAAAGAGAGTGAAGCCGAACTTGGGGCAACACAATCCCACTAACAAGGGAATTATCACGCAACACCTTTATAAATTAGTTGAATGAGAGGTCACATCGTTTGACTGATAGGCAATATACACACTATAAATACCACATTATGTGTTGTAATAAACACAATCAGTCAATCAAACAAACTTATTTCAGGATTTTTACTATTTTATCCCTTTGCTTTTATTTATTCATCTCTTGGTCCTGTACGGAAGAAGTTAGAGAATTCACGATTGGGGGCATAAGCTCACCCCTTAACCTTAATCGCTTGAAGTAATGGAATCACAGTTAAAGAAACTCTACAATTTTTGACAAATTTCAACTTTCATCAACAATATTTATTACATGTTAAACAAATAATAATAATAATAATAATAATAATAATAATAATAATAATAATAATAATATTTGTACCAACTTGATCCACACTTAACCTAACTACAAGTTATTAATTTTGAAATCCTTGATTTATCCTTTGAACCCTCCATTGTTTGGATTGGAAAAAGGAGAATAAGATAAGTTTGTCCACTGGCCTTAATTCAACTGACAAAAATGTCAAAATTATTACGTTAAACGACACGATCGAGTTTACCTCGACTCCTTCACTTGTATGCGTGAGTTTCTAATAGCTTTGTCAGTTTGTCTATTTAATTAAAAAAAAAAACTACAAGTTTAGCTGCGAACCTTTCATTTTGTATAGGGTTAATATGTCTTTACCTCCTGTAATTTAGGCGAGTTGTCTTTACCCCCTGTAATTTAGGCGAGTTCCGGTTTACACCCCTGTAAAAAAAAAAGTTTAGATTACACCCTATAATATGAAGATTCTCCACAAAACATCCCTACATCCATGTAATATGAAGATTCTCCACAAAACACCCCTGGTCTCATTCAGAGGTTGACGTGGCACGTCACTATGTAATTATTTTAATTTTTTTTTAAAACCTGACACGTGTGTAATAATGGACACTGACGTGGCACGCCACTGTGTAATTATTATAATTTTAAAACTAGAAAATTAATTTTCAAAAATTTAAAAATAAGAAAAAAAAAATCAATTTAAAAAAAACGAAAAAAATTTGGATTTTTTTTCAAAAAATAAAAAAAATTCAGAAATTAGCTTATATTAATTTTTCAAATATTTTACAGAGTTGGAATCTAAATTTTTTTTTTTTACAGGGGGTAAACCGGAACTCGCTCAAATTACAGGGGGTAAAGACATATTAACCCTTTTGTATAATACAAAAAGCATATTAAGTTTTAAAAAATTCTAATACCAAATTTAGCATTTTTAAGTTATAAATCTCTTGCTTAAAATCTGAGTGGCCCTAAATGATCTGGGCTGACTTACAAGGTAGCTGAAAGTTAGTGTTTTATTTGTAGAGATGTTATTTTCACTCCATTTTTCTTACACACCCCTTGTATTTTTATTTTTTCTTCTTCAAGACTATATTGGTTCAGAAGTTCCAGTTTTAATTTAAAAACTCCAACCACCTTTGTTTCATCTTTCATCCTAGTTTTCTTCTTCTATTGGTTGAGCAAACAGTCTTTCATTTTCAACTTCCCACAATCACCCGCTCATGCAAACATATGACATCATCATTGTTACTCACATCTCTATCTGGGATCGTTGTGTGCAATTTTTGAAACAATACATCAAAGATGTTTATTTCTTAAAACTTGAAAAACACAATGTAAACATCTTGGATGTATTGTTTCAAAAAAGATAAATTGCAACTCAATGCTTAAAATGTTACACAAATAGACAACTAGTGACTACGGTCAATCACGGTTGTCATCACTGTGCCAATATGCTTGAGATTACACGAAGAAAAATTAGAATGTTACACTCTACTGCATCCTTTGCGAGGGAAACGTTTGTGCAATTGCAAATACCCTTGAAATGTTGGGTTTTAATGGTGTAGATTATTTGATTATGGTTCATAAGCCTCCCTCTTGGCCTTTCCTTTTCTAGGATTTAGTTACGCTTTGTCTTGTTTCATTATTATTTTTTTTTTTGAAAGACTTGTTTTATTTTTCTTGTTTAACAAAAGAATACACTAAAAGGTCCCTAATTTTTTCTCAATCCAAACATCGTTAAAAATAGTCACTAACCAATTAGTCTCTATTGGTTCCTGAGAGGTTTGTTGGTTTCAAGTTCTCTCTTCCTGAGAAGGGTAAAGAAATATCAATATAAACTCTAAACTATCTTAAAAAATAATGTTAAGAAAACTCAAAACTTTTTCTAAAAAAAGTGTATTCCGAGTAAATGAATTTTATGGGTATTAAGATACATTCAAAACTAAAATTTTGAGTAGTAAAAAGTTGTTATAGACCAAAAGGGTAGAATATAGTTTAAAGGGGGGTATGAGAGAGAATATTTTGATTTTGAATGAAGGAATTAAATGAAAAACAGAAAAATAAGCGGGTCATTGGGCCGAGCCCATAAAAGCCCACAAAATAAAAAGATTGCGGTGCTATAAAAAGATTCTGAAATTAGATTAGGCTTCGTGTTAGGGTTTACAAGAAGCATTCTCGGTGCAGCCGTCGAGCATTCCCCGGAGGCAAGATTCGAAAATGGTATTCACAAATCACAGTCTCTTCAATTACGTTAGGGTTTAATTTCTGATTCTGATGTTCGATTTTGTTGTTTGTAGCCGTCACACAAGACATTCGTAATCAAGAAGAAATTGGCGAAGAAGATGAGGCAGAACAGGCCCATCCCTTACTGGATCCGTATGAGGACCGACAATACCATCAGGTATTCTTTCTCTTTCACTATTTCTTCCCATTTTTTCTATTATTGTAAATTCTGATTCATTTTCTGATTGTTCTGTTTTTTTTTTCTTTCAGGTACAATGCTAAGCGCCGTCACTGGCGCCGTACCAAGCTTGGATTCTGAGGTCCTTGCTTTGCTGCGTTTTGTCCTTTATTAGGTTTTTTTTTTATTCAGTTTAATTTAAGACAATCGATGTTTTCGAATTGTAATGTCATACTTTGGATCTATATCAAGTAAGAACTTTCAGCAGTGTTTTGAGGAACTTATTGTAGTTAATTAAAGGTGTTTAACACCTTTTTAAATCAATTTGGATTCTTTGCATTCTGTATTATGTTTAATGCTTATATATTTTTCATTTTGCTGCGTTCTAGTTCATTCAATAGGCTAACCATAGCGATCATGTTACTACCATTATACTAGAAAATTGTTTTGTTCCTTGTTGGTGGTGATTGTGATTTCACTCATTTGTCATAATCTTTTGACTATATATTGCTGGCTTGAGTTTCATAACTAGAAGTGAATTTGATTTTATGCAAATGTTAAATTATTTTAACTATTTCTGACAGACTAGTCTATCTTTTTATAAATGCTTTAAATGTATAATTCAATCTAGATCCTTCGAATGGGTATTTGGTAACTTGTGTTTATTCTAGTTGCACTTCTGGAGGGTCAAACTTGATTCAATTGTGGGTTGCCGATATCCAATGGATATTTTTAAAAGCTAGGTAATTTAACTGTTATTGGACTTGCAATTTGTTAATCTTTTGTTGAGATTTCTCTCTCCTATAAGATTTCTTACTCTCCTTAGCTAAAAGGAAATGATATGGGTTTATAGGCATATCTGGGTCTAGGATGAGGTTCTTGGCGTGTTTTGTTACCACGGTGTATTACTGTAGAATGTAGTTTAACAAATGCTCAAGTGTTTGGCTTAACGTGTTTTATTACATTTTTTTTTTTTTTTTTTTTTTTTACCATTTGCTCTGTCGTAGAAATGTTGTATTGTTCAGCAAATAATTCACCAAATTTTCTATTTTATAATTTTAGTGTAATCTGCAGAACATAGTTTTCAAGTATTCAATCATTATTCTTGATTTGAATGCGACAATTGGATCCCCTGGTTTTTAATATCAATATTGATCAAGGCAAAAACCATTGTGTTGAAGTTCGAAGCTACATTGTTTACTAACATGCTGTTTTATGTTCGACCTTAGTAATTGATTTTTTTTTTTTTTTTTGAAAAAATCGGGATTGTGATTGTCGTATCAATATTTCATTCCTTTTGATGGTTGAAATGCATATATTGGTTTAAATTCTACCTTGAATTCCATTTAGCTTTCTACTTAATTAAATTCTACCGTTTTATTAGTGTTTGCTTTACATTTATCGACCATCATCTTTTCTCCCTACGTTTAAAGCAAGCCAATATGGCCCTCTGTAGGACAACTATTGGGTAGTGATTGTACTGTGATATAGAAACAGCGAGGTCTACAAATGTTTTAATCATGTCTTCGGTAGTAATTGGTAAGGCAGCAGCAGATACCATCTACCTTCAGCTTCAATACAGTCCTCACATTTGTCAAGCTTTTAAGTATTCATTCATGCTACAATCGGAATTACTGGTTTCCAATTTCAATATTGATTTAAGCAAATTCCATTTTGTTGTAGCCAGAAGGTAATACAAACGTGTGGTAAATGATGTTTTTCATTGTTACTAAGATGCAGTTTTATGTTCAACCTGACTAATTAAAGTTGTACTTTCTGTTTCTCGTGGGGGATTGGGATTTTAATATCAATTATGTTAAATACTTCATTCGTTTTGATCGCGGAAATGCGCGAGTTGGTGTAAATTCTATCTTGAGTTCCTTTTAAATGCTTGAGTATGACACAAATCTCCATATTTTTTCTGTTTTATATCTAAGCCGTAGTTTTTTTCCCTTCAGATTTTATACCAGACTCATATTTTTCTGCAAATACTTTAATTTGGATTGCAAGCAGTGTTGTGATTGGTCAGTGAGCTTGTTATCGTTGCAACGGGTATTTCAACAGGGGTTTTATTAGTCTCTGCTTACTGAACAACAGTCGAATTGAATTACATTGTATGAAGTTTAATCATTCATTCTTTACATTTTTTATCAACAATCCAAACCCTGTTATCTTCTTTGACGGACCCCCAAAACAGTCGAAATTACAGTGTGAAATTTAATTATTTATCCTTTACATTTGTTATCAACAATTCAACCCTCTTCTCATCTTCTCGACCTTCGTTTAAATCAAGCCAAACATCTTTCAGAATTGAAGAGTGTAGGGCATAACCATTGGGTAGTGATTGTCCTACAATATAGAAGCAGCGAGGTAATCATGTCTTTGGTAATACTAACTGGCGTGGCAGCATCATGTTATTCATGATCACATTATCATATACTTGATTCTCACTTTTCATGTATCAAGTGGACTACTATCTCTGGCTCAAACTCTTAGATGGATCGGTTGAATATTGTGTCACTCTAAGTGTTCCTCCAAGCTCAACTGGAACAAGAGGGACGAGGGAGTGAAGAACATCTGTGATTAGTGGCCGGTAACTTGGCTCTGGTTGCACACATAGCACAGCTACCGCAGCAACCTACAAGCAAGATACAAAACTGGATTTACATTACTGATATACAAAGTGGGGTTAAGTTCACAAACTGGATTTTAATAGTTTTGAACATGCTAGCATTTAATTTTAGCGAGAAATTTGTAAATAAAATTCATTTCAATTGTTTCTTATAGCACTTTTATTTTTGTTGAAATTTACTACAGTGAATAAAAGTCACTTCAATTGTTTATTACAGTACTGAACACAAACTTTTTGAGATTGAATTCCTGGATAACAAACCTGGTATAAGTGCTTGAGATCCATTGTATTCTTTATGACTGGATCCACAATGTTTGGAAGTTTGGACCTGTCTGTGAGCTGAGGCATGGCCTGCATTCATAAATAGTTATGTTATCCTCCATATCTGAGAGTGAAACCGTATTGAATATGAATTCATAAGATTCAGACACATCCCATACCCATGTGACAAGGGATTGACACTGAGCTGGTGCCAGTTTTTCTACAGGTTTCCTTCCAAACAGGAGCTCCAGGAGTACAACCCCATAGGCATACACATCACTTTTATCAGTCAATTTATCTGTAGAATAATTGAATTGGAGTCCCTCGATTAATCATTCTAAAAGTTTCAATTCGTTTAAGTTTGGACCCAAACGATATTTCTCCACAATTAAAAAAAGCTTAAATATGGAAATGGTCCCTGCAAATATCTGGCATTTTGATTTTAGCCCCTATAAAAATACTTTTTTTGGTTTTAGTCCATGCAAATATAAAATATTTAGTTTTGGTCCTTGATATTTTGTTTTAATCATTGTAAAATTATTTCATATTGAAATTGGTCCCTATAATATTCACTTTAGTCCTCATTTTGAGGGACTAAAATCAAATATTCTACATATTATAAGGACCAAATCCAATATGAATCAATTTTACAAAAACTAAAACAAAACACCAAGGATCAAAACCAAACGGAAAAGACCAAAATGGTAAACGGCAGAAAACTTATGAGACCAAATTGAGACACTTTATAGTTAAGAGACCAAAATGAAAACCAAAAATAAGTTAAAGGACCAAATGATATATTAAGCCGAGAAGAAAAATAGTTTTGAATGTCTTTGTTAAGTATTAGTGTCTTTCTATTTATCATAAATGCAAAGTAGAATATATTGAATTATGAGTGATGAAAGTAGTTAATATTGTATTGAAAAGTTAAATGAGTCAATTTTTTTAGGACATTTTTATTTTTTTTTGCAAAAATGATTCACTTTTTATGGGACGAAGGGAATAATATACTGATTTTTTATTAAAAAAATATATATACTAATTTCATCAAAGAAAAAACACACGCACACATGCATATATTATACTTCTCTAAAAAAAAAATATTATACTAAATTAATATTACAAAATAACAAGTATCAGTTACATTTATAATATGAAATAGCAAAAATATATTACATGAGATAACTAATTAGTATTGTTTTTTTTTTTTTTTTTACAAGAACTAATTAGTATTGTTAATTTGTTAGAAAGTAAAAACCAATAAATATTAATATAATGTCCACTGCTATTAGTAATAAAATAAAGAAGTATTAAATTCTACTCCATGTACTCTTGGTTTCAGCGGTTAGATTTTAATAAGACAACTTTTTTTTTTTGAAGGAGAAAAAAAAAAAGATAACTTGAAATTCGATTGAAGTAGTGTTTATAAAGAATGGGCCAAATACTTCCCCGGATCCTTTAAATTTTATGTTTGTTTCAGATAGATCTTTTAAATTTCGAGTTTGTTTCAGATAGGTCCTTTAAGTTTCTAAGTTTTAGTTAAGTCCTTTAAGCTTCGAGTTTGATTCAGATAGGGTCCTTTCTATCGATCTCCATTAAGGCAAAGAATATTAAAAAACATCTAATGCTCCCTCCGGTCCTATTTACAAGAGACAATTTACTTTTTAGATACATTAAATAATTTATGTATTTGGTTTAGGCTCTTGACTAGATACATACATTATTCAATGTATCTAAAAAGTCAAATTTATCCTATAAATAGGACCCTAGGGAGTATTATTATTCACGCTTTTGGTTATCAACATCCTACCAAATTGAATCAAGTTTTCAACTATATGGATAAATTATAACGTTCCAATTTTTCGGACAACAATCATTTTCCTAGTTGTTGATCTTTGGTGATAAACAGCTCCAATTTCAGTTCCAGTCTTGCGGATATATTTTTTGTCACTCATATAGATCAAATCTCAGCGTGTAAGATTGTATCATGCATGTTACCCATAACATAGTCAGTTTAGAAAATGTATATGGCAGGTGTATGACCAAGATAAGGACAAAAATGTACATATAATTTATTTTCAAAATTAAAACCACCCTAAGTTCATGACGTAATTGAATTCAATGAGGGGGTCCAATTGAAACAATATCTAAGATATGATTGTTTTGAAAGCTTAGCAAGTAGCAACATGTCAAACCAATGCATATGCGGTGAAATAATATTACTCCCTCCGTTTCTTTTTTAAGTGTCACTTTCAAAGATCAATGCAACATTAAATATTGTTTTACTAATATTGTTCTTAGTTATTTATTGCGGAGAGAGAAATATATGAAATGAGATATTAAATGAATAAGGTCATTATAGTAAAAGTGTATAGTTTATTGCATCAAATGTAGTATCAATTGATTATCTTGATTTGTGTAAAATGTCAAAATGTGACTATTAAAAAGGAACGGAGGTAGTAATAACAAGTTTAGTTGGCATTACCATCTAAAAGATATTCTGGGGCTACGTATCCCAATGTTCCTGAAACCTTGATGTTCTTCTTTTGGGACCCATCAATTATGGACAGACCAAAATCAGAGAGCTGAATCCACCGCCAATTAGTACGTGGGTGGGTGTCAATTGATAAGAAACTTTGGTGAATAAAATACTTTGTGGAAGAAGATAAAATATATAGTAAATTCAGTTTTTTACCTTGGCATTGAAGTTTGCATCTAAAAGAATATTTGAAGATTTCATATCTCTATGAATCACTCGAGGGTAACAATGCTCATGTAGATATTCTAATCCTCTGGTCATCAAAGAAGAATGTAAATATGTTAAGTGTGTTAACATAGATTTTAATATTCATAAGAGAAATTTGATTAGATTTCAGCTTCAAAAAGTTAGAAGAATAATTAAAGAAGATTCATAATAAACTTTGTTAAGGGGACAAAACTTTTAAGATGCAGAATGAAAACGATCTATAACTTCTCCAATCGGAATTGTTCATTAATTTGTTAACAGTTGTAATTTTGAATTTTGTATACTTGGTTAATGTTGTGATTGAAAAAGCCTTAACTACATTCCAAGAAAGTTTAGATTTTCTTTAGTTGAAAGTACAAAAGTGGGAGAGATTTGAGATGTTGAAGAGAGATTCTCTTAAGGAAGTTCACCTTGCTGTGTCAAGAGCAATCTTCATTCTCATATGCCAAGTCAATCCTGAGCCATGAGATGGTCCTTCAACATAAAATTTTGCACAAAAAAAGAAAAATGTAACTGAGTTTAGAATGTTATGTAACTGAGAGTTGTAAAAGTCTTCTACCATGTATATATATAAAAATTAGCATCAAATACAAAACATTACCATGTAATAGAGCTTCCAAGGATCCATTTTGCATTAACTCATACACAATAAATCTCATGTCTCCATTAATGCTACAACCGAGCAAAGAAATTATATTTGGATGCTGAATTTTACTCAATAAATCCACCTCATTCTGCAAATTCATCCCACTATTAAATTCAATATAAGATATAAATACTTTTTTTGAAGAAAAGAAACAAAAAATGAATGGTTACCTCAAATTCTGTCTCAGCATTTTGTGTTTGGCAGTGTAGTTTCTTGACAGCAACATCCAAATTATCATCAAATTGTGCCTTGTAAACACATCCAAAACCACCTACACCCAAGATGTTACTTTCCTGAAAATTGTCGGTCGATTTTTCTATTTGCTTGTAATCAATTATTGGAACACACCCCTTTTCTGCATCTTGGTATTCAGAAACAGAACAATCAAAACAGAATGTTTTAAGTTTCTTAAAAACCAGCAATGGAACAGCGTAGAGTACACGTAAATAAATAAATGAAATACCTGAGTTTTGAACATTATTTTTCCTTTTGGATTTTGATGAATAGTTGTTGTAGTAAATCCATAAACATATGAAACTCAAAATAAGAATAAGAAGAAGCACCATGAGAAGCATGAGAAGAACAACAAGCTTCATTTATGTTTTTTTTCTTCTTCTTCAGCTTTCCTTATATAACAATGATTCAAAATAAGAGTTGTTTATCAACTCTTCTTTTTAATTTGGTTTTGGTTATGTTAATGTCTTTATTTTCTTTTTGGATAGACAGAGAAAATTAATGTTATTATTATGGTAAGGTAGAGGTGCAAGCGCCCGACAAACATGTGAATTGCTGTAAACAATAACTTATTTTTAAATATATTTTATATTTTTGTTCCTTTTTGGTGAATTTTCGTTTTCCATTTTGTTAAAGGTACTGATGCATGGGTCAGCTCATCAGAAGAAAGAAAAGGAAAAGACAGGAAGTTGTTGCATTGCATGAGTAGTTAGCTCCAAATATGATTTGTATTTAGGAAATGACAACATTTTGGACATTCTTTCCATCTAGATCTTCTATGCTTGTTTATATTTTTCAAATAATGACAAGTTAATTAATAGCTGGGAGGATATTAGGCTTATTATGTGCTTCACTTGATGGTCAATTTAGTCTTAAACCAGCTTTTCATTTTTTAGATTTTTCAGATAGATGTGAAAAGAGATGATACTTATAATTCTCAGGTGGCTTGAAAATGACTCGGGTAAACTAGAATCAATCAATGTTTTTAGTTGGAAAACAATGTGTGGTAGGTTGATGACTAAGGAAGGAAACGAAGGAAGTCTAGTAAAAAGCTATTCAAACCATGAATCGAATTCATAGAACTTAGATATGGATTTTTTGTACTAACCCTCCGTTTATAGAATTTAAAGTTCGATCAGAAGATAAGAAAAGTTGATCAAAAATTATTTCACTCGATAAAGGAATTTGAGTTCATCCTTTATAACTCATTAACCATTAGAATTCACTCACTTAATTGTTTATATATGGATTGATTTAGATTTCATTTTAACTTTTAATATTTGAGTTTAAATTGATTTGGATGATTTTCAAATTTTTAAAAATATTTCCGTTTGCTAGTTCTTAATTTTTTTTTCTTCGAATAAAACCAATACTATACTGAGAAAACTAAACCCGACCCATATATAGGATACAAACATAATTGCTCTTCTCCCATCTATTTTCTCACGTAAGTGTATTTTTCAGCATGAGTTAACTCACATAGGACGGAAATGAGCATAAACAGATGAATGCAGAGCAATTCTCGGATACAAAGTGTCGTAGGATGCTAGAGTGTATTATTCACCTCTACAATTTATTAAAAAATTCTAATATTTTTTTTGTCATTTAACTTTCTACACTTTTTGTTTTCACCCTCATTTTTGGCATTTCTTGATTCAGATGAGTTCACCCCCAACATGTCCAACTATGTATTTCTTCGGAAACATTTTTTAATCATTTTTGGTATACAGTACTCAGAAATTCGTTAATCATTATTTAAAATACTTCATTCCTGAAATCAATTGAAAGAAGCAATCGTACCCATCGATCAGAATTACGAGAACACATATTTGGCATAACAAATTTTCGGAAAACAAAATAATACAATTTCATTGTGAAAGTTATGAGCAAGTTTTTCCCAAGAACAAAGAATCTTCCAAATATTCAACAATAGTGAAGCTTAGTGGCACGCCATTGGTTGACATGTTTCTCAACTCGGCAAGCATAAATTATACTCCCTCCGTCCCTATATATATAAGACCCTTTTGTCAAAATCACGGGAATTAAGATAGTGGATATTTGTATTAAAGTTGTTTGTAATCACTATTGTTTTTACAATTTTATCCTTTAAAAAAGAAGATTAGTTTATGTTTTCAACATGTTATTTATTGTTGATTGAAGAAAAAGATGTATAATAAATAGGGGCATGTATGTAAAGAAATAATTATTGTAGTTGGAAATAACAAAGGAGTCTTATAAAAAGGGACAAAAAAAATTCTCAAAAAGGTCTTATAATTAGGGACGGAGGGGGTAAATTACAAAGCATTAACTCTTTCATTAACATTTTAGTATTATTATTGGTATGATAAATCAAATTTATTGAATCATTACCAAAACATAACAAATTTAGAAAATATAATAGAGACTGCGTTTTTTATAACCAATATTGGAAAATAGTGATCGGGTTTTCTGGAACCACAATTGGAGAAAACTTCGAATGTGTTTTCCGTAACGAAATCAGCAAACATATTTGAAGACAAAGATTGCATATCAAAACGCAAAGACAAATAAATTCGGATTTGAATTGAAAACTCAAATAATTGATTCTAAAAATGTCACTTCGCGAAAAGTAGATGATAATGGAAGATGATGATGCTTGCAAACGGAGTAGATCTACACAAGAAGGTGATGAAGCGAAAGGGAGGGTGATGATTTAGCCTACCCGAAAAACTTATTATGTGTTTTCCGATAGGTGTTAACTGAACTTTAGAGACGTAAGGTGAACCGGTAATTTTTTGGGAAAAGTAAAACAAAAATTGGTGTTTTTACCTTATATTGAAGAGTAAAATAGGCAAATCGTAGGGAAGGTACGTATTTTGGGATATAGGATAAAATTTTGAAAACCTTCCCGTTGACAGTGGTGGAATTTGTACTAGGAAATATAAATGTTTTTCTTTATATCACAAATATGTTTTTGTTATTAAACAACAAAAAATATACGTCTTTTTACTAATAAATGTAAATTTTTAAGCTATTTTTTTGAAAGAAAAAAAGTTGTTAGGAAACGAGTATTTTATTTAGTTATTATATTGAAAAGGTATTTTTAAATATCATTATTAAGGCCCCGTTTGGATTGACTTATTTTAAACTTATGTGGGCTTATCTACTCCTATAAGTCTTTTTAAAGATGTTTGGGTAAATCAATAAAAATAACTTATCGTAATTTCATAAGCTGCTTATGCTATATTTTAATAATGCCAATTTTTTAGTTTAACATAAGGCTTATCACGGAGCTTATGGAATTCAAGGGACATCCTTTGATTCTCCCCCATTCCACTTCTTTACAAACCTATTTTTTAATTATTATTATTATTTTTTGAACGAAAGAAAACTATATGTTGGCAGACACCATTTATCTTTTGCCATGATGAATTGAGAAAGATAGTATACACTTATCTTTTTTAGTAACACACGTAACAACATCATTAAAGATAAAAATAACAAACATAATTTGTTCTCTTTTTTTTTTTATTTTTTTTTATTTTTAACAAACTGTACATAATTTTTATATATATGTTAAACACCTTCAAGTTCTACAATCATAATTTCGTCTCAAGATTATTTACGGTGTTTACAAACTGCAGCGCACAGATACAATAACCAGGTAACTTTTTCATAGTTGTTTTGCTTCTTCTTCCTTGCATGTTTTTTTTATAATTTTTTCTTCCTTTTCTACATATTGTCATCTTCCAATTTGTTCCTCATCTTTTCACTAACCATTAATAATTTCATCTTCAACTTGTCTTGCTTCCATCATTAATTCATAATTATTTATTTTTACTTCCTTGCAATAGTTTTTTTCTTCAAGATGACCTATCAATTTAGTAATTTTTGTTTTCATCTATTTTTTTTTAAATGTTACAATAATGTGACTCTTAGGGATATAAATAATTTTTAGAATTGTCTTTGTAGAAAAATATTACCTTGTTGATGCTGGTTATTCTATCTTTATGGGATACACGGGTCCCTACAAAACCACTAGGTATCATCTCCCTCATTTCAGATTGGGGCCTAGAGCTAGAGGGAGAAATGAAGTGTTTGATTATATGCACTCTAGCCTTCGAAGCACAAATGAACGATCGTTTGGATGTTGCAAAGCTAAGTGGAAAATTTTAGGAAACATGCCTCCTTTTTCATTGGATACTACGAATCAAATCATTGTTGCTTGTATGACATTGCACAACTTCATAAAAAGGAACGACAAATATGATGCAGAATTTCGCATGTTTGATGAACATGTTGTGTTAGAGGATAGTGTTGAAGTACAAGATAGTATAGCTCAAGATATCACTTGGGAAGAGCCAAATCAAGGGAGCATTAAACAAATGGAGCGAGTAAGAAATATCATTAGAGATCAGATGCCTAGAAATATACAGGTTTATTTTATTTTATTTTATTTTTGTTTTTAACTATTATTTATAAAGATTTATTAAAAAAAAAAAACTATTTGTTTATAAAGATTTTTTTAACAATGGTGTAAGACTATTAAACTTTTACATACGTGATTATTTCTTACTTTTATATTTATATTATTATACTTTTTTTTTAAAAGAAAGTTTATCATATATTATTATACTTGTGTATGATGATGTTTAGACTATTATTATTTACACCTCTGATATTAATTTTGTCTTGTATGAATATTGATATTTTTTTTAAGGACGGATATTGATATTATACCATATATATATATATAATTATAATTAATATATTATAATATTGTTTTTTATATCTTGATTAATTTTATCAAAAAAAATCTTGTTAATTGTGGTTTGATTCTTTGAGTTTTTTGGTTAAATTAAAAATATTTAAAATTTTGATAATTGCTTATGTAATGTCACATCCAAACACTTCAAGTTATGTAAGTACTTTTTAGTGTACATATCCAAACGTAAATAGCTTATTGAATATAAGAGCTTATGATGTAAGCTCTAGTGCTATAAGCTCTAATGCTATAAGCATCAATATAAGCTGTTTATCCAAACGAGACCTAAGTCTGGCTTAAGATTCAATCATCGTGATCCTATTATTTAGTTTGATATCAATTTAAAATTAATTTAGATTATGAATATTTTTATTTAATGTTTTGAACAAAAAATATGACGAAAAATCTTCTTTATATATTTAATTATATATACACACTCACATAGTGTTGATAATAAGTGGTGAAGCTAGAGCAAATTTTCAATTTTACAAAGGAACAAATTTAAAGAAAATAAAATACAAATTTAAAATTAATATTAAACTTTATCGATAAATGAAATATTTAAATAATTTTTATCTAGCTTAATTTAAAATTGCCTAAAAGAAATAAAACCCGACGATAATCAAATCTATTCACAATATTCTTTTTTTCATTTTTGTGTTAGCCCTCCAACTCTCAAAGAAAAGGAGTTTTATTAAATCGGAGTTCGGCCGAAAGGTTAGTAAAGTTTAGTCAATTAATAATTAATAATATCTTATTCAATGTAAATATCTCAGCTATTTGATAAGAAAAATAACTTAGGTCCATTTTGTATATGATGTTGTTTTGATCATTTTTATTGTCAAAAGTTCATTATGTAGTTATTATAGGGTTTGGATGTTTAAAAAAAGGTTTTTTCTAAATTACCTTTGAAAAATGGTGGGTAATTTACCCACCAACCAATGAATATGAGCAATTTATTGATGAGGTCAAGATAGTTCATGAATATGTGCTTATGTGGCTAATGTGTATTGGTTGGGGTAAATTACCCACCATTCTTCTATGGGTACCCTAGTTGTCTCCTTAAAAAAAGCGAGAGTTCTCATATATAAAATTTGTCATGGACACAAGGTGGATGACTTATTGAATACTCGCACATCAAATAACTTATAAGTAGTTATTTTAACGAGAAATGATATTTGTACATTTATTTTATGACAATTTTTTGACAACCTTCTCTTTCATACTCACATTATACTCTTATTCTCTCTCTTCCTTTTTCTCTCTCCATTGTTTTTGACTAATGAAAAGAGAGAGAAAAGAAGTTGTCACAAAAATTGTCTCAAATGGATGTTCAAATATCACTAGTCTATTTTAACTACCCGTGGTTAACAAATACAAAGGTAGAGTAGTGATATTGACTGACATGTCTTTTTAAGAAAGAAGCAGTAGTATAATAGATATGACATATGACTTCGAAGTACTGTTCGTCAATCTGTTAGAGCAACTTTCACATGATAGTTTGAACATGGGTTTTGTTTGGCTCTTTGATGCACATGGAAGAGGGAAAACGAGAAGCTATAGGAAGACAAGGAAAACACTGCATCAAGTTCACTTCAAACGGTGGTGGACAATCTTTATCAATGGAAAGCGATGCATGCAGGGGGGGGGGGGGGGGGGGGGGCTTCAGGTCGTTATGTGAATGGATAAAGGGTGACGTTAAATCAGTAACAACAGTACCAGGATGAAGTTGGCTGCACAAAAAAGTTGGAAACAATGCATAGATGGCTTGCCTATTTTAATGATAATGTTTTTTAGTGTTATGTGCATCCGAGATGATAGATGAAGTTGGCAACTGAGCCCTCAAGAGGCGGTAACATGAGTTTAAAACAAGCTTTTATACGTTGCTTATGAATATGGGTTTTTCCAAAGTGATTATCGAACTAGACTCCAAACTTGTCGTGAATGAAGTTCAAGTCATAGAATAAAATGTGGGGGGTGGGGGGTGGGTGGGTGGTATTTTATATGCTTGTAAAAAATCATGTGTTCTTTATCAAATGAGATGAGATTCCAATAAAAGGATGGTATAACCAACAAAACCGTTAAAGCCACAAATCAAATACAAACGAAGTTTTGAGGAATTTGCCCATATATATTATACCCTCTTACGCGTTAGTGTTTATGTTTATGAAGTTAGTTCTATAAGCATTATAAATATCTAAGGATCATGATTTTGTTTAAACGATGGAAACAAAGTCACCAATTTAGTTGCAAACTTAACAACTTCTTTTAAACCCTTTGGCAGTACTTGAACCCTCAAGCTCTTGTAAACCAAATCTCGTCTTTGCCTTGTTCATCTTTCCTAAAAAAAAACATTATTGTTTTTATTTTTTTTTTGATTTAAAATTAAAAAGATAGTGGCACACACAAGGATGTGTGGGACCCACCCAAGGTCCGAAAGAGAATGAGAAAGAGTAAGACCCCACCCACCCTACCACAACACAATACAACTCTTGCCTTTAAGCTTTAGTAACAACAACAAAGAAACGAAAGACGAATTACTCGAATCTACTCCATTTTCATTCTCCTTCACCGCCACATAATATCCCTACCCTCTTTCCATTTTTCTATTATTTTCATTTCATTTCATTTTTTTATTCATTTCTCATCACAATTTATTATAAACATATATATAAACCTATCCTCTACCCTCTCTTCTTCTTTTTCATTTTCAACCAACACATTCGCCACCACACTTCCATTCTCTCTCTCTCTCTCTCTCTCTCTCTCTCTCTCACACACACACACACACACACAACAAATTCTCTTCTCTTCTGAGTTTTCTCTCTCTCTGCAAAACGATGATGCTCAACGACGAATGGATGAGAGCGGCGATGAAAGATGACACGGTGGTCGTCGAGCTTCTGTTACGGCTGAAGCAGCCTGTTGAGACCAAATCTCGTGGTTTATCGTTCTCCTGGGGACACAAACAACGGCGTTCAAGATCGAGGACAACCGCTTCCGTTTCTCGCTGCGACCGTGCTGTTTCAACTAGATGCAGTCCTACCACTCCTCTCTCTTGGAGCGGTGGCGCTTCTCCGTCTGTCACCGCCGAAGGTTATGAAGATTCAAGCCGTTACAACCACGCTGCTAGATCCAAGGTTCTATACTTTCTTCTCTCTATATGATTTTTTATTCGTTTCATTTTCTCTCTATCTATCCCGTTCTCTTTCTCTTCATCTGAAATCTGTTTTTTGTTGTTTGACTGAAAATTCTATAGACGCCGTGTAACTACGTTTCTACGCCGTGGAGCGATGTAGTTTCCGGCGGTTGAAACGGTTTTCGTGTGTGTCAGACATTTTTGCTTTCCAGCGAAGTTTCTTTTCGTTTTGACGGTTTTATCCTTGATCTCTTTATTTACAGGCCAAAAGCCAGTTGCTTTTCGTGTTTTCCAATCGCGCATTTCGTTTTCGATTTTCCGCTGACACTCGATACTGACGGAAAATCTGTCAATTTTACTATTTTATTTTTTCTAAGAAAAAGAAAAAATGACGAACTCATCGAAACCGTTTGATTCGTTTCACTTTTTTTAGCTTGGGGAATTTTATGTCACTATTTACGAACTTGTTGTTGTTGGTGGCATCTGGATGGCATGAGGTCAGCAGTAATGAAAGAGGAAAGATCGTGTGGCCTTTTGTTCTCACTTGCTTTCATGTTTATTTTATTGTTGATTGACAAAAACACCCTTCCTTGTTCCTAATAAGATCGCAAATCACTTTTCTACTTTGACTTAAAAAGAGGGAAATGCAAAATATGTAATGTAAAGAATTTTCGTATTCATTTAATTTTAATTTAATGAAAGAGTGTTTTAAAATGAATAAAAATTTGGTTGCGGTTAGATCGAGGGTGTTTTGGTAAATTGGAAATAGTAGTGGTTAGTGGGTCCCAGTGAGCTAATGCAGTGATGAAATGTTTAAGGATTGCTTGGTGACTGCAATTCCTGACTGGGGGTTAAGATTGTGGCGCGATGATGCTGCTTCGTAAATCTCTTCCATGGGTCTGTCTTATCTTCTATGGTTTGATTGGGACATTGGGTTGGGTTGGGTTATTATTATTATTGGGGATTCGGTAGATGATAGGAATTTAATACAGATCTAACAATATTTGATTTTTTTACGATCATAAAAAATAAGTCAACCAATTTAGTAGTAATTTTTTAGTAAAGTAGTAAATTTGTTTATCTACTACTACGACACTGAAAGTCAGGATATTTTTTTTTTTTTTTTTTCATTTTGGTTGGTGGAGTCATTGGAGGGGTTTCTCGTGTTGAGAGGTAATGCTAGACGCAAATAAACGCGCAACACAAGAAGAAGCATTATGTGTATGTAGTAGGTTAGATGAGGTATGAATATCACGGGGTTGAAAGTGATTGAAGGGAAGGGGTGAGGTTGTCTTAAATATGAAGGAAGTTACTACTAGATTACAATCCCCTTAACATTAGGGGATTTTGTTGGGTTGGGTGCGCAAAAGGAAGAGAAGAGACAAAGAATCTACGGCCTTTGCTTTGGCCCACTTGACTTCAGTCGGCAGCATGCAGCATGCAGCAGCGCGCTGTGCTGTGCTCATCCCCAAGGGCCAAGATTAAACAAGTTAGGATAAATGAAATAATAGTGCCTCTATATATCTTATAACAATTTAAATTGAATGAAATGAAATTGGAGATCGATCGATCGATCGATCTAGTCACTAGCTTATGGGATCTAAGTCACGTGAGCATTCCTAATAAGATCCCATCACGTGCTAACGCGTGCTTCTAGTAACGCCAGCTGGGCTGTCCTATGTGGATTAGTTTTGCATTACGAATAATCAATGGGCCTCAAAGTTGAGGATATGCCAGCTTCGTTGTCTTTGTCATTCATCTGAAACGTGTCCCAATTGTATAAACAGATCGTAAATGTAATTGCCTCATTTTGATTTTAATATTATTTTTTTCATATCATATACATATAAGTAGAACAAGCGTCAAGCAGTTGAGCAACTTCTTTGTAACATAATTTTTCTATTTTAACTGGATCAATTGTATTTGTATTGTACCTTCCCTTGGGTTATGCTGACATATTCGGTCTCACTATTCATTTTCTTATTTCTATGTTTCTTTTGACTTCACTTGCCCAAAAACTTTGTATCTTCTGTATTCCTTTTAAATTATTCATTTGGATCTCATTCAATCCCTTTTATATCAACCTTCACCATATGCCATCATTATAACTAATGCTTAAAAATACTGATTTTTTATTTTTATTTTTATTTTACAGGCTACTGCTACAAGTGGATACACTAGCAACTCTGCCTCTACCAAAAGGTGCAAAAGAAAAAAGGTAAAGCTACTTTTGTTTATTTGATTCTCACTTTTTTTTTCCCTTTCTTTTCAATGAAGCTACCTCCTTTTTTTTTTACTTCAAAAAACAATTCAGAATTCGACTGTTCAACTTGGTTGAGAAGCCATTGCTTGTGACCTTTCAATTCCTAATTGACATATTCTATTATATGAATATTAATTAAATGATCATTTTTTTTTGCCATTCTTCAGTCTTTTGCAGAATTGAAGGAAGAGGAGACCACCCTGCTAAAGGAAAGGATACATTTAGAAAGGGTAATTTTCTGATCTATGTATATATATTTTTAGGCATATGTTAAGGTGACATACTCATTTATTAATATATCAATATTGTTTGCAGGAGATAGCAACTAGAAATGCAAATTTTGAGGTGATGAGAACTACAAATGAAAGTTTGAAGAGGATGAAGGTATATAAACAATTTTTTCCCTGTGAGTCATATTGGATTACTTTTCTGATGTGTTCATTTTGTTTGGTACTTACTCCAATTTTTTGTATTCTCAGCTTGGTTTCGGATCAAAATCTCATAGCAAGCCAAGTTGTTCAACATCCGTTGAACTGCGGGGTACGCTTGCTGGTCAACCCCACCGGAGAATAGTACCTTCTGAGGTCCTCACATGTGCCACTCAAGATGATACTCATTCACAAGCATCAGAGTCTAGGCCAAACAGGATTGAGTCTACTGGAGAAAGTGTTTTCATGATACCAGACCTAAATATGATGCCATCTGATGATTGTATGAGTTGAGATAGACCTACTTTGTTCAAGACTTTTGGAACAATTACTCTGAGCAATGTACAGGTCGATAGAGAGCATTTTGAAGACTCCATCCAATAGAATCCAGTGGCCATGAGAAACATTGCTTGATACAACTACAATTCTCTTGAAGGGAAAACAAGTGAATGGTAAAAAGGGAAATTTTCTTGGGTAGTGCTAGCCATAAAAGGCTGTAGAGTAGAGATACTATACTACTAGAGTAGCAGGTTCTTCCGATTCATGTAAGATAAGTACCAATGTACCATTCTTTTGTTGGTTAAATCTTTTGGATTTCTTTAAGATGTCTTCAAAGTTATTTACAAATTGCAACTTTGAATGATCGCACTTCACTCTGCAAATTCATGTGTCTTGTCCTTCGTTATATAGGATGTTTCATTTGTTTGAGAGTGTTAATCTGAAGCTCACACATCTTCTGAAAGCTTAAGTGTCACACAAATGTCGGTCGATATGTTTTTTAGATGTCCTTTTACCCCAACAATATGGATGTGGAAGGCCCTAGCATGCCAGATGCGTACAATAGATCACTTTGATCAATTGCTTTCAGTAAACCGAAAATCACTCAAAATACCAAATGACAACCTATGTTCTTCTTTAAAGTAGAAGCTCGTGGTCATATTTGTTTATCACGAGTGGGATGATTTTCGACAAAAATAAAGGAAATGAATTGATTTCAGTTTTGAGACTTTTTTGGATGAGTTCAGTTTTGACTTTTTAGACGTTTTTTCTCCTTGCATTTGTTTCTTTTTGAACTGGTACCATCAGATAAATTGAGAGTTTGGTATGGCGTTTGCACATGTAAAATCATGCAGAAAATCACGTTACTGGAGAAGCTATGTTTTCCAGCTTTTGCTTTTTCACTGCAATTGGTCTTTGAGACAAACATTGCACCGCTAAACCAAACAGGCAATGAAATCAAATGGATCACTAGTTAGGTTAATGATTGTAAATGTCTATTTTGTACATGTATCTTATACAAATGCAAATTGGTACCAAAATACAATTTTTTTTTTTGAAGAAATCAAACACCAAAATACAAATTAATAGTAATGATTGACTTTTATGGTAGGATTACCCAAAAAATAGTGGTAAATTAATCAGAGAATGATAAAAAACGGAAAATACACTTAAATAACAGTGGATGTTCAAGAAATTTGAGTGACTTGGGTCTATCCCTTCTAAAAAATTAAGATCTTGGTCTCTCTCCTAATCAATGTTGCCTACTGATTTTTCATTGAGTTTCCCATTTATTCAGTGGCTGTCTAATAATATAATTGTCACCTTAACACATAATCGCTGCTTGATAATATAATAAGTGCAGCTTAATAATATAATAACAACAATACTAGTAAGAGGTCCAACGATCTTTTGAGAAATTTTGAATAGTTTTGAAGTGTTGGTTCAGCGCAGAATTTGTCATGTTTTGGAAAACAAACAAGGTGCTGCTGAACTTAACTAGTGATTTTTTTTTTAGGGTTAACTAGTGACTTTGTTGGTATTAACCTATATTATTGGTTAGGTTATATTTATCTTATGGTCGAACTTCAGATTATCATATCTTTTTCCCAAAGACTCAGAAGATTAACAACAATAATCTATATTATTTTCTTTTTAGCAAAATAGTTCAGATCCTAATGATCAAGCTGAAACATATAGTGTTGTCGGTCCCTTGCTCCTTTTCACATTGTGGGTGTTTGATCTTCTATATATGAATATCTAAAATAAACAATTCATTTTATAGCGTCAAGTGGATAATATCAACTATTAATTAACAAATTAATAATAAATATTGTAGGTGCATTATAGCAAATCACGAGTTTATTAAAATAACAAGTTTTAATTTTTCTCTTTACATTTTAGTCACTTCAAAGGATCGTTAACACGATTGTGAAGGCATTTATAAGATTTTATAAACAAATCATGGGCTAAGATTAGTGACCATGTTCCTCATGTCGTTTTTAATTTTATTTTTCTAGAAATGCCTGCTGACACTTACATTGTTTCAACGAATAAGTATTTTATTGTTTATTCATTTTACTTGAGCTGTTTTCAGCAAATATTTCATCGGTTGTTGGTTGGCATATGATCAGTGGCGGATCTTGAAAAAATTTCTTGGGGGTGCCAGTATTGTATGAAATATATTTTAAACTGTGTGAAGAAAGTATCATAATTGTTAACTGGTCCAGTGGTTTATTTTGCTTGATTGCAGGGTAGGGGGTGCGGGTTCAAATCTGTGTAAGGGCTTTTTTTTAACAAAATAGAAAAAATATTACAGAAAAATAAAGAAAAAGGGGATGGCAGGGTCGATCACGCGACCTCCATATGAAAACCATACTTCATTTCCGCCGCACCAACTGAATACTAGCGTTAAGACTATGCCTAATCTAATATATATAGAAAACTTGGGGGGTACCATGGCACCTGCCTGTCCCAAGGAAGATCCGCCCCTGCATATGATCTCTGCACAGTTTATGGTATCTTACACAACAAAAACTTGTGAATTGTTGTGACCAAGTAAAAGGAGATCAATTTCCACGAAAAACAGTAATGAGTTGCATCTGCATCTTAAATGGTCAAAACTCAAAAGCAATATGCCCTGGACGGTTTTGTTGGGACAAAAACCAAGTCAGTGAAATTGTTCCTGAGCCTCTCGTTTTTCTTTCTCACGTGAATTATGAGAATTGCTGTTCCCACATATAGTTTGGCTGTGCCACATGAGTAAAATACCAAAATGCCCCTCGGCAGTTTGCTACCGAGGTTTTTAGGAACCGGCGGCAGTTAACTGCCGAAGTTTTTAGGACACCGGCGGCAGTTAAGTGCCGAGGAAAACCTCGGTAGTTAACTGCCGAGGAGAATGTTATAAGATCAGAACTTCATAGGAGTTTCCAAAACTCCATTGTTGCGTTTTTAATTTTTGAAGGTGCGATTTTGAGTCATTTGAAGCCATTAGAAGCCAATTTTAATCACAAAAACAAGTAAGTTTTTTGAATCCTATGCAATAGTTGCTTTGTGGTCGAATTGTATGTTATTTTTTGTTAAATTTCGATTATATAGGTTCGATTATATTGATTTGTTGATTTTATGATATGTTAGGATAGTTTAGGTTAGAATGGTTAGAATTGTTAGGATAGTTTAGGTTAGTGTAGGTTGAATTGATCGCCATATTTTTTTAAATGTAGATATGTCTCAGAATCAGAATCAGGGTAACGTTCACGATGATGAGACGAAAAAAGAAAAGTCACCTATGACATGGCATGGAATTGTTTGCGATGGTTCCGAAAAAAAGAAGGGTTCGAAGGTGCCGGTGTACAATCACTCGAGGTTGAGGAGGAGCGGGAGGACATGCTATTTCGGTCCTCAACCAAAACAAGGTACCGCAGGGACTGTAGCGGACAAGCCGATTGATTTGTGTGACGAGGAAGAATGAATGTAATGACTTTTAATGCCTAATTGTTTTGGATTTTTTTATGTTTTATTTTTGTGTCGCACACATTTTGTTTAACATTATGGTATTTAGAATAAAATTGTATTTGGAATAAATAAATTTGAAAACAAAATAAGATAATTATTGTTCCATTCAAAACAAAATATATGTTATCACATTACATTGCATTTTACATTACATTCTGAAATTTACCTTCCAGCTGCAACAATCTTCTTACCACTGAATAGGGCAAATTCAAACTTGCTAAGCAGCAGGACTCCAGTATTCGATAAGCATCTTGAACGATGGTATTCAAGTGTCAAAAGAATGAGGTGCATTCCTTGACACTTGAATACCATTGTCTAAGATGCTCATCGAATACTGGAGTCCTGCCGATTAACAAGTTTGAATTGCCCCATCCAGGGTAAGACAATTGTTGCAGTTGGAATGTGCATTCCAACCACAACAATTGTGTTACCTTTGAATGGGATAAATTCAAACCTGCAAAACAACAGGACTCAAGCATTTCGCCAAACACTTCATGTTTTCCCTTTGAAAATAATAAATTTTTGTGAGGCTTGCTTTAGATGATGGTATTCAAGTGCCACCGAATTGAGGTTCAATCCTTGACACTTAATACCTTCATCTAAACCAGCATAACAAAAATTTAATATTTTCAAAGGAGAAACATGAGGTGCTTGCGAAATGCTTGAGTCCTGTTGTTTGACAAGTTTGAATTACCTCATTCAAAGGAATACAATTGTTGTAGTTGGAATGCACCTTACCCTAACTAATGACGATCTTGTGGCGGAATCAAACTTTTGATGATATCTTCAGTTGATCTAAGCAACTTCACCCGCATATCGATCCACTGGAACATGCTGTGCTCCCAAAACATGGTCGTCACGTTTTCGTCGTTCGTTAATTCCACCCAACTGAATGATACTCTCCCCTCGTCGAGTGTTGGACGTTTATACCAAATGTGTTCCACCATCCTTGTGTCTCTGGGGTTGACTCCTTGGTTGAATTCAGTCAGTGTATCCTTGAGACCTCTTAACGTTACACCAAGGCACCGAACCTTCAACCTCTGAGGTTCTCCGCCGTTGAATTGCGCATGAACGTCGATCCACCCCGCCATTGTTTTAAATCTACACAATAAGAAACTAAAAACAATCAATCAAAAACACATTATACATACACTCTAAAATTCATAAAAATAACCCTAAAATTATAAATCATATACTCTTACTAAAATAAAAAAATTTATATCATATAACATAAACATCATGCAAATATTTTAACAACATTAATCAACTAACATATACCCTAAAATTTAATTATAACATGTAAATCTACTAAAAAATAATAAATGTACTCAAAAACTAAAAAATAATAACATTTATAACAACTAAAATGTAAGTTAATAGCATTATAATTACTTACTTGTGATTTTTTTGAATAAAGTTTGTTGGATTTGGTTGTGTTTGTTAGAGAGAATTTGAGAGACATTTAAAGAATTTTTGGAAGATAAGATCAATAATGGATGAGAGGAGATTCTGCCAGATTTTGTAGTGCAGAAGTTCCTCGGCAGTTAACTACTGAGGTTTTCCTCGGCAGTTAACTGCAGCCGGATTTGAGCAAATTTCGGCAATTAACTGCCGAAGAAAACTGTCGTAGAAAACCTCGGTAGTTAACTGCCGAGGAAAACTGAACATACTTCACAAAGTTCTCAAGTTCTCTCAAATCTTCGCCAATTCTTCTTTCACGAATTGCGAGCAAATCAACGGGACACTTATATTCTGTCAAGTTCTCTCTCGTCCCTATTTTTCCTACTCTCAACTTATTTTTATGTTTTATGTTCATAAAGCAACCTATATTTGCACATTAAAGCAACCTATTTTTGCACATTAAACAAAGTAAAAAAAACCCATGAAATTAAAAATAATGTCATCAAAGTAGAAATATACAAATATACAAATATACATATATACATAACTCAATGTCATCAAAAGACTAAAACTAAAAAATAAATCCTAAAAAAGGAAAATAGTACTACTAGTCCTGATCCTGATGATGGTGCCTCCTCCTCGGCCTCTGGGCTCTCCTCCTGGTCAAAATCGGCGCGATCTGCTCCCTCATATGGGTCATGGCCTCATACCACTGCTGAGGGGTCATGCTCATGACCTCCTCCTGGCCTAACTGCGCATCAGCGCCACTAACCATGTCATAGGTGTCAGGCGAGCTTCCCGCCTCATACCGCTGCCACTGCTCTGCAATGATCTGCTCTTCATTTGCAGGCCTCGGAAGATCTCCTGGAATAGGTGGCAAGATCTGAGGGTGAGACACCCTAGTGTACCACAGGACATAGCCATCCGCCACCCGCCATGTATCCTCTCCTGCCTGCTCACCCCGAGCGTCCGCCTTAAGCGTGTGAGTGCGGAAATCGATGAACATCTGCACAATGGAAGGCGGGGGGAGGTCCCTAACATCAGTCGGATGTCTGGGGATGGTCTGCACGTATCCGTACTGCCTCAAAACCCTCTCGGGCAAGTGACGGTACACCCTACGGACGCCGCACATAATCCATCCAGAATACCAGAAAACCTCCTCGAAGTCCTGGATCTCTCTGTGCTCCTCGTACGGCCTCCAACATACATCATCTAACTGTATACGATCGAGCAGTGACCGATACGTGATCCCCTCCCCATGACCCTTCTGGAGCTTCCACCTCGCTGCAACCGGATAGTTTTCCAGGTAGTCAGTGTTGAGATCAACACTGAAAAACCCTGGAAAATGCGCCAAAAACCATGCCTGCACAAACCAAACAAATAACATTTATAAATTATTACGCACGGAAAAATATAACAAAAAATTAAAAGTTCACAAAAAAATAAAGTTAACATAAATATAAAATTTCAGTTTTCTTACAGTGAGCAGTGTCACGCTCCCCCCAAGCGCTCTGTGTCCAGGCCTACATGCATCCGCCAACTCACCGTATAGGTAGGCGAGGGTCATAGCTCCCCAGGAATAATTACGCATCCCTGCGTAGCCGTCCGCCATGGTCGTCAAATATATCAGCTCGATGCGCTTGTTGCTTCTATCGCCAAACAACAAGCATCCGACCAAGTACAGAAGGTAACACCGGACGCAGTATGTCTTGACCCTCTCCAGCTCCTCAACCTCCTCAGGATCCTCCGTACCCGCCAATACGTTGGCCCTACCAAGGTACGAGGTATAGAAGTCCCTCAGCCTGGGGTAGCTAATGTACCCACCGTACTCCTGGTTGCAGATCTTCTCAGCCTCATGCTGGGCCACACCAAGATACGTCATCAGCAGTGCCGCTCCCTCATGCTTGGGCATCTTCTTCCCATGGGCCAACATCCGCCCCTCAATAGGAAGATGCATGAGACATGCGACATCATCCAATGTCACAGTCATCTCCCCCATCGGCATGTGGAAGGTGCTGGTCTTCGGATGCCACCTCTCGCATAAAGTAAGCAGCAGGGCATGAGGCACGGAGGAGTACCCCAAGTAGACCAAGTCATGTAGCCCGCTCTGCTGAAGCGCATCCCAAAACCAATTCTCATTCCCGTTAGGGCGTCCGAGAGTGAGAATCTTCGCCCCATGATTAATCGGTTTAAGCACGCGGGTCTTACGAACCTGAAATAATAGAAAAAAAATATGGATATAATAATTAAACATAAAAACACATAACAATGTATAACAGTGTATATAATAATTAAAAACACGTATAAACAAAACAATTAAACATAAAAAATAGAATTAAAAAAATAAACATATAACAGTGTATATAATAATTAAAACAAACACACATTTAAAGAAAATATTTTAACATAAAGAAAAACCAATTAAAAAAAACACATATAAAAGTGGATATAATAATTAAACAAACACACATTTAAATTAAAGAAAATATTTTAACATAAAGAAAAAACAATTAAAAAAAATACACTTACATTATTTGAATTATACCAGAGTGGCAACGCCACATGACCGGCATAAGAGTGGAGCAAGGACAAGTCAGCCGGTCCACCAGGAAAGGGAGGGTCCGTAGGTAACACCTCCGGTGCAGCAGCTGTTGCAATGTCATCCTCGTCTCCTGCATCCTGCTCATGTGGTATATGATCCTGGTCATATCCACCGTCCGTCACATCATGATGTACCTGATCCTGATAGTTCAGGTACTCCACCCCAGTCTGGTCAACGGGCTGTGACGGGTCAACAACCTGTGACTCCTCAGGCTGTGTAGCCTGAGAGCTTCCTGAGCCATCTCCCCTCCGACCTCTACCCCTCTTTGGGATGTGGGCACTCTGTCTCTCCCTGCGGTGGCTCTGAGTCATGGCACGCCTACCACCAATCATCCTCGATGGATCAATGGGGTCCTGATCGGCCATATCTACAAAAAATAAAAAATAAAAATTAATATCATTCAACCACTTTATCAACAAACAGTAAACCTAAACAAAACCTACACTTTCACATTCAACCTAAACATAACCTAAACATAACCGCTTTCACATTAAACCACTTTACCAAAATAAAGACATTGATTGAACCTAAACATTATCATACACATTATCATTAACATTCAAACGCAAAAAATCAAATGCATTATCATACACATTCAACCTACACTAAACATAATTCAATATACACATTCAACCTAATTCAATATACACTTTTTCAATATGCATTCAACTTAATTTAACATACACGTTTTCGAATTACAATCAAGATCGTATCCAATACCTAAACTAACTAAATAATCAATAAAATTGTCATTGACACATTTTATCAAACACTTTGTGTGCAAAGTATCAAAATATTCAAAATGTGTTATTTTGCCACCAATCAAAACCACATTATACCCTAACATCATTCAATCATCAATTAAACCAACTACATTCAATTATAAACTACATGCACTCATCAAAAATTCAATTCATACATTAACCCTAACCACATGAAAACTACCATTTTTTTAAAAAAAAATACCTACCCAAACTAACATTATGATTAAAAATGAGTCAATATACTTACTTGTGTTTAAATGAAGATGATGCACTTGATTTTGCTGAAAAAACGAATTTGGAGAAGTTGGATGGTTTGGAAGAAGTTTGAAGAAGAATGAAGAAAACTGAGTTTCTGCGTTCTGGTTATGTTCAGATTTCCTCGGCAGTTAACTACCGAGGTTTTCTTCGGCAGTTAACTGCCGCCGGTTTCCTTAAAACTTCGGTAGCAAACTGCCGAAGGGCATTTTGGTATTTTACTCGTGTGACACAGCCATACTATATGTGGGAACAGCAATTCTCGTGAATTATTGTTACTTTGGCGGTACTTTTGTGGCCGTACAACTACTTTTTTTTTTTATTCCAATAGTGCTACTGTGGAATCGTACAACTACTTCATTTCATACAAATGCGAAATGAAATGGACCAAAAAGAATAGGTGGCATTTAGCCTAGGTAAGTGAAGTTTTTTCCCAACATAGAAAAGTTGAATTTTTATCATTAGATTAAAGAGGTGTATTGATCATATCATGGTCTATCTACACATTATTCATCCTCTAGATCTAGAATTCTACACGAGAGTAAAATGATCTTCCACCCCTCTCTATTCCATTATTCCATGTCCCCCCTCACCCACCACCACCATCAAACAAAAGCATTTGCTTCCATCATCTTTGTTCTCATGCATCCAGCATCACCATGAACATCACAAACTCATAAAACACCACCAACAACAACTTGTTAACCTAAACAGAATTATTCATTCCTTCAAATCCCAAAAGAGGGCTAAACCCCACCAAAAAAATAAAGTATAGAATCAACAAAAGAGGGCTCCTATTGTTCATAAAAAAGAAAAGAAAAGAAAAGAAAAGGAGGACTCCTATTGATTAAAGTCAATTTTTGGTTCAACGAGAATATATAAAAATGACAATTTTGATCAAAAGAAATATAAAAATTACAATAAATAGATGTTTAATTTACAAGTATTTTTGTTCAAAAAAGAACATGGTGTTTAATTTACAAGTATTTGTTCTGTTATACTATTTATATATATATATTTGCCATTCAAAAAAAAACTATTTATATAATATTTATTTATAATTTTGCTCAAGAAATAATGTATGAATATTCTTTTATGGATAAAAAATTCATACATTATTTTTTCATATACCATTTCTCTCTGAATCATGAATGAAATCAGTAAACGGTAATATAGTGAAATATATTTAAAATCATGAAATTTGGTGTAAGGTTATAAAGATAAAAAAGTAAATTTGTTTCAAAACCTTCCATTTTACTTGTGAATCATATATATATGTAATTAAATCACTTTCATCCCCTTTTTGAACCAAACATGTATACATATAATCATAATTCTTCCCATTCCTTCATTATAGATCCTATTTTACCCTCCCTTTCAACCATATAAATCGAAGTTGGAAATTATTATTCCTTCTCTTTCTCTTTTTTCATTCTTTTTTAAAGTCTTCTCATTCTAAACTCCGAAATGTAGTCTAAGAGAAAATATAATAAATCAAATAGAAGATAAGAAGATTGAAATTTTCTATTGTGTATTCAACAATTATCATCAGACATGTTGGGATGACAAAACAAATATATCTATTAACATGTTTAAAGTGATGGCGAGAAGATAGACCAACTAAAAATTTAAAGTTAAAAATCGCATATCCGTTCTTATGGTGGGTTGGCCCGTCAAATT
Source organism: Medicago truncatula (assembly GCF_003473485.1). Lineage (NCBI taxonomy): Eukaryota > Viridiplantae > Streptophyta > Magnoliopsida > Fabales > Fabaceae > Medicago > Medicago truncatula. Next base: position 52,599,073 of record NC_053044.1, read on the forward strand.
TTTAAAATAAATATTAAAACACAATATAAAAAGTGTAAAAATAAATCAATAAAGAGTATTCACTAATATCCCGTGAGCTTAACTCAGTTGGTAGGACAATGCATTATTATATGCAGGGGTCGGGGTTCGAACCCCGGACACCCCACTTATTCACTTTATAAGGTGAATTCTAGCCACTAAACTACAAAAAAAAAAAAAAGAATATCCACTAATAAGTCAAAAAAAATAGAAATTATCATTTAAACGTCCATGATTCTAGCCACTAGGTGAATAAGTGAGGTAATTTTTTTGAAACTAGAGTGATTAAATTATATGAATTTCTTGTTTCTGCTATGAGATAAATACAGGGGAAAATTAAATATGTTCTTTACGACTTAATTTCATAATATCTCTCTCCTCCTTTTTAAATTCTAGTCTTCGTCACTTTTCTTCTTTTGGTTTATAAAAAAGTGGTGATTTATGATTAATTTTGATCCAAATTTATTCCTTGAAATTGTTTTTCTTTCTTAGTTAAATAAGTGATAAAAAGTTGATTTATAGTGATAAACAAAATCCATTACTAGTGATGTTTTTTAGTATTTAAATCAAATCTTTTGAACATGAAAGTTATGGTACTTTTTATTCAATTTTGTGACTTTTTCATAAAAAAAAAAAAAAAAACTGATTTCTAATGACAGAAAATCTGTAAAACTTTTTTTTCTTTCTAAGGCCATGTCCAATGACCCTATTGAAAGGGTGAGTCAATATGTTGAACCATTGGAGGCAGAGTGTTGAAGATGATGTGGAGGAAAGAGGTGATGAATGCCTTCAACATGTTGAAAGGATAAGTGGGTGACACTTGACAGTTCTTTATTGGCTGTCTTTTTTTTATCTCATCTTAAATTTTAAACTCAATTATTTCATTGAAAATTATTTTATTTTTAAATTTTTTTTTTGCCAAAATTCATGATTTTTTTTTTGTCTATAAATAGAGAATTGGTTCATTTGATTTGGACACAGAAAAAAAATCAAGTTTTCACTATCTTAATATTATTTGTGTGTCGCGTGCTTAGTTTGTTGTATTACATTTTAAGTTAAGAAAATAAAAATAAATTTTTTAAATAAATTTTGTTTTTACAAAAACAAAAAAAATAAATTGTTAAGTGTTTTTTATTTTAATTTATTTATAATCGATAATTGTAATTTTATGTAATTATAAAACAAAAATATAAAATTAAATAAGAATAAGAAATAAAAAGTGGTGGGGTTGGGTGTTGAATGAAAAATCATTGAAAAAGGTAAAAGTTGAATGAGTGTTGAATAAGAGAGAGAAAATGATGTGGAGTGTTGGGAATTGAAAAAGTAGATGTTGAAAGAAAAAAAACTATTGGGGATGGTCTAACATTCATATTCGATCTTGTAAACATCTCTAAAATATATGTTTGATTCCAATATTTAAGGAGGTAAAATTAATTTTGATATGATTGAATGATCTTGAATGCAATTGATTTGAACTCTTGAATTGATTCTATCTTAAAACTAAACTCTTTAGCCTGTATCATTTTTCTCTACATTTAATTTCTGTCCTCAAATTAAATTTTCAACCAACTTGTAAAAAATGTATCTTTTTTTTGTTACAAGGCTAAAAACAAAACAGACAAAAGGAAAGAGGCTAGTGCCTCATAAAGAGGACTCCTAATTCATCCGTCCTAAGCAGAGGCAGCAGGTCCTCTGGAGGAGAAGATTGGAGAGTCAATTCAACATCGCTCGATGCTCCAATTTTAGCCATAAAGTCTGCACACTGATTTCCCTCTCTAAGTGAGTGATGAATGTTGAAATTACGAGAAACCATGATGTCTTTAATGTTTTGAATGAGAACAACATAAACATGGAAATGATTTAAATCATCTTTGATGAGGTTGACTGCAAGAAGGGAGTCTGAATAGCACGCCAATACCTCACAATTTAAGCTGATCGCCAACCTTAACCCTTGATAAAGAGTTGTGAGCTCTGCAAATAGAATGTCCTAAGAATGACTGATGTAGCCCGAATAACCTGCTATGTATGTTCATGTGTTGTCACGAAAGGCACCTCCAAAACCTGCGCGAATCGGAACACCGAGACAGTTGCCATCAACATTCAAAATAGTGCACTGACAGTTGTTATTGTTCCAGCGGATCAACCTAGGTGAAGGGGCAGCGCCTTCAACTTTACGGAAAGCATTAGTGATGAAATCTGCTAAATTGAAGATGTTATTGCTGAGCTGGAATTCTGACATGGTTGTATTGCCGAGACACATGTTGTTACGGTGCCGCCAAATCCACCATAAACCAGCAAGAAAAAGTGTTGAACGCGTGCATCTGGATCCTTCCCTCAACCAATCTGACATCGAAATGGAGGAGAAGAAAGGCTGGTAGGAGAAACCGATTTTGTTCCAAATTGCAGCAGAAAAATTACAATCCCTTAAACAGTGAAATAAAGTTTCTTCATGGACACCGCATCAAGAGCAAATTGCTGAATTTACCATGTTCCGGTGATGGAGCAATGATAAAGTGGGGACAACGTTGTGACAAGCCAACCAAATCAAGAATTTGAATTTTTCAGGTACTTTTAATCTCAAAATACAACTCCATGAATCAGTAACTTGAGTATCATGATTGTGATGAGAGATTAGCCAATCGTATCCGCTTTTAGTGGAGTAAACACCATTTTTTCGATGAGGCCAAATATAAGCACCCATACGAGATGGATTGAAATTTAACCGGGTGTTGTTGATGGTTTCTGCTATGTCTGTGGGAAGGATGGTGTAGAGAGATTGAGAGTGCTGACCATTATTTGTGATAACATCATGAACAGTGAGGTGAATATCATGAATGTCCACATATGGTACCTGAGTGCCAATAACACCAAGAGGGCTCCAATTGCTATACCAAAAAGAAGAGTTACATGAACCTGCTCTCCAAATATAACCGGTTTTTAGGACATTTTTAGCACGGATTATAGAGGACCAAGAAGGAGAGCTATTGGGACGGGCTGAAGCGTTAAAAAGGAAATTAGAGCCACTAGAATAATTGCAGGAAAGAAGATTCACCCAAAGTTTATCCGTTTTTTGCACCATATTCCAAACTAGCTTCCCTAGAAGGCAAATGTTCGCTTCTCTAGCTGCTCTAATGCCAAGACCCCCTGGATTCTTCGGACTAGCAATCTTTTTCCAATTAACAAGATGAACGCCTTTATTATTACTCCTTTTCCAAATAAAATTGCGAGTAGTTTGATCAATGTTGTCGCAAATATTTTGAGGGAACCAATTAAGCTGCATGTAGTAAGTTGGAATGGAAGATAACACTGATGAAGCAAGAGTCAGCCTCCCTGCTTTGTTGAGAAGTTTCCCTTTCCAAGATGCCAACCTATTTTGCATTTTCTCAATAATGAATAGAAAATCACTTCTCTTTGGCCACCCCTTAAGGATAGGGAAGCCAAGGTATTTATCATGAGAGATAGTGTTGCGGATTCCTGAGATTGCGGTGAGCTTGTGAATTTTAGCTTGTGGAGTACCTAAAGAGAAGAAGGCTCTCGATTTTGATACATATATTTTCAAACCTGAAGCTTTGTTGAACTCATCAAAAATCTCTAAAACAACCTTGAATTAGGAGCTTTTGGCTTTGATAAAAAGAAGTACGTCATCCGCAAAAAGGAGATGAGAAAAATGTGGTCATGTGTTATTGATTCTGATAGGTTCCCACTTCCTTTGATTGACATCATTGTTGATGGCTACTGAGAATTTTTCCATACAAAAGATGAAGAGATAAGAGGATCACCTTGTCGAAGACCATGAGTAGGCTTGAAATGCGGCAATTTGTTACAATTCCATAAAACAGAGAAAGTGGAAGAAGAAACACATTGCATAATAAGTTTGATGGTAATGTCTGAGAATCCAAAATCATGCAGACAATTATGAAGAAAGTCCCAGTTGACATTATCAAAAGCTTTTTCAAGGTCTAGCTTAAAAGCCGCATATTTTTTATTTTTTTATTTTTTATCTTCTCATGAAATGAACAATTTCCTGCAAAACAATTGAGTTGTCATTAGTGCCCCTACCAGGCAGAAAACTGCTCTAATAGGGACCGATTATAATATTAAGGAGCGGCCTGAGACGGTGAACCAAGACTTTGGTGATAAGCTTGTAAACAACATTGCAAAGGTTGATGGGTCTAAAGTCTTTGTAGGTATTGGGAGGTTCGGTTTTAGGAATGAGAGCAACGAGGGTGTCAGAAATTCCAGGATCAAAGGCGCCTGTTTGAAAAGCCAAATGCAACATATTGAAAATATCATCTTCAATAATGTGCTTCAATAATGTGCCAGTATTGTTTGAAAAAAATGCATTGGAAACCACTTGGTCGTGGTGCTTTGTAAGGTTTGATAGAGTTTGTAACTAATATGGATGAAAGAAAGTGACCCAAAAGGATATATGTTACTTTGGCACACAATTGAGAGCGATTGAAAATCTAATTGATCCTAACTATGCATGCATGGCTTGTAATTAGAATAGCACGAAACCTCAAAGTATAGATTGGATTCAAGGTTTCCTCAACCATATTTTTTTGTCCTATTGGAAGAAACAGCGCAAGTTCACATTGATCTTTATCAGCTGCCCAGTCTGTTTTTTCCACATGCCTCTGTTTCATTCACCCTGTTAGAATCCAATTTTCACGTTTGATTCACCGGTTTATATATTTCCCATAAGAATGGTTGAAAGGTCGAAAATAGTAGTAGTAATAGTTTAAGCCAATACTATTTGTATTTATTTATTTATGTCTAATCATGCTTGAATAGTAGTTTGTTAATTAATTGTAAAGAAGCTTGTTAATTGATATCTTTGTCCCAGAAACAAAATATATATTAGAAATTAGAGTGGAGTCTAATTCGTTCTTACTAAATCTGCTTGTAAGATGAAAGTTTTATTCATTAATAAATATTCTCTCACGTTCAATGTCAAATATTTAAAGCGGAGTTGTTCGACATAGGTAACTTGATAGCAGATGATTCAACAAATCTTAGATAAACTTTGATATCATATTAGAAATTTTAGTTGGGCCTAACTAATCCCAGTAAAACTACAATAAAAAGGTTACTAACATAACAACCAACAACAAACATCCGTCTGCACAAAAATATATTAGGATAAAATGAGTTTGTTGTTGGAATATTTTATTATTTATTATATTCCAATATCATTATGTGGGAAAATATCGTAACAATAATTATATTAGCTATTTATCAATTGTGGGCCTTAGTTGATTAGTGATCAAATTAAGTAATAAGGCTGTTAGATTTCTAATTGGATAATTAATTAAATATTTAATTAGTTGATATGGACTCAATGAGTGGATGTCCGGATGGCCCATTAACGGAATAATGGGAAACCCTAATGGCCATCCAATATAAAAGAGGCTATGGTCCCCAATATACCGTACATGGCAAACTCTCTCTTCTCCCCATCTGAAGAGAACGTGAGGCATAAAGGTACCGGTTGAGGAAGAATCAAATCAGCCACCGCTAACTCTATTGTGTGTTTCAGATCATCTCCTCTCTTTGGTTATCGTTGTTGATGAGAGGGCTGCCTTGAAAGCTTTATCCAGGTATTCATAATACCCTAATTCTTAATATCCTTAATAAATCAAACATGTCGTAGATCCGATCATAATCATGTTCAATGTTTTGTTTGCTTCCGCTATTGATTCATAATTGTTGAACATGTATTATGAAATCTGTTTATATTAAGACCTAAATTTCCAACAAGTGGTATCAGAGCGGTCTTCATGTTTGATTTATTGGGATTAATTCCAATTTTTTTTATTTGTCCATAATTGGATTTAGTTTCTGCATCTATTTCTTATGAACCCTAAAATTTTCTTTTACGGCTTTATTTTGATGTCGTAAGATGCCGAAATAATTCTGCTTTTATTTCAAAGCTTCATCCACATGGTCTACTATTGTTTTGTTGATCATTGATAGATATTCTTTATGGTACAGCCGATTGATTTTACAAGCAACTTATTGGCCTTATATTTGATTAATATTAAGAGAAAAGGTTAATATTTTATTCTTGAAGGCATGTATATCCATCGTTGTTTTTATATTTGAATTAACTTGTGTGTATTACATGCTATCATGGTTAGTGTATGACGTTTTTTATTTATTTTGATGGCTTATTTGTTGATGGATGTGCACCAAAATTAGCGTGAAATTTTACTTTTCACGAATCGATTTTAGTTGATTTTTTTTTTCTTTCACCAATCAACTTTAGTTGCTTTATTTTGGTTTCTATTTATTCGGTTTCAATACCACTGATTTGGTTTTGATTAAATTGAGGATAATATTTAACTTTGTATAGAAAGCTAAGGAAAATAAAGTTTGGCTCACTTGTTTTATATTTTATGGTTCACATACTTATGTTTGATCAGATTTATTTGTTTCTGATAATCAAAATTTTCTTGTGGCCATAATCAATGGGGATTACTATTGTGTTTATAAGTTTTAGATCCTGACACTTTTTTTGTGTGAATAATAATATATGTGCTACATCCATTTTTTTGGTCCAGTAAAAGAGATGATCCTTTATATTTACACTTGCTGCTTACTCAAGGATTTCATAAAGAAAATCGTTTCAAATTTTGGATCATGTGTGACCTTTTGAAAATATATGAGCATATTTGGATTTTATTTTGTTTTTGTGTGATTTGCTTGGAAAATTGAAGGAGTTAGAATCAATTATTTTACTTTTGGTTTATTTTTTCAAATAATTTTATCATATCCTTCAATTTTGATTCACGTAGATTTTGTGCTTAAAGTTTTATGTTTGAGAAGCAAGACACATATAAATTAGTATATATATTTGGCTGTTATATATAATTGTAGAAAATTTAGTGTCTTTATTCTTTGCGTATAATGACGCATCTCAAATATACACATAAGACAGGGATTTGATTGATTCTCTAGTTTTCTTTGTTTGTTTGTTTATTTATAAACATAAAGTATATTTCCTTATTTAGGAAATAATTGAGTTTAGAGTTATTCATTGTTTTATTTAAAGAATCAATTGGTATATGTGAATCAATTGTGGCATGAATATTTTTTTTTTTTGTATATATAAGATTCAATTTTTTTTATTTGAAATTGAATATTTGGTTATAGCATGATTATCATATTAGAGTTTATTGTTATTAAGTTTTCTACAATAATATTTTGTCTTATCATGCATTTTGAATATATTTCATGCTATGTTTGTTGCTGCTTTTATGCGATATATTTAAATTCGTGAGTTTGTCTTCACACTTAAAGTATTGTCATACACACATTGGTGTGATTTGTGACTTTCATCTTCTTTCAAATTCGTGAATTTGTCTTCACACTTAAGGGTTGTCGAGTGACCTTATGGTTACTTAGCAACATAATGGACTAATTCAGCCTACATTATGTCAGTAGTGCTTTGTAAATTTAAGATCATTCCCATTTAATTTGCTGTGAAATGTCTAGTAATTGCGGTTGTTTTGGTTGAAGCAACATGTTACCAAAGTAACCTCTGTTGCGTAGATTTGATTCAACTGAACTTGCAAAAGACGTAGTATGAAATTATCCATGTGAGTTGTCGTCGGCCCCAAGGAAGGCACAACTTGACCGGATAATTACATACATATGATAGTAAATGTATGGTGATTATAAAGTAATTATCCATGTGAATAATAGGACACCTGAATGTGACTATTATTTGACAGGATTTATCACCTCATTTAATATATATTAAGATTATCTAGTAACTGCAGTTGAGTTGGTTGAAACAATAATGTTGCCCAAGTAACCTCTGTTGCGTAGATTCGATTCAACTGAAGTTACAAAAGATGTAGTGTGTAATTATTTATGCGAGTTTTCGTCGGCCCCAAGGAAGGCACAACTTGGCCGGATAGTTACATACCTGTGATGGTAAATATGTGGTGATTATAACGTAATTATCCATGTGGATAATAGGATGTCCAAAGGTGACTATTATTTGACAGGACTTATCACCAATGTTTGATCATTACATTGAGAGTACCGCTTGCAGTTAATTCTTAGCAATCCAAAGATTGTGTTTTAATGGTGCGCTTGGTATCTTGTTAAGGTCTTTTATTTACAAATAAAGAAGCATGTTTGATGTTGTGTTAGTGTAAACTTATTTAATTATTTAAGAGTTTACATTCACATATATTATGATAAACATATGACAATTATAAGAATTTATTCTTTGTCAAAGTAAATTGTCAATGTTTGATCATTGTTGTAAACTACCACTAGCAATTGATATTAATGTTTGAAGACTTGATATTGATGATGCACTAGGTATTTTGGTGAGTACTTTTGCTTCTCTTATTCTCTTTAAACTAATATAGTTTATGTATCTGTTAATTTAAGTTAAATTTTAACTCTTAAAAATTCTTTTAGGAATTAAAGAATAATATTAATATTGTTCTTGGATCTAGACCTTAGATAAGGGTGGTGAAACTCACATTCTCTCACAAATTCAGCACCTAATGTGAGAATCAAGTTTGACAAGTGAATATACACCAAATCTCTTAGGTCACGTAAGATCATAAAGCCAAAATATCATACGTATTAGAGATGTTATTTAGAATGACAAAAATTTTGTCATATTTTCTTTGCTTAAACTAAGGTGTTTTTTAAAAGCAATATAGAGAAAGACAAGCTCTCATTGGAGAGTGGGTATTTCGTTAAGGTTATTAGGCAAAGAAAATGTTAGGAGCACATTATGTAAACATTTAATCTTTGCTAAGACGCTAAAAATTCGACTATCATATGACTTGTTCGAAAATTCAGTAATTTCGACTATCATATGACTTGTTCGAGAATTCAGTATTTTGTATTATCTTTGCACAATTAAGTTTATAACTGTTACAGTTAGAAATGATCGTTTAAATGATCAATTCATAAAGTGTGCAAATAAGAAAGGCTGAAGCAAGAGAAAATAAAATAGTGCTCATTCGGAAAATACCTCAAAAGATAAGGGCAAATGAAGAATGGTAATCTTGACTGACTTATGTCCAATGATGTTGAAAGATATGTCAATTAAGAATGGACAAAGTCGATAAAGATTTCTTTATTCATTTTTAAACCAATTTTAGATTGTCGTTACTAGCATTTTTTTTTTTTTTTGTATTTAAAAGACAATTTAGTGAATCATTATTTGAATTAATTTTTTGTTTTAATTTCTCTTTGATGAAATCAAGATATTTTGAGTTTTATTTTCAAACGATGATTTCAATGTGTCTTTTAAGTTCAATTATTAGAGTCAATTTAGTTATGACTTGTGACATTCTATATTGTTTAAGGTTTTGAAAACTATAAGATTTTCGTCCCACAAAATTAAGGAAATTTTGAGACATAAATTGTTAAGTTTTCTTGAGGATATTGAGTTTGGGGGAGAGATATGGTAATAGAACAAAATTGAATGAGGAAGAATTAGTTCTAAACTAATTCATATAGTTACTTTTATTATAGTATATTTGGATCTTCATGAGGACATTATTGTTCTACCTCTCAATTAAGTTAAGAAACTATTTCATCTTGATCAAACTCAACACCTTCAAGAATTAGAGATTCTAATGTCATTAAGAATTGACTGAAAAGAGAAATTCTATTTAGTTTGATTGAAAGACTCTATTAGGACAGTCATGATACTAGTTTGCTTATTATAATTTTGGAGCTGCATAAGATGGATTTCAATATAGTGTTTCTTAATGGTGACATTAACGATACAATATGGTGCATTTGAATAAAACTTTTGTGTCAATTGATACAAAGTAAATGGTTTGCAAAGTCATGAAATCCACTTATAAGTTAAGAAATTTGTCTCTTTGTGTTACCAAAAATTCTCATTAAGTAATTATTTTATTTGGTTTTGAGATAATATTATGGAGAATTGTGGATTTAGCAAGTTCAGTGGGAGTAATTTTATATTTCTAGTTTAATATGTTAATTTTATTTTATTCAGTCAACGATGATATATGTTTGTTATGTGAAACCAAGGAAATCTCTAACAAAAGTTAGTGATGAAAGATCCTGGGGACACCTCTTTTGTATTAGACATTTCAATACTTAGAGATTCTTCTCAAGGTATTATTCGGATATCACAAAAGAGTTATATCAATAAAGTTGTAAATGAAATGACATAATTTTTGGATGACCTCAACCACCGAGAAAGACTTTCCAGTCTCGAATATTGCCCATTAGAAAATTTATGAATTCAGAAATTTAAGTATTTTCCTACACTTTGCCTATAGGATTTTTTATGTATGATTTTATTATACACATTTGAAAATAATGTATATAATAAGATTGTTTGGCAGATACTTGAGCAATTCAAAGTTTGAATTGTTGAAAAGACAACCATAAGGATTATTAAAGAGAACAAGAGAGTTATTACTCACATTAGAAATCTGATAATTTGGAGATCATTAGTGTGTCAGACTCTTGCTTTTGGATGTTTGTATATAATACACATCCAACTCAGGAAATTACTGTAAGTATTTATGTCACTTGGTTGTATATTGTTAAAGGTATTGAAAGACCACTAAAGTTATATAGTGACATAATTCAGTTGTATATTTATTTGATAACAAAGTTTACAAGGTTCATTACCTTTTGTTGTTAAATGATAGAACACATAGAGACAAACTTTATGCTAGCTATACCACTAATCAAAGACATGACACATAAGGTCTTTCATGTGGTTGTTGTCATTAAGGATGTCTTGGATTAGTGGGAGTCTCTTATTTTATGTTCTATACTTTTGTTTTGATATTGATACAGACTTTATGTTATGATTTTCTGCAGAAATAAAATTCATGAGGTTATTATTGCTATAACCATTTCTGTATCATTTGTGCAAATTTTAAATTTGCAAAACTTCAGTTAGATCTCATTAAAGACTTTAGTTGGATCAGTTGGAAATAGGCATGATTCAGAGATCACAATTACATGAAATTTCCATGCCACTCATCCATATCAATCTATGTCATCAAGTGCATTGGTATGGTGGTCGCCGGGGTTCCGTCACGTTATACGTCAGTGACGACAGCCGCGGTGGTCCCATTATTAATGTATGAGGTGGACCAGATTGTAAAGTTGAAATCTAAAGATAAATAGCATTCAGTTGCGCGCCTAAAGAATTCTGATATAATTATTAAGATATGTAGCCCAAGTGGGAGATTGTTGGAATATTTTATTATTTATTATATTCCAATATCATTATGTGGGAAAATATCGTAACAATAATTATATTAGCTATTTATCAATTGTGGGCCTTAGTTGATTAGTGATCAAATTAAGTAATAAGGCTGTTAGATTTCTAATTGGATAATTAATTAAATATTTAATTAGTTGATATGGACTCAATGAGTGGATGTCCGGATGGCCCATTAACGGAATAATGGGAAACCCTAATGGCCATCCAATATAAAAGAGGCTATGGTCCCCAATATACCGTACATGGCAAACTCTCTCTTCTCCCCATCTGAAGAGAACGTGAGGCATAAAGGTACCGGTTGAGGAAGAATCAAATCAGCCACCGCTAACTCTATTGTGTGTTTCAGATCATCTCCTCTCTTTGGTTATCGTTGTTGATGAGAGGGCTGCCTTGAAAGCTTTATCCAGGTATTCATAATACCCTAATTCTTAATATCCTTAATAAATCAAACATGTCGTAGATCCGATCATAATCATGTTCAATGTTTTGTTTGCTTCCGCTATTGATTCATAATTGTTGAACATGTATTATGAAATCTGTTTATATTAAGACCTAAATTTCCAACATTTGTTACATGAGAATTGTCCCACTTATAAACTTAGACCATGTCTCAAGCAAACTAATATATACAAATAAATGACCGGTATGTCAATAGTTCTTCTTTGTCCTGGTTAATAATTACAACACCCCGTTCCTGTTTCATCAATAAAACAGTGAATATTACAGGTGAGAATCTTTGATACAATTACAAACCCTCCCATTGCATGAAATGCAATATTTATGATCTCCTTATTGTTGTTGCAAAGAAAGCATGCTTCGTATATATAAGTGTTTAACGTTCATCGTATTTGATTCAACAAACAATGCACAAGCACGACCACGACCATACAAAATAAAAATGAAAAGCATTGGTGTGACAAAACGTGAACATTGTTATTGTTCCACATAGACCATTTATGATATATCTGTGACTGAACGAATGCATGCTTGCTCGTATAATCAAATGATATATGCTCCTCTGACGCCTTTTCTTTCCTCATCTATCATTTCACCTACATTGCCTTTGTGGGGACATTTGGGCCCCTTACTTATTCTGGTCTTCGTCACTATTCACAACATATATAAAATATTTTTTCTCAAATAATTGTATGTCTCATTTCAATTTTGAAGGGGTCAAGTCAAATAATTATATGTTTGATTTCAATTTTGAAGGTGTAGAGATGGGATTAATTCCACATTAGATAGAATTTGAAGTTTTTGAGTTTTACTGTGATTTTAGCTTTAATTTTAAATTTATTGTTAAATCTACTTTTATATTAATCTATCCGAATATAAATCATCTTATATTCTAGTCACTTTTATCTTAAATCAATTTTACAAAATCAATTCATTCAAAATCAATTTATATCACCTTAAAACTTAACACAAGTTGAATGCTCAACTTAGTTTCCAACTTTGACACTTGTTTCAAGCTAGTCACTTCCTTTATCGCAGTTTTCAAATTTCATTGACATTGCACAATGTTAATCAAGTTAGTCCATCAATCACTTCCATACTTTTTTTTAACTAAGTGTTGACGCGTTGCATTGATATGTTATCTCACAAATTATCAAATGTTGAGTCCTCTTGATTTCTTCGAAGGAAGGTAAATGTAAATTTTTTCATGAATGTTACACGAGTCTTGAAGTCTAACTCATTCTTATAAAAAGTTATTATTTAAAACTCATGATTTATAGGCACTAGTTAACATTTCCCTTTAATTAAAATAGATGACTCATGTGAATTTTGAGATGCATCATATAATTCGGACATTGGTGTATATTTTTCAATTCTTTCCAACTCACGTTCACATGATTAAGTTGTTCTTTTCCATTGGTTACCAGTTTTTACCATGCCGCATCTTATGCGAAGTAACTCCAATTGAGGAAAAAAGTGGGTGTGCTAAGAGATAAAATCATCACATTATATAGTTGGGTAGGAAGGAAACAGTGCTTTGTAAGTGGTTATGTGGTCCTCAAGTTCATGAAAGCCTAATTTGAAGGCAGTTGAAGGGTGGCAAAGGAACATGATATGGTGGGAAGAGGGGGACCTTCGTTAATCAATCAAACAATAACACACCCAAATGGCACGCACAATACTACTAATTATTTTTCAAACGGTACCTTAAACCACCTTCAACGGTGAACACTATCCATTGTTATTTTGGTTGGCCAATGTCACCAATGTCACCAACCACAATGTCACCCAAGTGCTACCCTATATTGTGTCAAATCATCTTGAAACAACTCTTCTATTTTTTATTCCAATGATGATCTATAAAATACTCATATTGAGTCCCACAAATTTACCTCACATCAATACTTTATTCCTTTTATTGTTATTTTAATCAAAATAACCGATGCTTCATGAAACAACCATAATTACATGTTGGAGTACTCTAGCCAAAATTCATGCAAAATTTCCATTCTTTGGTGATGATAGTTGGCACGCGCTATGAAACAAGCAAATGTTGGAGTTGCTCTTATATCTTTTAAAGTTAACATATGGCGACTAAAGTTAATAACATACACGACCTCTTGAAAAGTCTTTGTATCGCACATCTTTCACCCTTTTCCGAGTGAATTTGCACAATCAAATTCACAATCCTTTTCGTGGTAGCCAAGCACAAGCCTTCTTAGACTCCCCATATTTGAGTCATGTATGCAGTAGTTTGACCTAGATTCTTGATGATCCACTAACCCAAACATCATTGTCGTCCCTAATCATCCCTCCACAACGAGAGCAAAACACTGTCATTCCCTTTTGAAGTTTCATACGTGTTTAAGACAATATTACTAATCACTTTTTCATGCTCGACCATATCATGATCATATACAGGTTTAGTTAAACGCAGCATGGTATTATACCTTTTTTTTTTTATTGGACCCGAACAATCATTTTCAGCCACAAAGATAAATTAAAAATCATACACGGAAATGAGTTATAAGTTATAACAACGAGGTTATGTCAACTTTAGAAGAGGAAAAATATGGATAAATCCAATAAAGTGTCATAATCTGAGTAAGGCCACCACATATCTTGGAGTGGGGGCTGCGCCATTTTCACGCCTAAACTTGAGTTATAAGACACTTCCAATCTCCATTTGTCCTGATGCTCACACAAAGCCACGTACACACTCCTTGAAAAAATAGGGTTCTTGGAAAGTTTATTGATTCAAAGTTTGTGATAACAACCACTTGTTTGTCCATAGTCTGCAGCGTCCCATCCCCTTCATTATGTGGATAAGAGCATAAAACATTGCAATGTTTTCAATTACGTATATTCCTAGGAGCTACAAAAAGAATTACTACATTTTCTTTGTCCAAACTTAAAAATAGGTTAGCATTATTAAAACACTTTTTACCACAATGTAAATTATGATTATTGTTATCAGCAAAAATTAATTACTTTTGAGCTATTTAATGTTATTATATTATTCTAATGTAGATGTGTAGTTTTTTTTTTTAAGGTAGTTGAATGAACTTTTCTAATAAAATCAAAAGGAAAATTTAGTAAATTTGATTTATGAAATTTGATTTATTATATATATATATATATATATATATATATATATATATTATAATAGTGATTGGATGAAACACTCTTTTAAGTGGTTGAAACTTTTTAGTCACAAAGAAAAGTGGTATTTCAATGTAGGTGGGGTTTAGCATGGGAAAGGGGAGTTGTTTCCTACCATGGAAAAGATTTTTATGACCATTCGATTAAAGAGGTGTACATATTTTATAATAGACTCCCTATATTATTTTTTTCTTTTTCTTTTCATATTGTCTTCAACCCATGAATACCAAAATTTTACAGAGATCTGAAATCCATGCTTTACCAAAGCCTTTCCAGATAACATTAATAAACCCAAAAACACATTGATTCTTGGCCTTTTTTGCAAGAACCTAAAAACACATGTAAATAAAAATTACCAAATCTAAGAATATAAAAGTGTGGGAACATTGATGAACAAAAAACCAAGTTGAAGACAAACATCAAAATTTGCTCACGGCAATGGTTTTGATTTTGTTTTCCTATGAATTAACTTGTTTTGTTTTTAACTTAATTGGTTCAACAAAAAATTAAGTAAAAAATCGAAAATAAATCTTGTTGTGTTTCAAGAAATAATTATATGATTTTTGGATTATAAAACTCTGAATTGTTGTCTGTTCATAGGAAAACAAAATCGAATTAATGAACAAAACATTAAGTTAAAAACAATCATAAAAAAATCTGCAATGGTATTTCTTGTTAACTGTTCTTTAATTTTATTTACCGGGTGTTTTAAGAACATGACAAAGATGGAGTTGGTGGTGGTCAATAACCGGAATTTGAGAGGTTGTTGTTGGAGGTATGGTGGGTGAGTAGAGTCATGGAGGAAAGAGAAGGATGATGGAAGATAATATAAAAATAATCTAGTGTTGAAAGACTATGATAATATTATGTTCCTTACATGATCTAATGCTCATAAAAAACTTTCCCATGGTGGGAAACAATTCCCCTTTCCCATGCTAAACCTCACCTTCAATGTATGGTGTGTGTTCACATGGGAAAGGAGAATCCTTTCCTACCATGGGTCACTTAGATGTTCACCATTTGATCAAAAGAAGACCACAATATTAACATGTTCCCTCAACACTATATTTTTTCACAATATCTTCTCCAACCATTCTCCCTCCACTCTCTCACCCAACACTTGCAGCAACTCACGCACCACCACCACCAACCTCACTATCACCATAACATTTACCAATGGCTTCTAATTTAAACTCAAAAAATAAATATAAACATTAATCATCATCAAGCTCAAATATCCAAATCAGAAAACCTATAACAATTTCATTTCACTCAAAGATCCAATTGTTGTTCTAGATCTAACAAGTTCGAATGCTTTTTCGTCAAAAAAAAAAAAAAAAACAAGTTGATAGAAAATTGATATTGCAAATTTCTTAAAACAAAATTATTCATCAACACTCTCTTTTGATACCAGTGCCATTCACGTTCAGGAAATTTTCGATCAATATCATGATGTTTGAATCATAATTTGAAATCAATTAATATATGGGATTTTTTACGGTAATTAATTAATGAAATTAGTATGGGGTTGTTAATTAATCCCATGAAATTTTCGGTCAATATCATGCCAACATTTCAATAAATAAACAACATTAATTATTTTTTTGATTAATATTATGGGTTATGTAACACCCCGTTACCCAAAAGTAATTAATAATAATTAAATACACAACATCAGAGTTCAACTCAAATGGGCATGTCACACTACTATATCAAAATTTCTTAAATAGAATATAAAAATCTATTTATTAAACATCCATAGAAATCAACATTTAATCAGCAGCGGAATATTATCATCAAACATCAACAATTGTTTAAAACTCCAAAATAATATCTTGGCATAAAGCCTTAACAACATGAATCAACCAACATAGGGCCATAACATCAAGTTTCAAAATAAGATACATAAGGAATGAAATGCAAATAAGAAAACCCATCCCGAATGTATCAGAGCCCTAGACACGACACTTGAGCCACCACCAACTACTCAGGATCACCTGCAAGTTACCCATAGGAAGGGCAACATTTTCAAGCAGAAGGGGTGAGATTCACAACAATAAAATATAGATATCAAAATCATCAATTGAATCTAACACCCTATAAACATCAATACATCATCTTGTAAATATAAATATATATTTCACAAAGCAACATCATCATCTTCAATAAGGCAAATGCAACCAACAACAAGACTCATGCATGACATGACGACACCACTAAGACCCCTCAATAATGCAATTATGCATGTGGTACCAAACAGGACCGAAGCTCTCACCGCTTTTGAATGGTTCAAGCATTCATCAGGACATAAGCCCTCACCGCTGTGAACAACCAATGCTCCAGGACATGAGTCCTCCCGCTGTTTATGCATATGCTATGGACCCACTTGTGTATATCTACATACAACTTGACCATGAATACATTTTCATATGACTCCGAATTTATACAACATGTATGATTTAATAAATATAACATACATTACAGCCATCAACATCATCATCGAACAGTAATCCAAGCAATCCAGAAAGATGCACAATTAATCACAATTATGCTCAAACATCAACATCAATCATCACCATTCATATAATACAAGCAACATACAAAAATTGGGCAATTCGCCTCGCGAGCACATCTGCTCGCTATGGCGAACACACAAAACAGGTTGCTCGCCATGGCAAGTTCAAGGCGAATTCGAGGCGAGTGAAAATAAGGTGCTCTCGGGAGTTTTGACATTTTTCTCACTCAAACTTCAATTTTAAGCTCCCTATTCATCTTTTTAATCTAAAACTTGCTCCAGTCCTCTCTAAAATCATTTAGGTACATTAAACTAACCAAAATACATCATATAACAACAATTTGAAAATCATGTTTTAATCTGGGTTACTCGCCACGGCGAGTTGGTCTGCTAGCGAGGCGAGCCATGAAGTTGCTCACTCGCGTGGCGAGCATAAGCTACTCGCGAGGCGAGCGATGAACTTCTGTACGGGCAGAAAACAGGTTTTTCCCCAAAATCCCATTTTTCTTCAATTCACTCCCCAAATTAGTTTACAGATGTGAATTAACTTGCTGTATGCACTCATAACCTATTTCTAACATAAGAATAACAATCTCTACCCCAAAATCATCATTTCATCACAAAATCCATAATCCCCAATTCTCACCAAAAACCTGTTAAACATCAAAATCAGAGATTAACATCTATACTACTGAAGCAAACCTCACCCTTACCTTAAAATTGCAGAAGAAATGCACAGCAAAAATTAAATCTTGGCTCTACTTGCTCTTCTCTCCCTTTCTCCCAAAACTGACAGTTTTCACGTAAACTGCTTTCTAACTCTTTCTTACTTTCTTAACTTCCTTCTCAACTTTCCATTATTTCACTTAACTCCCCATTAATTCTAATTAACTCCCCAAACTACAAAATAATAATTATTTCTCACCTAATCGAATTAATATTAAAACCAACCATATAATAAAATATATCACACCACATAACATCATAAATATTATTTAAAATCACATATAAGACTCTAAATAAATTAAAATAAATAAAACAACGACTAGAGCGTTACAAATTACGTAGATTTTCTATTTATCTTTAATTGATTTTCTGGGCTACGTTACTCTCTGATAGAGTGGGGTTGGTGGTAGTAGACTGAAGGTGAGTTGCTGGTAAAAACATGAAGAAGAGGTAGTGATTGGGGAAGATATTGTGAAAAATATAGTGTTCAAGGAACATGATAATATTGTGGTCTCATTTTGATCAAATGGTAAAAATTAAGTGTCCCATAGTGAAAAAGGATTAACCTTTCCCATGTGAAATGCCACCTCAATGTATGTATTGAAACAGAAATTTGTAGGAAAGGTAAGAACAAAATTTTGTATTCTCAAATTGGTTGAACATTCCAATGGCTTGTCTTCAAAGGTTTGAAGTTTGAATATCTGTTGTACTACTTATTTTAATATTCTTGCTTGTAAAAAATAATTTTTAAAAATATTGTGATGATTTTTTTTGATAAAATTCTCTGCAAGCAATTGCATAGTTAAATTAAGTTGTTACTGCACTACTTACGATTAGGGGTGGCAATATGATCCATGAATTCCACATCCATCCAATTCATTCACTACAAAATCCATCAAATCCATCGATCAAACAAAAAAAATTGTTAATGGATTGGTTTGAATCAATCCATTAAAAACAAATAGTTGCTTTTCTCACCCTATGCCTTTCCTCGCGCGCCCTATTTTTTTTTTCTCAATTTTACCCCTGGTCCGGATTTCGTTTTCCGAATTGTATTGTTAGAATTTTGCAGATGTTTCCGGATTTTAAAATCCGGAATAGTGTTTAACCAGAACTTTTGCAATTTTAAGCTTTACAATTCGTAAAATAAAATGCAAATAAAATAAAAAACAGAAATAAAAAGACACAAACAAAAAACAACTCATTTTACTAATACATGAACAATACATTACAATAATTTTCAAGCTTTTTAAGCTTATTACATAAGATCCTAAATCTATTTCTAATCTCCTAAGAGCCTAATTCTAATCTCCTAAGAGCTTAACCACTGCTATGTGATAGGACATAGCAGTAGTTTCCCTATTGGAGAGCAACCGGAGGAGGAGGGAAGAGGAGGGCGGGAAGAAGAGAATAATGCCCCTGAGGGAGGTAGGGGGTGCTCAAACTTACGCCCAGACAGGCCAAGCTAAGAACAACACTAATCCACGTGAACCTCACTTCGTTGCAGCGTGGTTCCATCATCATTGATCGTTCATACAAACCCTGAAAGTTTTCAACGAGGCCCTTATCTACGAAAGGTCAACGATGGAAAACCATGGTTGTAGAAGGAAGAAGAGGATGAGAGGGTGGGAGAGGATGGTGTGAGAAATGGTGGGGTTCGGAAGGCTATTTATAGGGAGAGGTGGGTCAAAAACGGTTGGGAGGTCATAAATGCAGTCAAAAAACGTGGTAAAACGCTTTTTCTTGACTTGACCACCGACAAAAACGTGTGGTGCAGACCATCGGCTAAGACTATGCACTCCGGAATATAAAATTCGGAATGCACATCTGTTTTCCGAAATATATTTTCCGGATTAATGCGATAATGGTGAACGAGGGAAAAGTTGGCACTTCTTGTAGGGTTAAGGAAGTTCCGGGCTGTATAATCCGGAAAGCTTTAACATTGGATTCTTTTGAAAGAGAGTCATTAATGTAGGTTAGGACGGTTACAACCACTAACATGTTTTCATTGACTGTAGTAATGACCTAGGACTTGTTTTAGGCTATAAATAGGCTTCCATCTTCACAAATACCTTCATTCTTCACTTCACATCTTTTCTTCCATTTTGTTCAAATGTTTTTAGTTTTTTTTGGATGTAGGTGGTGTCATGGTCATTGTTGACCGTTCATATGAACCATGCAATTGCATTGCAGCTTGTGTGGGGTTCATATAACGGTCAATAGAGATCTTTGACATCAAAGAAAGACACAGAAAAACACATAACATCTGGTCCGGATTTCGTTTTCTAAAAATCACTAACAATCTGGTCCAGATTATGTAATCCGGACCATGGATATTTTAGTAAATTTTGCAAGGCGCGCGAGAAGGCAACATAGTGGGAAAAGTAAAACTCTTAAAAACAATAGATGGATTAAGTCCATCCACCCTATTTTCAAAATTCAATGGATCACATCTTTAAAAAAAAAATCCAATAGATAACTTCAAATAATATTTAATCTTTTTTATTTAAATAAATATATATTTGATAAAAGCACTCTCCTACCACACATTTTTTTTTAATCCTCCTTCCACTCATCCAACTTGGTTCCTCTTCTCTTAATTTCTTAAATCAAGACCGATTAGATTAATGTTGGTCATATTATATAGGGTTAATGGTGTTTTACCCCCCTGTAATATAGATTATTTTTGGTTTTCTCCTCTGTAAATTTTTTTTTTTTGGAATACCCCCTAATAGGTCATAAAAAAACAAAAAAAATTCTGCAAAAAAAAAAAAGTCGTTTTTTTATGACCTATTAGGGGGGTATTCCAATTTTTTTTTTTTTTTACAAGGGGGTAAATCAAAAAAAATATTTTACAGGGGGGTAAAGCACCATTAACCCTATTATATAATATTTTATGATCTAACTATTGGATAACGAGTGGTTGGCTTGAGATCTTGGAGTTTGCTCCTCCAAAGATATCAGGTTCGATTCTCTCTGGTGTCAATTTCGGTGGACTAAGTCCATACATAGCGTTTTGCTCTGGCTTTAAACGGGACCCCCGCAAGTGGGTGGTGGGGTTGGTTCCCTTGAATTAGTCGGTTCATGGATCAGATACCAATTTTTTTTTTTTTTTTTTTTAATTATTGGATCACGAGAGTAATCAAGGATCATTACATTGAATTTTGAATAAATCATACAAACGTAATTAGACGTCACATCTTAATTTTAAATTTTAAACATTTTACATATTAGTTCATTAACTAATATTTTGCTCAGCAATCACGTTTACATCTTATCTGTGACTCTTGTATATGTTCATTTGATATTTCTTTGATCAATATAAATTCACTTGATACACATCACTAGGAATGGTGATGAAAAATCTGAAAAAACAAACAAATAGAGAAGATTGAGCGTAAGATAGGACCGCATGATATAAAAAAAGTAGTAATATTTTAACAAATATCTAAGACAATTTTTTATGTCAATTATTTTTTAATTTTTTTTTATTGGTTAAAAATAATGGAGAGATAAAAAGAGGATAACGTGAGTATGAAAGAAAGTTGTTAAAAAATTATCACAAAATAGGTGTAGAAATATCATTTCTCATAAAAAAAAAAAATGATATTTGAACATCCATTTGATGACAACTTTTGTGACAACTTTCTCTCTCATACACACATTATATTTTTACTTTATCTCTCTATTGCTATGATTTCCATATCAATACTACTTTTTCTTTATAAATTATGGTTATCAAATAAGTTGTCATCAAATTGGTTGATCAAATAACATTCCTCTAAAAAAAAATGTCGTTGCAGGAGACAAATTGGCGTGAAGAACAAACATTTTCTCTTGAATAAAAACGAAGGAAAAATGAAAATCGAACATTTTCTCCGAAAAAGTGGGGCAGAAAATGAGTAATGGTCCTAATGGAGTGGACTGGACCCCTTGAAAGTGGGCTCCACAAAGGGGTGGGACCACATGTGTGAAGGGAAGAGTCCGTCCATATTGATTGGGCCGGCGGCAGTTAAGTGATGTTAAAAATAAGGATGGTCCCCACAAAACACGCCACATAGATAGACTTCATCAGCTATTCTAGGCGCGTGCTTCACTTAGATGGTCCCCTCTTTCTTTCTTCCAAGTGGAACAAGTTGTCCAACCCACCTGTGACTTCTCAATGGCCAGGACTATAACTACGTATCAAATCATACTCCTCCGTTCTTTTTTAAGTATCATTTTTGGAGAAATTTTCTGTTTCTATTTAATTGTCAATTTTAAAGTTCAATGCAACAATAAATATTGTTTTACCAACATTACTCTTAGTTATTTATTGAGGAGAGAAAAATATTTGAAATAATATATTAAATGACTAAGATTATTATAATAAAAATATAAATTATTGTATTAGAAAAAGTAACATTTATTAAGTATCTTGGTTTGTTTAAAATGTCAAAAAATGATAGTTAAAAATGAACGGAGTATATCCAAAGATTATACTTATATATGTATAATTCATAATTATAAATAATTCTTAACAAAAGTATATTTATACAAAGAAAAAAAAATAGTCTTGCTAACGAGTGTTTCGAGAAGCTGTGACATTCTTTAAACATGCTAAATTTACTAATTATTCTTTTAAAAATGGCTAAATTTTCAATTTCTAAAGTATTGATTACACAAACTTTCATAAAAATTTTCATTTAAGGTCCTTAAACGGTGTCTGGAGCAATAGTTAACATTTGCCCAAAGAAAAAACATACAAAGAAACTAAGCAACTTGTTGTCTAAACAATCCAAGGAGTCTAGCACAATGAAATTTATTTAAATTCATATCATCAAAGTGTCAATGTTAGCATCCTTAAATTTAGTTAACCCGTAATATTAAAATTTTAAAAATCTAAAAGATAAAAAATAATGAAAATACTCAAAAAAAATTGTCATAACTCATTCGTAGTTAATGATGATAGGCTATGATGAGTTTTTGCGTACTTCTTTGAGGATGAGAAAAACACCACATTTTCTAGTGAGTTGTCGATATTGTAATTCCTCTGCTCCTTTTTATATGAGACAAATAAGTCAATAAACATTTATACATTTTATTTATAATATAGATCAAATATATCAATTTTTACTGACTATTTTTTTTAGATATTTTATTATTTCATTTGTCTCTTATAAAAGGACGGAATGAAATAATTGAATAATTTGTAAAAAGATGTGAAATAGAAACTTATTCTTAAAAAGGGACATTCAAAAGAAAAATTTTACTTTATTTTTTCAAAATTATAATAATGTTGCTAAAAAATTAATTCCCTTCTTTCATTGACCTTAATTTTTAGATCATATAGTCTAGTAGCTAAAAAATCAAATTTTAAAATATACAATATCCCTACCTACCAACATATCCAAGCTCACAATGACGACGATATTTACATCTCTCATCCATTATTAGTAAGTTTTTTTTCTATACTTACTATGATCATCAAAATACAAGTCAACACTTTATTTTTTTCAAAGTCAACACCTTCGTTATATTACATCATACTTCGTATAGTTAAGAATATTTTTTCTTGTTAAGTTTATTAAAGAAGTGGTATATCCTATTGATCAAATATATCAGTATATTCGATAGCTATAAAAAATAGTGATAGAAGAGCAGTGGCGGAGCCCTTTATGGGCTGGGGTGGGCCACAACCCACCCAGAAAAGTAAAAAAATCAACGATTATAGGTCTATTTTGCGAAATTTTATACAATTTTGTGTCGGTTTTATGTTTTGGTTGATCCGAATTTCTGCAAAGTGGTGTAATGGCCCACCCGAAAATTTAAATAATTCAATTATGGGTCTATTTTGCAAGACTTTATACAATTTTATGTCGGTTTTAGGTTTCGATTGATCCAAATTCCCGGTGTAGTGTCCTGGGAATACAGATAATTGGAAACGGATTACTATTCCAAACTTAATTCTTTTTAAGATTTATATTTCGATGAACTGGTTATCACCAATCTTTTCTAAATATGAAAAATGGCCCATCCGAAAAATTTAAATAACTAAATTATAGGTTTAATTTGCGAAACTTTAAACAATTTTTCAATGATTAATTTTTGTGGTCCACCCTAACTTTTTTTCCTGGCTCCGCCACCGAAGAAGAGTGTTTATAAGAAGTATTTATAAACTATATCTCTTTCTTTTATTTTTAAAACAACGTATAAAATGAGTTAATAGTTACGTCAAACATTGAATGTATTGATGTAAGTCAAGTAATTGTTGATTTTTAAACCAAAAAGGAGCATTTTTTTCATACACGTTTTTTTAATAAAAAAAAAATATTTTATGTGATCGATTTGTTTACAAAAGAAAAAGGAAATAGGAGTTCCGGGACAAATTTTGTATTGATATCATCTCAGAAATAAAACCTCTTCTTTACATTTTCTGTCCAATCTCCTTTCTAACCATATTTATTGATACTCCACGTTCACTTCACAGTTCACACCACACACTAGTACCAACTCATAACACTCTCTCTTCCCTCCTTTTTTTCTCCATTTCTTTCTCTCTATTATCCACACCCAACTTTTCCTTCACCATGAATCAATAGATATATTTATATATATATATTATGGCGTATCACAACCAAGACAACCCACTCCACCATTTCACAGAACAACAACAACCAACCTCCGATCCTCACCACTCTTTCCAAACTGCACCTAACTGGCTCAACAACGCCCTTCTTCGCAACCTCGACACCAACGTCAACGCCACTGCCACCAACAACAACAACGGTTCCCAATCCTCCGGTCAATGGCTCTCTCGTCCTATCCTCCACCGAAACCATAGCGAAGTCATCGACGACGTCACCGGCGCCGGCATGAAGGCGGAGGAAAGCGGCGAGGCAACGGCGGAGGGAGTGATGAACTGGCAGAAAGCGAAACACAAAGGTGAAATAATGGCGCACCCGTTGTATGAACAGCTTCTATCAGCACACGTGTCGTGTTTAAGAATCGCCACGCCGGTTGACCAGTTGCCCAGGATCGATGCTCAGCTGGCAGAGTCGCAGAATGTTGTTGCCAAGTACTCTGCCTTAGGACAACAGGGCATGCTTGATAACGATGATAATAAACAACTCGACCACTTCATGGTATTTTACTTTTCTCAATAATAATTACAAAATATTGTGATTTTTTTTTTTTAAAGCTTTTTGCGTGTCAATTAATGGATGGAAATTGATTTGCAAAATTTTCTGTCTCTGTGGGTCGTATTGAATTTGAAATGCTTTCTTTTTCTGTGCAAAACTTCAATTTTAACTCACTTGTATTACTATCCATGAATGACTAAAAATAAGTCCAAAGTAGAATGATGATTAATTATTAATTAAACTTCATTAATTAAAATAATTAAGGAAGCTAATGGTTCAATTTTGACCTTTTGAGTTTGTTTTAACATGAAATTGACCTATTGAGCTTATTTTAAGTGGCATGTTTATGTAGGGAGTTTGTCTTTTATTTGATTTCTACTTTCTTCTTTTAATCACATTATTTTTTTGTATGGCATCTTTTTAGTTTTGATTCTTATTTTTAATTTTCTGCAACAATATTTCTGTGGTCTATGCGAGCTTCCATACATAAATCCTTGCCAATGGAGTGTAATTATGTTTTATTTTATTTTTGTCATGGAATATGATTCCAGTTACTGTAGACACAAATTTTGGTCAGTGCTAGAATTTAGTTTCTGTTGTATGGTTACGGTTTTGAAATTTTCGTCGTTGATGTTGCAGTCGCACTATGTTTTGTTGCTTTGTTCGTTCAAAGAACAGCTCCAACAACATGTCCGAGTCCATGCAATGGAAGCAGTAATGGCTTGTTGGGAGATCGAACAGTCCTTACAAAGTCTAACAGGTACAGTAATATATTCTTTTTCTATTGATTGTTACATCTTAACTTAATAAATAAAGGTTATGCATGATAAAATAGAAATGTAATTTTTCCAAATTTTTGTTTCTTATTCCTAAAGAAAAATTACACGAATAAAGTTTTTATAGGAAAAAATAGGAGTAATATGTGCTGCTGCTACAGTATGTTTTCGGTTCAGTATAGGCCATAGGGTTCTCAGATTGGGATATTATTTATACTTTTCTCATAATAGGAATTATACGGGGTAACTTGTAACCTCATTTTCAAATTTTCTTACAAGGTCAATATTCATTAATGTTCAGTGTAACAATAAAATGATAATTAAGCTCTTAATGGTTGATAGTCAAAGAGGAACATGACTACAGGAATTAAAAGTTTCTTCCTTGTCCTGTATATATGAATTATTTGCGTTAGGGAAACTTCAAATCTTTGTTAACTTTATTAACATTCAAACATCAATCCTATACCAAATACGTCATGAATAATTTATAATGATATAATGGTCAAAATTTCTGTGTTCTAAATGTATTGTATTGAAATGAAGAATGAAGACTTTAGTAAAATAAATAAATAAAAATGTATTGAAGCCGTTATAGTTAATTATACTGTATGGCCCAGTTGTCCTTGTGTTTTTTTTTGACAGAATTGTCCTTGCTCATAGCATGTTATTATGCCAAACTATTATGCGCTTTGAAAGATTAGCTAACTTGTTGTTCATACTAAACAGCAAAAGCACACATC
Organism: Medicago truncatula; assembly: GCF_003473485.1. Taxonomy (NCBI): domain Eukaryota; kingdom Viridiplantae; phylum Streptophyta; class Magnoliopsida; order Fabales; family Fabaceae; genus Medicago; species Medicago truncatula. The sequence continues at coordinate 52,625,847 of NC_053044.1, forward strand.
ACTTTTTCCAATTGGATATTAATCAATATGCAAAGTTCAGTGTAACAAGAAATAGTAGTAATAATCAAGCCATTAATGGCTGGTAGTCAAAGGAGGAACATGGCTACAGGAATTAAAAGTTCCTTCCTTGTCCCATATGAATTGTTGGACTTTGGGTTAGGGAAACTTCAAATCTTAATTTGTTAACTTTTATTAACATTTAAACATTGATCTTAAACCAAATAATGAATAATTTATTAGTAAGATAGAATGGTCATAATTTCTGTGTTCTAAATGTATTGAAAACATCATAGTTATACTGTATGGCCCAGTTGCCCTTGCTTTTTTTCGACAGAATTGTCCTTAATTTTTTGCATGTTATTTTGCCAAACTATCATGTACTTTGAATATAGATACTTTTTGTAAGATTAGCTAACTTGTTGCGCATAATAAACAGCAAAAGCACACAGCACTTTTTCCCATTAGATATGAGTACTAATTAAAGTGATGTTTATCCCCACATGCGTAACAGGAGTTTCACCGGGGGAAGGTACAGGAGCAACAATGTCTGAAGATGAAGATGAGCAAGTAGACAGTGATGTTAATCTGTTTGATGGAGGTTTGGATGGTTCAGATAATAGCATGGGAGGATTTGGTCCTCTTGTTCTAACAGAGAATGAGAGGTCCCTCATGGAACGTGTAAGACATGAATTAAAGCATGAGTTGAAACAGGTACGGCCCTCATGGATTACATTAAATGTTGAATAGGAAAGCTAGTAATTAAATTAACTACATACTATTTTAATATACTATTCTTCATCACAATTCACAATCATTTCAAGTTTCAATACATTTTTCACTGTCTAGTGAAACTCATATAGGATTCACTTTCACATGAATTAATGTAAGCTAATATATAGTAATATAAATTAAGCGTGTTTCGGAACGTGTATTAGAGATTATATTGTTCTTATTTTTGTAGGGTTATAAAGAGAAAATTGTGGACATAAGAGAGGAAATTTTACGCAAGAGACGAGCTGGAAAACTTCCTGGTGACACAACCTCAGTACTTAAAGATTGGTGGCAATCACATTCAAAGTGGCCTTATCCTACTGTAAGAACTCTATATTGACTTTTACTAAAAAAATTATGAAATCCTTTTTCAGATTCAAAACATACTTAGCCATTTTAGTTTGCTAAGCATTGATATTTTTTCAATTTTTTTTTTTAATGAATTTAATGAATAGCAACATAAATGTCCTTGCTTGTCTATGATCAAGCATAGTGCATGCACATCATGTTTGAATAAACGACTTAATTGTATGTTTATTGTATAAATGTTTATCATATAAGCACAATTATATTTTCATATAAGCGATGAGTTGTTTTCATAAGTTATCTAAGTGAGCTTACGAAAATAAGCTCAAAACATTTTATGGATCCAATCAGTTTCACAAATGTTTATGAGAGCATATAAACTCAAATAAAACCATTCAAAATAGTTCACATGTTAGCACGTATTTTCTGTCTCACAAGTCAAGTCACAACCCACTAATCATTGTTATTTTTCGTTCATCTTCGATATGTGTTGTTCCTTTCAGGAAGAGGATAAGGCAAGGTTGGTGCAAGAAACCGGGTTGCAATTGAAACAGATCAATAACTGGTTTATCAATCAAAGGAAGAGGAACTGGCACAGCAATCCTTCAACTTCTAATGCATTGAAGAGCAAGCGCAAGAGGTATTTCTATATTAAAAAAATAGTCCTTTTCATAATCTTAAATTTGCATGAACTCTGCACCGATCTTGAATTAGAAATAAGTAATGCAGGTGATAAAAGTACCAAGCTCGAGAACCAAAACCTTATATCATGGTGGCAGCAGATCCAACAAAGTAAATGATCGGTGAAAAAAGAATTACATTTTGCTTCTGATCAAGGAACAGAGTTAAAACTGAGATGAGGAAGCTTGAAGGCCTGCAGCTGCAGCACCTAGGATGCAACAAAATGAAAAAGTTTATATATATATCTTTTATCTCTGAAAATAAGATGTTTCTTAAAGTAGTTCTTTAATATTTTTTCAGTCCCAATATTTAACAAATTATCGTCTTTTTCCTTTCAAAAAATAAAATAAAAATTAACGTCTTTATATTTTTCATTATTGTGCATTTTCCTTTTATTTTAAAGAATAAAATAAAATAAAATAAAATAAAGGATTGCTGTTCTTTAGTGCGCATTCGAGTGATTCTACTTTGTAAAGTCATGACATGAGGGTGAAAACAGGGTTCATAAACTCTTACAGTTGTCCTTGGTTGTAGGACGAATATAGTAAGCCTGTGACATACCCTTCAGATTCAGACGTGGTCACAATTTGAAAATTTTGGGTGGTCTGTTTTTATTTTATCTAAAGGTATGATTTTTTTATTATTTTTGATAATAAGGAAATAAAATTAAGCAATTAAACTAGGGAGACATATCCCTCCAGCACCATTATCTAAAGAATTATAAACAAAGGACCTGACTTCAAAATGATATCACCAGCAAACAATGAATATGTTAGCTTCCCTACCTATAGGCCATATATATTTATAGATTTCCTTCTTCATTAGTTAGGAGTCTGTTATGAATTACTTTCCAAAGAAAAACTCAATACTTATTAGGGGTAGGACCCTTCCAATCCCAAACAGTGGAATATAGAGTAGTATGACTATGAAATTCATCAGGATCTTGATGGAGAAATTGTCATTGGTAGTTAGCTACCAAAAAGGCAAATATGAAAAACCGTGAGAAGGAGGTTTAGTAGCTGAATAAGATTGCAAATAGATTGATGCATAGGGTATATTATATTTGAGAGACCATTTGCCAATCACTCTTCAGATATTGTTTAATTTGTCATGCAAGTCATCCATAGTGGGATGATTATCCCCTTCAACACCAGTTTTCCATGGTGTAAAGTCTTGCAACTGTCAACCCCAATAACATACTCAAACTTTGGATGTTTAAAGGCAACTACATCACCCTTGAAATAGGGTGTGGTTAATTGGTTCAAAGTTATTTTGCAGCATTATATATCACAAGTCTAACCTAAATGTGATTATAAAATTGCCACTATATGAAAAAAATTGGAAACCTTAACATGATCAAAGAAAAAATTATGGGATCTATGATTGATTAGATTTACTCATTTGAGCTATCTATATAAGAGAGGTTATGAAAACAACTTATGTCATATTTATAAATTCTTTTCAACATATTTCCATAATTTTTATAGGATAATTTATAGAAATAGTTTAAAAGAAAGAATTTGACTTTACTTTATCTTTATCTTTGTTTATGATATAAGCTGCAAACTAATAAGATTATTCAAACATCACCCTGATATAATAAAGTATCTCAACTATACGGAGTATTATGGATTAGGATCCTCTTACATGAAGAAAAAAAGTGTAAAATTTATGTGAATGATTTCGACGTTTAAATATAAAGTGGGAATAATATTTGGAATTTGAAAAAAAAAAGAATAATTAAAGGCTGGTATATAATTTTTTTTTATCAAGACTGAGATGTGAAAATTGAGAAAACATAATAGATTTAAAAAATGGAACTAAAATATTTTGATACAGAATTATCACTTGATCTTATTAAATAAATAATCGTTATATCTTTATACTCTTGAAGTTTTCACTACACTTTAAAATTGACTAATATTTGTTTGATAATTTATTGGACGTACAAGATAAGTTGTCTTCTCTCTCTCATTCGAGAAGTTTTCTTATAAAAAAAGATAATAATTTTTATAAACATATTTACTAATTTATAAAGCTTATTAAAAAACAAAGATCATGCTATGCCTTTGAGTTTATTTTATTGGAAGTCACAATTTTTAAACAATTAATATTTTCCTTTACAAAAAAGAATTAATATTTTTAAAACTTCATATTAGCAGTTTTAACATTTTATTTTGAGAGGATTATAGTAATTTTAACTTGTACCCTTGCCTTAGCATTGATTAAAATAAAATAAAATCGTCTCTCTCTTGTACGCGAAGGCGCTACACACCGCTACTTGAAGTTGAAGGCGTTATTGCATTGTTTGTTGGTGTTCCAGTTTTGTTTACAGCTGATTCAAACAACGAAAAGAAGCCTTCACAACTTATCGAAGTTTGAGTTAAGGAGCTCTAACCTACAATTTGCGTTAATCAAAACTTCCATTTTTTATTTTACTTTCTAATGCTTCTTCTAGTCTCTTTTGTTTAAGTAAAATCACGTTAACCTGTAAGAAGTAAGAACAAAACAAAAAAGAAAAAAAAAACCGGTAAAAACAGGGGTTTGGCTTTGTAGAACACTTGCTGAAGTTGATGTGAGATATCATGTTTAATTTTTTGAATTCTCTTATTAACTAATTTCAATTCTAGATACTGTTCTGTTGTTTAATAGTAACGCTCATAAGGTGTTTGTGAAAATGCCCCAATGAGGTTAATTCCTGGATTAGAAATTTTAATCCAAATTAATAACTATAGATATAATTTTATCTACTGTATAATTGAATTGATAATACATTCCTATGTTTTTTCAGTTTGTGATATTCAAGTAAGTTCCGAAGCCGACAGTTCTGTTTAGTTATCTGCAGTGCAGACCGAAGCCTTTTAATGGTGAATAGTCTCCCCTTCTTTCTCTACTTTGTTTCCTTTTCTTTCAACACTGCTTTTGATATTTAAAATTTGATTTACGTTTTTGAAGGAAGCACAACAAGAACCGAGTCTGAATCTTGAGGATTGTTTGAAACTACTGAAAGGAGAGCGAGATGAACAACGTCTAGCTGGACTTCTTCTGGTCACCAAGTTCTGCAAAGCCGATGATCACTCCTCACTTCGCAAGGTTTACAATGCTGTTGGTTTTCGCTTTCTTGAACGGTTACTCAGAACTGGTATTTGCTCTTTCATTATTCAATGATTTCCCGCCATATTCAAATCGTAATATATTATTTGACATTATCTTATACTATAAAGGGATGGGAAAAGGAGCCATATCCAGTGATGGGGACAACAACCGGGATGCATATTTGAGCCTGTCGGTTACAGTTCTTGCTGCCCTTTGTCGTGTTCCAGAGATTGCATCCTCAGAAGACATGACTTCCATGATCCCACTAATATTGGAAGTAATGTCCACCCGGTATGATGTTGTTCTTTTATTTTCTTTCACATTACTTAACTTATGCTAATTTTCCCCTCTCACTTTTTATGATTTCACCTATATTAAAAGGGACTTATTCAGCCAACTTAATTACCTCGATTGCATTATATATAGGTGGTTGTTGGTTTAAACATTGTCACTATTGATTAATGTTTAAATTGAAGGTTAACCATGAACTACTACTTTCAAATTATTATTACTAGTACTATTATTTTCTTTATTTTTGTTAAAATATTGTTATTGTTGTGCATTTATTTTCCTGACCCTGTATTAAGGGTTGCATTTATGCCAAACCAAAACTGTGTGAAGGAGAAAGAGTGTTGACAACCGTATCAGGGATTGCATTCATTTTGTATTTTGGTTAAAATTGTTATATTTTGTTTTTGGTTCAAAATTCTCTCTCTTTATCAAGCTGACTAGTCGTGTTAGATTATGTGCTTGCTTTTGCCCTATGATCAGGTTATATCCCATACCCTGTTTGTGGGACAGATTTTAAAAAAATGGATAAAATTCAGTTATTTATTTTCATATGCTGGGTGAAAAATTTAAACTTCTCTATTAAACCTTTATAATGCACACATTTGTTGCTACTACAGTAAAATTATTAGTTACATTACAGGCCTTCTCTTTCGTTGTTGACACTTGACATCTTCCAATGTATGAAAAAAGTGTGGCCCACACATTTATACGTTAGTTTTATGTACGGAAGTCTTTCGTTTTTACTGTTTTGAGGAAGTGACATTTCTTTATTATTTTTGTCAAATATCGTATTTAGATCTGGCTCATCTGTCCTTGAAGAATGTTGCGAGTTTTTATACTTGGTATCAACTGCTTCAGAAAATGGAATCACGAGATTTTATGAATCTAGAGGCATCAAAATAGCTGCATCCCAGTTGCCTTCTATGGAAGATGGTATGATATTTTTGTCTGCTGCACCTGGATAGTTTTTAGTATCATCTAACTGTTGCATATATATCTACAAGTACATGAATAATGAACTTTCATTCCAATGGTTTTGTCTATGCATCATAATTCACAACAATTAAACATTATGCAGGTTCGCATCTGGTGGAAATATCCATTAAACTTTTGCAATCGGTTCTGAGCAGGATATCGTTAGACACAATCCAGAATGATTACTTATCCGAGCTCTCAGTTATTGTGAGTGTGCTTTTAAATATTTGTATTTCAGAGTTTGTGTGTTTTCATTTTGATTTTGTCATCTTGCTTCATGTCAAATAAACTTCTATTGCCTTAATTCTCTACAGGTGGCTGTGGTAGCAAGGCAGTTCGCTATCTTGCATAATTCCTTGAAATTTGATGCTCTCCACCTCCTTAATTCCATTCTTTCTTCAACAGATTCAGTATGTAATATTATCTTAATCTGTTATTCAGTCATATGGTCTCTATAATATTATGGAATTCTAACCTGCTTATCAAAGAAAGCTTTTTCAACTGAAGTATGTCATATGAATTTGGTAAATTTAGAGATGTTGTCTGTGCTAAATATTCATCATGTTGCTTCTGGATAAGAGATTGGATCATATTTTCTGTAATTGAGTAATCTCTTTTGTGATGTAGGTCGGGCATTTGCTTGTTAAAATACTCTCACCTGATTTTTTTTTTTTTAAATTTTGTTTTGTATAAAATAGTGCCTTCCATGTAGCGACCCCACTTAGTGGGATAAGACTTGGTTGCTGATGTTGTTGTGTATCTCTATTGCTCTCTTTTGATTGAAGGCGTGTCCCAGTGTCTGAGAACGACACCGACACTTGTGATTACATCGAATTATGTCACTTTCTCAAAATTTTATCGGTGTCGACGTGCAGCGCCGTGTCCGCGTCTGTGTTTGTGCTTCATAGTTGTACCTAAGTGCCTGTTTTGGTTTGACTGTCTGTATTCTTGGGGAGATTATGTACACATCAATTCATTTTCCATGCAATTAACTTCCAGTTCTTGGTATTTTCAGTCACAACTTCTTCAAACCCTCAAATTACGGCCTCAAGATTGTTGGGTTCCCAATGTCCGTGTTGGTATCATGGCCATTTTGCAGAATCATGTTGGTATGTTTTGACAATTCGCTAAATTATATTTTTTTATACTATTTTACCCTTTATTCTCATTTTCTCTGTTCCATTCATATGTATGTATACTGCAACCTTGATTTAAGCTAAAATGAGGAAACAATAAATTAGATTAATTGCTTAATTTGCTATTCATATGCAGCTCCTGCTGAAAGGCTCCAGGCTCTCATTTTAGCTGAGTCAATGGTTTCCATATTCGGAGAAGATTGGTTGATTAGCCAAGATCCAACTCCAGATAACATGTAAGCTTTGATCGTTAAATGTTAAGGCTTAAGTTCGTGTATTGAGTGCTTGTTGCTGCTTTTTCTCACATGTTGTGGTTTTAGGTGTCTGTTGCTTGTCTTGGAGCAGTCGAGGGTTGAAATTGCTGTTCTTCTGAATGAGCTGGCCTATTTAAAATATGGAGCGCCTCAAGATACTCCAGCTTCTGTTGAGGCGTATTCTCTTAAGCAACGAAATGTGGTTGTTGCCTACTCGTTGGTGGAGAAGATTATAAAACTCATTTCAAATGTTGGTGAAAATGATGGTATATATTCAATGAAATGCAATCCACTTAGCCTTTAAATTCTTTTTTCTTTCTTTCTTTCTACTTTTAGGAAAAATTACAACACAGAAAACGGTCCCTTTGCTCAAATTCAGTACATTTGGGCTTCATTTGTTTTCATAGTGTTGAAATTAAAGGGATTTAGGTAGAGTAAGAAGAAAACAGAGATAAAAGAGACTATGAAAAATACACTTAAGTGTATTGTTGTGATGTGATATGTTATGCCATGTTTTCTAGATACTCTTAACATTTTCAATCTTTGTATTTCTTTCGCATTATGGGCCAAATAGAAACTGAAATTGGCCAGGAGCCAGAGCAAATTAAAGGGATTTGGGTAGAGTAAGAACACAGATAAAAGAGACTATGGAAAATGCTTTTCTGTGTATTGACGTGAGTTGTTATGAAATATTTTCTAGATATTAACATTTTTGCGCTGTGCGTTTATTTCACATTTTGGGCCAAATAGAAACTGAAACTGGTCAAGATATAGGGGGACAGTGTTCAGTTTTTGTTTCCTGTTATCTAGGGTGATGGTTAATATTGTGCAACTTTTAGTTATACTGGTTACTCTTTTCTCCTGCTAGCATCAACTATGTGGTAAATGGTAATGTTTTTATTGCAGTTTTGATTGCTTGAAATGTGATTCTTATCTCACATTTGAGTCTAGTTTTGACAATGTTGAAAGCTGTGGGCTTGTTCTTGTGAATTGGATATAATGTATTTTCATCTCTAATGCTCTATAGGAAACCTCCTCGATGAAGACACACTCACAAAGCTGATTCGACAACTTAATGAGACAATTGCTGTTGTGCTAGAGTATTTAGAAGATGCAAAGGTAATTCTGATAACTAGTTATCTAAGTTTAAGATAATTTTAACACTGAATATATCTCAGCAATGTATAATGGTGAAATTCTACAGGAACATGGCCAAAGGAAAGGTAATGATTTACTTGCTTCGGTGCGAATTATTGGGAGGTATGATCTTTTATATTGCCTCTTTGCATTACTTGTACTTAAGCACTGGATGGATTGGTGCAATGTCATGCATTGATATTTCATTATTCCCTTGAATGATTTCATTCTAATAATGTGTCAAAAACATTTTCATCCTATTTACTAATGTCACACATTATGTTGCATGGAAGTTCCAGCGTGGATAGACATTTTAACATGTATATTGTTCATGACTCGACTAAAATTGTTATTCTATCGAAACATTGTTGCACCAGGAAAGGAAAAACACAAATTTTATGTATTTTCCCAAGGCCAATTGTAAACCGTACAGAAGTCTTTTAAATACTTTGTTGTTTCTCCAATCTCCATGCCCATCTTCCAGAGAAGAGGTGGTTTTTGTCATGGATTAACTATTCTAGAAGCTTATATTAGGTGGAGGTTGAAGGTTGCTTTTATATTTCACACACTCTTCATGCAAGAGCTCAGGCTTGAAATTTAGACCTTGATGGTATGTCAAGAATTGGAGCCTTACAGGTCATAAAAGGATTTCTATCACTGTCACTTCGCGCTTGTATTGTTTTTGTGACAACATTCTCTTATATTTGATGCATAGGGTATATGGTATAAGGGTTGAAACTTGAAACTTGGTTGACTTTTTTTACTGTTCTCTACATCTTTAAACTTCAAATTTTGAGAGGAAATACTATGATTTATGAACTATTATTGTGTATCTGTTTCAGCTATCTTGCAGAAGCACCGCTTGCATCCAAGGAAAAGGTTCAAGATCTTTTAGGGTATATGCTTTCTATTGAAGGTGCAGATGAGCAAAGGTATCTTTAAATAGATAACTATTCGTGGATCTTTTGTTCAATTTGTCTTTTAGGACATCAATAGCTTTTGCTTAGATAAAATATTCACTTCAGGCCCTTCCGCTCTGTCTGCTTTCTGCTACCTTTGTTGTGTCAAATTACTATGGAGGTTGAAGGATGCAAAGCTCTGTGTTTGTGTGGAGGACTTCAGTCTGTAAGTTATTCTCTGGTTCCAATATTTATATTTAATTTTTTATTTCCTCTTCCATTCTTTTTGGTTAGTTTGTTATCTGCACTTTAACTTAAAGGAGGACCTTTAAGAATTAATCAATAGAAAGGTAATGGTTACCTGCTCATTGCGTAACTCTATCTATTGTTAATATTCTAACATGAATTTTGCATTTATTGCCACAAAATCATTTGATAACATTACTAATAAAAGTTTTTTTGTTTGTCTAAATATAATGGGTCTATTTGCAGGTTTTTGATTGCCTCGCTAAATTAATTAGGTCAAAACACCATATGCTTGAGGATGATGGTTGTGTCTTCTTGGCATGTGATACAATAATGAACCTTCTACTTAAGGTGATATTCTCATTATAATAACCTGCTCCCTGTTACTATATTATCTGTGTAAAATCCTGACACAAGTTGCACCTTTTGGACTGCAGAAAGATGAAGTGCAGTTGACATTAGATGAAGCAGCTTTTGTTGATGTTCTTAAAGCATTGGCTTATTGGTCAGGTACTATATTTGGTAGAAGCCATCAGAATGAATGTCATTTTCATTTTGCACTATTATATTTGCTTGTTCGCTTTCTTGTTTATTTGCATATTTAGAGTGATATGTGGACTGCGGCAAATGTAAGGAATGCATTATGGTCAAAATTGTTAAAAGTGCAGATGAACATCAATAACAATAAAGTTCCTAGAGTTTACATGCACTTAGTTATCATTGATTATGGTCAATAACCTTTTGGATATGCTTATTAGTTGGTTTCTACTTATTTTATATTTTTTCCATGATAGTTTACAGAAACAACTTTGTAGAATATATGCGGAATTTCTTCTCCTTTCCTCTTTGATTGTAGAACTAACTTAATTAAGTTTTTTATCCAATCAATCCCTAAAAAGGAAAAACCGGGTGGGTGTTAAACTTCCACACCAATTGAAGAGTAGGGATTTTGGAAATAACCCTTACCTTTTCCTGGGATATTAAGGCTTTGTTTGTGAGTTTGGAGGGGAATGGAGGGGAAGGTTTGGGAAAAAAGGAATGAGCAAGTGGAAGAAATAGAGAAAAATGGGAGGGGAGGGAGGGCTTTGGGGGGTTAACTTTTCTTCATAATACTAATCCCTCCTCATTTGGAGAACTAAAAAATTGTATTAGAGGAGGGTTTTGGAGGGTTTATATGAATTCTTCAAATTTAATCTATGTTGTTATATTATTTTTAAAATAAAAAATATAGTAATCATATGCATTAATTTATCATTCTCTATAAAGCTACTCTTTTAAATTTTTTGAAAGATTTCTCCATTTTCCCTCATATTTTCCACCCCCTCAAAGCCTTTCCTTCCCCTTCCCCTCCCCTCATTTTTCTTATCATGGGATCCAAGAGAATATTATGATTCTTAAAATCGGAAAACTCTCAATGTCTTGGATTAAATGCTTCAAAACATTTAACCATGAAACTAACTTATCCTTCTACTGTTGATTTTGACTCTGGCAAATACCATCAATGTTTATTTGTTTCTATATCGAGTTGAAATTATGAAGTAAATCAGTTGTTTAAATTTTTTTACTGAAACATGGTTTGCAGAAAATACTGATGACATGTCTAGTAGGATGATGGCTACGAGCATTTGCGCACTGATATTTGATTATACATCCGAAGAGGCTCTTTTAAACTATCCCGATTTCAACCATGACACTCTTAGCAGTCTTTATCAGCTCATCGCAAGATGTCTGACTTCACCAAAACAGGTGATCAAATTATACTATTGAATAGGTTCAGTAGATTTTGTTGCACAATATTGGTAGGCATCAGCATCAGCATTAAATTATTTATTTTCGCTTCAGTAGTTTCGTGTCCCTTTTATTCTTCGTAATACTGATTTGTATCAAAATGACCTTCAATCATTATCTTATCTCTCTAGTGTTATCATATGTTCATTCCAACATCATCTTTGATATGCATATTTAGTCAATATTTAAATAGTGGGACTTTTTACTCCATATAGTACAAAAGTTAGTGTGATAAACTTTGGTGATATTATCCTTTAATTATGATAATCCTTTGATGTCTCTTTCTATTTTTTCATCACATCACATATGAAGTCTGATCTAATATTTTAACAAACGAACCATGCTAATTGTTGGTGTTTCTATATAAGTTCGAGTAGGATCACTTTAAACATTTTCCTGCTAAACGTAGATGCAGTCACTTCATTAGATTTTGTGTCCAAGTATTACTATTTACATATCAATCCAATTAGTAGAAGTCACTAAATAAGATAGTGAAAACGTCTATATTGCATTTTAACAATCATCGAAGAAACCTGATTGGTCATTCCTGACCTTGAACTTGATTATTTTCAACTGAATTGTTGTTCCTCTCATTATATTTGAACTGTCTGGGCATCTCATCTGCTAAATTTCCATTGTTTATAATATAGTAAGCTCAATAAAACATGTTATATGTGAATTTTGATCTTCACCATTGCTGAATAAATAAATATATATTCAGCGAGTAAAGCACTGCAATATATCATTGACATTGTTTGAAAATTTCAAGTGTTACCACATTGGTTGAGTCTTTTGACATCATTTTGTTCTCTTATGCATTTTCTACAGTTGGAATGTACATACTCTTCAATTTTAAATAGTCCTTCTGAAAGCTTACTAGATTTTTCCTTTCATCGGAATCGACACTTTTGACCACTTCTTGAACTCTATTCAGAAATTTTATGTTTCAGTGGTGAATTATTTGTAATTGATTTTAATTTCATAATTACTTAAACACTTGGTTGTTTTTTATAATCTATTGCAGGGTACTAACCCGGATATGGATCTATCTGAGATTATCTCTGCTGGTAAATGTCTATTTATTTTAGTTATTAGAACATCAATTAAAGGCTTTTTGAAGGTTTTTTTTTTTTTTAAACTCCTAATTGTTGTGCAGGTTTCTCTCGATGGGCTCATCGGTACCCCCACATCAGAGAGGCAATCAAAGTATGATTTCGATTTTCTGTGTATTAGCTGTACGTGGATGCTTTAACTTTTGATAGCAATGATATTTTTTTTTTTTTTTTTTACGTGATATTGGTTTGTAAAGAGCTTAATTTAGTTTGTTAGTGACACTTGGTGTAAATATCTTTTATTCACACAAATTAAAAATAGAGAAGGATGATATTACTAAATACTCTTGTTATATATTTTATTTTTTCATAAGTTATAAATTCATTTTAAGAGATCACTTATTGCTTTCGTGGCAATTAATAATATTTTAAGTTCTCTTTCCATCAATATACTATGCAACATGTGCCATAGTCACTTATGCCAATTTCTGGCATTAATCATCCAGAGCCAATGTCACTTGTCAGTTTTAGTTCTTTCTTATTACTAGTAGTATGAATATTTTGTATAGATTGCAAACAGCACATTCTCTCTAATCTCTCAAAAAAAAAAAACACATTCTCTTTAATTGATTGAAATATAAATAGGTTTCACTAAATCATATAGAACCCACATAAATTTAGTGGGATCCATTTAAAATTCAATCAATTAGAGAGAGTGTTTGAAAAGAGTGTGTTGCTAGTCTATAATTCATATTGGTATTCGTATAATTCATAGAGTATTACTCATTGTTATTTAACGACGGTTGAGTGTATTGTTCTATTGTATTGTCAATCTAGTTGGTATGATCTCTTCTATAATAATATTTTCACTTCAATTATTAAATTAACATGATTTTTCACAAATCGTATGTTTCACTAATTCAATTATTAAATTAAAAGTTACTATTATTGAATGAATATATTAGTTCAACAAGTAATCATAATAGATACTTCGTCAAATGACTTCAACTAAATGTCAAGCATTTTTTAAATACAAGTTAATGTCAAGGACAACATGTACACAAATAGTTAATTGACTTTAATGTTGTGTACATAATTATTCTTAAAAGATTCTTCCCATTTCAAAACATGATTTAATGAAATAGAAACAAGAGCTTTTGTAATTTCATGACTTGCAAAAACTACAATGTGACGTTAATCCTTTATCCTTCTCAGGAGCTTTGAATTAAACGCCAAATTTTCATTCAAGAAATACCAAGCACGTAAAGACATAATTAAATTGGCATTTAATATAAGAGTTTAAACCCAAAACAATTAAAAGAGTAGTGTATCAGGCATGTATGATCACGTAATAAAAAGTACTGCTACTAAATTACCAAAACCAAGTACTACTACTATAAACCAAATACTTGCATCATCCTAATCAAGAGCTTTTCTCAGATAAGGCTCCCATCCAAGCAGGAGGCAACATGCCCGTTTGCTCATGGACAGTCTTAAACAGAGGTGGCAACATCTTGTAGACACCAGCAACTTCTTTCATACCCATGGCACCATCAGTTATTCCCCCACTATTATCACCACCATTAGTCCAAATACTAATCTTAGGCTCAAGTCCGCGTATTGCCTCGGCATTAATCTTAGCAATCTCTTGAAACATGTCACCATTTATCATCAAGTAATCCCTTACAGCTGTGTAGTCGTTTCCAAGTGCATTGAGAAGTGTACTTACATACGCTCCTTGAGCTTGTCCAAGTGTCACAATTCCCTCTGCCTCCTTTTTCTTTGCATAAAGCTCTGCTTCAGCTGCTTGTTTGCTAGCATAAAATGTTGCATCTGCCGACGCTTTCTGTGCTTCTGCCTCTGCCTTCTTCTCATACAGAATTGCTTCAGTCTCTTTCTGTTTCTTGTACAGCTCCCAGTTTGCTTCTTGTACCTACACCATCCAAAGTTTTAATCACCAAAAAAGTAATACAGTATAGTTATATAATAGCCAACACTTAAAAGTAAATATTGAAATTGATTAATCCAATATGGATCACAACTGTTAAATGTGAATCAACCAACTGTTCCATGTTAAACAAGCTGAAAAGGCAGGTAGTTATATTTCCATATTCTTCATTTCAAATTACATACCACAAGTTAATTACCACATGATTAAAGTAACTGATAAATGTTCAACAACTCTTCCATCATGAAATTATACTTAATTGTATAATAATTCATAGGTAAATTAACTATGGAGTTTCGGTACCATCAATTAGGAAACAATCAAAGGCCAACTTCTCATTGTACTGGCGAGGGACTCTGACTTTTGGGAAACACTCAATGGCCAACTATGATCCTATACTCATGTGTATATCTTTGATCCTATATAAAACATTTATCACGACAAAACTAAGAGAACAGATCAAGTAGTCTAATTATTTAAAGAATGCAAATTTACTATTCCATATAACATAATCAATAATGAACTGAATAGAGTATTTTAAAAATTAGAATATCTTTACATTAGTCCACAAAAGTTGTCTTTAAAATACTCCATTAGAATGTAATTAGTGTTATCAAAGAGGTGCCAAAATTAAATCACAGTAATTTTATTTTCCTATCAACAGCTATTTATTTATTAATCTTATTGCTATTATTTAATTTCAGCAAATAAAAAATGAATGAAGTTATATATATATTTGCATTGGACTAAACTAACCTTGGTTTCATATTGAACACTAGCTTTGCTAAGTAAATCAGCTTTAAGCTTCTCAGTTGTAGTCAATGCATTCATCCTCTCGACTTCACCTTGCAACTCAGCTTCCCTTAGAGCAACAGCCTTCTTCGCCTCGACTTCAGCCACCTGAGCCGCCTTGGTCCAAGCCGCTTTCTTCTTAGCCAACTCAGAATTAGCTTGAGCCACTTCAGCCTCTCTTTGATTCTCAAAAACCTTCACTTCAGTCCTCACTTTAATTCCCTCCTTCTCACCCTCTCCAGCTCTCTGCATCGCAATAACCTTCGTCTCTGCATCAATTTTTGCTGCATTCTGCAGCGTTTGTCCTTCCCTCAATTTTGAACCAATTTCACCTTTCATCTTAGCTTCTGACACGTCAACCCTAGCTTGATTCTTGGCTTCCATCTGCGTCTTTTGACCCAAATATGAGAAATACTCATGACCGGGCACATCCACCAATTGCTTAACATTCGCATTGTAAATCAATAATCCGAATTGATTCAACTCAAGTTGAACTTTGTCAAATACTTCTTGTTTAAACTGTTTCGTTCCTCTGAAAACCTCCTCCATGGTCATGGAAGCAGCGAGGACACGTGTCTCCCCTTCGATGATTCCTTGAACGAGTTCATTAACGTGATTGGAGTGTCGATCATGAGGTGAAATAAGTTTGGCGTATTTGAGAAGGCTTTCCTGATCGTCAACACGAGGACCAATTGTGAAGACGGCGGGGAGAACAAAAGGAAGTTTCTCGGCACTCATAGCTTGAACTTCAAAGGTGTAGTTTACCGGTGAGAGGTCCAAGACAGTGCAGGATTGACCGGGAAAAATCCATGCTTTCTTTTTGAGTTTGATGTCTTTGATGAAAATACCTGTTATCACAAGGTATTCTGATGCTTTCGCGACCCGGTAAATTTTCATTCTTGATGATTTTGAGAAGAGACTCACTGATTTTGGTTACAAGAAAATCGAAACAGAACGAGAGAGAAACGATTGTGAAAATCGATCAGATTAAGTAACTGTGTTGTTCTTTATTATGGCCTAAGGTACTTGGTAGGCTTTGTATATATATAGAAATTTGTTAGGTTAAACCCAACGCGGTAATTAATTAAAGGAAGAGAGAATAGAATAACTGAACGATAAAATAGTTATAATTTGTTATGAGATATTGTTTTTTTTTTTTTTTAACAAAATCTCATTGATGTTTTTTAGGAAGGAAAAAGGAAATATCCTATCCAATTTTATTGGTTACGTTATTTGGGTTAATCCACATAATTCTGATTTTAGCCAATGAAAATAAGTTTGTTTAGATTTCACTTTGGGTTAAGAATGCTAGCCAACTGTCCCAGGGACCTTAGTTGGTAGAAACATTGCATAATATAAGCAAGAATTGGAGTTCGAACTCCGAACATCCCATTTCTTTACATTTAATATATGTGAGTTTTAACTACTTGATAAAAAAAAATATGCTAGACAATTTACCGACAATATAACAAATATAATAAAAAACTTATCTTTTTCAATAACACATATAATTGGCTAGCATTCAAAAACCAATAATATAACAAGGGTTTCTCCAACATGTTCAATATTTGTTAAAGAAACTAAAATTAGCATATTTTTATCCAAAAACAACAATCATTTATTAAAATGTTATGTATTTAATATGAATTGCAAAAATTCAAATACAAACTTATTATTTTTAACTTTTTTTAATAATTATTTTAACTTTTTAACATGATAGAAAACTTATATAACAAATATAATAAAAATTGTTATTTTTTCAATAACATAAAAAATATAGCATTCTCAAAAACAATTTCTTTTAAAGGTATAATTGAAATAATATATATAGGGAGTTGCTAACTTAGACCAACATAAAAATACTAATGTCGAAGTTAGTAAGTGTGTATACCTTTTTGAAATATTTTATTAAAAAATATAAATTGCATCCAAACTATCATTTATTTTAAATTAAATTGGAACTGAATTTTTTTTGTCCAAATAAAAAGTTACACGGTTGCTAACTTAGACCTTAATGTTTTTAGGTTTATCGAAAAACTTTAATGTCCAAGTTAGCAAGTGTGCACTTTTTTATTTGAACAAAAATACTCAATTGTTACTATTCAAACAAATTTTAAACGGAAAAAACCATGAAATGAGTATGCATACCGCCAAATAAAAGAACCACAAAGTGATGTTAGTCTTTCTTAAGGGCTTTGTTTTAGTTTCAAAAAATTCCATTCATAAAATACCAAGCATGTAAAAGTGTAAATTAAACCATAAAATACCAAGCATATAATACAAGACTTTTAACCTGAAAATCTGAAAGACTAGTGAATCACACACATATATCCGCCAAATAAAATTCCACAATTAATCTATAAACATAATAGTTGCATCATCCTAATTCAAGTTTTTGTCAGGCAAGACTCCCATCCAAGCAGGTGGTAACATTCCCGTTTGCTCATGAACAGTCTTAAACAAAGGTGGCAACATCTTGTAGACACCAGCAACTTCTTTCATCGCACCTTCACCCCCACTATTATCACCACCATTAGTCCAAATACTAATCTTAGGCTCAAGTCCGCGTACTGCCTCAGCATTAATCTTAGCGATCTCTTGAAACATGCCACCATTTATCATCAAGAAATCCCTTACAGCAGTGTAGTTGTTTCCAAGTGCATTGAGAAGTGCACTTAGATACACCCCTTGAGCATTCCCAAGTGTCACAATTCCCTCTGCCTCCTTTTTCTTTGCATATAGCTCTGCTTCAGCTGCTTGCGTGCGAGCATAAAATGTTGCGTCTGCTAATGCTTTCTGTGCTTCTGCCTCTGCCTTCTTCTCATACAGAATTGCTTCTGCCTCCTTTTGTTTCTTGTACAGCTCCCAGTTTGCTTCTTGTACCTATACCATCCAGAATTTCAATCACCAAAAAAGTGATCCAGTATAGTTACATTATAGTCAACTAATTGAAAAGGCCAAGTTAATCGATATGCACAATCGTTCATATATATAATTTATTTACTAGGTCTAATAGGTATTAACTATTAATTTCGGCAGAATCAGTTAAGATTTTTCCACTTCTAGTTTTATAATGCATATTATGGGAGACAATCAAAAGCCAACTGTGATCTCATTATATATGTTTATTGATTGATACTAATCACCAAGGTTGTAAAATAGTGTTGAATTCTCTATTAAAGCTTTTACGGTGACAAAAACAAGAGAACAAATCAAGTAGTCCAGTTATTTAAAAAAATGCAACTTGACTACTCCATATAACAGAATCAATAATCAATTGAATAAAGTATGAAGTATTTAAAAAAAAAAAAAAAATAGAGTATATTTACATTAGTTATCAAAAGTTTTGTATCCTTAAAATTACTAATCTTTTATCACCCATTGTCCATTGATCATGAGTGTGACCGATTTGGTTAAACCTCAAAAGGGACAGAGTTTAAAGCTCGATTTAAACACATAAATAGATATGAATCTCATCACATATATGTCAACAACTTTAATTAATCATAGTGATTTAATTTCTAATGAAAATATAACAAACTATTGATCTTGTTGCTAGCTAGTAAAAATGAATTGTATTCAAAAATTCATTTTTTGTACAAAAATAAAAAAAAGAATTGCATAATATTAAAGAAATGAAGATTTGCATAATAATAAATAAATGAAAAAATTATATATATTTGCATGTACTAAACTAACCTTGGTTTCATATTGAACACTAGCTTTGCTAAGGAACTCAGCTTTAAGCTTCTCAGTTGTAGTCAAAGCATTCATCCTCTCAACTTCACCTTGTAACTCAGCATCCCTTAGAGCGACGGCTTTGGCAGCCTCAACTTCGGCCACTTGAGCCGCCTTAGTCCAAGCCGCTTTCTTCTTAGCCAATTCAGAATTAGCCTCAGCCACTTCAGCTTCTCTCTGATTCTCAAAAACCTTCACTTCAGTCCTCACTTTAATTCCCTCCTTGTCGCCCTCTCCAGCCCTCTGCATCGCAATAATCTTTGTCTCTGCATCAATTTTTGCTGCATTTTGTAGTGTTTGTCCTTCCCTCAATTTCGAACCAATCTCACCTTTCATCTTAGCTTCTGATACATCAACCCTTGCTTGATTCGCTGCTTCCATTTGTGTCTTTTGACCCAAATATGAGAAATACTCATGACCTGGCACATCAACTAACTGTTTAACATTAGCATTGTAAATCAATAAACCGAATTGGTTTAGTTCGAGTTGAACTTTTCCAAATACTTCTTGTTTAAACTCTTTTGTTCCTCTGAAAACCTCTTCCATGGTCATTGATGCAGCGAGGACACGTGTCTCGCCTTCGATGATTCCTTGAACGAGTTCCTTAACATGATTGGAGAGTTTATCGTGCGGTGAAATAAGTTTGGCGTATTTGAGAAGGCTTTCCTTATCATCCACACGAGGACCGATAGTGAAGACAGCGGGGAGAACAAAAGGAAGTTTCTCTGCGCTCATTGCTTGAACTTCAAAGGTGTAATTTACAGGTGAGAGGTCGAAGACGGAGTAGGATTGACCGGGTAGAATCCATGCTTTCTTTGCGAGCTTTATGTCTTTGATTCCGATTCCGGTTATCACAAGGTATTGTGATGCTTTTGCTACCTTGTACATCGTTGATTTTGATTTAATTTTTAAAAATCTAAAAAAAAAAGAAAATAGAAAGGAAAATTACTGAAGTCACTGTGTTCTTGCTTATGGTGTAAGGTGTATGGTATGGAAGGCTTTATATAGATATATGATAAAGGAAGAGAATGCATGATAGCAAAATAATTAGTATAATTTTATTGGATGAACCATTTTCTACGCACACCTCTAATTGGCTATTAAAGATTATCGATGGTTAAACTTAGTATATTTTTTGTCTCTAATCCTTGGTTTGTTCCGTTGTTTTGGAATTAATATTATTATTTGTTGTCTCTTCTTGACATTTTCTTCTTCTTATTTTCTTCTTCTTGTTTTTTCGGAGGCATTTCCAAGATATTGCCAGTTGGATTATCTGTACGGAATTGCATCAGTATGATCTTTATGTGTTTATTGTTGACCAATTGATCGCGTTTACTATTTTTTTGCGAAAATGAATGTTAATTTCGATGAAATTGTCTGGAATTTAAGAGAGAGTCAACTATTCATTCTTCTTCAAAAGGTTTGGCAACCGGCCAACCGTAATAATAAGCTATTATTTATAATGTTAGGATGACGATGAATCCTTTAGGGCACTATAGTGTTCTTTCAATACCTGCGTTTCTAAAAAATGTTCCTATCTCCTAGACAATAGCTTTAGTGTCTATTCTTATATTTTATGGGCACTTAAGTGTCCATACCTACATATACTACCTATACTTTAACTATAAAAAAAAAAAAAAAAAAAAATATCATAATTTAAATAAAACTATGATCTAAATCTTTTTAAAATCAACACGTAAAATAATACGAATTGTTGTATTTAGTCAAATAAAGAACATCTAAAATATTCCTAAAAAATTATAGACCGGAGGGAGCAATTACTACATTAAGCAATTTTTAGGTTTAGGTTTAGATTTAAGATGAAATAACTAAATTAATTAATTAATTAGTTGTACACAAAAAAAAAAAAATTAATTGTACATGCGGGGTGCGAGGTTGAGAAGTTACCCATTTAAATTTGTCCGCACTCATATCCATTTAAATTTGTGGGTAATTACCCGAATCCGAGCTCAAACCCATGAAAGCGAAATTTTACCCTATCCATTAAGAGTATTTTTTTGCAGATATCCATTAAATCTGAGTCCAATTATGGATATCCATTAAATATGGATCCAATTATCATCCCTAATAACGTCAACATGAGACTCTAACACAAACTTTTCAATCTACTTGTTTTTTATTGATTAATATTTAAATGCATCCCACTAAATAAGATGAGATCAATATGAATTTAGTAGGACCATATGATTTTTGACGAATTAAATGTGTGTCAAATAATGTGTTTAGAAAAAATATTTATGAATTACTTAATATAATTAGACAAAATTAATTTGGTAATTTCCTCTAAAAAAAATTAATTTGGTAATCGTCGTTTTTTCATGAACTTATATCTTATTTTCATTTGACGATAAAAAATTTTAATAAGGCACTTCAATATTTTATTTTTTAACACACATTTAATCCATCAAACTGTTAATTTTACAAACCATTATAAATTTTATCGTTTAAAAAAGTGTTACTTTCAATTTTCAATGTAGTATTATTTAATTTTTTATAATCTTGAATAGTTTTTTTTTTATGAAATATAATATTGTATAGTTTATTTAATACTCCATATATCATTATAAATATATTATTTCTCACTAAACATTCACAAAAATAAAAATATGCTTTCGGTTGATAGGATAGTTTATTAAAATCTTCATTCTTTTTCTTTAATTTATTAGTTTTTTATTTTATTTGAGTGAAATTGTCAAAAGCAATCGTTTTTTTTTTTGTTAAGTAGCATAGTGGCTAGAGCTCACACAATTAAATTGTGGAGAAGTGAAGTGTCCGGGGTTCGAACCCTGACCCCTACATATAATATGCAATATTCCTACCAATTGAGTTAAGTTCATGGGAATATCAAAAGCAATCGTTATTGTAGGACAAACTAAGTATTGCTTTTTAAAAAATAAATCAATGATGCAGAGATAAACTTAAGATTATTTTAATTTTTTATGGTCAACTTTCTTTTAAAATATTCATATATTTTTTATCACAACAAAAAATGAAAGTTAATGACCATGAAGGCATGAACTGCTGTTGACTGCAGTTAACTGCTGAGGAATTAAAAAGCCGGCTGCAGTTAACTGTTAAGGAAAATTTCGGTAGTTAACTGCCGCCGATTTCATTTTTTCTCGGTAGTTAACTACCGAGGCGTCCTGAAGCCATAAAATGGCAGAACCTGTTGCATGTGTTTTTACACATTGTTTCAATGCTAAATCATAAAGAAAATAATTAAACAAACACGCATATAAAATAAAAATTATAACAAACACACATATAAAAAAAAATAAAAAATTAAAACATTAATTTGTGTTGCATATGATAATTTAAGATAATTAAAAATAACACTTAGATTATCTGAATTATACTAAAGCGGCAATGCCACATGCTTGACATAAGAGTGCAGCAAAGATAGGTCTTCCGGTCCTCTAGGAAAGGGAGGGTCCACAGGTAACACCTCCAGGGCAGCCGCTGCTGCAATGTCATCATCATCTGCTATATGCTGCTCCTCTAGTATATGATCCTGGTCATATCCACCATCGGTCACATCGTGGTGTACCTGATCCTGATAATTCAGGTACTCCACCTGCTGGCTCGGATCAACCACCTGCGACTCTTCAGGCTGTGTAGCCCGAGAAGCCTCCTGCGAACTCCCTGAACCATCCACCCTCCGACCTCTTCCCCTCTTTGGGATGTGCCCGCTTTCGCTCTCCTTCCGGTGGCTCTGAGTCATCGCACGCCTACCAGCAATCATCTTAGATGGATCAACCGGATTCTGATCAGACATATCTACACAAAATTTTTAAAAATTAACATCATTTCCATAACCTAATCAAACACGTTAAACCTAAACTAAACATAAACATAATCAAACACATTAAAAGTACAACAATGAACATCATTTCCATAACCTAAAATCATTCAATATAATCATCATTACAATAAAATTTATGTCCATCATTTCCATAATAACCTAAACATCATTCAATAATTTACATACACTTAATCATTTGTGTCCATCATAATTCTTGTAAGCTAAACTAACTAAAAAATCAATATACAATTAACCAAACTATAATTAACATCATTTCTATCATTTTCATAACCTAAACTAACTAAATAATCAATATAATTTTCATTGAAGCATTTGATCAAACACTTTGTGTGCAAAGTATAAAACATATTCAAATTGTGTTCATTTGCCACCATTCAAAGCCACATTATGATTTTAACAACATAGGCAACAACTACATTCATTTATCAATTCATAAACTACACATGCAATCATCAAATTGTCAATTTTAAAATCAACCTTAACCACATGCAAACTACTCTAATTTTTTTTTAAAAATAAACCTAAACAAACTAACATTATCATTAAAGTGATTGATACAACTTACTTGTGATAATGTGCAGTTGATTTTCTTGCAATTCGTGAAAATGACTTTGGTGAAGATTAGAGAGAAATTGAGAATTTTTTAGAGAAGTTTAGAAACTAACATATTTGTGTTTCTGATTATGTTTATCTTCAGCATGCCTCGACAGTTAACTATCGCGGTTTTCCTCGGTAGTTAACTGCAACCGGATTTTTAATTCCTCGACAGTTAGCTATCGAGGGGGCAAAAACGTATTTTACTCGTGTTTCTCAGCCTTATCAAATATGTTAATGGCAATTCTCCATAAACTTGTTGATGTTGCGTTTAGGTTACTCTTAAACAGACAGGTAAAAAAAAGTTTATTCATGAACGGTTCCTTGTGTGGTACCCACGATAAAGAAAGATTAAAGAGAAATGATATTTGTACAACCATTTTGTGACAACTTTGTGACAATTTTCTCTCTCATACTCACATTATACTCTTATTCTCTCTCTTCATTTTTCTCTCTCCATTATTTTTAACCAATGGAAAAAGAAAGAAAAAAAATTGTCACAAAAGTTTTATCAAATAATTGTTCAAATATCACAACTCTTTTGAACAATTCACTTATTTTTTACCATGCTTGTGCAAATAATAATGTCTTTTCAAGCTTGGCAGTACAAAGGTGGCCCTTCAACAATATGAGGGAATTGTGAAAGTATTTGTGAAAGTTTTTTTTTAAAATGCTAACAAGTTTTTCCTTGACACTCTTTAAAGATCTTTAATAGTAAGTTCTTATAAAAATTTACGTATTTAGTAAATTGAAAATTGAATTGTTTGACTTTTTAAAATAATAATTTATTAATTTGAAATTCTTAAAGAGCGTTTGTGGCATTCGTTAGCAAGATTTGTTTTTTTAGGAAATTGTGAAAGTCTATGTCTACTGCAATTTTGACTTTCAAAAGCATTTTTAAGTGCTATCAAAGAGTCCTTAATTATGGTGCTCAATCTAATATAAATGCTGCAATTTTATCAGGTAGTAGAGAATTGGAAGAAATTCGGTGGTGGCCTCTGGATTTTGGCTATATTCAAATGAATACGGACGGTGCTTCTAAAGGTGGTTTAAATGCAGGTTGTGGAGTGGTGCTCAGAGGTGATAACGGAGAATGGATTTGTGGGTTTTTGAAAGGGTTGGGCTCTTGTGGTGTTTATGCCAGAGTTGTGGGGTGTGTTTGAAGGATTGAAGTTGGCTCATTCTCGTGGTTACCGTAAAGTGGAGCTTCGCATAGACTCTTCGAGTGTGGTCTCTTCCATATCCTCTGATCAAGGTGGTTCAGTAGTTGATCGGACACTACATCATAATATTCAACGTTTGATTGACTGAGATTGGGAAGTTCAAGTTCGTCACTCCTTTAGAGAAGCCAACGCTTGTGCAGATGTGATGGCGAATTTGGCATGTGAAAGTGATTTTTCTTTGATTTTATATGAGCAATGTCCCGCTTAGATTAGATCTCTTTATTTAGCAGACTTTGTTAGCATTTCTACTTCGTGTTTTGTGAAACGATAGTTGCTTTCTTTCGGGCTTCGGCCCTCTTGTTGTCCAAAATAAATTCTGCTATTACTGGTATCCCACCTATAACCTATAATAGTGTTTTTAAAAGCTATTAAAAGCCTCTCTTTAGTAGCCCTTTCCTTAAAGCGCTATGGTATCCTAATTTGATGCGACTTAAAAATATTTTTCGAGCAGGATTTAATAGCGCCTGACAAAAAAAAAAACACTATTATAATTGGGCGATGCAATTTTGGGGAGACAATGTGTGTGATACATGAAGCATATAGATCACAATTGTGAAGTGTTGAATAGTGGTCTTTGATCTTTAGAATGAAAGAAAAACAAAAGGAGTACTAGTGCAATATGACTCAATAAGTATCAAAGTAATTCGAAAACAATATAGTTAATTTCATTAATTCAATGTGAAATTATTACATAATAGTGGATTAGTGGTCAAGTAAACTCACAAACCCCTAACCAAGTTGTTTGGGCTCCAGTGACAAGGAGTTTCTTCCAAGGACATATCCGGGGAATACCGGGTTCGATTCCTAGGGGGAACAACACTTGGCCAGTGCGCATGCCTCTACGCATGAGCCGGATTAGTCGTCCACCATTGGTGGATCAGAAACCGATGTGAAAACCAAAAAAAAAAACTCACAAACCCCTTTTACAACCATTGACTCAATTTTACAATCGCAATGATCAATATAAAATAAAGAGCGATCCTATATAGTGTGAAAGAAAACATAGCGAAAGCTTCCCGAACCAAAACTAACTAATTACAGTTTGATGTTTGGCGGCGGAATACAAGGAGGTGCTTGCTGAAAAAACAGAAATGAAATAAACCTCCAATCAAAACTAACCAGATATTGTCGTGGTCTATTCGCTTGATATTCTCTAGCGAGAAAAAACATTTCCCTAAAATAAATGATGATCGAAATACAAACAAATGATATTCATCTCACCCTTGTCATCAAAAACATGAAAATGAACTTCATTCAATACATTATAATCAAAGTAACATTTATGGGTTCTGGATTGAGAAAGAATTTTCTGTCAATACTTCACATCCCCTCCACACTAAGAAGAAAAAATCAGGTGTGATGAGCCACATTGCATTTACCTGCCTTCTACCACTAATAGGGTTAATACCTTCTATTACGATTTCCATCATCGTTACGACTACCTCCTACACGCAATAGCCGACCACCTGGACCATTTTCCCTTGCCATTTATGCAGGGTCGGAGAGCTGGAACCTAAACACCAGGGGTAAAAATTGACATTGAAAGAGACAAAATAGTGATGGAAATGAGTCATAGGTTAACACTTGCAGGTTCTCAATAAGATCTATACCTACGGCCAAATTAGTGGGTATAGGAAATTAAAAAGGAAGAAGAAATTTTTGTGATATACCCACGGATTTTTAACCTTTATGTTGTGAATTCGGTCTCAAATTTCACAGCAATACAAATTATATGATGTGTGGAGCAAGTATCAATGGCAACCAATAACCAAATGTAAATAACCACAAGCAATAACAACAATCTAGATCTAATCTAGAAAACAAGTGCATAGCAAAACCACAATCTAACCAAAGGATAAACAAGATAAAGAGAGTAGAGAAAAATAGACAACAACACCAAGAGATTGTTCACCCAGTTCGGTCCAACCATGACCTAGTCTGGAGGAGAGATTAATCTCTCCAATCCACTATCAATGAGTTCTTACAAAGAGATACAAAATGGGTTACAAGAAATTAGCTTCAACAAGCTCACAAAGAACAACCTTAATTTCTACCCATTTTCCCAATCTCACCAACGAACAAGACACTCATGATTTTCACTCTCCCAAAGTGTTTACAATTGTTTCCCAACTCTAGAATCTAACCCCCAAAAGAGAACCAACCATTAGCCTTTGATTTCACTAAGGATCTTCTCTTTTGGTTTCACAAGACTCAACCCAAGTTGCTCACAAAAGACTCTCCACTCATATGTTTCCCAACCCCATGAATCTTCCCCAAAAGGCACCAACCCTTTTCACAATAGCCCCCTCTTTTGGTTCTCCAAGATTCACATCTTGAAACTTTGAACCTCACCCAAAGACCCTCAACCTTTAGTATCTAAAACCCTAAAAGTTCCCTCCTTTGGTTTCCATGAGATTCACCAAGCTTACCCAACAAATGGGTCAAAGAATGCATATATTGTGTTCAGATCCGGACAAAATCGTGACACATTTGGTGCGTACGACCCAAGGTACGACCAACCTTATCCTGAAAACATGCCCAGCAAGCCGAAAATCGTGTCACGTTTCCCCAACATCGTGTCACGATTGGACACCCTGCAAAACATGCTCACGGCATTGCAAAATCGTGACACGCCTGTAAAATCGTGTCACGATTTCTCTGTTTTCTAAAACGCAAATTGAAGGCACTTTACAACACTTTACCTGCAGACTTTTAGCTGTCATTATAGGTCAATTTTGTTGTAGTGTGAATAATTATTGAGGTGCATTCTCCATGTCTAATACTCCTGCACCTGGTAATTTGTAGGAAAACGTGAGCTGTACATAGAGTCCAATAAATATGGTGAGGTACTGCCAATAAGATTTCTTTTTCATGTTTACCTCTTTTCTTCCAAATTCAAATTAAAAACAAATAAGATAGAGAAGAAGAAAAAATGAAACTCAACACTATTAACAATTACCTCCAATTAGTGCTTCACGTTAGCTAATCTGTACTAAGTTTTTTCTCATCTATAAACAATAAATTGGCCCCTTAGATCAGTTCTCAAATTTCACAAATAAAAATATTACTTCTATTTTAACAATAATCAGTTTGCAATATGAAAAAGAAATTAAGAAACACCTATACCAATAGAAGTAATAGAACATCATTTCTATTTATAATTTATAGTATGGGTATGCATGGTTAGTTGTAACACATCCCAACCCGCCCCTTGTTCACCCCTATCTACTTCCTGAAAAACATCCCAAATGATCAATCCCAACTTGTTCTCAATATAACAAAGTAAATAAAATTTCCTACCAATATAACAGAGTTAATAAAAATTTGTTCACATTTCAAAATATAGTTATTCAAACAATGCAAATTTAGAGGGTTTTTTGTAAGAGTAAAGTTCAATGTAATTTGTACCATTTTTTGCTGGATGTTCCTGTTTGCCTTTGGTGGGTGCCTAATGACTTTCTAGCCTGCTTTTGTTTCCGTCCTGTATACATCTGTGTATTTAGTCATGGTATTCTAATATACTGTGAATGTAAGTTAAGCTGGTTTTTCTCCCTGCTAGTGAAGAGTTACCCTGGAATTTCTGCCTCTGTCCAGGTACATTTTGTGCTTGGATTGGTTATTATTCAATAAATTTGGTTGTTTAAAAATATAATTAAAAAAAAAAATTGTACCAAAAACAATCCTGCCATAGACATAGTCAGCACTACTCTCAATTAAGTACATAAAGAGAAAGTGAAAAAATTATTGATTAAGGATTTGTTACATATAACTTATTGAATAAAACTAAGTTGAATAAAAAACAACAAAGATCTACAATATTAACCGCAAAGAGCCTTTGCTGAAGGTTTTTCCTATTTCAAAACATGGTATGTGAAATAGAAGTAAGAACTCTTTTTTTTTTTTTTTTTTTTTGAGAACAAGTAAGAACTCTTGTTATTTCATGAATTATGCATGCTATCAATATAATAACCACAATGTGATGTAATCATATGGATCTCATGGATCATATTAACAAATTTTTTGTTTGATGGATGGATTGGATGGATCATATCATTGATGTTAGTCCCTGTCAAGAGTTTTGTTTTAAACACCAAAAGTGCATTCAAAAAAATACCATGCATGTAAAAATGTAAATTAAATTGTCATATAACATAATAGTTTGAACCTAAAACTAATAAAAGACTGGTGAATCAAACACATCAATCACACAATAAAAGGTACTACTGATATAAACCTAATACTTGCATTGCATCATCCTAATTAAGGGCTTTTCTCAGATAAGGCTCCCATCCAAGCAGGAGGCAACATGCCCGTTTGCTCATGGACAGTCTTAAACAGAGGTGGCAACATCTTGTAGACACCAGCAACTTCTTTCATACCCATGGCACCTTCAGTTTTTTCACCACCACTATCACTACCATTAGTCCAAATACTAATCTTAGGCTCAAGTCCGCGTACTGCCTCGGCATTAATCTTAGCAATCTCTTGAAACATGCCACCATTTATCATCAAGTAATCCCTTACAGCTGTGTAGTTGTTTCCAAGTGCATTCAGAAGTGTACTTACATACGCTCCTTGAGCATTCCCAAGTGTCACAATCCCCTCTGCCTCTTTTTTCTTTGCGTATAGCTCTGCTTCGGCTTCTTGCTTGCAAGCATAAAATGTTGCATCTGCTGACGCTTTCTGTGCTTCTGCCTCTGCCTTCTTCTCATACAGAATTGCTTCAGCCTCTTTCTGCTTCTTGTACAGCTCCCAGTTTGCTTCTTGTACCTACACCATCCAGAGTTTGAATCACCGAAAAAGTGATTCAGTAGTATAGTTATATTATAGCCAACGCTAAATATTGAAAACATTCATCCAATATTAAAGTTAATAAAGTCAGATCTCATTAATATGTTTATTGATACCTATCACCAAGGTTGTAAAATACTGTTAAATTCTCTATAAAGCTTTTATGGTGAAAAAAACAGGAGAGAACTAATCAAACAGTCCAATTATTTAAAAAATGCAACTTGACTTCTCCATATAGCAGAATCAATAATCAATTGAATAAACTATATTAAAAAATAGAATATCTTTACATTAGTTATCAAAAGTTTTGTATCCTTTAATTGGTCTTTAAAATATTAAAATATCCTATCATTAATCTTCTATCACCTATTGTCCATTGATCAAGAGTGTGACTCATTTGGTTAAAACTTAAAAGGGACAAAGAGTTTAAAGCTCAATCTAAACACATGAATAGATAATAGTATCATTGCATATATGCCAACAACTTTAATCACAGTGATTTAATTTCCTATCAAAACATATGAAATTATTAATCTTGTACCTAGCTAGTATAAAAGAATTGCATAACAATAAATAATGAAGAAATTACATATATTTGCATATTAAACTAACCTTAGTTTCATATTGAACACTAGCTTTGCTAAGGAACTCGGCTTTAAGCTTCTCAGTAGTAGTCAAAGCATTCATCCTTTCAACTTCACCTTGTAACTCAGCATCCCTTAGAGCCACGGCCTTCTTCGCCTCAACTTCAGCCACCTGAGCCGCCTTAGTCCAAGCTGCCTTCTTCTTAGCCAACTCAGAATTAGCCTCAGCCACCTCAGCCTCTCTCTGATTCTCAAAAACCTTCACTTCAGTCCTCACTTTAATTCCCTCCTTGTCACCCTATCCGGTCCTCTGCAGTGCAATAACTTTTGTCTCTGCATCAATCTTCGCTGCATTCTGCAGCGTTTTTCCTTGCCTCAATTTCGAATTTCACCTTTCATCTTAGCCTCTGCCACGTCAACCCTAGCTTGATTCGCTGCCTCCATCTGCGTCTTTTGCCCCAGATATGAGAAATACTCATGACCAGGCACATCCACCAATTGCTTAACATTTGCATTGTAAATCAATAATCCGAATTGATTCAACTCAAGTTGAACTTTGTCGAATATTCTTGTTTAAACTGTTTCGTTCCTCTGAAAACCTCCTCCATGGTCATGGAAGCAGCCAGTACACGTGTTTCCCCTTCAATGATTCCTTGAACAAGTTCATTAACATGATTGGAGAGTCGATCATGTGGTGAAATAAGTTTGGCGTATTTGAGAAGGCTTTCCTGATCGTCAACACGAGGACCAATAGTGAAAACGGCAGGGAGAACAAAAGGAAGTTTCTCGGCACTCATAGCTTGAACTTCGAAGGTGTAGTTTACCGGTGAGAGGTCCAAGACGGAGCAGGACTGACCGGGAATAATCCATGCTTTCTTTGCAAGTTTTATGTCTTTGATGAGAATACCTGTTATCACAAGGTATTCTGATGCCTTTGCTACACGATGAAGTCCCACTGTTGATGATATTTGAATTTGGAAAACCTAGATTTCGAAATGACAGATGAAGTGACTGTGTTTGTAAGAATATAGAATTTGTTAGGTGAAACGTGACGCCATCAAAAGAAGTAAAAGTAAGAGTGAGTGAACAGAATAATTCCAAGATACTTACAATTTTATCGGATCTCATTCGAGTTATTTTAGGACGTATAAAGAAAAAATCCTATCCAATATCTCATTTTTCAAGCAAAAATATCCTATCCAATTTTATTTTTTTTACAATATTGGTTATATTATTTTGGCCATTAAAAAATAGGTTGATAGCTTGACAAAAAAAAAATTGATGGTCAAATTTTTTTTTTTAATCTTTAATCCTCCAAGAAGAAAAAAAAAACATGTTAATTGAGAGTTAGGCAAAGAGATAAATAATTTTTTTTTTTTTTGAAGAAGCTAAAGTAGCCCATCAAAATTGACATCAAAGAAAATTGAATATGAGATCTTGAGAAGAGGCATACTCTAAGGTTCAAAGCCAACATCACTAAATCAACCCAAATGGTGTTAAGAGATACATAAAATTAATTTGATTAAAAGTTTTTTTAGCTAACGTTTATTTTCAAGTTCTTTTGAACAATTCGTGAACTCATTATAAACACGTGAGACTAATTAATTGATTGTTAGCCAAAATATTATACCGATTAGAAATAGATCTTTTTGTAAAATTAAAATAGAACTTGAGTTTTTCTGTGTTGAGAATAGGAATAGAAGTTAAGCTGGATCACTTGGATATTCATCTTGTTTCATATTAAACCCAATTTCAATCATTCTTGACGGAAAAAAAAAAATTCAAAAAAAATTGTTTTGATTAGAATTTGAATAATTTTCAAGGTTTCCAAGGGAAATTAGAGATTTTAAAATAGACCAAGGAGTGTGAAGTAAACAAAATTAATCCAAATAATTCTTTTTGCAACTCGTACATATATAGGCCATGCTTGGATAAACAAACTAACTCATACAACAACACGTCACAAAAAATTCCTATTATAATCTTTATCACAGGTAAAATGACCCATATAATGATCTATTGGAAGGTACACCACTCTGATCTCTGCCTCCTTAGCCCAGAAGTTGCGTACCTTGGCTTCCATGAACCAACTTCACACCCTTTTCCCCAGTACGTGTAGCATTAAAGTGTGCTTCCACGGGAAACACCGCAATTTTAACTCATTCTTGGTTAGTTTGATATAAAGCTACATTGTATCCTCGTTAACAATGGCTTTCATACCTTCGATATTTTATCAGCAACAAATCAATAAAAGAGGACTCTATTTCAAAATCTTGTGCACCCTCCATCTCCATGAGTTTATCTTTGAAGGAACATACACCTTTTTCATTAAGACCTAACTCCGTCCAGGCCTCAACTTTATAACCATTAAAAGGTAACACACTACAAATCAAGGACAGGGTGTAGGATTAGTGGAAACCCTAAATACCAACATTCAATTTATTTACTAATTGAGTGCAGATAATTGAGTCATCTTCCATTTCGCAGATAATTGACTCTTTAAGATGATAATTGAGTGCAGATCAAATTGCAATGTTAAAAATTGTGAAAGGAAAGAACGATCATGATGAGAGCGGGGGGATTGTCTGTGAATTCGTGATAACAGAAAACGAAAATGAAAATGAAAACTGCGCAAATTAAAACAAATGACTTTTAATATGGGGTAACTTGATTTTACAGGTGTATGTAGTAGTGTGATTTTGATGTAGTAATGAGAATTTAAAGATACTCGTGTTCATTTTGGAACCATTTATTGCTTTTTATTAAAGAAATGGAAACAAATGTCGCAATGCAGAGACAACTTTAAAGAGCTACTACTTTGTTTTATTATCAATTTTATTTTGATATGAGAACAAAAAAATGAAAGTTAATGACGTTGGACTTAAACTTGCTTAACAAGTTATTCATAAATGGGTTCTGGTAATAATAGCCTTTCTGACAAGGATTTGAAACAATGCACTTATTTCTGACCATGCATGTGCAAAATATATTAATGCATTTACGTTTTTTCTTTTTAGGGGTATGCATTTACTACTTATTACAATACAAAAGTGGTCCTTCTATAACATATAATGGAAATGGGGATTATTCAAAATACCTCGCATGGTGTATTAGTGTACCATATATATGACACATCGTGTATTGTTTGTAAAAGACTAAAAGTAGTCTTTTTTTTTTTAAGCGGATTGAATATATCATATATTAAAATCAAGACTGTCAAATGGACTCCTGATAAAATAAAATAAAAACGTAAATTTTTCAAAGAGTCGTCTTCTATTTAAATTATCAATAATATAAAATTTAGCGGTTAGGATGATAAAAATCAGACAGAGGAGAATTGCAGTGATGATGGTTGAGCAGCGGCACGGCAATAGCGGTGAGAGGGATGGTGTCCAGGAGAGGAAAAAAGTTGAAGGGATGGATGGTGTCAAAGGACGTAGTAGAAGCGAAAAGCATGATTTGATTTCAATTTATTTTGTTGTTGGTGGTGGATGTGGGTTAGGTTAGAACTATCATGATTTTAACAAGTGATTGGAGCTACCAAGCTACCATATAACCAAAATTTTGAGGCCCTGTAAATTGGTAAAGAACTCGTTATTTCATGACTTACGCATACCGACAACAAAAATAACCACGATGTGATGATTGTCCCTGTCAGAAGTTTTGTTTTAAACGCCAAAATTCCATTCAAAAAATACCAAGCATGTAAAAATGTAAACTAAATCATCATATGACATAGTAGTAGTTTGAACCTAAAACTAATAAAAGACTGGTGAATAAAACACATATCACACAATAAAAGGTACTGCTATTGTAAACCTAATACTTGCATCTCCAAATTAAGAGTTTTTGTCAGGTAAAGATCCCATCCAAGCCGGAGGAAACATGCCTGTTTGCTCATGGACAGTCTTAAACAGAGGCGGCAACATCTTGTAGACACCAGCAACTTCTTTCATACCCATGGCACCTTCAGTTATTCCCCCATTATTATCACCACCATTAGTCCAAATACTAATCTTAGGCTCAAGTCCGCGTACCGCCTCGGCATTAATCTTAGCAATCTCTTGAAACATGCCACCATTTATCATCAAGTAATCCCTTACAGCTGTGTAGTTGTTTCCAAGTGCATTGAGAAGTGTACTTACATACGCTCCTTGAGCATTCCCAAGTGTCATAATCCCCTCTGCCTCTTTTTTCTTTGCGTATAGCTCTGCTTCAGCTTCTTGCTTGCGAGCATAAAATGTGGAATCTGCCAATGCTTTTTGCGCTTCTGCCTCTGCCTTCTTCTCATACAGAATTGCTTCAGCCTCTTTTTGTTTCTTGTATAATTCCCAGTTAGCCTCTTGTACCTAGAGCATCCAGAATTTCAATCAGCACTTATAAAGTAAACATTAAAAATCTTCTTTTTTTTGGTGGTGGAACATTGAAAATCATTGATCGAGTAAACAACCTACTTGTTATGTTTTACTTTTAATCAATGGTTTGCCTGTTAAAAAAAATTGACAAGGTTGGTAGTGATAACTCCACATTCTTCGATCTTTTTCTTAATTCAAACAAACCATAGCACTTGCTAACTCAACAAACTTGAGTAAAAGTACACAAATAATAGCAAGAAAAGGATCATGATTTAGACTTGGCATGTTCTTAACAAAACTGTCATGATACTACTATTATATGAACATACCGAATGATTTAATTTTATAATGATACAGAAATTTAGCAAATGATATATGTTCATTTGAAAGGTATTAACTATGGATTTGCGGCCTCAATTAGCATTTTGCTACTTCTCTTTGTGTAATGTTTAATCTGTCGATTGGGGGTCTCTAGCTTTTGAGAAACAAACATTCAAAACCTATCTGCAACCACAATATAGTTTATTAAAAGGCA
Organism: Medicago truncatula; assembly: GCF_003473485.1. Classification (NCBI taxonomy): domain Eukaryota; kingdom Viridiplantae; phylum Streptophyta; class Magnoliopsida; order Fabales; family Fabaceae; genus Medicago; species Medicago truncatula. The sequence continues at coordinate 52,660,883 of NC_053044.1, forward strand.
ACTATATAGCACCATTGAATTTTTAACTCCCATCCTATGATCTTCGTAAATATGCAGTGCACGGACGTAGGACTATTGTATATTGAAACCAATCACAAAGGGAGTAAAATACTGTTAAATTCATACATATACCTAGAGCTTAAACTTAAAGTCCAACCTTAACATCTCAATATATAATATTCTCATTACATGTATGCCAAAAAACTGTAATTACAGCGACGTAATTGAAGTATTACTCTTGTTGCTAGTAAAACAATTTGAATAATAATTAACAAATGAAAGAAGAAGTTAAATTTGCAAGGACTAACCTTAGTGTCATATTCAACACTAGCTTTGCTAAGGAAATCAGCTTTAAGCTTCTCAGTAGTAGTCAAAGCATTCATCCTCTCAACCTCACCTTGCAACTCAGCTTCCCTTAGAGCCACGGCTTTAGCAGCCTCAAGCTCAGCCACTTGAGCCGCCATTGTCCAAGCAGCTTTCTTCTTAGCCAACTCGGAATTAGCCTCAGCCACTTCAGCCTCTCTTTGATTCTCAAAAACTTTCACTTCAGTCCTCACTTTAATTCCCTGTTTCTCACCTTCTCCAGCCCTCTGCATCGCAATAACCTTCGTCTCTGCATCAATTTTCGCTGCGTTCTGGATCGTTTGTCCTTCCCTCAATTTTGAACCAATTTCACCTTTCATCTTGGCTTCTGCCACGTCAACCCTAGCTTGATTTGCTGCTTCCATTTGCGTCTTTTGTCCCAAATATGAGAAATATTCATGACCCGGCACATCCACCAATTGCTTAACATTGGCGTTGTAAATCCATAATCCGAATTGGTTCAATTCAAGTTGAACTTTGTCGAATACTTCTTGTTTAAATTCTTTTGTTCCTCTGAAAACCTCTTCCATCGTCATTGAAGCAACGAGGACACGTGTCTCGCCTTCGATGATTCCTTGAACAAGTTCATTAACGTGATTGGAGAGTTTATCATGAGGGGAAATTAGTTTGGCATATTTGAGGAGGCTTTCGTAATCGTCAACACGAGGACCGATTGTGAAGACGGCAGGGAGGACGAAAGGGAGTTTTTCAGCACTCATGGCTTGAACTTCGAAGGTGTAGTTCACCGGTGAGAGGTCGAAGACAGTGCAGGATTGACCTGGAAAAATCCATGCTTTCTTTTCAAGCTTTACATCGTCAATTCCGGCGCCAGTTATCACAAGGTATTCTGATGCCTTTGCTACCCGGTACATGTTGATAATGGTTTGAATTCGAGAAGCTAGAATAAGAAAATTGAAGCTAAAGAATTGTGATAATCGTTTGCGGACGAAGTGACTGTGTTCTTATTCCTTATTATAGCTAGTGAATTTGTTGTAGGATCTTATTTATAGGATCTTATTTGACTTATTCTCAGGGCAAAAACCATCCTATCCGAAAAAAAAATAAAAAAATGTCCATCCAATTTCATTGATTATATATTTTAACATTAAATCATGAGTTTAATTAGGCCACATAAATTAAAATCCTATTCATGAATGTAAAAATAATTGCATAAGAGTATACTAATTAAATTATTAAATATATTTTTTTAAGAACAAGAAGAAATCACCTCTAAAAAAAGAACAAAAAGAGAGAAATGTACTGACAATGGAATTGGAAGTTTGGAACCTCTACTTCATCTCGATTTCACTAAAACACAGGGAATAAACAACAAATTGGAATGAATTTACTACTCTTTCTCTAACCATTAAATCAACAACAAATTGGGAGCAATTTACCCTATCAAAAAATTCAATCACTTTAAATAAAACAAACAGTATTGATCTTCACGGTATGTATGTGTTCCGTTTGACAGAACCAAGGGACTGGAGGAGATGCGGTCAAACACCGCTGCCAGTCCTTGTTGAACCCTTACTCAAATCTGTAGCCAATATCATTATGATCATTTGATTCTCACTTCCAGTGTCATTGTCAAATGGGATTTCCGTAATCATTTTTGTAATCAAATGGTTGGTGCGTGTTAGTTTCTTTTTGTAAAATTAAGCTTTTCCCTTTTTTGTTTTATACTTACTTCATCAAAAAAAGGTATTGTTTGTTTTTTAATCTTTTTTTCTTTGTTTCTATACTAACAAATTATTTCATTTCAGTATGAATAATGAGAGTAATACAAGTTGGACTCAAATCAAAAGTTTGGGAATTGGCAGGATCATAACTATTGCTCTTGGTTTAGGTAATAAATTTAGTTGGTATCGCTACTGTTCTCCTTTGCAATATCACTATTTGAAGATTACCCGGTCAATAAAAGGAGTGACGAAGTGCTTAAAAATCTTATCTAAACTATTTGCGAGTGAAATGCCATATTTCCAATCCTTTGCAAATAAAAAGATGATAAGGGTTAGTACTGCTGTGAACTTTTTTTAATCATAAAAACATAAATGGTGTTCATAAATTTAAAATAGAGAACATCTAAATAACAAATCACACAATACTCTTTAATAAAGCGTTTATAATGAGACAACTAATTGTTCTACTTATGTATTTTAAACAAAAAAAAATACAAATCTATGACACTAGGTGTTAATAACCTAGAACCTGCAGGGAAATGTCTGTCATCATTACAAAGTTGAAGTGAAAGCCGAATCAGAAACAAAAGGAGAAGCATAAGCAAAATAGAAAGCAAGAAGCTAAAGCAGAACAGATAGAAGCGCTAAAGCAGAACAGAAGCAAAAACTAAACAAAAGCAACATAAGTATAACAAAAGAAGCAGTGGCAGAAGGAACCTACAACAAAGTACCCCAATTAAGAACAAAGAACGGATCATAAAAAATGAGCAATACTGAGATCTCAGAACCAAGGGAAAAATGAAAAATGCCAGAAAATAGTATATTCTTTGGCATTTCTTTGTCGAAATGAAAATAGGAAAGGAATAGAGGAGTGAGTATAGGAAAGAAAACAAAAAGAAGTTTGCAAAAGAAAACAAAGCAAGTTCACCATCAAATGTTAGGAAAACAGCGAATCATGACTGAATCGTTTATCCTTCTGTCATTAAGCACATTGAGATCATAAATGATTACAATGCTTCTATGCATCTAAATAGAACAGCATCTTCAAGCCTACAAAACAAAGCTCAAAGGGTCTACAACTCTCAATTTTATTTTGCTAACCAAACACCAGCAATGTCCTAGCTGCTGCAGGAAACTAATCGTGAAGGACAGCTTGCTCTATATATGCAATTTGTTGTACTGTTAGCATATAACAGATATGACAATATTGTATCTTTAAAATGCTTCTATGTATTATTGTTAGTCCTTCTCAGGAGTTTTGTTTTTATTGCGAAAATTCAATTCATAAAAGATCAAGCATGTAGAGAAATTTAAATTAAATTAGCATATAAAAAAATAAATTAGCATATAAATAAAACTTTGAACTTCAAAACTAGAAAAGACTAGTGAATCTCAGACATGTATCACATGATAAAAGGTACTACTGTTAAATTACCAAAATAAAAGATACTACTACTGTAAACCTAATACTTGCATCTCCTAATTAAGACTTAAGAGCTTTTGTCAGATAAGGATCCCATCCAAGCAGGAGGCAACATGCCTGTTTGCTCATGGACAGTCTTAAACAGAGGTGGCAACATCTTGTACACACCAGCAACTTCTTTCATCGCACCTTCACCCCCACTATTATCACCACCATTAGTCCAAATACTAATCTTAGGCTCAAGTCCGCGTACCGCCTCAGCATTAATCTTAGCAATCTCTTGAAACATGCCACCATTTATCATCAAGTAATCCCTTACTGCTGTATAGTTGTTTCCAAGTGCATTCAGAAGTGTACTTACATACGCTCCTTGAGCATTCCCAAGTGTCACAATCCCCTCTGCCTCTTTTTTCTTTGCGTACAGCTCTGCTTCAGCTTCTTGCTTGCGAGCATAAAATGTGGAATCTGCCAATGCTTTTTGTGCTTCTGCCTCTGCCTTCTTCTCAAACAGAATTGCTTCTGCCTCCTTTTGTTTCTTGTATAATTCCCAGTTAGCCTCTTGTACCTACAGCATCCAGAATTTCAACCGGCACTTAAAAAATGAACTTTGAAAATCGTTGATCCAGTATACAACCTACTTGTTATGTTTTACTTTTAATTAATTGTTTCAGGTTGAAAAAATTGACACAGCTGTTAGTTATAATTCAACATTCTTCAATCTATATGCCATTATCATACAATATGTCAATCTTTTTCTTAATACAAACAAAACATAGGACTTGCTAACTCAACAAACCTGAGTAAAAGTACACAAAATAATAGCAAGGGATTCATGATTTAGACTTGGCATGTTCTTAACAAAACTAATTTGGAACAAAATTGTCATGAAAGAAATAGCATATGAGCAAATCATATGTCAATCACCATTATTAAATGATTTAATTTTTTTAATATACAAAAATATAGCAAATGATACGTTCAAAAGCGTGCTCTTCCATGATGAAAGTTTGATCACATAATTATACCATCTTTTTATATCAATATGCACATATATACAATTTATTTACAAGGTCTCAACTATGGATTTCCGTCCCCAATTAGCATTTTGATACTTCTCTTTGTATAATGTTTAATTGTCAATTGGGGGCCTCTGGCTTTTGAGAAACAAACAATCAAAAGCCAACTGCTATCATGCATAACATGGTTTCAATTTAACCACCTTATGCCCGGACCTAGCTAGGATTATTGTATATTGAAACCAAAAACACCAAGGTTTTAAAATACTGTTAAATTTGTATACAAAAAATTAATGTTAAATTCTCTATGAAACTTTTACTTTGACAAAAAAAAAAACTACACAAGAAAAAATAAAAAAAAATCAATTATTTTAGAAAGCAAATCGGATACATCATATAACATAACCAATTTAACAAAGTATATTTAAGATTATAATATGTCAAGTAGACTAATGGCTAGAAATTCGAACTTCGGTGACGCGTGTCACTCAGTTAAATTTGAAAAGGACCAAAAGTCCGACCTAAACATCTCAATAGATATTAGTCTTATTAAACGTACGCCAAAGAAACTGTAATTACAGCGACTTAATTCAATAGATATTACTCTTCCTACTAGTAAAACATTTAATAAATGAAAGAAGAAGTTATAGTTGCATGGACTAACCTTAGTTTCATATTGAACACTAGCTTTGCTAAGTAAATCAGCTTTAAGCTTCTCAGTTGTAGTCAAAGCATTCATCTTCTCAACCTCACCTTGCAACTCAGCTTCCCTTAGAGCCACAGCCTTCTTCGCCTCAACTTCAGCCACCTGAGCCGCCTTGGTCCAAGCAGCCTTCTTTTTGGCCAACTCCGAATTAGCCTCAGCCACTTCAGCCTCTCTCTGATTCTCAAATACTTTCACTTCAGTTCTCACTTTAATTCCCTGCTTCTCACTTTCTCCTGCCCTTTGCATCGCTATAACCTTCGTCTCTGCATCAATTTTTGCTGCATTCTGCAGCGTTTGTCCTACCCTCAATTTCGAACCAATTTCACCTTTCATCTTAGCTTCTGCCACATCAACCTTAGCTTGATTCGCTGCTTCCATCTGCGTCTTTTGTCCCAGATATGAGAAATACTCGTGACCAGGCACATCCACCAATTGCTTAACATTCGCATTATAAATCAATAACCCGAATTGATTCAACTCAAGTTGAACTTTATCAAATACTTCTTGTTTAAACTGTTTTGTTCCTCTGAAAACCTCCTCCATAGTCATGGAGGCAGCTAGGACACGTGTCTCACCTTCAATGATTCCTTGAACAAGTTCATTAACATGATTGGAGTGTCTATCATGGGGTGAAATAAGTTTGGCGTATTTGAGGAGGCTTTCCTGATCGTCAACACGAGGACCGATAGTGAAGACAGCAGGGAGAACGAAAGGGAGTTTTTCGGCACTCATGGCTTGAACTTCGAAGGTATAGTTCACCGGTGAAAGGTCGAAGACCGTGCATGATTGACCGGGGAAAATCCATGCTTTCTTTTGGAGTTTTATGTCGTCGATTCCGGCACCAGTTATAGCAAGATATTCTGATGCTTTTGCTACCCGGTACATGTTGATTTTGGTTTGAATTTAGAAAAACGAGAATAAGAAAATTGAAACGATTCAAAAGAAATTAGTGTGAAAATCGATTATCGATGAAGAGACTGTGTTATTCCTTCTTAGGGATTAGGTATCTATATATAGAGAGTTTGTTACTAATAATAGCAAAAACAAAGGTTTGTTACTGGAGAGGAATTGCACCAGAAACTGAATTCTCCTATCATTAAGCAAACCAGGAGAAACAGAATCTCCTACCATTAAGGAACTGAATTAATTTATCTCAATCTCTTAACCAAAGGTAAGTTCAAGGAAGTAACATACATACATAGAGAAGGCCTACGTGGCAAGAGGCATTAAATCTACAATAGGCAGGTCCACACAAAAAAAAAAAAAATCAGCGCCAAACTTCTCCCTGTTGCCGTGAATATGCATAAATCTGCAGTTAAAGTAACGCAAATGATACACAGCAAGGAACTATTAAGAATCACGATGCAATTGCAACCATAGTTTAAAAACCTTTCAAGATACTTTTCAAAGCAAAAAAGAGATAAAAATATTTAGATGATCTTTACGACTGAAAAGAGACTTCTGAGTAAATTAGCAATGCAACCATGCAATGCTTAGAGCACAAAACCTCATATGATCTAATGGCCTTCTTCATGATGATATCATTTTGTCATGATATGATTTTGTGAAGAAGAGTCTGGCATTAATAAATCCAGAAAGGTCAACCATTAAAAAAGGCAGTGTCAACATGCAATTATGTCATAAGTGTGGCATCTACCAAATATGAAAAAGGAAAGTAGAAGATGGGAGGCAGTTTAAGCAACCTAACAAATAGCACAAATTACATAGAATCAAAAACAATTTCAACCAAATTTATTACTTCTAACAAATTTTTCAATACGGATGATTTTTATTAAAGAAATCTATGATAAAAGACCCAAAACCTTTGGTCTCTAACCGGACCTAATGAAAAAAATGATGGTATCACTTCTTATAGACTCCTTTATAATGATTCTGATCTAGTTCATGGTCCACTAGAAGTAGAAGGTGCTCTGCTGGGATGTGACAGTATCTGTTGGTACGAGTGAGTGTTCCCGCTACATCGAGAATGGTAAAGTCTTCAATTAACTAAGTGAATATATTGTGTATCCTTGATGCAGGGTCAATCCCCGGATCTACGCCACTCGTTGGACATATTCTTGAGACACTTTGACTACGTTTTTTCTTTTCTTATGAAAAAAATTTAACACACCTAAATTGACATCTGACATGATCGAACCTGAGATTTAGGAAGAGCATACTCTTAAGTTTCAAAACAATATCACCATGCCAACCCAAGTGGGTTGAGACACTTTAACTAATTATTAAAGTACAAGGTTATACTAACAAACATCTTTAAGACACTTGTTAAGTAAGCCAAAAGTATTCTTTCTGTCTTAAAATGTTCTCTTTTGATTTTTACACGATCATTAAAAAAATGATTAATAACGTTCATTTCAATAATCAAATGTGTTTCATTTACTAAAATATGCTTATTAATTATAATTAATTAGTAGAATAGTTAGATGATTGAAATACAATAAATAAGAGTGTGTTAAAGGAAAGGAATAATAGATGTTGTATTGATATTACTCTCTCTCCGTTCCTTGATATAGGAGTATTTTAAACAAAACAAAAACACATATACTAAGAAAAATTGCTGGCGTAATAAATTTGTTTGATAAATGTGTAACTATTACTAAATGTATTTTATATATAAATGCATTTAATGTTTCTTCAAAAAAAATATAAATGCATTTAATGTTGATTTTTCATATGTCAAGATAATTTGTTTGATACATCTAAAAAATTAAAATGGTCTTATATTTAAGGATAAATTTTCCTTTGTAAATGGTCTTATAATTAAGGACGGATGAGGTGTAAAATAGAAAAATAATTTGAGATTTATGGACAAACATTTTTTTAAATGGTCTTATGGTTAAATACAAAGGGAGTATAAATTTTACAATGAAAGTAAATTTTATTTCAAAAATACCTAAATTTTTACATAAAGGATTTTATTTTTTCGTGAATTAGTTAAACAATGATGGCAAAATTACACAATTCTTTCATTAATTTAATTTTCAGGGTGTTTGTTTTAAGTTTTCCAAAATTATTCTTAGGAATAATGTTCCTTGGAATATAAAGATGGGAATTTTATTCCAAGGTATTTAGAAAAAATATGTTTGGTTAACCTTATAAAATTCCAAAGAACCTTAAAAATATAGATTATAATAGGTAATTCCACATAATTTTATTACCATCTTTATGGAAACTTTATTCTTACCCTTTTCTTTGGGAAATTTTTTGGCTAAAGTGCACTTTTCCACGCCTAAGTTTCAAAAAGTTGCAATTTTGACCCCCTATGTACAAAAACTACAATTATGTCCCCTTAAGATTTAGCTCATTTGCATCTTTGATCATTTTGGCCAATTTTGACCGATCAATGTCTACGTGGCATGTCACGTGTGTAATTATTTAATTAAAAAATTTAAAAAAAAACCATATAATCATTTTTTAAATTAAATAAATGAAAAATTAAAATTAAAAAAAATAAAAATCAGGAAAATATGCTCGGCCCAATTCTCCGGCCTCTGCTGCTGGTTTTGATAACGGTGACTTTGGACCTAATATAGATGATGGACTTTTGATACACAAATGGATGCAGACAATTCTGATTTTAGAGGATGAAGATGATCCATGGAAACCATTGAATCCTCCTGAACCTGGAAACTTGAAGGTGAAGCCCTTTCGAAAAGGTTTCCGTTACCCCCACCCCCTATTTAAGTATTTATCAATGATTTGCCTTCTTGTAATTGTATAACTTACGAATGTTGTTTCTTGTTTTTGTTGTGCCTGCAGTGAAAGCTTCAAGAAAGATTAGAATTGTTGAGTTTTGGATGAATTGTTACCACTGATAAAATTGATGATGAAGTACACAACAAAAGAAAAAAATAGAAGAAGCAAAGTTGAAATGGCAGGAAGAGAGGAAGAAATTGTTACCGTTGAAATTGATGATGTCCAAATTGTGAATGTCCAGTTACTCCAATAGAGGGAAAGAAAAAGGAAATTGATCATGAATAATGGGAGATGATGAATTAGGTTTTGAGAATTGTTGTTCCCACATTTGATAAGATTGTGCCACACTAGTAAAATACGATTTTGCTGCGGAGAAATTAGAAATCCGACTGCAGTTAACTGCCAAGAAAAATCTCGGTAGTTAATTGCCGAGGAAAATGTTATAAGAACAGACATAGGAGTTTCCAAAACTCCATTGTTACGTTTTTTGATCTTCAAGGTGCAATTTTGAGCTATTTCAAGTCATTCCAAACCAATTTCAATCACAAAAACAAGTAAGTTTTTTTAATCCTATTGCATTGTTGTTTTGCTGTTGAATTGTTTGTTTTTTTTTTTTGTTAAATTTCGATTATATAGATTTTATTGATTTTATGATATGTTGGGATAGTTTATGTTAGAAATGTTAGAGAACTTTTATTGAATTGTTAGGTTTAGGTTTTGATGAATCGTTGCAGAATTGTTAGAATTGTTTAGGTTTAGGTGTAGATTTTGATGATAGTTTAAGTTTAGGTTTAGTTTTTTATTTTATGGCATTGTTGTTTAGTTAGGTTTTGATTGCCATTTGTTTTTAATGTAGATATGTCTCAGAATCAGAATCAGGGTAACGTTCAGGGTGATGAGAAGAACAACGAAAAATCGCCTATGACATGGCATGGAATTGTTTGCGATGGTTCCGAAAAAAAGAAGAGTTCGAAGGTGCGGGTGTACAATCACTCGAGGTTGAGGAGGAGCGGGAAGACATGCTATTTTGGTCCTCAACCAAAACAAGGTGCCGCAGGGACTGTAGCGGGAAACCCGATTAACTTGTGTGACGAGGATGAATGAATGTAGTGGCATTTTAATGCCTAATTGTTTTCGATTTTTTTATGTTTTACTTTTGTGTTTCGCACATTTTGTTTGACATTATGGTACTTAGAATAAAATCGCATTTGGAATAATTTTGATTAAAGTCGTGTTTTTAATAATTGCGTATTCGAATAAAAATTAATTAAATCTAACGTGAATCCAACTAATTAAAATTGCGTAATGAATAAATAAATTCGAAAAGTGAATAAATAAGATAATTATTGTTCCATTCAAAACAAAATATATGTTATCACATTACATTGCATTACACATTACATTACATTCCAGAATGTACCTTCCAATTGCAACAATCATCTTACCACTGAATGGGACAAATTCAAACTTGTTAAACAGCGGGACTCCAGTATTCGATCAGCATCTTGAACGCTGGTATTCAAGTGTCAAAAGAATGAGGTGCATTCCTTGACACTTGAATACCAGCGTTGAAGACGCTTATCGAATGTTGGAGTCCTACCGATTAACAAGTTTGAATTGCCCCATCCAGAGTAAGACAATTGTTGCACTTGGAATGTTCATTCCAACTCCAACAATTATCTTACATTTGAATGTGATAAATTCAAACCTACCAAACATACTGGACTCAAGCATTTCGCTCGACATTCATGTTTTCCTTTGAAAAGAATAAATTTTTGTTAGGCTTGCTTTAGATGATGGTATTCAATTGCCAACGAAATGAGGTTCATTCCTTGACACTTAATACCTTCATCTAAACCAGCCTAACAAGAATTTAATCTTTTCAAAAGAAAAACATGAATGCCGAGCGAAATGCTCGAGTCCTGTTGTTTGACATGTTTGAATTTATCTCATTCAAAGGTAAGACAATTGTTGCAGTTGGAATGCACTTTACCCTAACTAATGACGATCTTCTGGCGGAATCAAGTTGTTGATAATATCTTCAGTTGATCTCAGCAACGTCACTCGCATATCGATCCACTGGAACATGTTGCGCTCCCAAAACATGTTCGTCACGTTTTCGCCGTTTGTTAATTCCACCCAAGTGAATGATATTCTCCCCTCGTCGAGCGTTGGACGTTTATACCAAAGGTGTTCCACCCTCCTTGTGTCTCTAGGGTTGACTCCTTGGTTGAATTCAGTCAGTTCATCCTTGAGACCTCTTAACGTTACACCAAGGCACCGAACCTTCAACCTCTGAGGTTCTCCGTCGTTGAATTGCGCATGAACGTCGATCCACCCGGCCAATGTTTCAAATCTACACAATAAGAAATTAAAAACAATCAATGAAAAACTCATTCAAACATTTCATCAAACACTTGATGTGCACATTATACATATACTCTAAAATTCATAAAAATAACCCTAAAATTATAAATCATATACTATTACTAAAACAAAAAAATTAATCATATAATATAACATAAATCATTCACTCTTACTAAAATAAAAAAATAAATATAAAACACCAAATTAAAATATAACCCTAAAATTTTAAACTATAACATAATCATCATGCAAACATTTTAACTAAATTAATCAACTAAAATCTAATCTAAAAATGATTTATAACATGTAAATCTAATTAAAAACTAAAATAAAAAAATAAATATAAAACAACAAAATAATAACCCTAAAATTCTAAATTATAACATAAACATCATGAAAATATTTTAACAACATTAATCAAATAACATTCACCTTAAAAATTAATTATAACATGTAAATCTACTCAAAAACTAAAAAATAATAAATGTACTCAAAAACTAAAAAATAAAAACATTTATAACAACTAAAATGTAAGTTAATAGCATTATAATCACTTACTTGTGATTTTGTTGAATAAATTTGGTTGGATTTGGTTGTGTTTTTTAGAGAGATTTGTGAGAGAAATTTGAAGAAGATGAGATGAATAATGGATGGGAGAGCTTCTGTCAAATTTGTAGCAGAAGATCCTCGATAGTTAACTACCAAGGTTTTCCTCGGCAGTTAACTGCAGCCGGATTTCTAATTCCTCGGCAGTTAACTACCGAGGAGGCAAAATTGTATTTTACTAGTGTGGCACAGCCTTATCAAATGTAGGAGCAGCAATTCTCTTAGGTTTTTTATGGGAAGATGGAAGAAGAAATAAGGGCTATAATGGTCATTTTGTGTGTCTCTTGGTTCATTAAGGATAAAATGGGAAGTTCATGTATAAAAACCATATAATCATTTTTTAATTACACAAATATTTTTTCCTGATTTTTTTATTTTAATTTTAAATTTATTTAATTTAAAAAGGCTTAAATGCTTAATTGGTCCCTTAACTTGATTTTAAGTATCGGTTTAGTCCCATAAATAATAAAAAGTCCGTTTAGGTCCTTTAACTTTATTTAAATTATCGGTTTGGTGCTTTCTGTTAATTTAATTCAAAAAAACGTTAAATTTTGGTCCCTTAACTTATTTAATTAGTATTAGTTTGGTCTCTAAACTTAACGTTTTTTTGAATTAAATTAACAGAAAGGACCAAGCTGATACTTTAAATAAAGTTAAGGGACCTAAACAGACTTTTTATTATTTATGGGACCAAACCGATACTTGAAATTAAGTTAAGGGACCAATTGAGCATTTAATCCATTTAAAAAATGATTATGTGATTTTTTTTAATTAAATAATTACACACGTGGCAAGCCACGTAGACATTGACCGGTCAAAATTGACCAAAGATGCAAATGGGCTAAATCTTAAGGGCCAAAATTGTAACTTTTTTAATATCTTATTATTTTTTTATGAGTATTTTTCAAATATCATATTTTTATAATTATTTATCATATATTATTCAAGATATTTAACCTCAAAATTATACATTTGCATGCGTAATAAGGTCAACTACGTCAAGTATTATAGGACCGATGGAGTATTTGTTAGCATATTTTAATGGGTTAAATATGTTTTTGTTCCTATAAATATACCAACTTTTCGTTTTAATCCCTCTAAAATTTTCCTTCAACTTTTAGTCCCCCAAAAAAAATTTATCTTCATTTTTGGTCCCTCTTTTAAAGTAAATTCATATCTAGAATTCATATTTTTTAATTAAACTTTGCAGAAAAGTTTATAATATTATAATAATATCTCCAAAAAAATTAGAATTTTTTAACTAAACATTAATTTAATATGAATTTTAATAGTTTTTACGGTTAAAAATTCATATTTAATTTATGTTTTGTTAAAAAATTCTATTTTTTTGGAAAGATTTTTACAATATTTCACACATTTTTGCACAATTTTATTAAAAAAAAAATACTAAAATGAACTCAAAAATATGGATCAAAAGTAGTGATTGAAAATTTTATAAGAACTAAAAGTTGAAGAAATTTTTTAGAAGGATTAAAACAAAAAATTTATATATTTATAGAGACCAAAAACATATTTAGCCCTATTTTTATTCTAAACCTAACAAACACAAAGGATTTGATTTGTTTGGGGGAAAACATACATTTTTCAAGGTTGTACGCTGCTCTCCTTCTGTCGTCAATATTGGAGCATAAAAAGAAGGAAAGATAGGACAAAGAAGGGCACGTAAAATGACACACTTTTGCATTGAAGTCAAAAGCGGGATAGAAATTACGTTGGGGAACGAGCCCAATCAATTAACCTTGCACCGTTTATTAAATTAATCTTTTTTAAAAATTAGGTTTAATTGTTATTTTTGTCCCTTAACTAATTTTTTGGTATCGGGTTAGTCCCATAACTAAAAAAAAAACCATTTTGGTATTTTAAGTTAATTTTTTTTACACAATTCGGTCCCTTCCGTTAATGGATTAACCCAAAATGTCTTAGGTGGACCAAAATTTAGGTGATCCACCGTAAACCTTATTAAAAAATTTAATTTTAACCATTTGATTTTTTTTCAAAAAAGAAGGTCATTGGATCGTGAAAGCTTATTTTATCTTATAGGGAACCATCACCAACTAATTTTTTTTCTTATTTCTTCATCTTCTTCCTTTCTCATCTTCATCACCTAAACCCAGAAATTAAAAAATAAAAAATTTAACAGAAAGAAGAATGGGTCAGGGAGAGAAACAAGAAAACACTACAGGAATCAAAAAATTTAAATTCAACAAAAATGGTTTTTGAGATGTTAAAAAAACCAACATGCCAGCACAAGACCGTATCTCAACACAACTACCTATTCTACAACCTAAACTCAAGTGTTCAAACACGACAAATTGTATTTTTGGTCCCTTAACTATTTAGGTAGTATTGCTTCGGTCTTTTAATTAAAATTCGATTTATTTCGGTTCTTCAACTTCTCTCTGTTACACATTTTGGTCAGTTTTAATTCAAAAACATTAGGTTTTCTTCATTTCCTTTTGAAATTTTTCTGGGATTTTTGTTGTTGATGGTTGATGGAGATGATATGAAGATGAAAATGAGGAGAAGAAGACGAAGAAAATCTAACGTTTTTGAATTAAAACTAATGAAAATGACCAAAATATGTGACATATAGAAGGTAAGGGACCAAATAGATCAAATTTAACTAAGGGACCAAAACGATACTATCTAAATAGTTAAGAGACCAGAAACGTAATTTAACCATAACATTACATGATTGCTGATTGATGTGATTAAACTATTTTTATTTTAATATTTTTCATTTGATGTGAGTGTATTTAAACATTTTTTATTTAAAGTTGTGATTATAAAAGATTTGCTCAAAAAAAATAATACATATAAAACATTAATATTTAGGCACAGTTAACACCATTAAAAATATATTGAATAATTGTGTTGGGCAACTTCTGAGGAGAAACAAAAACATTACTATTAAAAAAGAGAAAATTGTAAATCATACAACAATATCAAATATACAAATGTATGAAAAACAGTCTCTATTACATTCGAAACAACTTATTTGTTTATTTTTGTTTTAAAATTTGATATTTCTAAAGCAAAACATGTGTCTCTGCTCACGAAATATTATTTTTATTAGACCAATCAAATATACAAACAACAACTTATTTATTTATTTTTGTTTTAAAATTTGATATTTCTAAAGCAAACATGTGTATCTGCTCACGAAATATTATTTTTATTAGACCAATCAAGTATACAAACAATTAACAATTACGTATTTTTTTCAAGGTCACCAACAAAATTCACACATATTAAATGTAGAGTAAAAAAACATTGTGAATTTTTTTTTATGGTCGGGATTCGAACCCCAACCTTGCATATATTATGCATTATTTTTATCAACTGAATTAAGTTTACGGAGATAAAACAATGTGGATTTAAAATTGCGTTCGAGTACTATATATCTACTACAAAGACATTTGATAAAGTATATTAGATTGTGAAGAGTTTGAATTCTTGATTCTCGCTTCTCGCTTCTCAAACTTTTAATGTGTTCGAATTTGAGTAAATAGGCAATTACTCAAATTGTAAGTTTCGTCAACTATCCATCTGAAATTGACAAAACTTCAATTATCCCCTAAAATTTTACAACGTTAATCAATTTACCCCATCCGTCACGAACATGACGTTTTGAAAATACCCTATAAAGTTTTGCACTTATGTGCAAAATGTTCTCGAACTTAAAAATTTATATTATTTTTTTCTTAAGGAATGTGCACCACTTTCACAAGACAAGAACAAGATTAGTACATAATTAGATGTGAACTAATTTTCCTGTATAAAACATGACACAAATAAACAAATAAAAAAGAACAGCAATACTTCTCATTACACATAAAATAAAAATATAAATTTTCAAGTTCGGTGCATTTTGCATATAAGTGCAACACTTTTAGGGGGGTATTTGCAAAACGTCATGTTCGCTAACAGAAAAATTTGACGGAGAGGGTAAATTGATTAACGTTGTGAAATTTCAGAGGGGTAATTGAAATTTTGTCAATTTCAAAGGGATAATTGAGGAAACTTACAATTTCAGGGGGTAATTATCTATTTACTTGTTTAAATTTGGTCACAAAACTATTTAGACAAAAAAAGTGTCATAAAATGAAATTGTTAATCTTGTAAAAAAAAAAAAAAGCGTATTGACAAGATTAACCATAAAATACTTGCTCTCTAAAACTAGAGCTGCACCATGAAATTGTTAATCTTGTCAACAAAAAAAAAATGAAATTGTTACTTTAACCGTAATTATGGTTAGATTAATCAAAATTTTCCCGGCATTTGGTAATGGTGGGGTAAGCAGTGAGAGGAACGAGGTTAATGTCATTGTCAAACACTGGTCTTGGAGACCTCATATTTCCAACAGTTAAACTCTGTTCTGTTCTGTTCACACTCTCTCCTCTTTCTCTCCCACACACACACACACCACTCTTTCTCCGCTTCATGTTTCTTACTCTCACAACATAATGTTTTCTAGTTACTGGTTACTTCGTTTTTGTTTTCTACTCACATTTTTCTCCTCCTCACTATGTCACTCCTCCACTTCTTCTTCCTTGTCACAACTCACTTCAGGTGCTATTTCACCAACACCTCTCTCTTACATTTTCTTTACTCTTTCAGCAATTCATTATGCAAACCAAGCTTTTACTGGGCGAAAAAAAAAATAAAAAAAAATATCATTATTTTTTAGACAGTGCAGGATATTTATTGTAGTTGTACATGTACTTGTACTCTTTCCTTGCTTAATTTTTTTCCTTTTTGCTAAAATGTACTTAACCATAAAAGTTTCTGATTTTTTCTTTTTCTTTTTCTTTTTGTTTTCATTTTTCCAGTGAAAGAAAATGAGGGAAATGGTGTGGTATTTTCTAGGTTTGATGTATTTGCTGCAGCACCATATGAGAACTCACCACTTCCCTTAGCTGCAGAGAGAACTAGAAGAAAAGATCCACTTGATGGCTTCAATAAATACACAAGTGGATGGAATATCAGTGACCACCATTATTGGGCTGTAACCTCATTCAACCCTTACTCAATATAATTTGTTCTGTTTTTGCTAATTATCATTGTTAATTAAGGTTTAAGTTTTGAGCTTAGTTTACGTGGGGGATTTTATTTATTCTGCGTTTTAGTTTATTTTATAAATGATTTTTGGACAACTAATTTTTGGAAACTTTCGCGACAATTTGTAAGTGGTTAACACAGTTCTAATAGATGTTCAATTACTTTCCTTAGATGCTTAATGAATATACCAGTTGTCTACACTTATTAACCATGATTTTGGACATGATTAACCATAATTTTCAGGTGTTTAAATTAGCCTTTTAGTTAGTCCTGCAGTATTGAATTTTCATACCAAAAATTAAGTCCACTCACTATTTTTCCTTTTTATTGAATACAGTCAGCGGCATATACAGCAGTTCCTGTATTCAGCATTGCAGCAGTCTGGTTCTTGGGCTTTGGCTTCTGTTTATTACTCCTCATTGTTTGTTACTTCTGTCGTAAAACCGAGTCTTATGGTTATTCTTCAACATACTATGCACTTTCCCTTATTCTCCTCATATTGTTCACATTTATAACACTGTAAGTACGAATCTTTCTATTCCTTTGTTTTTCTGGATTCATGGTTAATCGAATCTGCATTACAAATTACATGTCTTTCTGTGTTAACAGAATTGGATGTGCAGTACTATATATTGGACAAGGTAGTTTTCATAGAAGCACAACAACGACGTTGCAATATGTGGTGTATCAAGCTGATTCTGCAGTGGATAAATTAAGAAATGTTTCTGATTACCTTGCTCAAGCAAAGCTTGTTGGAATCGATCGAGTTTTTCTTCCCGCTAATGTTCAAACTGATATTGATGCGGCAGAAACAGACATCAATGCTTCTGCTGGCACAATTTCTGATAAGACAAAAGAGAATTCAGACAACATACAAGATCTCTTAGATTCTGTGTAATGATTGATTATTAGGCATTCTTCAGCTGTATATATTTTTCATTTCCATTTTTCTCTGAAAAATGATAATTGTGAGTCTGATACAGGAGGCTGGCGCTCATCATAATAGCTGCAGTTATGCTAGTATTGACGTTTCTTGGATTTTGTAAGTTTATGTCGCAGTTTAGTTGTATAATTTCTTATTGTTATTGAGGTATTAATTTTTGCTCTGACTTGTTACTATACAGTGTTCTCAATTTTCGGAATGCAAGTCCTTGTGTACATGTAAGTGAAATGTATTGTTACCACTTACACTTATATACTCTTTCTGTCCCTTTTTATAAGCACCATTTTACACTCAGCGATTGTATTGTTTGATTCTTTGCTAGTAATCATAATCCCTCTTATCATCACATTTTCTCATCAAACACTTTGACATAAATTGCAGCTTGGTAATCGCAGGATGGTTTCTTGTTACTGGCACCCTTATATTATGTGGTTTATTCCTCATTCTCCACAAGTAAGTTTCCCTAAACTAGTAAAATCTGAATTCAATGATTTTGCCATATAATTTTATAGATATGTTGCTCATAGAAAACAATGTGGTAGCAAGTGATTTTACTACTCAACAAAGCCATACACTTAATTTTAATTATCACCTCATATATGTATTTGAGAAATTATATCAAATTGTAATGTTTATTATGTGCATGCCACTTTTGATAGTGTGACAGCAGATACATGTGTAGCCATGAATGAGTGGATCCAATATCCTACTGCAAATACAGCTCTCGACGATATACTGCCCTGTGTGGACAAAGCCACAGCACAAGAAACATTGTTGAGAAGCAAAGAAGTGACTTCTGAACTAGTTAACTTGGTGAACCAAGTTATTACTAATGTCTCCAACATAAATTTTGCCCCCAATTTCACGCCGCTGTACTACAATCAATCCGGTCCCTTGATGCCACTCCTCTGCGATCCCTTCCGTCCTGACATGACAGATCGACAATGTGACTCTGGTGAAGTGAACATAAGCAACGCCACACAGGTACGTAAATTGAATCTTCGTAGAACATGAAAACACTATAATGCACTTGGTTTGTGTTAACCATGTGAAAGTCTAAAATGTTCATTTCTGTTATGCATCATTTTTGGGGTCTATCAAGAATCAAGGTTTTTGGAAGTCACATTGTAAGAGTCAAAATGAGCTGTGTTCTGCTCACTAATGAGTTGAGTTTCAAAAATTATGATTCACAAGACCTCGAGTCATCGTGAGCCAGACCACTCAACCTGTGGATTGAGGTGGGTTACCCCTTGTTCGAGTTGGACCTAACTGCCGATTCTAATATAATTAAAATATCCAAAAAAAAAATCATAAAATACCTTAATCTTTTGAAGAATGCCACCAATACTCCCTGTCTCTCTCCACCCTTATCTGAAATTCATGTGGTTCCCATGGAGTAGAATTAATTTTGCTTCTAGAATTTATTTTAACTTGACGTTACTATAGTTTAGAACTTTTGCCTCGGTTGATTTTTAGCCTCAAATCTTTTGTTCAACCAAATTTTATATAAATATAACTAAACATAAATCAATTTACATTCAACTCATTTTAGGTAGAATCAATCTTTGTCGACACAAAACCAAAACACACACTAATACATAAATAATAATGTCATCTATCATACGACAATTTGAGAGTTACTATTATCAAGTTAAGTTTGTCAATTTTAATCAGTTTGTGTGTGATACAGGTATATGGGAACTTTGTGTGCCAGGTTTCACCATCAGAGATATGCATGACCCAAGGACGTTTAACCCCTACCTTTTATAACCAAATTTCCGCTGGAATAAATGTTGGTAACGCCTTATATAATTACGCCCCATCGCTTGTTGAGCTACAAGACTGCACCTTTGTTCGAGAAACATTCACTGATATATACAATGAACATTGTCCTGGTCTACGGCATTATAGTAAATTGATTTATGTTGGATTAATAATGGTCTCTTTTGCTGTGATGTTCTCCTTGATCTTTTGGGGTGTGTATGGAAGAGAGCGGAGGCATCGTTTGTATACACAAGAGTCTAAAGATTCAACGCTAGTAACTCCTACACGAGCTCATGCACCAACAAGACGTGCACCTGCACCAACAAGACGTGCACCTGCACTTGCACCTGCACCAACAAGACTTGCACTTACACCATCAAGTCATGCACTTGAACTTAGCCCATATCCCTGATAGGTGACAATGATATATATTGAGTAACCTCATTGATAAATGATGTTTTAACTAAGTTTAGATTATTATTTTTTCTGTGTTGGATAATGTTGTAGCTTCATGTAGTTATTTTTTGTTTGTTTTTGCGGACAAGGAAATGTCGTTATTTTATATGAACTGGAAAAGAAGAATCCGGATAAGGAATCAGACACGAGATAAAACAGAGAAAAAACCATGAATAAGTAGCTTCATGTTTGTTCTTTTGTAGGCCTCACATGATAGGCCATGGATTTTGGAATTTTGAGCCACCACCAATATCCAACCAACACACGAATTCTCATCTTCTTTCAACGAATAGAAAGCAAGCACAAAAGTTCTTTTCTCTTTTCCCTTCAGTTGCTATTGTAAACAAAAAAATATTTTTTATGATTCATTTAGTTATTAATGTATTTGGTTTATAGTCTTCTTTCAATATTTTCACGCCTATTATTAGCACTTTCACTTTCTTTGAACCATTAATGACACCACACCATTCAATTGTAGACAAGTTTGATTTGATTTGATGTTGGTAAGTATTTTCAAACTGAAGAAAAAATGTCTTCTTTTGTCAAAAAAAAAAAAAAGTCTTCAAAGTCCGTACGTTGTGGTTGAACACTTAGTCACATGAAACATAGAACTAAATCAAAGTTTTAAGATTGAAAACAACGGGGGCTATCTGATATAGTTCATCAACACCGGGTTGTGTCTCGTATGTGTTGTGAATTCGGGAACCTCAAACCTTACATGAATGAAATTTAGGTTGGTGAAACAAGTAAGTTGACAACCAATAACCAAAATAACCACGAGCAACAACAATTTAGATCTAATTTAGAAACAAGTGTATAGTAAAACTACATTCGAACAAAAGAATAAACAAGATAATTAGTTTACCTACAATGGTGAACTCTCCCAATTGTTATTTTATGGGTCCCATTATCCCACATTATTTTAAAGTAGCTCACTTATTTTGCACTTTAAGGGTGAACTTTAAAAAAAACTCGTTGAGTCCCACGTTTTTACCTCAAATATTAATATTTTATTCATATTTAATTTTAGGGTTAAATATGTTTTGGTCCCCATAAATATACTAAATTTTCGTTTTAGTCCCTCTAAAATTTTCCTTCAACTTTTAGTCCTAAAAAAATTTTCATCTTCACTTTTGGTCTCTCATTTAAAGTAAACTTGTATTTTTGAATAAAATTTTGCAGAAAAATTCATAATATTATAAGAATCTCTCCCAAAAAAAATTACATTTTTTTAACAAAACATGAATATAATATGAATTTTTATATTTTTTTATGGTTAAAAATTCATAATTAATTTATGTTTTGTTAAAAAATCCAATTTTTTTTGGGGAATTTGTTTGACAATATTCTACACATTTATGCATAATTTCACTAAAAGAAATACAAAATTAACTTAAAAATAGGGACCAAAAGTAGTGATTGAAAATTTTATAGGGGCTAAAAGTTGAAGGAAAATTTTAGAGGGGTTAAAACAAAAAGTTAGTATATTTATAGGGAACAAAAACCTATTTAACCCTTAATTTTATCACAACTCATTGAGTCCCGATATTACACGTTAGCCAACTCCAACAAAAATTATAGCAAAATAACCCACTTTTTCAATCTCCACCTGACGAACCATTGAAAACTTGAGACCGCTGAAGTTGTTCTAAGAGTAAAGAAAAGATAACAACACTAAGAAATATTTACCCAGTTCGATCCAACATTGTGTCTTAACGAGATTCCTTTTTTATAATAAATTTAATATCGAGCTTGTTTTATAATAGAAGAAACATTATTTATTTTATAAAATTTAATATCACCGGTGACATTTTTTTTGACAAAACAAAACAATCTCATTTCATTCAAAATAATATTTTGGATACAATCATGTAGTATTTCAATGAAAATACAAAAACTACATAGAAGATGTGGCAGCTCTATCAAGACAGTGAGCAACCTCGTTGATTTGTATTTCAGTAACATCTTTATTTCTTGTGATTTAAAGACTCTGGTAAATATTATAAATTTGGGTAGTTTTAACTTGTGTCATTAGGGCACATGTTAAGAATTTCAAAAAAGAGATATTTTTTAAATTTTATGTATTCTTATGCATTCAATTCTTTAAAAAGTAAAAGATTAAATATAATACACACATTTCAATATATTTTTTATATTTGATTCATTAACATGTGCGTCCTCAAGAACATAAATTAGCATTTACCTTAACTTTTTGGTACAAGAACAAGACAGTGTAGTATATTTATTCTGCTTCTTGAATATTTTAGATCTCACGAGAAAACTATGATTAATTAGATCACAATCCAAATAACAGTTAACATGAATATTTCAATTAAAACATCATGGACTTGATCAATAATAATTACACATTAGTACTTACATCACACCCCAATATCTCACATCAATCTTCATCAATCATATGAACAATTATCAATTTACAATTATTCATTCACAATCACCAATCACATTTATCATGAATAATCAATAATCACATTTCATGAACAATCACCAATTACTTGTATCATGAATAATCACTAATCACATTTCATGAAAAATCACCAATTACATGTATCATGAATAATAATTAATTCACAGTTATTCATACACAATCACCAATCATATACATCATGAACAATCACCGATCATATACATCATGAACAATCACCAATC
Source organism: Medicago truncatula (assembly GCF_003473485.1). Taxonomy (NCBI): domain Eukaryota; kingdom Viridiplantae; phylum Streptophyta; class Magnoliopsida; order Fabales; family Fabaceae; genus Medicago; species Medicago truncatula. The sequence goes on from NC_053044.1 coordinate 52,683,678, forward strand.
ATAAGCCATGCACGATCATTAATCATATTTCATGAACAATTATCAATTCACAAATATTCATTCACAATCTCCAATCACATTTCCAAATAAGACTCATGTCATGATATGCACTTATTGACACATAAATGCATGTGGTACCAAATCTCAACAACGTCGTCACCTTTCGATGCCACTTGCACATCGAATGTAAGGGCTCACACCTGCCTTACAATAATCTCGAAGTAAAAGAGTCATCCCTTTTACAGCAACAACGACTATGATGCATGGACATGTATAAGGACTCGATAATGCGACAACAATTCACAATCTCAATCTCAATATATAGGACAACACCCAATTATATTGATTATCTCCACATCATTGCATTATCAAGAAAACATGCCCATACACAAATAAATCATAGTATTCACCATCATCACATCAACATGATCATCAATAATCCACAATGTTATTCAACATCAACTGTCACATATAGTTCACCAATTCAAGCATTCTCATATTCCAAGTAATATGGAAAACAACATCTCATGATAAATATCATATCCAACATATAATCATTCATAATCAACTATCACATATAGTTTCACCATTCAAGCATTCCTTACATTCTAAGTAAGATAACATATAACATCTCATGATAAACATCATATTCAATACAATCATTCATTCATACAACTTCACTTAGTCATACAAGAATAATCTCAATAACTCACAAGACAATTTGCTAAAGAAACATTTCCGACAAAAATTCAAATCATGTGGCAAACGGCCAACATTGATAATTTTCAAACTTAGGTAACTTATTCAAATTTGAAATCCTACAATTCAATCTTAATCAATCATGTAGTCAAGGACTTAAGCCACTTACAAACTATTAGAAATTAGTTCAAAGGATAGCTTAAGTTCGTATGAGAAGAACCAAGACAAAACGACATTTAGCTCAAAACTCGTTTTCACCGATTCTACTCCACTCAAAATATTTTCTTAAACCATCAACACATTCACATTCCCAAATACATAAATGCATACTCAATTATTCACTCTAAGTACTTCGTTAAACCCAATATCAAGTTTGGAAAAGTTTCACGGCTTAAAGAAAAAGTTACGATAAGTTTTCACAAAAATCCACATGACCCATGTGTAGTAATTTGATCATAACTCAAGTTCTAAAAATCATTTGGACCTCAAACCAACGCCATTAGAAAGCTAACAAAATTATCTAAAACTTTCATGTTTACACCAAGGGCCAATTCAAAACAGAATAGGTGAAAAAGACGCAAGAACACGAAACAGGGCTGCTGGAACTGGGCACGGTTGCTTCTTAAGAAGCTTCTGGCATGCTTCTGAAGTGTGCTTCTGAAGTATGCTTCTGAAGTGTGCTTCTGGCCTGTTCGCTTACAGCTTTTTCAAAAAGTGCGTTTTTCACCATTTTGCGCGTAAAATGCAAACCGTTAATCGGATTTTGATGCCGTTTTCACCTACACGATCCTGACACTTGACTCTAACATAATCTATAAAAATTTCATGTTTCAACCATCCCAAAAGTCATTTTCCAAAACCTCACATAATCACTTATTGGCGAAAACGCTTAAACATTGACATTTCACACGAAAAACCCGTTTTCTCCCAAACGACTCAACTAACATAACCACAACATGAAAACAGAAATTCTCATAGGTTCAATTCATCCAACAATATCAAAATTTCAGTCAACAACCATATATATACCAAAAGTTCATTTTGGTCCTTCACATGAACACTTAACTCAACTTCACCAATTTCACAAAACCACCAACAACAATTTATTTCTCATCATCAATCCACAATTAAGTATACCCAAATCATAATTCACTTACAATAGCATCAGTTAACAATAACCACATCAATGGAATATGAATCACATCTCATTTCAATCAAAACATATCAAATTTCATCAATTAAGCATAATTTCATAACTTAACATTTATACATACTTTGAAACATGTAATTTCACCCACAAACATACCATAATCATCAATTCATGCACAAGAAAATAGCATCACAGCAAGAGCACGAATTTAGCAACAATTGTTCATCAACCCATTTTCATACAACATGAGAAAATGCAAAGATTGTACATGATTATGATAATAACTAACCCCCTTACCTTTGAAGTTGATTATCTCTAACCCTTGCTTCAATTCAGCTCATAGGTCACCCAAATTGATTCCCCAAGCTTTCCCTTCAACACTCTTGTTCTTCTCTTCACCTCTTTCTCTCTCTACCTCTCTCTCTCTCTAGGAAAATGTTTTGTGAAGTGAATGAAAGATATTTTCCTATGACAACCCTAATGTTATCTCCCTTAATGGGCTCAATTCCAAATTCTAATGAGCTTAACTCATTCTAACATAATTCCAAAAAGTTTCTATACACTCAACGATAATTACTAACAACGGTAAAATATAACGAACGGTCACTAACGGTAAAAACTAATCACTACACTAGTAACTTAGTAAAATAAGGGTTCTCACTAAATATTAAAATGATTCTCACCAAAATTACCATTTTACCCTTACCCGTCAAATGACTAAAATACCCTTATAATACGGTAATCCACGTAAATGCACCCGACGACAATTAAATACACACAAACACAATTAAAAGTAATTAAAATAAATCTAGCTAAAAATCGGGCTGTTACATAGTGCATTTCACTTTCCGTGTTTTGTAGGTTGAGTTATCCCCCAATTCAGTTCCAAGCTTGGTAGAGCCTACAATATCAACGATCTGCTTGCCACTTAATTTGCTACACGGTTAGTCTCAATGACGGTTTGGTTATTATCACTCTGCCTATTGTCAGACTTGGTTGAATCTGCACTCTCGATTACAGGGTTCTGCAAAGGACCAGGAACTCGTGTAAATATCACAATTTTTGCTCACATATAAATGACTGATCCAAAATTATCTGCTATTTTAGTTACCTCAAGTGCCTTTTCATTAGACATAGTCAATAAGTTTGCATCTAGATTGTCAGCTTCATTTTCTTCAGCATCATTCTTAGACACAAATTGAACCACCGTAAATTAGAGTCATATACTAACATTATATAATTGACACAATAACTTTTTTTGTAAATTAAGCCAAAACACATGAAGACCAAGGCAAAGAGAAGAAATTAAAACCAATATGTTGCAGCTGGAACACAAATAGACAAATCAAAACACAGGGAGGAAAGAATGCCACTATGTAGCAGCTGTAGTACCAAAACACTGCTGCTGCACTACATTAGTCCACATGCCGAAAACCAGCTCTAAATTATGCAGAAAATCACCTCGATCTCGCTCCAAATTATGCAGAAAATTACCTTGAACCAGCTCTGAATAGTTAAGCACACATATGGATATGAAAAAAAAGAAAGACATTCCATAAGCATATATTTTGGAAGAAGACTATAGTAGCATTATAAAATACATGCCCATGAGTAAAGTTCCAGTTCCGTCTCCAAAACCATTCTTAATACACATGCATCATATCATATAAATTATATTGCTAGATGATATAAATAATTTACAATAAGAGGTGTATAAATTATTCTATTATGTCAGCTTCATTTTCTTCAGCATCATTCTTCGAGACAGATTGAACCACCATAAATTATAGTCATATACTAAAATTATATAATTGACACAGTAATTTTTTTTGTAAATTGAGCCAAAACACATGAAGACCAAGGCAAAGAGAAGAAATTAAAACCAATATGTTGCAGCTGGAACACAAATAGACAAATCAGAACACAGGGAGGAAAAAATGCCACTATGTAGCAGCTGCAGTACCAAAACACTGCTGCTGCATTACATTAGCCCACATGCAGAAAACCAGCTCTAAATTATGCAAGAAAATCACCTCGATCTCGCTCCAAATTATGCATAAAATTACCTTGAACCAGCTCTGAATAATTAAGCACACATCTGGATATGAAAATAAAGAAACGCATTCCATAAGCATATATCTTGGAAGAAGACTATAGTAGCATTGTAAATACATGCCCATGAGTAAAGTTCCAGTTCGGTCTCCAAAACCATTCTTAATACACATGCATCATATCATATAAATTATATTGCTAGATGACATAAAATTCATGAAGAAATGATTTTGATATTCGCTTACCAAGTCAATATCAGAGACAAAATCTGGAAACAAAAGGTTTAAATAGAAGAGTCCTTCTGTGATTGCATCACATAAATACACACACCTTCAAAACCATTCCGATAAAATTCTGAAGTGCAATCCCTAGCCTCCAGTCGCATAGAAACTCAATTCACCTGACGCCAAAAGATGAGGACGTTAGATTTAACAGCACAACCAGGAGGACCATAATCATAAAAACCAGCAACACCGCGATAAATCTTAAACGAAGGAATATAAAACAAACGGCGTTCAAGAATGTTGTTAACAGAAAACACCCACTACATATACCAAGTCTTGCAAAAGAAACCAAACAAAATAATGTGCAGGCCTCCATTCTTCCTATTGAAACACAATTTCAATAAAGTTTAAAGATGGAAAAATTAATTGACAAAGCGGAGGCGATGAAGGTTTTAAAAACTTGGGTGATTAAAATTGTTGTGCTTACTGGTGAAAACGATCAGGTTTCCAATGATGAAATTGAAAGGAGGCGATGAGAGGAGAAATGAGAGAAGAGGCAAATCTACTTTTTCCTTTTTCAAAATAAAGAGAAAGAGAACGCTTAACCTGAAGAAGAAAGGGGAACATTGGAAACTGATAAAATAATTAAGTATGGGAAACAAAAGCGTGAGAATCAAAGTGGAATGCTGATTAGGAATACCACTTAAAAAGATTTAATGTTATCACAATGGAGGAAAAAATTAATGTTGAATTAGGGTAAATGATAGCTTGACCAAACAAACTTTAGTAAGAAAGATCATCTACAATAAAGTCTAAATTTTATTTAGGATTTCAACCAAACTCCATCCCCACAAATCACACCACCACAAAGTTTCTCGTGAGTGCGCTCCATCAGTGTTGATGCACACCCAACCCAACCCATCATGAGATTGCTCTATTTGACATCAACCAGCTAAGCTTTTCCGGTCCTAGCTCAAACATAATCTCTTTGATGCCGCATCACGGTCTCCTAGTTTCTATCTAGAACTAGAATTAAATTCCCAACCAATTGTCAACAATAGCTCCAACGAATAAAAAATCCAGTTTGAATTATTGACTTGCAAGTTACATGTGACGTACCAAATTGAATTTGTTTAACGAAACCGCCACTGACTTTCACATTTTGAACTTGTAAAGGCTGAGAAGGTCACCCCCTCCCTCATAAATATATTTAAATTTCAATCGTCCAAACTTAGCAGTTTATAAAGACTTTTACTACGACCCTTCAAAAAAACAAAAGGACTTGCGATTTTTCTGTAAAAGAAAAAGACTACGTTTTCAATTCTAACCAAGTGAATGTTTGAATATTTTTTATAGCTTACCTTTTATGTATCGTGTAAAAATGTTTTAAAAAAATAATTTATTGTAAACGCAGGACCAAGTCGACCCTTATTTAAAGGCTTCTTTATTACGACCTTTGTTTAAGGCTAGTAGTAAAGAAATAAATAATCAATGTTGTCATTAGACTACATCAAAACCCAAGAGATGTACATTTCTTTTATTCAAAAAATGAAATAAAATAGAAATACTTCTATTTGTTATCACCAACAAAAAAAATATCAAAACACAAGGGTGCTTATCATGTTCCTCCTAAACTCAGTTAAGAATTTGGTTTAAATTCGAATTTTAGCATGCAACAATTTTAAAATTTTAGATAGATTTTTTTGTTTAGAGAAGATAAATTAGTTCATCCAAATAAACATCGGAGATAATTTTAAAAATAATTTATTGGTTTGAGTCCCACAAAACATTTTTATTTGAAAGAAGAGTCCCACAAAACTTAAATTACACTTTTCATGATAAAGTCAACTATGCTTAATAGTTATATTTAATAATTTTTATTATAATTTATTTGTGTTATATTTTTTTTATTAGCAAACAAAATTCTTTTAGTTACAAAGAATTAAGGTGAAGGGATAATCACCGATCCATTGCATAGAAGATCTTAGATTCAAAGAGTAAGTATTTACATTTATCTTTTTTCAAAAACACTAATATTATAAAAATAGTTACACACTCTATGTATATCAACCAAAATAATTATATTTAATTTTCAGGAGATGACTGAGTAATAAATATTTTCTTCACAATTTTTTAAAATTGTTATTAACATAAAATCAAGAAAATTAAATTAACAAGGATTAATTGTAATGTTGGTCTTCCTATTTTCATCATTTTACAGGTTTGATCCTTTATTTTAAATTGGATAGTTTTTGTTCAATTCTAAACTAAAAAATTGATTATATGATATATCTTAAATGACATAGAATATGATTTGATGACGAGAAAATAACATCAATTAGATTGTAAAAAAAATATCTTAAAAACTTATTTTCAAGTAATTTAAAAATATGTCGTTAACAAGTGCCGTTGTTAAGAAAGAAAAAAGAAGAGACATTTTGCATTGCAAACAACAACATGTGGCGACCTCTAAGAACTTGAATATATCAATTTCCGATATAAAATTTTATATTTGTATCTTTATACAATGTTCTAAGGACGACGCTTTTTAACATTTTTTTCAAATAAATTAAACTAATTAATCCAAATTGAAAAGAAAAGAAAAAGAATCGAATATAAAATTTCGAATTGTTTAAAATAAGGGGTCTAATTTAAAAAAAAAATGAAAATAGATAGACTAAAATTGCAATAAGCAGCTCATTAACAAATTTTAACTGATTGTTAATGCCAAAAATAAATATTCGGTCGAAATCATGATTATATTCTTGATAAGGTAGATGAGTTATTTCGACATGCTGCAAAATACAAAGAGATTTCGATCAAGAGCACTTCGACATGCCGCATTTTCGACAAAGTGATTTAACATGTTTCATGCATGTGTGGTTAATGGAGCCCCATCAGTTTATCAATGTCTGAGTTTTATTACTATGGACTTGGAATACTTCAACATAGACATAGTGGTAGTAATAATAATAAAGCAAAGTCGAATATGCGGTGACAAACAAGCCTGAAGTTTATTGAAGTTATTTTTTAATGTCTTGTGATTATGTCAAGTGTAGGGCTCTAAGTATAGGAAGTTATTGGTAGTTTTTACTGCAAAGTCAATATGTATCAGTTTGTAATAAGAAAAAAGGGTTGAATCCTATTTTCTAAAAGCCTTGCAACACCCACGCCGCGTTGGCAAACGGGTTCAGGGGCGAACAGAGATGGATTCCAATCACCCTTTACATTTCCCTACAATTTAATAATATTGTTTTGTTCTTGCTTTATTTTCCTCTTTCTTTTGCAATTTGCATTTCTTTTCATCTTTCTTTTCTCTCTTTTTCTTTTGAATGCTCATTTGAGTATTTTCTATTATGTTTTCATGAGATTTTTTTTTTTTAAGAAACTAAGCAAAATATATTATAGAAACAACCAGCTCCTCAAGCACAAGGTATGCTTAAGAAAGCTGAAAAAATTTTCATGAGAAAACTTACTATTAAAAGATGTTGGATGCAATTCTAACGTAAAAATGAACAATAATTTTATTCTTAAAGAATGCATGAAGTGATATCATAAAAACTTGAACGAAGTCTTTAAAAAGACATTATCCAATCATAAATTATTGATGAATAATAAAATTTACATTAGCAAAAAGTGCAAACACTAATATTAACAACCTTACAAAAACTCAATATCAGCCAAATATATCAAGTTTGGAGACTTTAGTTGCTAGCGGCAGGGACACGGCAGTTATTAGCAAAGAAAGTTTCGGAATTAAGAAAAGCAAAGCAGCACAACCATGCACTTCCTAGTACTTACACGAAAGTGGTTTTGTGGTATTTTCCCATTCGACCGTTCCCCTAATATTCTCAAACGTGGCACCCTCTTATTCATTCCCATCAAACCTGTTAGGAAATCCACGTCCCACAACAAGCCGTTAGATCCGAATCCTAACCATAACCAAACACGCAATTTAATATAACAACAAACTAACCATGGTTAAGTTATCTCATTCACACGAAACCCTAATTATATCCAAAACACCCTTCTTTTTTTTATTAATCACTCTTTTACCCTCTCTCTTCCCTTATCTATTTAACCAGCCTCCGAGACTCGCTAGGTTTGCCAAACCAATTCCCCAAAGGGGTCCTTAACAGGACTCAACCAAACCCTAGCCTCTTCTTCTTCTTTCTCTCTCTCTCAACAAAAAAAACTCTTCCGAATTCCTCTGAAAAACAAACAAAAATGTCTTCATCCTCTTATCGCGAAAAAAAATCATGTGGCCCTGTTCTTCGTTCACTTTCACCTTCTGGAAGATTCTGTTCCTATACACAATCAAGAACCCCTTTCTCTACACCTTCATCAGCTTTCGCTTCTTCCACAAACTCAACCTTTTCATCTTCCTCTGCTTTCTACATCGAAACCAACGATCACTACAATCATCATCACCATAATTATCATCACAACTCTCATCACCGTTCAGCTTCACCTACACGTGTCAATCTATACACCACAAACTCTCGTTCTTCTGGTGTCCGGTTTTCAATCGATTCACGTTCTATTTCACCAAACCGGTCGATTTCAAACCATGTTATTACTACCAAGAATCGTCCAATTCCGGCTCAGAAAAAGACGTGTATGTGTTCGCCAACGAATCATCCCGGTTCGTTTCGATGCAGTCTTCACAAGAACAACGGAAACAACAGCAGCAACGCTGATTCGTATCCTTCAACTCGTCTCAACATGCGTAGATCTGCGATGAAGAATTCGCTTGTGCGAATCGGTGGTGTTGAAGGAGAATGGGTGAAAAGAGCTTTAACGGCGTTGATTCGACCTTCGTCGCATCAACAAAGGAGGAGATCGGCGTTCGAGCCAAGACCTAGTCGTCTCTCTGTCATGTCCAAGGCTGAAGCTTAAGATCTTTGAATATTATCTGTTTTTCATTTTTCAGGTTGAGATCTTGTTCATCACGCTTTTGCGGTGGTTGAAATTCACCCACTGCGCGTTGATCTGCCGCTACTCAAGATATTCTGGCGAGAAGTTATGTTAAAGCGTGTCATCTCCGGCAAGATTCGGAGAAGATCAATGAATCAGACATCTGAAACAACCGTTGAAGAATTTCTGAATAGATCTATTGAGATTTGAGATTGGATTGCATTTTGTACATAACATTTGCTATGGAAGCTGAGAATTTTGGACTTGTTTTTTTATTTTTCAGTCACTAAAAATCGTTTCCAGAAAATTAATCCTAATTTAATTTATATCAGGCCTAATTAATTTATTTAAGGTTTCTAATTGAATAAAATTAAAATTGGAATTGAAACCCTAAAATTTGGTTTTGTGACCTCCATTGATGGTTGCGTGACCCGTTCCATTTCTCTGTGCAGCGTGCTGTGACTGTTATTTCCGTCAATTGTCCCCGTTTCCATTTGGACCGTTCCGTTGATTCGCGTGCCGTGACGTCCGTTACGTTCGTTCATTGCCGTCGTTGCGTATGGTGTCAGGTATTTTTATTTTATTTTTCATTTCTATTGTTATAATTTTTATTTTATTTTAATCAATTGATTTGTTTAATTTCAGGTTGGTTGTTCAGCTGGTGATGTGATTATGTTGATTTGGAAATGAGTATGAAAGCTGGAAGCATTAATTGTGACATCTGTGGACAACCTGTGCAAGAAGGAGCGCCTATTTTGGACTGATAAAAAACAGAGGACTTAAAAGAAAAATAAACAACAATTAAGAGATAAATCATAGAGGACTTAAATAAAAATAAACAACAATTAAGAGGAGTGAAAGTATAAGTTCCTTTTCAAAAAAAAAAAAAAGAAAAAAAAAAAGAAGTTGAAATGAAAAATATCTAAACTACTTGTCTGCAATCGCGGTCCACATGGAAGAAGGAAAAATTCAAAATTGGAAACTTTAATTAAATTTTCATGGTTCGGTAAGGGAATGTTGAAAAATGATGGAAACTTGTTTATGAGACATCGCACCAGCCAGCTAGCTGTCTATGTGCTGTTTCATACGACTACTTTCATTGCACCTTTCACAATAATGCTGCTCTACGGTTGGAGGATTAATTAGTACTTTACGTATTTTTTATGCTCTATAGTGGGATTAATCAATACTTTACGTATTTTTAATATCAAGAACCGGAGGGGATAAACGATTCAAATATTTTGTTTTTAAAAATAGTTGATAAGCTACATTTTTTGCCACAACATTTTTAACAAAAAATATATTAACTTTGTTAGAGCATAAACTAGTTTTAACATAAAAACATTTTACTAAATATATTAATTTAAGTTTTAGTAAAATGTTTTTTAATATTCTTAGAAGAGAAAAAACTACATATTTATGTTAAAGTTTTTTGTTGATAATTAATTTAACTTTTAACAAATTGTTGATAAATTTACATTTAGTCTAGTTATTTCTATATAGTTTTAACATAAAAAAGGAATGGAGTATAAATTCAAATTTAGAGAAGAAAAATGTAATTTCTTTTTTATTAGTAAAATATTTGTCTTATTCAATGCATACTAGCAATTTTTAGTATTTTCTTTCTTGATGAAAGAATCTCTATTCCACTTGTCATATACTAGTACTTTTAAAAAAATAAAAAATAAAAGACAGTTTTAATGGAGAGAAAAAGACAAATCACATGGGTTGCTGGCTGTTGCTTACAAACAACGCATGTAGTGTTTGGAGGGTATTGTGAATTTTGAATTTGTGCTACATGTAGTTGTAGCCAGGGTTGATAGCCTAGTGGATTAGATTGGATTAGAGCGTAAAGTGTCCAAATTGGTCCAGCTGAATTCAATGAATTACCTGACTTCATTCGCATCTATGCCATACACGTGGCGTTATTATATGTGCAGTGCAGGCAGCATAAATTATCTTATCTTCATGAGCTAGCTAGCGGGTGGTACGTCAGAATTGCTTCCTTACTTTCTACCTGATTTGTGGGCCACACACTAACCGTTCTAAATCCGGTACTTTTTCAGACTTCATAGGGCCATCTCAACAATTACGGCTTTTGGCTTCTTGCCTTTCTCTTCCAACTAGGTTTGCTCTTATGAATCATAAGCCGGATTCGAGATACGGGTGCAGGTATATAATACATAGATACATCAAATTTTTAAATTTAAAATACGATTGTACTAAGATACGTTAGCAAAAGCTTTATGGTAAAATATTTAAAAAAGAAAACATTATCATTAAAGTCATAATTTAAAAAAAAAAATATGTGTGATAAAAATAATGTGAAGTGTTTGTATAAATTATATCATAATTTCATTCCTATACTAACATATCAACAAATACAAACTTAAAATAAAATTTGTTTAATGTTGTTGATTGATTGAATCTCCTATCTTGTTACCTTCTTATATTTTATCCAATTGCACTATCTTACAAACAAGATTCTTATGAGATGAGAGAATAAGGGTAAAATAAAATCGGTTAAATGAGATAGGTAAGTAGGCAAATAGAAAGGGGGATAAGGGTAAGTCCCCTGCTTAATATTGTTAGTGGTCTTGTAACATATTGAGTTGTCTTAGTACTATATTTATGGTATCTTTCTATAATAGATTCTACGGTAGCAAAACCATCATATGGTATGGTTTAGCTATAGCCATGCTATAATACGAAAAATAGATTTTTTTTTTTAATGATCAAAATAGTTACTGAAAATTCAATCCGTAATGTATAAAATATGAAAAATTGGTTGCTAATATGTTTAGTGACCGAAATAATGATTGATAACCTGATTGCTAAGATATTATATATTAAAATTTGGTCACGACTTGTTTAGCCAAACTGAAAATGTATTTATGGATCAGTTCTTGATAGTATGACTCTGATACAACTATAGTTGGATTGTTTTATTATTGTATGGAGGTCGTTCTTGATAGTGCAATATGATACAATTATAGTTTGATACAATTATAGTTAGATTGTATTATTATCAATGTTTTTAAAAACCGGACCGGTTCAACCGGTTCATTTGGAAACCGGAGTGATTCCGGTCCGGACAGGCTTTGAAAACCGCTGATGAAATAAACCTCTTTAAAACCATTCTAAACCGGAGTGAACCGCTCAGAACCGAAAAAACCGGCTCCGGTTTTCAAAAACCGCTTGGTAACAGTAATCGAATTTTTTGCAAAAAAAAAGAAAGAAATCAGATCAAAGAGATTTGAAGGAGAAGAGAATGAATCAGATCAACTTGCCATCAACGTGTTTTGAATCAGATCCATAAGTATTGATTAAAAAATAGAAAATGAAGAATGAAGGTAGTTTGAGAACAGCACAGAAGCTGTTATGCTAACAACAATACTACTAGAAGTCACAAATTTATTAGGGTTATTGTTCTTTACTTTGGGCTATTAAACATTGTTGGGCCTCTTAGTTATTGCTGGACCTAGTGAAAAAATAACACTGTTGCTTTTTAAGCCCCCTCAATATCTTCTAGGCCCCCAATATTCCATTTTAACCCTGTTTTACACTTCCGGTAGTTAGATTCAGGAGGCAGAATTTTCAAATTTCTTTTTTAAACTTCCGGTATATATATACCGTACTGCCAATACTTCATAAAAAATACCGTACTGCCAAGTAGCTATATATATAAAGGGTGCAGTTTAACGAGAGATATATCTTTGAATGTCAAGTATACTAGTTTAACTTGGTAGGTTGAAACTGATTCTCAATCATTTGGTTAGTTGTAACTTATATTCATCATACAAAACTAATTTTATGACATGGCAAACTAAACATCATTTCAACGATTTGTATTTCTGATAGCTTATATATATTTGAATGCCCTGTATACCAGTATACTCGGCTCTTGTATGGGAATTGTGTAACATTAGCCTTGTCATTAGCAACCAATCTTCCAAACTCTTTGAAAGAAGAAGAGTCTGGTAAAAAGAAGAGTGGAGAAGAAAATGATGTATTTATTTTAAGGAAATGATGTATATTAAACTGGTAAAAGAAATGAAAGAGATAAGAGAACTAGATTATTATAGTATTAAACTGAAACAAAAATATGCAAATAAATGAGCAAAATGGTCATCCGGTACCTACCTACCGTATTTATATACCGTATGTGTTACAAAGGCTAATTTAGTAATTTTGGGGGGCCTAAGGAGATATAGGAGGTCTAAAAAGTAACTACCCTCTTATTTTGTTTGTGAATTTATTTATTTTTACATTATTAGATACTATCTTTTTGACTAAGAATTATGATCTACATTATTTATAAATTAAAAAATTAAATATCCGGTTCAACCGGTTCAATTGCGGTTCCATCGGTTGAACCAGTAAAACCAAAAACCGAAGCTCTCACCGGTTCAATCTTCGGTCTAGTTTTAAAAACATTGATTATTATTTTACGAAGGTCGTTGTTGATAGTCTGTTTGTACAATTTTAAACAATGTCATGAAACTTTTTAAAAATAGCGACTTAATCCATAATTCATCCCAATTATTTCTTCATTGGCTAAAAAACATTTTTGAACTGTTTTTTTAACTATTGTTCTAACATTTAGTATTTTTTTTGTAATGTTGTAGCCGTTTCAAATTTCTCTTTTCTGTTTTGGATATTACCAATTGGAATTGAACATGCTTAGGTGGAATTTCCATGTCTTCTAATGAGTAGGATAAGTTTTTCTTGTCAAAAAAGAGTAAGACAAGTTTTTGTGCCCGTATATTGAGACGAACTACATATCCTAAATTCTAGATTTTTGAAGATTTATTGGGCTGACTTTCCAATCTTGAGGATTTCAGAGTAGTTTTAAGTGCTTTTGGTTGGGAGTGATGGAATTTTATCCTCAATTAGTAGGTGGTATTTAACGTGGGAAAGTAATATTTTTTTCATCATGGACAAATTATTTTTTAACCATTAGATCAACTAAGGAACACGCTTTTATCATAGTCTCTCTACACTATATTTTTTACACACATCATCAATTATCATTCCCTCCCCTCCATCCCACTCACCTCCATGAGCAACAACTCCACGGTCCCAAATTCTATTTCTTCCCTTGTTTGTACTTTTCATTGTTAATTTAATTTCTTTAAAATAAAATAAAAAACAAGAAAGTTCAATAGTCTTAGGTTATGGAAATCTGGAAACCCTTTGTTCTTCATCTTTGTTTCTCATATTTTCTATACAACTGAGATTTTATTGCAGTTTTGCTATTCTTGATTTTGTCTTCTGAGATTTGTAGTGAGATTCAAAGAACAAAATTAGATTTTTTTTTAGTAAAATAAATGTAATTGATTTCAGATCTGAAAAAATACTCCTCAACAAAGGACATAACAAGCATTTCTAACTTCCATGGCAATTAATCGAGAAGGTGGCTGATTTATTAAGTGAAGAGAAGTATAACAATTGTTTGGGTAAAATGCTAATGTATAAATATAATACAATTTTTTTTTTTTTTTTTTTATGAGCAATGGATGGGAAAAACACTAAGAAACCAAGGTAGTTAAACAAAAATTCAGATCTGAAAAAGAGGGAGATGGTAGGGACTACGTACGTTGAAGACAAGTTATAAAGATATAATGTAGGCAGACTATAATAAAATCAATGTTCCTATGTAATTTAATGGTTGAAAAAAACTTTTCCATGATGAAAAATAACTCTCCTTTCGCATATTAAACTCCACCCAATTGATAACCGTTGTGGTTTACTTGGGGTAGGGACATTTCCTTTGTTGTTGGCTTGGCTCCCTTTATGTTTCCTTTTCATTTTGATTATTTCCCATCAGTTGATAATTATCAGGCGTTGTAATGTCCCACTACGTGACATTAGCACAAAATTATGGTAGTTTTTCATAGACTTCAACATAAAAAAAGTAACTCCCTATCTTTCAAATTGATTCACGCAGAATATTTGTAGATCCATCTAATGAGATAGATGATCCTATTTCACAAGCTATTTTAAAAATTGTGGTTCTCCAATATATATTCTTGTGGCAAATTCATTAAATGAACCAATACATTGGCATTGGTTTGTGTCTAATTACCAGGATTGAAGTCCAAAACCCATTGAGATAGCCTGAGAAAAGCTTATTTCAAATTTCAAACTTCTACATACCACACTTTGCGAATGTGAAGATCTTCCAAAGATGCAAAAGAGAATTCAAAGTAGCCTTAAATAATAGGATTAAATGTTTGAAAATTAAGTCAAACTTGAGGTTTGATTTGATTTATTTTTTAAATGTTTTTCAAAAATTAGTTTTTGGGGTGTGTTAATAGATCGATTAATTAAAAACTAGAGTTTATAAAATTTTGGTGGAAGCTTTTCCGAATCGACTCACGGCTATCCCAAGCATTTTGAAAGAAAGGTATACAAAAAATTGTTTTAAAGTACTAAGAACACCATGAATGAAACCAATTGTGATTCAAATTAACTCGAGAGAGCTAATTTGATTTAATTAAGTTTGTTCGAATCAAGGTTTTAAAGAAAATTTATTCGATCAATTATATGAACATGTTACCAATTTTCAACTAGGCATAAAACCAGAAAAACTTGTTTATCACGGCTAGAAAAAAAAAAAAAAAAAAAAAAGGGCTATATCTTGATTTCAAGCGATCAAATGTGACGTTAGCAGAGGGAGTATTCTTAATATGTGTGTAGTAAGTTAATTTTACATATAATTAATGCGAGATTATATTTTAAAAATAAAAATGTAAGTCACACTAAAAGTGGCGACATTATTCTGATACTTCCCTTGTCACCTTAACGATGCTTTGCAAAAGAAGAATCTTAACACCAAACAAAAGAAAAACATCTTTCACGTTTCATTTCACCTTTGTCACTAAAGCATGCCATTACCATTGCCATTGCCATTGCCATTACTATTACTATTACCATGTCTTTCTTTTCTACTCTCCGTCGATCCTCCTTCCTCATCCAACGTTTCCAAACTTCGTCTTCACAGTTTTCTTCCTCTCCACCATCGTTACCGAATACCAACCCACGGCCACCACAATATCGAAAGTGGGTTTCAGCCTTAGTTGTTGGCTCAGCTCTTGCTTTTGTGTGTTACTTCTCCAAAACCAATTCCAGCTTCGACTCGGCTTTCTTAAACAATATCCTTAGAAAATCATCTCTTCCTGAGGGTTCCAATAATAACTTACTTTTTGGAGGCATGTAATGTATTTATATAACATAATTTAAGCATTAATGGTGCATTGAGAATACTAAATTTAAGCAGTCTTAATTAATTCAAGCTCACTAAATAATCAACTTTTTGTTGCAGATTCCTACAGAAGCAAGGTTTTCTTCAACTATGAGAAGCGCATACGATTGCATAGTCCACCTGAGAAGGTGTTTTTTAATCTCTGTTACTTGTTCTGCTCATGAGCTTCTCAATACGAATTTGAGTTTAATTTGTACACATACTTTAAATATAAATTAGTTTTACACCGACATATAATAAGATCAATCTATCTTTTCATATCATACTATTATAAAAGTGAGGATATAGCTAAATGGTAAATTTTTATTGCATTTCAGTGTAAAACTAGTTTACACGCAAAATTCACATTCTTTGAATCCTATGCATATTATGTAATATTTCCTTATATTAACCGGTGGTAAAGTATAAAACTATATCTGCATTATGATGTACTTACTACTTAGTTGACTTTTGGCTGTTTTGATAATTCAAGCAATGTAATGATCAATTTGGATGAGTTTATTTAAAAAAATATACAAAGAAACATAAAATTAAGTTACATTAGGATTATTGAGGATGAAAATTGAAAAATAATTTCTTAAGAATGATATGATCTCTATCTTGACAATTACTGCTGTTTTACATTTAGGTTTTTGAATACTTTGCATCATATCGTACACCGGAAGGGGAAGTTCTTATGAAACCGGCAGATTTAATGCGAGCAGTTGTTCCTGTTTTCCCTCCATCTGAATCCAACCTTGTTAGAGATGGATCCTTGGAAGGCGAAAGAAGTCCTGGCCACTTGTTCTGTCCTCCTTCAGAATTTTTTCTGCTTTTCGATGTAAACGGTGACGGTCTTATATCTTTCAGAGAGTGAGTTGTCTGGATTTTCAATTATTATGGGACATTTGTGAAGATTTATTTGATCTCAGGGCTAGGTTTTAAACTATTTAACTATTTATATTTTTGTTTGTCTAAAATATTAATAATGGTCTCATTTTAAGTGCAACAGGTATTTATTCTTGGTAACCCTGCTTAGCATCCCAGAATCGAATTTTTCTGCAGTATTTAAGATGTTTGACATGGATAATGATGGGTATGTTGTACTCATTCTGCCTTATTTGAATGTTTAGTATCAATTGGTAGATAAATATTTTGTTCAGCTATGAAACACTAACATATACAATCGACATGATACTGACACATAGCTAAGAATAATTGACAAATTGTACTAGCAGTGTTGTAATTTTCTCAAAATCTGGAATTGGATTTGATGCTTATGCTTAATTAGTTTTGTCCATCTTTAGGGAGATAGATAAAGAAGAATTCAAAAGAGTGGTGGCATCAATGCGATCTCATAGCAAGCATGGTATTCACAGAATGTATGAACAACAGACGGATGCTTCTGTAGAAAATGGTAGGATGGTGGAATACTTATTTGGTAAAGACGGAAAAGGACGCCTCAAACATGATAAATTTGTGAAGTTTATAAGAGATTTACATGATGAAGTATGTATTTAATTATTTCTTTCTCTTTATAAGTCAATACTACATCTCAACTAAATCATGATAACTAAGAAATATGTTTCTTTAAGTGACCTTAGAAGTGATTATGCATGTCAACTAATTACAGTATTACGCGTACAGATTTTGAGGCTGGAGTTTGTTCATTATGACTTCAAATTTCAAAAAACCATATTGGCCAAGGATTTCGCACACTCCATAGTTGCTTCTGCAGATGTTAATCATCTGAGCAAGTTACTTGAAAGGGTTGATGAATTGAACAATGATCCACAGTTCAATAGTGTACGCATCACATTTGAGGAGTTCAAAAACTTTGCAGAACTGCGGAAAAAATTAGTTCCACTATCATTAGCTCTATTCAGTTTTGCAAAAGTAAATGGCCTTTTAACAAGAGATGATTTTCAGCGAGCTGCATCAAGTGTACGTCATGTTTCTCCTATTGCTTCATGTTTTATAAAAGTTGTCATCGGAACATAAATCATGTTTTGTTCTGGTTCAGGTTTGTGGTTTATCTCTTTCTGACAACGTGGTTGAGATTGTTTTCCATTTGTTTGACACAAGTGGGGATGGAAATCTAAGTTCAAATGAGTTTGTTAGAGTGCTACAGAGGCGTGAGAGAGATGTTGGTCGATCTGTGGAGACAGGAATCATGGGTTTCTTGTCATGCTGTTGGAACTGTACAGACAATTCCCCAGGTTCACAGTTGTTGTCCTGAGTGAACTTGCACATACCCACTACTTCTAATTACTACTAGTATTGGTAGAACATATTAGGCTTTGAAGTGTGAATCAGTAATGTGTGCTTAAAAATAAATGACAATGTAGAGAGTATCCTTTCCATTTCCATTAGAAATTGCCATCTTCATTTCTTTGCATGGCTACAAGACATGTGCCAATAAAAATTTTCTAATGGCTGAGATCTACTTTTTCAAATCAATTTAGCTTTTTTAAAAAGAAACAAGAAAAACATTGTTGGAGCATATGGACAATCAATTTAGTTCTTTCATCAATCAATTTAATCAATTTTGATGAATCTTGATAGCAAATTAGAGAACAACAAAAGTTGTAAACAAAGTAAACTTGCACTGAACATACCAACTCAGAATTCCTTATCCTGTTAGACGACAGAGGAACTCTAAATTGATTTACGATCTTAAATTTCAAATAATAACTTGTCATTTCATTGGAGTTAATTATGAATATTCTACAAAAAGGCCACAAAGGTTTAAAAGAATAATTAATTCAATAATGACCACCAGGAACAAAACACTAACCTCGTGACAATTTTTTTTATCAAAACAAAAATTATAATTCACATCTTTTAAGGCGTCAAGGATTAAGAGCCATATCCTTATACCTGATGCTTATTTTGACTAGAGTTGTTCTTGAAGCGGAAGAGGAATGGTAGGCCTCCAAGTTGTGCCATTCGGACTATCCATAAGAGCAATACCAAGAACAGCCAAACCTTTCCTTATGGAATCGGATTTGGCATACTCCTTTTGTATTCTAGCAGCATCCCGTTCTTCGATCTTCTTCAAGATTTCATCTTCTGTCAGGTTTGCACGATTAAGAGCTTTCTCCTTAAGCTGCTGTAAAACCTGTAGCATGACATTGATTAGATTTCATGTTATACAAGAAAGATAAGGTGTTAGGCACAACAATACAAGCTATGTCGCACACAGAGTATGTAGGGAGACAACCACTCACACCTATCTACATGACAACTTTGCATATTAGCATTGTTTTAATATCATTCAAAAAATTAATTACTTTAGCATAGTCAAATGAAAATTTACCATTTTTCCATGTCATGCCACCAATTCAAAATAACTTTACGAAAGTGGGGTGATGTTGCAAAATAGTGGATTTTCATTGGATGTTAATGTAAAACAGGTTTACACTGACCGTGCATATCTTTTAAATCCTAAATATATTTCATTATATATAAGGAGAATTTTATGTCACCCTTGTGTTGAAGTAACTTCAGACCAGGCGGCAATAAAATATAAAATGTGCGATGAATCTTGATGTTAAATCCAATGGTTAATAATGCAGGGGGTTCCACAAAATAATGCCATACAAACCTCCATTTAAACTAAACGCACAACGCCAGAGTTAAATAGAAATTTGGAAAAATTGAGGGGTTGACATAGCTGTGTCCATCCTCAACTTTAAGAGTGGAAAAATTTGGAATATGCAAAGACGATGTAGCACATAAAAAAATTATTTATAGAGTTCAAAAATAACATTTACACACCGGCAAGAGTTATAAGAAATAACTTCCACCCTTAATGGGATCTCTGTTAAGTGCACAAATATTAAGGATTTGTACTTCCAAATAAACTAAAGGGCATTGATAGACAATGTCGAAAATTGTAAAAGTGAAAAAAACCAATCACATACATACCTCATAATAACTTGAAGGCATGAGACCTAAAACAGTAAGGACATCCCCAATGCTTTTCTTCAAAGCTGCAAGTGATTCTATTCGAAATTGCTGTTTTTTTCCCTGTAAGGATTATGGATGGAATTAGAAATGCTATAAACAGCATCCATGTGAAATATTTGTGTTGATAACGAATAACGATATTTCACATGACATAATCCACAAGATAACAGTTTTGAAGTTACAATTCTACCACTGGAAGTCTGTAAAGTAGTATTCATATCTTACGAGTAACCTTTGCTAAGATTCCACAAAATACCCTGTAGTTTAACCTTTGCTAAGATTGGATCATTGGCATCATATAACAATTAGCAAGTAATTTTTTTATTTTTAAATATAGATATAAGTGAACTGTTAGAAGATATTAAAATATCTCATATATAATAATATATTAATGTTATATAAAACTGTCATAAATTATCTCTTAGAATTAATTTTCCTATTCAATTATAATTAAGGACGTCGTTTGATATGCTGGGGCATGGGTTTGAACCCGAAATTATCCACTTCGCAGCACTTGGTGTGTGTAAGTTTTTCTGCTAGGCTCTCTAGAACAAAAAAACTATCAATAAAGGCGGTGCTTAGTCTTTTGTGTCATTTCTATCAATTCCATAATCACAATTCAAAGCCCTTGTTTCTCTCTCTTCCCACACTTTTTTATCTAAAACACTATAGTTCAACATGAACCAAGATGGATTGGTAGATATGCATAATAGAAAATCAGATGTTTGATATATCAACAGTATAAAACTAAAACCCACATCATTGCACACAAAACATTGCGAATTCCTGAAAATCGTCCATTTTCAAACTTTGACCTCATTCAAAATCAATAAAAAAAAAAATAATTAGGTGATAATCAATCAAAAAATGGATTTTGATAATAATTCAAAATCATTGCACACAAAACATTGCGAATTCCTGAAAATCGTCCATAAACATTATTATTTATCAATCAAAAATAATAATTAGGAATTCACCATAAACATTTTCCGGAATTCACAAAAGCAATGATGTTAATAATTTGTACAAATCTTTATCTTCATAAACATTCACAAAGTTCACCATAAAAAAAATAAAAATAAAAAAAACACAAAGTTTGAAAGGGGCCAAACTATATAATGTCTATGAAGAAAAAGATATAACAATAACTAAGTTTTACCTATCCACTAGAATGGGCCAGCTGCATGTAAGATTTTAAATAAAGTTTGTGATAACAATTTGGGTCGCAGCATCAAACCGTCAAGGTTTTTATCTTTCCGCAACAAAACTACGATTGAGGCTGTCACCACTCACCGCGTCTGACTGAAATTCTCTACAATATCAAGGATTGCAACCGCGTTTTAAAACCTTGGCTGTATGGATTAGACAACACCATACTTACTATCATGTAACAACTAGAGATAGAACATTTACTACTAAGTTCCTCTTAATGGATCTAAAACCTATAACTTTTCTTGATCTCCCTCTGCCTCTAACCATTGTACTATTCTCCATTTGATCAACCCCTCCCATAAATTTTCACCACACATGTTCAAACTCCAAACCACCTAAGACGAGAATCTTTCATGTTTTGTAGAATGACATGTACCACAATTTTCTCTCTTATGATTGTATTCTTTATACTATGATGTCTTGCGCGACCACTTATCCACTTCAACATTCTCATTTCCATGATAGTTTAGTTTATTGTCTATGAAGAAAGAGCGAGATAGACATAAAATTGCACATTAGAAGATTCATTTTCATATCTTCACACATCAGGAAATACAATACCTTGCGAGTATGCAGCAAGTCGTTAATTAATTTTAGTGGGTCAGACATTCCGGCCAATGCAACTGGAGTGTGAAGATCATCAGACATTGAGGTCCGAAAAACATCATAGAAGTTACCGATAATACTCAACGTATCTGGTGGGACGGAATCCTTCCTAACTGTCTGATCATGCTGCTTCAGAAAGCTTTCACATTCGTGTAATGTCTGCAAACAAACATTACATGAAAATATACATCAATACATACGTAAAAAATATATATAATGACAGTGATTAAATGCATGAAAAAATTATGCTTGCCGATTTCATGGACAATGGCACACACAAGGAGAGGAAGGCAGTTTCTAGCAAAATAAAGCAGTACCTCGTATATATAAAAAACACGGTCTGAAGCACTTTCAAGGTGTATATTAGAGTAGTTCATGGGAGATCTATAATGAGCACTCATCAAAAAATATCTCAAAGCCAACGGATGGTAAACATCTACAACCTGCCAACATGAAATATTTGTGGAATAAGAATTTATCCCTTTGAGTGGTAGAACAACGGATGGAAATGTTGGGTCCTTGTGAAAGATACTAAACAATAAGCTTAAAGAAATTAAGTCTAAACAATCAGGGCTGCATTACCTGCCGTATTGTGAAAAAGTTTCCCAGAGATTTAGACATCTTCACCGAGTCAATGGTGACAAAACCATTGTGCATCCAAACACTAATATCACTTTTACTACAAGCAGCACAACTCTGAGCAATTTCATTTTCATGGTGAGGAAATACAAGGTCAATCCCTCCACCGTGGATGTCAAAAGAGTAACCAAGATAAGCTGCACTCATAGCACTGCATTCAATATGCCACCCAGGTCTTCCAGGACCCCAGGGACTCTCCCAAAATGGCTCCCCTGGTTTTGTAGACTGCACAACATCATTGAAAATCCAAGATAGATAAGTTTCAAACTAAATTAAGATTTTTAAGTATTTTATAATTGTAAGTTTAAAATTTATAATGAGGTCGACATACGTAACGTATTTACATTACTATTATCTTCCACCAATATCTTATACCTTCCAAAGAGCAAAATCAGCAGGATTTTTCTTCCTTGAATCAACAGCAACCCTCTCACCAGCTCGATTATCTTCTAGACCTCGACTTGATAATTTCCCATATTCTGGAAATTTTTCTACATTAAAGTATATATCCCCATCAACATCGTATGCATACCCATTATTAAGAATCTGTAAACAAGTATTTAACTGATTAACAATGAATCAATACTGTATTTTTCTAATCTAATTCATAAAAGAGAGCTTGATAATAGACTATGACGAGAATCATTTCATATACCAATACCAATCTTCTCATGTTTCACTTTAGACTTTAGTGCTATAATAAAATGAACGACAATGGTACCTTCTCAATCATTTCAATGATTTGGGGCATGTGCTCAGACACTTTCGGTTCCACGGTAGCAGGCAAACAATTAAGAGTTACCATGTCTTGACAGAACTCTTCACAATAGCGTCGACTCAAACTGATTGGATCTTCTCCTAACTCCTTCGATCTAGCAATTATCTACATAATTTGAAAATTGCAGACTAAGATCCTGTAATAGCAATTAAAAAGTAGTGGGTACTTTGTACTTGCAATAAAAGGATATAGTCAAAACTCACAAAAATTCTTAAGGTCCAAACTCCAAAATACGATTAAAAGAACGAGTTATAGGATAACGAACTGAATGGTCAATAGACAGGGAATGACATAGATAGTGAAAAGGATTAAGTTCATTTCTACAAGATAGAATTCAGATACATCATTAACTTATACCCATCGAGGACTCCCCTAAAACCTTTTTCTCACTTCCACTCAGTGTAAAGCAGCTAAATTCCAAAACTTGCATTTTGAAAAGTTGTGTTTCTTCAACTGTGTTACAATTAATATTAATATTTTTAACAAGTGAAAAGCTTAACCTAATCAAACCATAGTTAAAAGAAGTTATTGAAACAGAGGCCTAGTAATCAGCCGAAGATGCATAAGCGCTTACCTACATATAAAATTATTTCAATAACAAAAGATAAAATAATGTCAAAAGGTTTTCGTATAACTGATAAGATGTTTTCATAAACTATAATAGCTTATGGAAATAAGCTTGAAAACAGCTTATGGACGTGTGATATCATATGTTGTTTTCATAAGGTCTCACAAATAGTCTGACATGTGCTTATGCCAACGGAAAAGCTCAAATAAGTCAATCCAGATAGACCTTATACAAGCTATACTACAAAGGGAAATGCCTCAATGATGCCAATTTATACAAGACCGCAAAGAATCACCAACATAGCTTTTTAAAATCGAAGTTGTGGCAAGTAAGCATAAATCATTGAAACTGACCTTGTCATCTACATCAGTAAAATTGCGAACATAACAAACTTGAAATCCCAAGTGCTTAAAATATCTGCCTAATCGTCAAACAAAAACCAATTAGTACCGAAACCAAAACAATTAGGGTAAGTTCTCAAGAGAAGAGAGTGAACCTGTAAAGAAGATCGAAATTGACGTAAACACGAGCATGACCAATATGGCTAAGATCATAAGCAGTAACACCACAAACATACATTCCAACTTTCTTTTCCACTTTGGGTTTAAAAAGCTCTTTCTTTTTACTCATTGTGTTGTGGAGCCATACTTCCGGCGAAGGACTCTTTGAGCGGGAATTTTCACCACCGTCGTGGGAATTTTTCTCCGCAGTTAACGGCTGAGAGGAAGATGAGATGGCGCGGAAGGAAGGAAGATTCTTTCTTCGGAATACGGCGGAAAGGTGACCGGGGGAAAGCGTTCGAGATGAGTGGGTGAAGAGTGTGGTGGAAAATGGCGTGTAGTGTTTCAGAAGAGACAGGGTAAGGGTACCCATTGGTGATTTGCGACTATGTTTTTTGTGTTTTCGTTCTTATCAACATTCGTGTGAACTCGGCTGAGTTGTTTCGAGTAAGATACTAAAGGAGTAAATAGTCAATTTCCCCCCTTAAATTGTAAGTTTCATCAATTATTCTTTGAAATTAACAAAACTTCAATTACCTCCTGAAATTTCACAACGTTAGTCAATTTACCCCCTCCGTCAAATTTTTCTGTTAGTGAACATGACGTTTTGCAAATACCCCTCTGAAGTTTTGCACTTATGTGCAAAATGCCTCCCAAACTTAAAAATTTATATTATTTTTTTCTTAAAAACAAACAATTAATAGTTAAATATTAAAGCTAACTATTAATTTTGGAGTTTGGAAAAACTACATACATATATACATCAAAATAGGGAAAAATGTGTATTTTTAAAGTGATAATAATGGTTATTTTTAATAGACAAATTATTATTTTTAGAGGTTTATAAACAAATTAATAATCAGATTTAAATTTATATTTTCTCCTTCACCATCTTAATCTTTTAACTCCTCCAACTCCTTCAACAATTTGCTCAAACCATTTAAACTACACAACCCCCAATATTAATCCACAAATCATCCCATTATTGTCACTTTAAAAAATACATATTTTTCTCCATTTTGGAGCCTATTTTGATGTGTATATGCATGTAGTTTTCCCAAATTCCAAAATTAATAGTTAGTTTTAATATTTAACTATTAATTGTTTGTTTTTAAGAAAAAAATAATATAAATTTTTAAGTTTCGGGGGCATTTTGCACATAAGTGCAAAACTTCAGGGGGGTATTTGCAAAACGTCATGTTCACTAACAGAAAAATTTGACGGAGGGGGTAAATTGACTAACGTTGTGAAATTTCAGGGGGGTAATTGAAGTTTTGTTAATTTCATGGGGGTAATTGATGAAACTTACAATTTCAGAGGGAAAATTGACTATTTACTCGATAGTAAATCTTAATATTCGAACGATTATCGAGCATGTGCTTACTTTTCGCACTCCCCGTTTTTGCTTTGTACTGTCCGAATCATTACTTTTCAAGGGGTTTGTACTTTAGTATTTTTTTTCTTGTCAGTCAGGATATAATCTGTATTGCATAGTGGTTCTATTTTGTGTTTAGATTTAGAATCAAATGAATTTTGGAATGTTCAAATACCAAAAGTGTTTTTCATTATGGCTAAAAAATTTTAGAATGAAGAAAGCCGAAAAATGATATGCATGCAGTCTAGTTTACACCAGGGTTCAATAAGAACAGAGCATTTAGTAGTTATTTCTAACAGACGATCAATTCTTATTAAATGATGGTGTAAGCTATTTTACACCATCTGTATAACTATTAAACTAAAAAATATCTGTTTTTCTCTTTAGGATCGATCCAACCAGTTCGTCACCAGATTGGTTTGGTTTAGTTTTTCCATAAAAAATTACAGGTTAGGTACCGACCCATGTATACCCCATTACCCTGTCCCTTTATTTCTAAGTTCTAACAAAACTTGAACTTGGTATTATTTTCATTTTTTACCAACATTACTAGCAGGCATGGATTCAAAAGACTAAAATATAAACTGACAAATGCAGCCAAAACAGATCATAAGCCAAATAATTTTAAAGCCTGGGTACCAAATAAAGAAATTATAAATAGTTTCTACAATCAACCATATCCATATTGGTGGTGCATGGTTATCAACATTGAAGAACAGAAAGTGAGCGCAGTTACAAGGAAGCCTATTCATGTATGTGTTCACATTAAACATGCTAACATTCCTATAGAAAATTCAAATTCAGCATTCCACAGTGTATACAATCACAGATTTCTATCAGCACCAACTTGTTATAACAAAATTCTCTATCACGGTAAGCAATATAGCTTCAGCCTCTGCTCGGGAAAACTAATGTGCTTGCTGGTTCTCGTCATTACTTGTATAGAACTAGTTGCTTCTTGCAGCACCGGGTAACAAGCTTGCTAAAGATGGAACTCCTTGATTTCTCATTTCTTCTTGAGCACGTTTCATTTCTTCTGGATCTGTTGCACCACAATACAATGAAGTTATGAGCACAAATTATGCAAAGAGTACAGCAATAATGTGCTGTATAAGACTATACAATACAAAACAACTTCCATTTAGATTGTTTCAGAAATAATAGATGCCATTTCATCCCTCGATAATATGGAACAACAATAAAGCATGCGCGAATAGAGACAATCTAGAGTGTATCTGTATGTATTGCATACTTCTGAAGGTGTGGTACTCAAAAATGGAAAAGTATACTGTACAAAGAAGAGGCCATCAAACCACTGTTCCAAATTTGAACTGGTAGGCTAAGAATAATTTTCAGGCAGGGAGACAGCACACATACCAGACCCTTCTCCTCCCCCACCCCATCACCAATCTAACAAATAAAGCAAATCAACATTGTCAAAATTCAAGAGTGTCATGATTTTTCGAAGTTAGAGATGTGAGTGTGAGCCAACTGGGACTAGTGAGCAACTAAACAAGTTTTTCTTTATAAACCCGTTAGTTTAACAAACATGTGAGAAACAATGACGAAAAAAGTCATACATCTTAGGCACATAGAAGAAAATACAAACAGAAAAAACAAGAAAACTTTTGACAAAAAAAAAACAAAGAAAACTGACATTTTAAATATTTAAGGCTTAAGAGTAACTTTTTTTTTTTTAAAACTCGGTATCCGATCCAAGAATCGACTAATCCGAGGGGACCAATCCCACCGCCCACTTGTGGGGGCCCCGTTTAAAGCCAGAGCAAGCTCTGTATGGACTTAGCCCACCGAAATTGGCACTAGAGGGAATCGAACCTGAGACCTCTGGAGGAGCAAACTGCAAGATCCCAAGCCAACCACTAGGCAAACCCCAAATGGGTTAAGGCTTAGAGTAACTGAACATTAAAATTCAAAATATTCAAGAAAATGGGTGACAAAACAAAGTTTTTCTCCTGGGCATTTAGTGGCCATGAACAACTAAGATTTTGGCTGCTATAGTGATAGCAACAGCAAGCTTATCTGTTATAGAATTTCAATAGTGTCTGCTGGATGCTCTGCTACCCTACTATTGACTAGCTTAATCCCAAAGGATTTCAATAGCGTCTGCCGGATTCTCTACTTCAAACTCGAATTAAAGAAAGCACAGCCTATGAGTTGGGGGACAGCAAAGTATTTCAAATGGGAGCCATTGATAAGAGCACATCAGGGTAGAACAAAATTTCTTGGGGATGGAGAGGAAGAAAGATAGGATCACAGAAGGCACTTCAGACATTTTAACTTGACTTCAATTTCTGATGTATGCTTTGAAACATAAATTGCTGCTATGGGATAAGACTAGTCTAATAAAATTCTATCGAACGAACTAAGTAATTGTTTCATCCTTTCAAAGCAAGTACAATATAGACATGCAAATGAGATTAATTAGAAAGAAGTTCGGAGATGAGTTTTAGAAGGCGTACCCATGTTCTCCATTAATTTGGGCATAAGGAAGACAACAATCAGCATAAATCCCATCATCAGACCCATTGGACTTTTCACAATGGACATGATAGAGAATGGCTCCCTAATCTGTAGCAAAACAATATAGCAGGCAGATATTCAGATAATATTCTTTGAGGGATTTGGAAGGAAATAAGAGCAGGAAATTTGTTGTCTAAACCAACCTCATAGTATTGTTCCTCCTTCAATGGCTCTAAGACAAACTCACTGAGCCCCCTCCTATTTTCTGTCAGAGCTGCCTGAATTTTGCCAGGGTTTCTGGCACTAACATCAACTCGTACCTTTTTTTAATGAACACAATAATTTAATACTTGAGCACACATGAGAAAAAAAATATTAGTGAAAAATTATAGACGTAGTTTCCAAATTGAATACCCACCGGAGAAAAGAAATAGCCTTTTGCAGCCACTTCAATTAAATGAGTCCCTGCAGGCACATTATGGCTGAAAGCGTAGACGTTAAGGAACTTGATCGTTTCTTAACAATGATTTACCAGAATCAACTATAACTTCTCGCTCAAAGGCAAGAACAAGAAGATACCAAATATAGAATTAAATAGGGTTAATATCCCAAAAAAGTCATCATGCAAATTAAAAGGAGGTTGAAATGAGGTTGTAAAGGATACAATGAGAAATATCCATCAGGCCTCAAAAAAGAAACTCTTTGACCACCATTAAGTATAACTTTGACATTTGAAACTTTTGCAGGAAGGCTGAATTCTTTTGTTCCAAAACCTGCCAAAAAGATACAGCGATACCATTATACAACGAATATTTATAGCAAATCCATGTATTGTCCGAGAATAGATGTGCAACACGCAGTAAGAATTATGGAATACAGATGATAAACTATTAAGTTTTGACAGTTCAACCCCTAAATCATTAACTTCCTCCCAACCTTGCTGAACTTGGCAAAACTAACACCACCAGATAAATCTGATCAAGGGACAAAGATAGAAGGGACACTGTTTCCTATATAACACTTTGAAAATGGAAATACCATGAAACCAAAAATGCTATTTTTGTAATTGAAAATTAAATCAGAAAATAAAAATAGAAACCAAACAAGGCATAATGAGCATAAAAACAAAACAAAACAGTGCACAAGGCACTGATAATGCATTAAAGCATGGTTGAAACCTATTCTAACATTCCAAACATTGTTTTAGCCAAAAATCCTAAATATTTCATCTTAAAAATCAAATATAAACTGGCAAAAACTTTAAACCAGGTAACTTTCAAGCACAGTCAATTCTGGTAAAATCAAATTATGAACAACTTGAATAATAGTCCAGGATGCAAAAATCAATCTTGTCACCACACCAAAACATGTACTATGAATCTATGATACTATCCTCGTTTAAAGATTGAAGTTCAATACTTTTGTTATTCTAAATTACTATTGAAATTCAAATTAAACATCAAACATTGATCGGGATATAAACTAATAAAAAAAAAATAGAGGAAATCAAATTCAAATGAATGTTATAATGATGAAAGGTGCGAACTTACTAGGGATCTTGACTCGACCATAAATAGTGTACCCATCGGAAGACCTGCAAAAGAAGTTATTAAATTCGTTAAAATCAAGGTGAATTAACCGATGCAATCGGAAAATAGAAATTAGGGTTTAGGGGATATGAAATTGGTACCCAGGGGTAGGGGATTGAGCAAATGATGAGGGTAAAATTGAGAAGCAGAATTGAATGAATAGAAAAAGAAAGAGTGATTTGGTGAAGGAAGCCATAGATTGCCAATATTGTTGAAAACACACTGATCTGTTTGTTTAATCTCAACTTTGTTTTTGTTCTGCTTTTGCGCACGCAATATACTTTCGACTTTTTGGTTCGATTTCTTGGGATATAATAATAATAATATAACTAGATTTTTCTAAACAGCAAATGGTCATTTCCTTTGTCACTTTAATCACTGGCGTTAAATAATTATGTTAAGTGTATCATAGAGACTATAATGAAAGTAGAAAATTATCACTTTAATTCCTAAACCAAAAATCAATATTCCAAATTTAAATCTCAAATCTCTAAATGTCATTCCTAAATCCCTAAAAAAAAAACCTTAATATGTGACTTTTTTCTATTGTAAAAAATAAAATGTGCCTTTTTTCTAAACATTTATGTACCTTTTTTATGTTTAATGGTAAAATTTTGTCCACAGTATTAAACAATCAACTGTGTAACAAAAAAAAATAATGTTGATATTATTAATCTCTATTTTTAATTTTAAATAAAAGAACACTATATTTTGACCAAAAATAAAAAATGTTATATTAATATTGTCAAATAAGATAATAAATTAAGGATTTGAGATTTTCAATTTAAGGGATTTAGGGGTTACATTTAGGGATTTAAATTGGGGATATTGATTTTTGATTCAGGGATTAAAGTGACCATTTTATACTTCCACTTTAGTCTTTGTGACACACTTAATAGAATAAATTAACGTCAGAGACTAAAGTGATAACGGAAATGCAGAGTTAGAGACTTTGTATTTAATCCTGAGTCAGGGACCTATGTGACAACAATGTGTGGAATTATGGACTAAAGTGACTATTTGCTCTTTTTCTAAATGATCATGAAGGGGTAAATGTTTAGATTTAACAAATTTTATTTATTTTTTATCTCTTCTTTAAAAATACTTTATAAAAAAGGATAATGTTAACCAGTGCTCCAAGAGCAATGGTTAAGCATCCAAAACAAGTACATTTTCATGAAAAAATTGTGTAATTATTACTCTATCAAAAGTAACATCTTATATTTACAAGACAAAATTTCTATTTGTATATTTCTTAACCAGTGCCCCAAGGACAATGGTTAGCAAGACCCTATAAAAAATAGGTGTTTCTTTTGATTTAGGCTTAATTGTAGTTTCTGTCTCTAAGTATCACAATCTTGCGATTTTGGCCCCCTATAAAAATAATAATAAATCAACCTCCTAAGTTTACCCTCTTTTACACTTTTGATCCCAGACCAATTTTGACTAAGTCAATACATGCGTGGCACCTCACTTTAAGTGAATACATTTAGCATCAAAATTGGGTGCCACATATGCATTGACCCAATACATATGTGGCACTTCACTTTAAGTGAATAAATTGACCTAATCAAAATTGGTATGGGGGCGAAAAGTGCAAAAAGGGGTAAACCTAAAGGGCATATTTATTATTGTTTTTTATAAGAATCCAAATTGTAAGATTGTGATACTTATGAGGTCAAAATTGCAGTTAAGCCTTTGATTTAACATCAAAATGGCCACACAAAAATGTTTAATGGAGATGGATGAAAAAAGGATAATGTTATAAATGTTATATGACTTAAATGACCAATATTAAAATTTAAAAAATGTAAATCATTAATATGATACAAACGTGAAACTTAAAATAATGTGTGATGCATTTAGCTTTAAATCATCCATTAGAAACCATCTATGTTTATGCAATATATGATTTTTATTGTTGAATGAAAGAAAAATGAGCACTAGTTTAACTTCGAATATTGAAGTATATCGACATCATCATTTGTAAGAGAAAAAAAAATCATTTGAGATTTTTTTGTATATTTTCTTGACGGTATTCTTAGAATAAGACATGCTAAAATTATTCAAACTTAACTAAAGATGAGTGAGGTTGAGTATTTTCTTGATGAACCGGATAAAGACGATTTTCTCGCAACTATGTTTTTGTTTATATGCATCAAATAGATGATATAAATCACCTTCACCTTTTTTTTATCATCTCTAGACAATTAAATGGGTATAGTCTCTTAAAGCAAAAGTTCAAAAAATCCACCTTTATAATCACTTCAAATAGTCTCTTAAATTGGTCCATTTATTTTAAATAATAATAATTAGATCAATCCAAAAATGATTTTTTTTTATTTAAAAACTATATTTTAATTTGTAGATGTTGACAAGTCTTTAATTTTTCTAAGGGTTAATAGGTCTTTACCCCCTATAATATAGATCACTTTTGATTTTCTCCACTGTAAAATTTTGTTGTCAGACTCCATCATTGTAAAAATAATTTGTTTTAGAATATTCCCCTAGACATGCTGACTGTGCATTTTTCCTGATGTGGCATGCTGTGTCACCTTTTTATGATGACATGACGCGCTGACTGTATATTTTTTTTATTAGGTACACGTGGCATTTGTGATTTTTTTAAATAAAAAAAAAAGTTCTTAAAAAAAAAAAAAGTAATAAAATTATGGAAATTTTATGAAAAAATCTGGAAAAATTAATATAAATAAAAAATCTGGTAAAATGAAAAATAATGAAAAAATTATGGAAAAGATTAATATATATCGAAATTTTCTAAAAATTAATATATTTAGAAAAAAATTAAATTTCCAGATTTTTTTTCAATACCGGTAAAATTAAAAAATTTTGGAAAAAAATGGAAGAAATTCATTTTTTTTTCAAAAGTAAGAAGTTTTATTTAAATATTTTCCAAAATTTAGTTTTTTTAAATATGAATAATATTTTTTCAAAAATTTTGTTTTGTTAAAAATGATTAATCTTTTTAATTTTTTAAATATGATATTCTGGAATTTTTTTTTGAAAATTTCAATATATATTAATCTTTTCCACAATTTTTTTAAATATTTCCAGATTTTTTTTATAATTTTTCCATATTTTTATTTAGAAAAATCACAAATGCCACGTGTACCTAATAAAAAAGTAAAAATAAAAAAATAATTGAGAAATTCATGTGTGCAAACAAACATAACACGTCATCCTATACAAACAACCAATCAGAAATTTTTATTTAATAAAATTAAAATTAAAATTAAATAATAGACACGTTCTATCCTCTTCTTCTCTCGCGGAACCAAAATCCAAGTAGCATATACTTCCTTCCTTCCTTCTTTTCTTCAAACCCCACTCTAACTCTGATGAATTACATGATGGTAATTAGTGCTTCTTCCTCTTACAATATCCTTGTTTCTCATTTTCTTATTTAAATGCAACTTCCCATCGATTAAAATTTCAATCTTTTCTATTGAATTTTTCGTGGTACGTATATGTAGATTACTGGTGTTGGGTTTTTGCCATCATGTAATCCCTTCATGAAAATTATACTCCAACTCCCACTTTCAATTACAGTTGTGCGCATATGTAATCCCTTCATTAGGATTTTTCAATTTCTTTGTTTTCTGTCTTTAATGGAATACATGCACTTTTCTTGGTTTGTTTGCTAAATAAAAGGCAATAGAAATTGCATTGGTATGAAGAATAGGTTGTACAGTAGACCATGTGACAAATGAGTATGGTTTCTTAATAACAATTAGGAAAGAAAATTTGATGTGATTTTTGAGGATTTGAGGTGGAGGGCTAAAGTTGACATGAATGAAAAGCCTATTAGGGACTTTGTCTTGCTATTTCTAAATTAACTACTGTTTTGAAGTTGGGTCTTAGAATTGATGAGGAGAAGATTGGTGGGGATTGTGTTGGTATGACTCCAAAGGAAAACGATGGTGATAAGGAGAGCAAGATAGATTCTAATGTGTTTACTTATTTTTATCCTGAATAGTTAAGAGTGTTTGAATTTAGTTTTGTATGTGATGTCTATATTATGATGCTCATCAATGAAAATGAATATATGCCAAGACAAGTACATAACAAGTATGTTGTATCAAAAAACTACATATCAAATATCAATAGAAAGTGTAATGTAATGTAGTTGATAATGAACTTACAGTGCTATAATTGTACAATTTGCTTTTATTTGGACGGTGGATCCTTTGTTGAAATGTTAATGGAAAGTGCTTGCTATGAGGGAGAAATCAACCATCAATATGGAAGTCATATCCTGAGCACAAGAACGATAGATACAATGAAGAGATAAAAAAAGAAACGGTTGAGTTTTAAGAAGCGGGAACAAGAAGGAAAGATCATGTTGAAAGAAAAAGGTAGAAAAGAAAAAAAAAAGCTGCTCCAAACATGTTGAGGAAAGAACGTGTCTATTATTTAATTTAATTTTAATTTTATTAAACAAAAAATTTTGATTGGTTGTTTGTATAGGATGACATGTTATGTTTGTTTGCACACAAGAATTTCTCAAAATAATATACAACCAGCGTGCCATGTCATCAAAAAAAGGTGCCACATCAGCAAAAATGCACAGTCAGCATGCCTAGGGGGTATTCTAAAACAAAAAAAAAAATTCAATGATGAAATTTGACAAAAAAATTTTACAGGGGGAAAACCAAAAGTGACCTATATTACAGAGAGTAAATGCCTATTAACCCTTTTTTTAATATATAATAAGATAGTATTTATAATCTCGAATATTTTATTCAATGATAAAGATGTTACTATTATTTATATATATATATATATATATATATATATATATATATATATATATATATATATATATATATAAACTTTTGCATTGCTAAAAATTTTCTATAAATACTTATCATATAAAATTTTGCCCACGCAAATCAACAATCTAAATTCATCACTAGAATAAGTCAAGACCTATTTTGACAACTTCAATCATAGAACTAAAAACAAATATCAGATGGTGGTAAAAAAATGGTAAATAGATAAATTTGAGATGGACTCTATGGTAAAAAATGTTAAACTTCATTTTACTCTTGTGGCAAGAAAAGGAAAGGAGAATTGTTGTTGACACATTTGGTTTGGTTGAGACATACAAGTAATTTACTTAAATGCCCCTCATCAGTTAATTGCCGAAGTTTTAGAAAACCGGCTGTAGTTAACTTCCGAGGATTTCCTCGGCAGTAAACTGCAGAAGCGTCTTGAAGCCAAAACAGAGGTACTAGCTTCATTTCCTGAACCTGTAATGTGTTTCAAACACAAAACACAACATATGTACCTGTTTATTTTTATTTTTATGCATAACAGTTCAAATGACAAAACAAATATTGGCGCAAATGCACAACTTAATTAAACCAACATTTTTTTGTACCATTAAACAAAGTAAAATATCCCATGAAATTAAAATTAATGTCGTCATAATACAAATATATAAATCAATGTCATCAAAATACCAAAACTAAAAAACAAGTCCTAAAAAACAAACTACTACTACTGGTCCTGGTCATGCCGGTGCCTCCTCCTCGGCCTCTGGCCTCGCCTCCTGGTCAAGACAGGCGCAATCTGCTCCCTAAGATGGCTGATGGCCTGAAACCACTGCTAAGGGGTCATGCTCATGACCTCCTCATGGCCTAACTGCGCATCAGCGTAGGCAACATCGCCACTAACCATGTCATAAGTGTCAGACGAGCTTCTCGCCTAATACCGCTCCCACTGCTATGCAATGATTTGCTCTTCATTTGCTGACCTCGGAAGATCTCCTGGAAGAGGTGGCAAAATCTGAGGGTGAGACACCCTAGTGTACCATAACACACAGTCATCTGCCATCCGCCATGTCTGCTTTCCTGCCTGCTCACCCTAATCGGCCACCTTAAGCGTGTGAGTGCGAAAGTCGACGAATGCCTGCACAATCTGAGGCGGTGACAGCTCTACAACATCCGTCAGATGTTTGGGGACGGTCTGGACGTCTCCGTACTGCCTCAAAACCCTCTCGGGCAAATGACGGTAGACCCTACGACCACCTCACATAATCCAGCCTAAATACCAGAAAACCTCCTCAAAATTCTGGATCTCCTTGTGCTCTTCGTACGACCTTCAGCATACGTCATCAAACTATATACGATCAAGCAGTGACCGATACGTGACCCCCACTCCGTACCCTTCTGAAGCTTCCACCTCGCCGCAACCAGATAGTTTTCCATGTAGTCAGTGTTGGGATCAACACTGTAAAAGCCAGGAAAATTCGCCAAAAACCATGGATGCACAAACCAAACAAATCACATTTATAAATTATTACGCACCAAAAAATATAACAAAAAAATAAAAGTTAAGGTTCACATTTATAAGTTTCTTACAGTCAGCAGTGTCACGCTTCCCCCAAGAGCTTTGTCTCAAGGCCTACACGCCTCAGCTAACTCGCCGTATAGGTATTCGAGTGTCATCCATCCCCAGGAATAATTACGCATCCCCGCGTAGGCCTCCTCCATGGTCGTCAGATAGACCAACTCGATGCATTTGTTGCTTCTATCACCAAACAACAAGCATCCTATAAGATATAAGAGATAGGACTTCACGCAAAATGTCCTAACCCTTTGCAACTCCTTCATCTCCTCTGCATCCTCCGTATCCGCCAATACGTTAGCCCTACCAAGGTACCTCGTATATAGCTCCCTTAGCTTCGGGTAACTAATGTACCTGTCGTACTCCGTACCACAAATTTTCTCCGCCTCCTACTGCGACACACCCAAGTGCCTCATCAGTAGTGCCGCTCCCTCATGTTTCGGCATCTTCTTCCCATGGCTCAACATCCGCCCCTCAATCTGAAGATGCGTTAGACATGCGACATCATCCAAGGTCACAGTCATCTCCCCCAAGGGCACGTGAAAAGTGCTGGTCTCGGGATGCCATCTCTCGCATAGAGTCATCAGCAGGGCATGAGGCACAATGGTGTAGCACAGGTAAACCAAATCATGTAACCCACTCTCCTAAAGCGGATCCCAAAACCAATCCTGATTTCCGTTTGGGAGTCCGAGACTCAAGATTTTAGCCCCATGATTAATCGGTTTTACCACACGCAGCTTACGGACCTGAAATAATAGAAAAATAAACATAGTTTAAACAATTTATACATTAAACAACGTAAACATTTAACTAAACAAAATTAAACTTAACAAATGCAAAAATAAAACATAACACATGTAAACCTTAAAACTTAAATAAAACAAATAACAAAATAAATTTAAATCATAATTAAACATAAAGAAAACAATAAAAGTTGAAATAAAAAAAATATAAAGAAAATAATTAAACATAAAGAAAAGAATTAAAAAAACACATAGAAAAGTGGATATAATAATTAAACAAACACACATATAAAGAAAATAATTAAACATAAAGAAAAAACATTTAAAAAAATTACACTTATGTTATCTGAATTATACCAAAGTGGCAACGCCACATGATTGGCATAAGAGTGCAACAAAGATAGGTTTGTCGATCCTCCAGGAAAGGAAGGGTCCACAGGTAACACCTCCGGGCAGCAGCTGTTGCAATGTCATCATCATCTGCTATATGCTGCTGCTAATCATCCGTAACATCGTGGTGTACTTGATGCTGATAATTCAGGTACTCCACCTGCTGGCTCGGGTCAACCACCTGCGACTCTTCAGACTGTGTAGCCTGAGAAGCCTCCTGCGAACTCCCTGAACCATCCACCCTCCGACCTCTACCCCTGTTTGGGATGTGACCGCTTTGCCTCTCCCTCCGGTGGCTCTGAGTCATCGCACGCCTACCACCAATCATCTTAGATGGATCAATGGAGTCCTGATCGGCCATATCTACACACAAAATAATAAAATTAACATCATTTTCATAACCTAATCAAACACATTAAACCTAAACTAAACATAAACATAATCAAACTCATTAAAAGTACAACAATGAACATCATTTCCATAACCTAAAATCATTCAATATAATCATCATTACAATTTAATTTATGTCCATCATTTCCATAATAACCTAAACATCATCCAATAATTAACATACACATAATCATTTCTATACACTTAATCATTTGCGTCCATCATAATTCTCGTAACCTAAACTAACTAAAAAGTGGGAATGACCGGTATCTTGGTAATGTTTATGTTTCTGCGTATGATTAAATTCAGATTTCTTCGGCAGTTAACTACCGATGTTTTCCTCGGCAGTTAACTGCAACCGGATTTTTAATTCCTCCACAGTTAACGGCTGAAGGGACAAAATCATATTTTACTGGTGTTTCTCAGCCTAATGAAATGCGATGCGGGAACAACAATTCTCAAAGGAAAGTAGCAAATCTTAAATCAGAGGGTACTCTGTTTGTCCACTTCGGTGGCTTATTTATAACCCATCTCATTTCACAACAAACAAACAAACAAACTTGAGTTACGTGATGCTATTCTTTGGAGTAAAAGTGGAAACCCTCTGAAACCTAACATAATAAGGTTCAAGATCATTACCATCACCAACAGCCATAACTTTAGTTCCATCGGTATCTGTGAAAGTTCGAACAGGAGCACATAAAGCACCAGGAACAGAAGGACAGAACTTAAAGATATAGATTGGAATCCCAGTGTCTCCTTCAAGCTTCTCAATCTTGAACTTACTAACAACATCCCCAGCTACACCACCAGTGCTCAAAAACCAGAACCCAGATCCCTCTTTTGAAAGCTTCAACACTTTTGACTGGTTGCATGAACTACTCCTAAATCGAATTTTAATGGAAAGATCAGTTTGAGTTGGAATGTGTTTAAAACCTGGTGCAGAGAAGTACACTGGCGAGCCGAGTTCTTTAGGGTTACGAATTACATCAAGAGGACATGTTTTGTTTCTTGTTGAGCTCAATGTTAAGCCTCCAATATCATGAGCCCAAAATTGCCATACATAGTAACCTTTTCCTGACTCAAGAGGCTTACCGTGTCTGTCTACTACTCTATCTGGTTTAGCTCCTTGTAGTGCCTTTGTGTTGAGCAGCACCAAGAGAGAAATTAGGAAACATAGTTGAATGAATTTCATTGTTTCTCTAGTTGTTTGTGGCTTATGATGTTTGTTTTGTGTTTTTCTAAGTTAATTACATTATTCTTTATATAGAGATTGATAATGCATAAGCTTCAACTTGGGTCAATGTAACACGAGGTTATTAGTATAACGTTAGAAACACGGCGTTTTGATTAATTCGATTTGGAAAATTATAACATGGGTGGAAATAGAGTTGTTATGAGTTCCATATAAACAAAATTTGGAATTTAATTCGTCGGTGGCACACGTTTGTTGAAGGCATCAGAGCATCTCTTATGCAAATTGGATTTTACATTACAAATTTGATATCCCATCACGTTGTCCACTATCTCTTTTTAATTTTAATAATACTTCATAATTTGTCCCTCTAAGCTTATTTATTTATACTATGATTGATTTGACAAGTGCTGTTGTCATTTGATAATGTATGTGGTGTTTATGGATCAGGGTCCTATGCTGCACTTTCTCTCCTACCATATGTTCTGCTCTCAGATGATGAATGTGATGCATGTTCCTTGTTTACTCTAGACCCAGAAATCAAAAATAAAATTTGATCGAGCCTCTCGTTTAAGGATGTGGTGCGTATGTATGTATGTATGTATGTCTTTGGAATCACAAAGCATAAAGCTATCAGACAGAGACAAATTTAGTAAGTTCTTTAAAAAGATTTTCAATACTAAATACTAATCGTGAGCGTGTAGAGTGTAGACTAATAAAAAATATTTCATCTTAGCCGTATGCTTCCAATAAATCCACCGTCAAGAACAAACAGAGGGTGGTGTAAAAAAGAATTAGCAATCAGATATTCAGTTTAGTATAGAATTTTCATGTTTAACTTGTAAATTGTAAGAAGCGATGAAAGGGACATACACACCTCTCTTTCAATCAAACATTAGGGGAAAACTAATGTAATTGAAAGGATTGATTGATTATAACTGGATAATTAAGGACTAGTTAAAAGTGTGTTGGACATATTTCATTTCTTATATTTATTATTGATAAAGCTTTGCTATTTCTAGGTTCTAGCGAAGCAATTTGTCATAAAGTTATCTCGAATAACCTATCATTTTTTATATAAATTGTATACTTAGTCCTCAATTGTCTCCATAAAATACAAATAGAAACGAAAAATGAATAAATTTTCTTTAGGAACCATCCATGTTAGCTACTCTTGACGGTGCAATGAAAGTATAATACTAAGTCACTGTCATCATTGACAACAATCAAGTAAACATAGAAGCTTTTGTTTTTTTTTTCCCTAGTGCATAACGTAGAACTAATTTTTTTGTCAAAACAAAAATATAATAATTTGGATGAGAAGTAGCTAGTTAGGATTGAATAACAAAATGAGGTTGTGCTAATTGCTATTGAAGTATTCATTCATAATTGAAATCAACTTGTGCCTTTTTTGGAGACTTCCTGCATGAGACACAAGCCGCCCCTTGCTCCATTAATAGACTCTTAATACATACCTCGTCTGATTTGGGCGAAAATATAATAATTTGGATGAGAAGAAGTGGTTATGGATCAATATTTGTCTAAATTTTTCAAAAGGACTTGCTGATGGATCATAGAAATAGAAACAATGTGTAAGGGAAGATATAAAATACAGAAATTTGAGACAGATTGTATAAGGATAAGGTCAAACTTCATTACACCTTTGAGGATAAAAAGAAAGTGGCAAATCTTAAAACAGAGAAAAGTACTCCGTTTGTGTGCAATTTTGTGGCTTATTATGGATC
Source organism: Medicago truncatula (assembly GCF_003473485.1). NCBI lineage: Eukaryota > Viridiplantae > Streptophyta > Magnoliopsida > Fabales > Fabaceae > Medicago > Medicago truncatula. The sequence goes on from NC_053044.1 coordinate 52,724,521, forward strand.
CGCAATCCTTATTATGACCCATCACACTTCACTACTAAGCACACAATTTCTAAAAAAACTACAGTTACACACTGCTCAAATCTTGATTATTGCTCTGAGCAAAAGTGGAAGCCTTCTGAAATCTAACATAGTAAGGTTCTTCAATACCATCACCAACAGCCATAACTTTAGTTCCATCAGTATCTACAAAAGTTCCAACAGGAGCACAAAGAACACCAGGAACAGAGGGACAGAACTTAAAGCTATATATCTCATAAGCATGTTCACCTGCAAGCCTCTCAATCTTGAACTTGCTAACAAGATCCCCAGCTGCACCACCAGTGCTCACAAACCAAAACCCAGACCCAACCTTTAAAAGCCTCCACACTTTTGGTTCATTGCAAGGACTACCCAGAATAGGAATCTCAATGGTGAGGTCAGTGAGAGTTGGAATGTAATCAAGACCTGATGCAGAGAAATACACCGGTGTGCCGATTGCATCAGGGTTACGGATTACATCAAGAGGGCATGTTTTGTTTCTTGTGTGTCCTAATGTAATGCCTCCATTGTCGGCCCAAAGTGGAAATACGTAGTAACCTTCACCTGGTTTAAGAGGGTTACCTTGTTTGTCTACTACTGCCTCTGGTTCAGCTCCTTGTAGTGGCTTTGTGTTGAACAAAACTAAGAGAGAAAGGAAGCAAAAGAGTTGAATGAATTTCATGGTTTCTTGATTTTTTTTTTTTTTTTGATTGTTTGTAGATTGTGATGTTTATGTTGTGTCTTTCTAAGTTAATTGTATGATTGTTTATATAGAGAAGCATGTCAGGTTTAATTTGGACATGTTTATGGAGTGATGGTATAAAAAATTAAGTTAGTGATATTATATATTTGCCATGAGCGCCACGCGGTACTAGTTTAAAATGAAATTTTGGGAACTTCGTGGAACACGTTGATAGAAAAATAAACAGCATCTTCATCCACAATGGACTTGGTATGGTATCCCTTCATCACGTTGACTTGTGAATAATGATTTTCTTGGCCCATTTGCTGCATTATGACTTCAAGAAAGTTACTCTTCTCACATTTAAAATTGCTAAAAAATGTACTCAATTGTGGTTAACTACAGTTGGCTTTTCCAACAGTAGATAACTACCGTTGAACATTTTTTATAATCATTTAATCATTTTTTAAGTCAGTTTTGAACCACCGAAATGTAGTTAACTATAGCTTAATACGTTTTTTTAGCAATTTCAAATGTGGGAGTAACTTGCGAAAATTGTTTTTCTAGCATAGAATACTTCCTATTGACACAAGTAAATGACGCTTTTATCCCCAGCGGCAGTTAACTGCCATTAGGCTATGCACCGGCAGTTAACAACTGATGGCTTTTCAGCGGCAGTTAACTGCCGTTGTGTTTGTGATATATTCAAGTCAGTAGCCATAACCCAGACACTCACTCACTCCATCATCACCTTCACCATCTTTCTCTCAAATTTTCACTCACTCTCTAAAAAAACTCTATCAAATCATCCAAAATTTCTTCCACTAAATCACAAGTAAGTTATCACTTATGTTATTGTCATACATTTTAGTTAGTATATGTGTTTATATGTTTATAATTTTAATTGTTGTTTAATTATTAAATTTTGAATTTTTGTTTTTAATATAATTATTTTGTAGATCTGAAATGCTATTAACATATGTTATGAATACCTGTTATAATGAAGTTATATTGCTTGAATTTATATATTTTTTTGAATTTTATAAATTTTTTAGGGTTTGAATATTTGTTTTTAATATAGTTATGTTGTAGATTTGAAACAATGGCCGGGTGGATCGACGTTCATGCACAATTCAACAGCGGAGAACCTCAGAGGTTGAAGGTTCGGTGCCTTGGTGTAACGTTAAGAGGTCTCAAGGATGAACTGACTGAATTCAACCAAGGAATCAACCCTAGAGACACAAGGAGGGTGGAACACATTCGGTATAAACGTCCAACGCTCGACGAGGGCAGAGTATCATTCACTTGGGTGGAATTAATGAACGACGAAAACGTGACGAGCATGTTCTGGGAGCACAACATGTTCCAGTTGATCAATATGTGGGTGACGTTGCTGAGATCAACTGAATATATCATCAAAAGTTTGATTCTTCCAGAATATCGTCATTAGGTCCTGAATGAACGCACCTTCCAGCTACCACAATTGTCTTCCTTTGAATGTGGTAATTCAAACATGCCATATGGCATGACTCCAATGTTCGACTGACATTCCCATTGTTCATGTCAAAAGATTAAGTTCTTGTTAGGCCGGTTTAAATGAAGGTATTAAAGTGTCAATGAATGGACCTCATTCTTTTGACACTTGAATACCGACCGTCATTTAAACCAAACCTAACAAGAATTTAATATTTTGAATGAAACTATGAGAATGTCGGTCGAACATTGGAGTCCTGCTGCTTGGCAAGTTTGAATTTACCCCATTCAAAGGTAACACAATTGTTGTAGTTGGAAGGTACAAACATCCAACTGCAACAATTGTCTTCCTTTGAATGAGGTAATTCAAACTTGTTAATCGACAGGAATCCAACATTCGATAAACATCTTGAATACTGGTATTGAAGTGTCAAGGAATGCACCTCATTCTTTTGACACTTGAATACCATCATTCAAGATGCTGATAGGATGTTGGAGTTCTGCTGTTTAGCAAGTTTGAATTTGCCCATTCATGGATAAGATAATTGTTGCAGTTGGAAGGTACATTCTGGAATGTAATGTAATACAATGTAATGTGATAACATATATAGTTGAATATGCATAATACATTTTGTTTTGAATGGAACAATAATTATCTTATTTATTCAGTTTTCGAATTTATTTATTCATTACGCAATTTTAATTAGTTGAATTCATGTTAGATTTAATTAGTTTTTATTCGAAACACGAGTTTAATCGAAATTATTCCAAATGCGGTTTTAATTGAAATTATTCAAAACGCGAATTTATTCAAAGTACCAATATGTCAAGGAAAATGTACCATAAAAAAAACATAAAAAAAGATCCGAAACAATTAGATATTACAACCCGTTATATTATATCATCTTCCTCGTAACACAAGTCAATTGGGTTGTCCTCGACAGTCCCTGGGACACCTGCTTTTGGCTGAGGACCAAAATAGCATGTCCTCCCGCTCCTCCTCAACCTCGAATGATTATACACCAGCACCTTCGAATCCTTCTTTTTGACGGATCCATCACATGTGATTCCGTGCCATGTCATCGGTGATTTTTCTTTCTTCTTGTCGTCACCCTCCTTCTTCTTGTTCAACTCAATGTTTCTCTGATTCTGAGACATATCTACATAAACAAATCGGTGATCAAAACCTACATCATGTCGTAACAATTCTACAATAATTCATCAAAACCTAAACTAATCCTAAAAATTATACCGTAACTAATCGTAACAATTCTATCACAAATTCATAGCAACAAAATTTCATAACAAACCTAAACTAATCGCAACAATTCATCTAATCCTAAAAATTCTACCATAATTTCATAACAATTCTACAATTCTAACCTAAACCTAACAATTCAAACAACCTAAACTATCAGAACATCATAAAATCAATAAACCTCTATAATCGCAATTTAACAAAAAAAACTAACAAATCAATCGCAAAATAGCAATGCAATAGGATTAAAAAAACTTACTTAATTTTGTGCTTGAAATTGGCTTGAAATGACTTATGCTTTGTGAAATTCGCACCTATGGAAGCAAAAAACGTAACAATAACAATGGAGTTTTGGAAACTTCTATATTGTTCTGTTCATATATCAAAAACACAATGACAGTTAACTGCCGCTGGAAAGCCAGCGGTTGGTAACTGTCGGCGCATAGCCTAACGGTAGTTAACTGTCGTTGGAGGTAAAAACGTCATTTATTTGTGTCAATAGAAAATATTGATTGTCCAAAAAAGCAATTTTCTTAACTTGCTTACTTCAAAGGAAGGCCAAGGCCCAATTAAAAAAGGAGCAATGAAATGGGGAGTAAAGTTTCCATAAGGTTGCTCTTTTGGCCTCCCTAATTGCTCACAAGTTTTGAAAACGTCCTTCCCTAGTTTTCTACCAAAGCACTTTTAAACACAACAAAACAATCTTCGGGAGATACAAACTGAAAGGTTAAGCAATTGTGGATGGTCAAAAGTGCAAACTTCAAGTTCTCATAACGTCATGGATAAGAATATGACCACAAATGCGCAGTGGTTGCACAAGAAATTGATAATTGACATATTCGATTACCTGATCACATTCTTTAATAATAGGACCGTGGTCTGCAAAATAAAGTATCAAATTAAGATATAAATATGTTAATCATTCCTTCAAAAAAAAAAATGTTAATCATAAAATCTAGAATCAATCAGTTTAACAAATAAAAAATTATGACTCATAATTTGCCAAGGAGTTTCCTTTTCTCATAATTTGCCTTCGAAGAGGTTGCTTTGGCATGAAGGTTCTAACATTCATAACTCTAATTTCTTTTCCTAGAAGTATTGTGGATATGGTCGTCTAACGTTGAAAAAGGGTGGTATTGTGATGAATCATGGTGGTGGTGCTGCTTGTGGAGTTGTGGGGTGTGGCATATTACCATAATTTGGCTTCAAAGAGGCTGTTTTTGCATGCAGGTTCTGAAATTTATAGCTTGTAATTTGTGTGTAATATTCAAAAATCATTTAGTATGGGACGGAAGGAGTAAAACTTGAACAAAATTGTTTTAGAAATTAAATTTAATATATGCAACAAAAAAGTTTGTGATATTCGCGAGGCATGTCAACATACAACATGACAAATTATGGTATGGCAGTGCTTGTGTTTGGTTTTAAGCTTTTTATTTATTTTTTCTTTGTTTGGTGTGTCATAATATCGAACCTAGGGCACTGAGATTGAAAAGTAGATTTTAACTAAGCGATCATATAAGGTAACCAACAATTTTTCATTTATCTCATTAAATCGTAATAAACATGAGATTCCAACAATCATATAAATTATATTGAATGATGTAGAAAAATATAGTTTGAAGAGGAATGAACTTCTTACAAAAGTTTGAAAAAAAAAATGCAAAGATGAAGGGCTTTTGAATTTCTTTGAAGTATGATTTTTTTCAACTGAGAAAAGTGGTCATGGACTTAAAAGTGAAAATGTAAATTATTTTACACGGACATCAAATTAGAGCTAAGAATTCGGCATTTATTTAAAAAATGGATGTAATATATGCTTAGGTGACAATACGATGATGTGTTTTTACTGGTTGGCAGCGTAATCCTATAAAATGGTCGTTAATTTATAAACTTATAGAGCAAGAGTAGTACCGTAGAAAATGGAAATAACCATTTTCTCTTTTCTTTTGCATTCTTGGTGAGAAAAAAATAACTTGAGGTTCACAATCCCATATGTGGAATCGATATTTTATCACGACGATAAAATCATGCACTTGCGATGATATCACTTTCTTCGATTAATACATTATAAATATGGAGTGTGAGGGGTAAATTGTTAAATTGTCTGCTTCCTCTAAATTTTGACTGAGTTTGATATCTTCACAATCTTCTTAGGCCTCGGTAAAAATATTCGACTAACCCATGTTCGTCTATATTTTTTAGTGCAAAAAAATTGAAAGGGTAAAAATGGATTGATTTTAACTAGAAAATTAAAAACTAATTCAACAATATGACATGTATACCTGTGGCAAAAGACCTAAAACAAATAACACTATTCATTGTTTGCTGGGAATTGTGTGCGAAAAAGAATAAATTTTTCATAAGAACTTGTTCATAAATCCAACAATTAGAAACAACTAATAAAAGTGTAGGAAAAAAATAGAACACAGATAAATTTGAGACAGATATTAGACATAAAGGTTGAATTTCATTTCACTTATGACAAGAAAGGGTGGCAAATCTTAAAACATAACAAGTACTCTCTAACCACAAATACAATGTGCCAAACTAGACACCGCTGAAATCTTGATTCTTGTTCTGAGTAAAAGTGGAAGCCTTCTGAAATCTAACATAATAAGGTTCTTCAATACCAGCACCAAGAGCCATAACTTTAGTTCCATCAGTATCTACAAAAGTTCCAACAGGAGCACAAAGAGTACCAGGAACAGAAGGACAGTACAGAAAGCTATAAATCTCATAAGCATGTTCTCCCTCAAGCCTCTCAATCTTAAACTGGCTAAAAAGGTTCCCAGGAAAACCACCGGTGCTCACAAACCAAAACCTAGCTCTAGTTCCCTCTTTTGAAATCTTCCACACTTTTCTCTCACTGCAAGGACTACCCAATATTGGAATCTCAACGGTGAGATCAGTGAGAGTTGGAATGTAATCATGTTCATATTCATAGAAATAAACTGGCGAGCCAATGGCTTCAGGGTTACGGATAACATCAAGAGGGCATGTTTTGTTTCTTGTTTGTCCTAATGTTATGCCTCCATTGTCAGCCCAAAGTGGAAATACGTAGTAACCTTCACCTGGTTTAAGAGGGTTACCTTGTTTGTCTACTACTGCCTCTGGTTTATCTCCTTGTAGTGCCTTTGTGTTGAACAACGCTGAGAGAGAAAGGAAGCAAAAGAGTTGAATGAATTTCATTGTTTCTTGATTTTTTTTAATTTGCCTTTGGAATATTATAACATGGATAGGATAAGTGGATAATATGAATGGATATTATAACATGATGGAATGGATAACATGAATTGATGAATGGACGCAGGGGAAATAATAAGTACGAAAACGAGCAAGTTTATTGATATAACATCATGAGGGCATGTTCTGTTTCACGTTAACAGCATAATAAAGAACATCTCCATTTTGCTTTAAAAAAAAAAAACAGAAGCATCTCCATTCACAAGGGATTTAAACTAGAGTTAAATAAGTTTTTCGTCCCTAAAAAATAGCAAATTTTATTTTAGTCCCTAAAAAACTAAACAGAATGTTTTTCGTTCTCACAAAAAATTTTATTTTATTTTCAATCCCTAACGACCAATTTATGTTAATATGAATGTCGAGATTATGAGTCTTTTATGTTCATATTATGTCTATTTATTATGTTTAAATTTTGTATGTTCATGTTATGTTAAAAAAATGTCAAGAACACATCAAAATTATTTTTGTTAAGGACGGAAAACAAAACAAAAAAATTATAACGATGAAAATAACTTATTTTATTTTACAAGGACTAAAATCAAAATCAGTTATATATATAGGGACGAAAAACTTATTTAACCCCTAACAAAATTACTCTTGTTGTTCTTTTACGGTTTTATGAAATTTTCTGTAAATTTCTACGTGGCTTGCGGAGTCAACATTTTTTAATTAAAAAATATTTTTTTGTGCATAAAAAAATAAAGATAAAAAACTTAAGTGTGACAAATAAGATAAAATATTATGAAATAATTTTGCTTATGTATATGTTCTATTGCGCTTTTTGCCAAAAGCAAAAGCCTTGGATCAACTTTTGTCTCCCTTTTCTATTTTTTTTTCCTTACTCATGATTTTTGAATTATTTTCTTATAGATTGTTTGTTTATGTGGTAACAATAAAAAAAAAATTGAAAACTCGGTATCCGAAGTGGTAACAATAATTAATTTTAAATGAATTTAAGTATGTTTGGTTTTTCCTTAACAAAAATAAATTTTGAGTGAATTAATTTTCTAAAATTTATTGTTAAAAGTAAATTGAATGTAGAATTATTCACTGAGTCTTAATTCCACTGAAGAACAATCAAAGATATAATAATCAATAATCCACCTTTAAAATCAATTTTCATTTCTCTAAAAATGAAACCAAACAGTTCCCTTAAATATATTCATGTAAATATAAATAAATAATAATAAGGTAAAGTAAATCCTAAACAAAAAGGACTAATCCCAAAAAAGGGACCCAAAAGTGCCCAATTTCCTGCTAGAAAGAACAGCCACCACAACCCCTATTTAACGGGTAGCACTTGGATGCCATAGTTTTTTGGTGTCATTGGTGTCATAGGTAACTTTGTGTCTATCTCTCTCTTAACAACTCATTCTCTCTCATCTAAATAATTTATTTTAATCATTCTCTTTCATCTAAAATGAACTTATGCACCAATGACATCAAAAAACTATGGCACCCAAATATTTCTCCTATTTAACCCAACCAACGTTCCCCACCACTCCAAAGAAACCAACCCAACAATTTGCACATACAAGAGAAATCCATCCACTCCAAACATTAAATGGAAGAAGAGTCATCACCCACTAAAATAATGACAAGCTTGGTCCAAAACCACCAACTAATTTCCCTAATCTATACAATTTCTAAGGTGAAGAACCCCACAATATCTCAGCACTAACAGTAGCAAACTCTGCATCTGATTGTGAAGCCTCTTTCACCAATCTCAGTATCTCCAATTTCACCTCTCTTTTTTCTTCACTACTCAAACCTTCCCCAATTTCCACTTGTATTGCAAATCTCGAAACACAACCATCAAAAACAGAATCATCAAGATCATAATCCACCCCTAACACTTTTTCTTTTTCTCTAATCTCTTCCACATCACATAAATCCTCTTTTCTTTGCAAAATCATCAATATTTTAACCAACTCTTGTTGTAACATAGCTTCAACAACTTCTCTTCTACCAATATAACAAAGTTCAAAAACACAATCCAAAGCCGCAACACGAAGACACCAATCACTCGATAACAAAAAACCAATAATTTTAGGAATCATTCCATTAGATAAAATTTCATCAACTAAAGGACTACGAATTAATCTAACAAGCAAAGAAATAACCTTTATTGAACATTCAGAAGACATTGCTATCAAAGCCTTAATCGTTGGACCCATCAAAACTAACCCAACAAAAACATTTTTGTTGAATTTCACCAAATCAGCTATAGCCATAGCTGATTCTTCTCGAACCCTTTTCGAACTAAAAGGTTCAATCAACGTACGTTCCAAAAGGGTAAAGATTTTTGCTCTCAAAATTAAATCTTGAAACTCCAAATCAAAACCCGACAATAACCTCTGTTCAAACTCAACAATAGCCTTAACCTGTTCATCCTCGTTGTTCTGTTCTTGCAGTGTCTTCACAAGGTTTATAATGATTACACGGTCTAAATAAGTTTGAATTTCGGATTCTAAGGAAGATGAAGCTTGTGAAATCTTGTAAGAGATGATTTGGCGTTGTAGAATGGATTTGAGTCCATAACCTTTGCATTTTTCCAAGTTTTCGATCAAGGTTTTGAGGGTGGTGAGAGAATGAGAGAGATTGTAAAGATTTGGATTAGTTGAGAAGATAGTGATAGCTTTTGATTCAAGCTCTAAAAGAGCTTCAACGGCGGCTTTAGAGTCGGTTTTGAAGAGAAAAGTGAAAGGGTTGGTTTTGATTTGAAGATCTTTGGAAGCTTGTTTGAGGGAGTTGAGAAGAGTTAGAACACGGTGCTTAGAAGGTTGATCATGGTCCATGATGGATGTGAGAAATTCAGTTCATTTGTTTGTTTTGAAGGAAAGAAGTAGCTAGAAAAAGGGTTGAGAAAAGACAAGAGTGGGAGGGGAGAGAAGAAAGGGAAAACAAACTCAACTATTAGTCTTGTCATCGGTCCTTCTCATCAATGGAGGGACCAAACCAGTCGGTCCACGTAAATGGTATGTTTATTCATAGTTAAATTAGGGGCGGACAAGTCGGTCTATTAGATTCGAAATCGGTTTCAAAATTTAAAACCGTTTAAACCAACGGTTGCATATTTGTAAATTATTTATGACCAACTTAGGCATTGGTTTAGTCGGTTCGATGTAAACGGTTAAGCCGGTCAAATATGTGGTTTAGTTCGGTTAATTCGGTTTTATATATATCAATTTCTGCTTAATATATTTTAAAAATTTAACATAACTAAATTATAAGCAGAAATTTGGGTTTTAAATAAAACCAAGATTAATAATTTGGCTATTCACATTAATCTTTATGGTCTATCAGTTTTCAGTTTAAGTAAAAATTAAGAGCAATTTTTATGCCACAATATATTACATAGAACTTGTTTGCGCCGACACCATTTGTAAACTTGTTCCAAATATAAATTATATAACTTGTTTGCATTGACTACAGCAAACAAGCACAATACAACCAATATTAGTAAATATTACAGTTGTCCAACGGTATCAACAATATAAGTATTATAATATATTACAGTCATCCAATATATTTGAGTAAAAGATGAAATAAATTCCACTGGCTTTAAAAGCACAGGCTGCTTACAATTGCTGATGCTACAACATGGCGAATCATGGAGAATGATGTTGTAGTTGATGCTGCACAACAAAGGAATGAATATAGCTATTTAAAAAAAAAACTAAACAACAATATGTTTAATGTTCTAAATTTACAAATATGCATGAATGATATTTGAAAACAAACCTGAACTGCAGCCCTAGAAGTCTATAACATCCAGTATCCCACTTAAATTGCAGCAACCATTTATGATAAACTGTAAATTAAAATCAGTTAGTAAATCATAATAATTTCATTAGATTAAAGAAAATTTCATTATAACAAAGAAAGCAAGTTTTATCAGAATACCTCCAAAGGGACATGCCATAGATAATACTTCATAACTCTTCATTCTCTACTTCTCTAATGGCATGGGCATGTTCGTCAAGGTTAACAAAGTTGGTTACGGCATCCCTACAATCTTTTGCATGTACCTTTGGCTACTTGAAACTAGAAAACCACCCTTCCCATTTATAAGATTTGTTTGCCTAGGGTCATTTAGCATGTTCTCTGGTTTCTTAAGGCAGACTCTAGAGTGTGCTAACATGTTGGACGTCCCATTTAATTTAGAATCACAATGATATCTTTTATGGCAGTGTTTACAAGCGGCTGTAGGTTCTGGTTCATTGGATAATGGATAAAATCAAGCCAAACGAGAGATGTTCTCCTATTACCATTGGCATTAGGTCTCCTACACCTAGTAGTGGGTAAGGGGGGAGCTTAGCAGCTGCTTGTTGAGTAGATTCAGCTGAAAAGATTAGTAAAGTAATTCTGATATGCATCTAGCTAAGTTTTTTGCATTATAAAATATTAAGTGTTTCAATAATTATAAAGTATTAAGCCTTAAATAAAAGCATCTCCAATTATCAATCAATAATTAACCAAAAATATATTTAAACCAGTAGGCAATAGAACATATTTTGCACATATATGGATAACTTATACATACTGCACAAATACCTTATATTTTCATGAAATAATTATAGCTACAATTAGCATTTTTCATTCATAGAAATATAATTACTAAACACAACAAATTATATTCATAGAAATATAATTATTAACACAAAAAAAAAAACAGCACATTTATAAGTTCCAACTCACTGTTATCCAAAATTATAGTATCATTTCCTTCTTCAGCCTCCATGTTTCCAAGAGCCAATGAACCCTAAGCAGAAACAAGTAAAAAAAATAAAGATTAATTAGAAACAATTATGTTATCTTAAGGGTGAAATATATATATATATATATAAAGTATAAAAATATGAACAAATGTGATTAGATCTTACTTACAAACCTTTCAGAGATTTTAGAAACTTGATTGAGATTCGGATTTATGTGACAAAAAAGAAAGGAAGGTTGAAAATCTTGATTAACATAGTTGATTTGTGATTTTTGTTTCAAGTTTTTTTTTTGTGGAAAATGGAAGAAAATGAACGAATTTGTGATCTATGATATGTGATTTGTCGGTTTTTTTTATATGTTTTGATATGAAGGAAAAAACGATTATGGTGTATGTGGAAGGAAAGCGGCCGCAGACACAGGTTTCAATGTTCTCACACTAACTATATATATGTGGGCTTATTGGGTTGGATCTTATTATGGGCTGTATAACGGTTCGAAACGGTTTATTGTGGGTTGTAATATACAAACCGTGACCGACCATGTATAGCCATAGCAAACCATTGAAGCTAAACCGAACTAACCATTTAACCGACCCGACCCGTTACGCTTCGGCCGGTTTGGGCTGGTTTTTAAAATCCTGTCCAGCGCTAGTTTTCCCTAGAAAATTAGGTACTGTTTTCCCTAATTTTCTACGATAAGACTTTTCTTTTTTGTGTCTAGTAGACTAGAGAATTATTTATTAAGAAATGTTAGGGTCACATTCACTAACACTCTCTTTTAACACACCCAATAAAAATTAGTCATATGTTCTACTTTTTTAATTCAATTAACTTGATACCTATTCAACTGGTTTCTAAACATTTGATTTTTTTTTAATAACTTAATAAACACTTGGAGAGAGAAAGAGAATAAGAAAAAGAAAAGAGAGAAGAGTGTTGAGAAACAACCTGGATCTTCAATTTCTATCTTCAACGCTTTGAAAGTTTAGGAACCCAAAATTAAAAGAGTCACGTGTGTCTCTCTAATTCCAATTTCCCCCAAAAGCTTTGTGGCCTTTCTCTCTTCTACATGAAATGGTTTTGTTCATCGTCCATCCAGTACGAGCATCATCATTTACCTGGTGTTTTGATCATGTGATTTGGAGCAAATTCATGCTTATGATTTGTGAAACTTCATTAAAATTAAAGCAATTAAATTGAAGAAAAATCAGAAATGAACCTCATAGAGAAGAGAGATAAAAGTCGAATCTTGCAATTGACCTATTATATTGATTCAGGAATATATTTAGATCAAAATTTTTGTTTAGGGTTCTATTAATTTTTTTTTAATAGGGAATTCTGATTTTACGTTTTCAGATACAATGAAACTTGCCCCCTTTTTAGGTTTTCATCGGATTGTTCATTGGAATTTCAAGCTTTCAAGATTGAAGATGGTTGTGTCGTGTTCTCCGCACTCTTGTCTCTCTTCTTTTTCTTCTTCTTCTCTTTCTCTCTCCAACTGTTGTACTAAGTTATACAAAAAAAAAAAAAAAAAAATGTTTAGAAACCAGTTGAACAAGTTTCAGGTTAATTGAATTAAAAAAGTGGAACACATTGTTAATTTTTATTGGGTGTGTTAAAAATAGTGTTAGTAGATATGATCCTAACATTTCTCTTATTTATTGCACATACAGTCCACACAGAATTTTTATATAGTTTTTTATTTTTTTATCTCTATTGAGATGGAGGTAGCACTTTGGTGACACAAAGGTGTCAATGTCACATGACATTCTTCACACTTCAATGTCACAAAAGTGCTATCCGGAATCCAATAGCAACACTTTTGTTTTTTTTAGAGGAAACACATTTTTGGTGTATATTATATATGATATGATATGATGTTGAATATCTATACTCTCATTAATATTTGTTGTATTCGACTGTTTCATATAGATTAAAAAAGACGAGGAAAGTCCCCGTGAGTTTATCTCAATTGGCAGGGTATTGCATAATTTATGCAGGGACGGGAGTTCGAACCCTGGAAACCCCACTTCTCCACATTTAATTGTGTGAGCTTCAGCTACTACGCTACTAGACCAAAAAAAAAAATGAGGAAACTCAAACTTAAGTTGGTAGCTACCAGAGATAATTTGTGCAGGGGCTGGGATTCAAACCCTGGATACCCACTTCTCCATATTTAATGTGTGTGAATCAAGTCACTAGGCTACTTGACAAAAAAAAAAAGGAAACACAGTATGTTAATTTTTTTTCTAAAAGAAGAACATGTTAATTGTATTATTGTAAACCGAAGTTCTTTCAAAAAAAATGTAAACGGAAGTTTTTCATAAACTGATTTTGGTTACTAAATTACTAACGCTGGCAAAAAAAATTATTTTTCCTGAAGAAAAAAAAAACGCTGCAATTTTTTTTCTTCTTCTAGTAGTTTGGTGGTTAAAGTTCACATAATTAAACGTAGAGAAATAGGATGTCTGAGGTTCGAATTCCGACCCCCGCATAAATTATACAACGTCCCTACCAACTGAGCTAAGCTCACGGAAACACTAAAATTAAATTATTAGTTGAAAGAAAGAATAAAACACTTTGCTCATTAATTAGTTGAAGGAAAAAAAATACTGTGCTCGTAGATTAGTTGAAAGAGATCCAGAAGTCCTAACTCCACTGACAAAATGTCGAAATTGTTAGGTCGAATGTTTTGACCGGGGTTTGAAACTCAGTACCTCTACTTATGTGTGTGAGTTTATAATGACTTTGTCATTTCGTCTATCTATAAAAAAAAAAAAAAATTAGTTGAAAGAGAGAAAAAAAAAAACTGCTAATTAATTTGGACAAATTCATAATAGTATATTCGGCCGAGAAACAAGGAGATGCTGTTTATTTCTCCTAAAAAAAAAAAAGGAGATCCTATTTATTTAGTTACTAAACTGTCCTTCCATTTAAAATTAGGTTGAATAACGATAAATGAATATTTTAGTAAAAAATAAGTGGATGTAGCTTGCAAATTTACACTTAGTGTTTTTAGGTGGTCTAAATTAACAGCCCCTTAAAATACTTAGTCATCATAATTTTTTTTTTTAAGCAAAAAGGTTTGCCCTAAAATCTGAAATAAGGAAGACCTAATCTATTTTTAGTAAGTCTCCTAGAATCTCTGCAGGAGGGTAATTCCACCAAGTGAAATTTACCACACTTAGACCTAAATTTACAAGCTTATCAACACAATGATTACCTTCTCTAAAGATGTGAGTAATCATGAAGTGCATATTAGAAATCATCAACAAATAGTTTTCCCATCTATTTTTCAGCTGCCAGGGGACAATATGTTGGGACTTGAATGCCAAGGAAGCTATCATTGAATCTGTTTCAATCCAGAGATTGGACCAATTCTTCTGATACGCGCATTCAATTGCTAAAATTATACCAAAGATCTCAGCAAAAACTGCATTAGCAATACCAATGTTATAAGCAAAACAACCCAATTGGTAGAGACGTTGTAGTATGTATGAGTTGGAATTTTATTTTATTTTTTAACTAAAGAGTGGTGCAAAGTGCACTACCCAAATTCATTCAAAGAAAAATAAGAGCATACAAAAAGAAAAGTGGGATATACCCCAAACCTTTGGGCATTCCCAACATATTTTTAACCACTTCCAGTCTAATGTTACCAGGAGCATCCTGCCACCAAACAAAACAATGTATATTTAAATCAATATTGGCTAACGCATCTACGCAAACATTATTTTCCCTGTATATATGAGACATCATGAAGTTCATATTCCTTGTTGCCTCCATGTAGTTTATCCACCTGTTTCTTAGAGACCAATAAGTCATATGATTGTTTTTAAAAGCAAACATCAAAAGCATTGAATCCGTTTCAAGCCAGATGTGAAACCAAGATTTTTCACGTATTTTTCTTAATGGATAAAATTCATTAAACTACTTAGACCAAAAAAAAGTCATCATAATTAATTGAGATAGGAGACCTAGTCAATCATATATAATTTATTTGGTTTTTAAAATTTGTTATAAAACTGAAATTTAGAGGAGGTTAGAAACCTCCACAAATTTAACTAAGTTTTTAGAGATCTAAAACCCCTACAAATTTCAATTATTTTGCAACATACCCTCTATAATATATTTTTTTGAGTTAACTTTTAGAGTTACGCACATGATTCATTGTGATGTACTAACACTAAAACTTTTTAAGCTAACATTGCCTGAAAATTAAACTCAATTTTAGTCTTATAATTCTTTTTAAGAAGTGTATACATCTCAAATAAAATACGAATATGAACGTATGAGACAAGTAAATGTTGTTTTGTATAATTACCAAGAGAGGGCCAAAACTAATTTTGAGGAAATTTTCATAAAGAACATTAGTTAATGACTTTCTTCATTCCTAATTATAAGCCTCATTTGAAAGAAAAATGCGTCCATAAATATACGCTTCTATACAAGTTATTATGTGGATTTATTATTTAATTTCTTTTCAAACATACTTCCTATTATTACTATTAATTAGTTTATTTTAAAAGACAAAAAGAGGACTTTTTGGAATGAAAAGAGCGTCCTTGAAGAAATTTTAAATGAAATAAACGATGACTTTTTTGACATTCATTGCTGATTTTCATGTTAATGGTAAACTAGTCAAATGATCAAATAATTCATTCTTCTTATTCTGACAAACGATAATCCTTAATATAGGAAACTACTAGTTGAACAATTTTTTACCAATCTCCTTGGTTCGGGTGCATGTACACAATTTTGTCTAAAATTATGTCAAATAATTTAAAGGTTTTGGGCAAAGGGATATCGGAACTCTATGGTGGGATTTAATATAGGAAAGTAAAGTTGTTTCCTACTATGGGAAAATTAATTTAAACGGTTAGATTAAGTATAGAACATAGTCTTATCATACACTCTCAACACCAAATTTTTTTGTCACTATCTTCCACAACCATCACTCTCCTTCATCCCTACCAACCCATCACCATCATAACCATCGTGATTTTTCTTAAATTTCCAACTCTTCTCCACCATCATTTCAATGTCATATCTAATCTTTCAACTTGAAATATAAAAACTCATTAGTCTCAAAAATCAAACAATTTAAACAAAATCAGATCACCAAAACAAAAATATGTCTAGATTATAAGTGTGATAGTTATTTCTTGCCTTGAACTAGCCTAAAGATTAAAAAGAAAAAAATCTTTTTTTTTAATCTGGAAAACGAAAATGGATATGAGAGAACAAATATTGACGAGTTTTTTCAATCAGGAAACAACAACACACCAGCAACATTCATCTCTCACACGTCCAATTTATTCAATTCCCATAACAAATCAAATTACCTTATTTTACCTTCTATTATCGTGAGATTCAAGTGAGAAGAATAAAATCAAATCAAATTAAAAAAGATAAAATAACAAGAAAATTGAGTTATGAGAACAACAAGTAGTAAAATATAGGATTGGGATTTTGTTACAAAAAGAGAGACTGAAGAATAAGAAGATGATTGAGGAATTAAGAATTGCATAAAAGAGCTTCATATTTCATCTGTCAATTAGAGAGAGAAAAGTTATATATATAGAGATGGTTGGTTGTCGTGAGGTCACAGAGAGCTTTAGAAGAATTAGAAAAGTAACGAGAGTTGGGAATTTAAGAAAAATCACGATGGTTATGATGGTGTTGATGGTTATGGGTTGGTGGAGATGAAGGAGAGTGATGGTTGTGGAAGATAGTGATAAAAAATTCCGGTGTTGAGAGTGTATGATAAGACTATGTTTTATACTTAATCTAACCGTTTAAATTAGCTTTCTCATGGTGGGAGACAACTTTGCTTTCCCATACTAAACCCCACCTCACTAAGGGGAGTGACAATTTGGAAGGTGCTTTGATAGCTAATGAAATAGAGGATGGTTGAAAGAAACTAAAAAAAGAAGCTCTTAAGTTCAACGTGCATTTTGAATACAGCTTATGATTGATGGACTAGAACTACTTGAATTTTTTACAAATGAAGACCCAATTAAGTGGAGTAAATGGGTGAATGAGTGATTTAGGTTTGCGCCAATACTGATTTTGAGTCAAGATCTTTTCGATTTATAAAAATAAATAGAGTATAAAAAGGTTGTGAGTTTTATCATTGAGTGGATCCATCATCTTTAATTATTTTTTTTACTTTTTATGTGTCTTTATTTCTCCAAATGAAACAAATGGAGAAAAACATAAATGAAGATGATCTTGACTCCGTTGAATGGATCCCACCATATCATTAATTGTTTTTTTACTTTTTATCCAAATGTAACAAATAGAGAAAGACATAAATGAAGATGATCTTAACTCCTAGAACGATTTGGGTTGAACGATAGATTTTGATTAACGTAGATCAATCATATTGTACCATTTTTAAACAAATTTTAAATTAAATAATTTTAAAAAAAAAATATTAACAATCATTTTTATAGAAATAAATCCAGTCAAATGTGTATGTAAGAAGTCTATTAAGGTTCCCGATACTTGTGTTGTGGAGTCCATCTTAGATGCAAATTAATCTTTCCGGATTTAGCATCATCCAAAATAAATGTTTCGTCGTATTCCCCTTCCAATATGACCTTGGTTAGTGTCATGATCACTTTTCCCATTTTTTCCTACAAAAGAAAAAGGAAAACACTGAATTTCATCCGAGGAACATTGTTGAATTGATAATAAAAAAGTTTCACAGTCGTCGTCTAGCTAATTCAGAGTATTTGAAATTGAATGATTTAAAAATAATATAAATAAATAAAATGGCTATCAATAAGAAACATAGCTCCACATGATATACAACGAGAGAGAGTTAAAAGGAAATGAAAGGAACACGTAGCTCGCTGAAGAGTGGGTTAGAGGGAGGTGGGAAGTTAGGATATCAGGTTTCAATTCATAAAACAAACAAACTTTCAAGTAGACGACAAGTTTAAGAGGTGTGTTACCTTTCCAAAGGTGTCATGATCCCATAGTTCAACAATTAGCATGTCGTGTAATCCATCCTCCACAACGAAGTCAAATGTTTGATTCCATACTGGATTTAGAGTTTCATTTACAACCTGAGAATACATTAATTATTATTATTGTTTAATAATCAATCTATTGAAACTATATATAGTATTTAAAAACCCAATAACATCATAAGTCTTACTTACTCGGGTCTTTTGTTTCTTTTCTGATTTTTTCAATGCAAGGACAACAAATGGGTCAGCCTTGCCCATAAAATCTACTATTGGTAAGTCTTCAGCTGAAATTACAGTGACCGATAGAACTCCTCTTACAATCACGTTGCTTTTCCTCCGTGATGATGATGATGATGATGATATTGAGTTATCTTCTTCCTCTCCATCACTAGCTCCATTCTTCAGTGTCTTCTCAAACGTTGTTAGTGAGTAATCACGGACAAAAGGGCTCTTAAAAGTGTTCTCAACTCCATATGGGCAATACAATAGCTCCAAGTGTACCTATATATATATATATATGTGTGTGTGGGTTCATAACAAGATGGAACAAAGTTCAATATTAGAATGTCGTGATAACATAAAGCAGACAAACTCTTCACAAACTATGTGAATATATTACCTCACCCCTATATTTGTTATCTTTGTGGATCTCTAAATCTTTAACCAATTTCAACCATACATCCTTAACTTTACCAGGCTCAAGTTCCTTTAGGGAAACTTGGGCACAACCAATAAGCTCAGCTGCTTGAATGCCTTCATCATCAAAGATTCTTATGGTCAAGTGTTGTGTTGATTCGTCTTCAATAATGAATTCAAAGTGCTCATTCCATATTGGGTTCAACTGGTTGTTCTGAGCATGACCAATAATTATATTATGATTTGCAACCACACACACACACAATGATAAAGAAACAAATAAATAGGGACTTACAATTATTTTACTGGTTTTGGTTTTGTCACGGAGTGGGCGTACAAATACCACAGCAAAAGGATCAGATTTTCCAATTATATCTTTATTTGATAAGTTCTTTGCCTGCACTAGTTTTACATCTAGTGTTCCAACGGGTTTCAATTCTAGGTTACTGTCAGATGAAAAATAATAAAATTAAAATGTGATGAAAAAGACAATTTGGCCGAAAAAAATAATATTCAAAACATGTAGAAATGACAATGATTTATAATTCCAAAATAAAATGCAATACGATCAATACATGCCAACAACCAAGATAGCAATCAACTCTCTCAGAAAATTGAAGATTCATCAACATGAATTTGTGATTAAAGCCCAAACTAATAATATATAATAATAATAATAAAAAATTACATAAATTGTAAATCACAAGTCTCTCTATGATACCTTTCACTAGTGATAACACTTGAGGTTAATTCCAACTAGAAAGATGGGTAAGTTAAAGGTCAGCTTAGATTCAAGCCCAACCATAAAGAAAATTGGGAAATGCTAAAAATATTAATTGTTGATTCCAAAAAAAAAATTGTACTTAACAGAACTTTTAACTTGAAAGTTTTAAAATACATACACCAATCAAACTTTTAAGGTTCCTACAACATAACTTAGCAAGAAAGAAAATAATCTCGTATTGCTTTTCAGAAGATAGTAAGAATGAAATTTTTTATACCTATAATCTCCTGGTATAATTGGTATGACTTTACGTACTGGCCAAGTTATAGAGTCTTCAATGGCATCTCGAATTGTTTCCTGAATAAATAAAAGAGCAGTCTGTTACATAGGTACAGTGTTGTATGAGTTGAAAATAAATTGACAATAACACCCATACGAGAAACTTATGTAGTTGATTGCACTTATTCATGATTCAAACGACAATGTACAAAAACTTTACGCTCTTTTTTGAGTATCCTCTAACAATATTTATGATCTTCAGAAGATTAGGGAAAACGAAGTAGAGAAGCACCCTTTAAAACCTTGGATATGTAATTAGTATTTTCAATGGTAAAAAATAGCATAGGACAATAAAATTTGTGAAACCATAAAACTTATCTACTGCCTAATCATTATTCTATAACACAACTCTGAAATTTTGTCTACAGGCGAAGATTATGTATGTTTTTTCCCATTTTATATTTTAACATATCCATGTATATAAAATTTCCAAATGCATCATGAAATCCTTTCAGTTTAACGCTTGTATCGGAATAGTTCTTTTAGTTTTTTATTTTATT
The DNA here is from genome assembly GCF_003473485.1 of Medicago truncatula. NCBI lineage: Eukaryota > Viridiplantae > Streptophyta > Magnoliopsida > Fabales > Fabaceae > Medicago > Medicago truncatula. The sequence goes on from NC_053044.1 coordinate 52,745,098, forward strand.
TTTAAAATTGATCTTTTATGTCAATTAAAGTGAACAAGTTAGTTGGTTAATATTTTATTTTTTATTTTTGCAACAAGTTGATCCTTTTTTCTTCTAACTTTGTTGAAAAGTGCTTAAGCAATCATTTAACATTGAGGTAGAAGGTCTAAAAACCGTTTATAACACCAAACATAATTATCTAACTTAACAATTCACATAAGCATTTTTTAATTGAGTTTGATGGAAAGAGGGGTAATGGTGCATGATTTTTATGACTTAAAGGATTAGGTGCATACTTTAACTAATATAAAGAACTAATTTGAAATTATAAAAACTGAATGGACTAATCTAATACAAATATTAAATTTAAAGGACCTCATGATACATTTGACCAAATAAAATCAAAGGAGTAACAAAATTGTCTTTCAAAATAATTTTCTTGTACCTCAATAGCTTCAGATACCCCTGGTAAGGTTGAAATATCACCACCAACAACCTTAAGAGTAAAATCCAAAGCTTTCTGTTCGTAAAACAAACAAAAACAAAAATCGAAGTAGTTAAATTTTTTAACTATGCAAGTTTTTTAACACATTCTCATTGACATTATATTATAACTAGCCAACTGAAATCTGCATTATGTGCCAACATTCATCAAAGTTAGTTTTATTTTGGTTACTTGGTTACTAGACATCAAAGAGTAGAGCTATCATGAAATAACATCAAATTTTTTTTTTGTTCATTCAACATTTTGAAACACTTATTAGACAAATAACTTTTAAAATATTTTCTTTTCTAATACGAGGATAAAATACAAGACAATATAAATCACCTTTTTTCTTAGAGAAAAACATACGGCTCCAAAAGCAGGGAATTCAGCTACAAGAGGTTTGAAGATCAACCTGAAAACCCCAGTGAATCCAATATTTTTTACCTATATAAACAAGTTACAATGAAATAGAAATAATAGAATGGTAAAGGTTGTTAAAATTTAAAATTGAGGGTTAAATAATTTTTTGGTCCCTATAAATATTTCAAATTTCATTTTTAATCCCTCTAAATTTTCATCAAGTTTTGGTCCCCATATATATGTTTTTCGTTACGGTTTTTAGTCATTGCTTTTAAGGAAACTGATATATATATATATATATATATCCTTTAAAACTTTGAATTATTTTTTGCAATTATGTTTAGTATATTATAGAAATATATTTTTCAAATGTATAAATTTGTCTAATAAGGAATAAATTGAATATAAATTTTAATTTTTTAACGCTTTAGTAACATTTATATTTAGTTCATATTTTTTTTAAAAATTCGAAATTTTGTGTAAAAGATTGATATGATACTCTATAAAAAAAATCATTGAAAAATATGAACGGTACATCTGAGTTTACTTAAAAATAGAGACTAAAAGTTACAACGAAAAATATTTGGGGGACAAAAACTTGCTAATTTTTTTTATGGATTAAAAATGAAATTTGAAATACTTACAGGGTCCAAAAATTATTTAACCTTAAAATTAATGCTTTGAGTCATCCAACAAGTATTTGTGAGTTACCTGCACAGGTAATACAATACCAACTTTGGTTTTAATGGCAAGAACAATATCCGGGTTACCATCCCACTGCAAGTCAAACTCCATTGTTGCTCCATTGGGCCCACTATCCTCTTCAATAATCGAAATTCCTATATATAGAACAATCACTTTGTTCACATAGGTTATGACTAACTAGCACTGTTTCATAAATCGAGTGTTAACTCGTAAACTCGTCCGAGTTTACGTTTTTAGGTGGCAAAAACGTATAAATTTGAAAATAAACTCGATTTTTGGTGAAATCGGAAAGTTTGACGAGTTTGACCGAATTAACACGTGTTAAATTCGGTAAACTCGTGTAAACTCGTCCGAGTTTACCTTTGATTTTTTTTATTTTGGTTTTTTTTTTCTCTCATTTTCTTTCAAAATCCAATTCTTTTTTCAATCCCAAAGTGCTCTGAAATGTTGTCTTTACGGTTAACATAACTCGTTTTTCCCATGCTTATTATTGATTGATTTGAAATCATTCAAATATATTACTTGCTCAAGTATTTAAATGAGAAAATTGAACAATTAAAGTTAAAGTTACAACTGAAGATGAAACAAAGTTTAAATGTACCGATAATTTTTGTTTTTTATTGTTAGAGTTTATTATTTAAATGTGGTTAATTGATTATATTTTGTTTAAATATTAGCTTACATATGTTATATATATGATAAATTTTATATAATTTAATTTTAGATAAACTCGTACAAGTTTACGATTCGAGTTTACATAACTAAAACGAGTTGAGGTAAACTCTTGAATTATAAGACTACGAGAAATCTAGAGCATAAGCACGAGCAAAATCATCCATTTTTTGTAATGCCTTTTACATAAACCAATGACAATGACAACGAGTACCGCATGAAATTATCAATCAAATAAATATAATGTTTTATACTCATAATTAGTCATATCACAAAAGACAAGACTCAAATTTCACAATAACAATAATAATAATAATAATAATAATAATAATAATAATAATATATCTAACCTGTAAATTGTGGAGCTACATTACCGAGTGTAAACGTTGAAAATGTGAGAGAAGACAAAACCACTGGCCTATACTGTTCAAGAATTGGTTCGACGTTGCTTTTTACCAATTCTGTCGCTGCCTACATATATTTTCATATTGCAATATTGTATTAGAAAAAACACTATATCCATATAGCCTCACAAAAAATGTATATACCAAAACTTGATAAAAAAAAAAAATACTAAAGTAAATTACCTCATTGACAAATGGCCAAATCTTTTCTAAATGGCTATTAAGCCAATTTAACTGTATTATGAAACATATTAATATTAGAATCTATAACAAATTTTATTTTGGAGGTTCTACAAGGAAAAGTTAAAACATAAAAGGAGAAAACTGAACTAAACTTTTGTCTTTGAGTAAATACCACCCATGATGGATAAAAATTTGGAGGTAGAAGTTTTCTCGAATCCTCCACTGTCATCCTCGCAAACTTTGCTATTGTCTTTGCCTATAATAGATTCATAAAAAACACACCCCGAACACGTAAGTTAATAAAATTATAACAAGAAGTATCATAGAAAATGATTCATATTATTACTATGAAATGAAATAGAGGAAGGAGTTAAAATCAATTAAATTAATGTAGTAAGTTTTAGAAGATATACCAAATCTGTGCGACGCTTGGATCGAGTACTTTCTTGACGAGCGAAAGCGACAACCAATATCATACCAATCATAATACCAATGATCATGCCGCTGATGAATCCCATTTTTACAGTAAAAATTAATTGATATATGGAAAATCCAAGAAGATGATCACAAAACGTAAATTTGTTCCTTCTTTATTATTATCATTGTTTAGCTCAATCATTGTTTTCATACCATGTTTGTTGGAATACACAAACTTTCATTGGTCACTCAAATGGAGAGAGAGATGTGGGAGAGAGATTATTGTTGAGTTAGTTACATTGTACATAGAAGATGTGTCCACACGAGTAATTACTCAAGAGATAACCACATGTTTACGTGTAGGGGTGGGCATGTTTATGTGTGTTTATTGATTTCTTTAATTATTTTATAAAAATAATATTGTTATTATAAATATTGAATAATGCAAACATTCACCGATTATTGACGGATAAACCAATTTAGTTGTTGGAATGGGGTACTTCATACCTTTACCTTCCTAAATTTGTCTATTTGATGTACAACCAAATAACGCCTCGTCATAATATAACTATGGTATTCTTTTGATTTCATGTTTACTAAACTCTTCTACGTGATCCATGTTTTATTACAAAATATAACAATCTTTCAAAAAAATATTACAAAATAGATCAAAGAGAGTGAGGTTCATATCCGCACACAATTTTTTTTTATTTAAAATTAAATTGAAAGAAACATAAAAATATTATCAATAATATATAGAGATAATTTATATGCATTGATGGTGTAAATTTTGTAGACAAACATCTAATTAAAATCAATGTTCCACAAATCGCGTGTCAACTCGGCGAGTTTACCGAGTTTACGTGTTTAGGTGCTAAAAACGTGTTAACTCGGAGGTAAACTCGATTTCTGGTAAAATCGAAAAGTTTGACGAGTTTGACCGAGTTAACACTCAGTAAACTCGTGTGAAATCGGGCGAGTTTACCGTTTTTGCGAGTTTACTCCTGTATTTTTTTTTCTTCAAAAATGGCCCATTGTTTTTGGCCCATTTTTTTCAAGCCCAAATGAAAACATATTTACTTTCTAGCTTACAACACGTTTCAGCTTACTGAAGTGAAACATTTCATATCATTTTCTTTGAGTTTTCAAGAACAGGGGAGCGAATGAAACATTAGGTTTCCGAAGATGAAGATATAGATGAGAATGGTGTTATGAAACTTTAGAAGATTGACCTTTCGAAGAAATTACTTAGTTTGTTTTTTGGATAGTTTTATTCTCAAGTTTATAAACTTGTGAAACTTTATTTTTGGGATGGGTAGACTTTAGAGACTTATGAAACCTATGCTTTTGTGTGTTAATTTTTCTATTTTGATACTAAGTTAAGCATACCACTTTTTTATGGTGGTTTGGTATACTTTGCATTTATAAGTAAGTCTATATTTTTCATTATTGATCTTTTTACAGTATTATATTAGCTTACATATGTATGCATATAATAAATTGTATAAAATTTTAATTTTAGGTAAACTCGTACGAGTTTACGATTCGAGTTTACGAGTCGAGTTTACCTAGGTAAAACGAGTTGAGGTAAACTCTCGAGTTGCAAAACCTTGATTAAAATCGTATCATTGTGCAACTTTCAAATATTGATTCTTAAAATACATTTACAAAAATCTAAATGGTGTGATTTGATTCGATGTCATGCTTCTTCGTTTAGAGGGATGCCACTTTATGTATGACTCAAATCCCTTTTTATGTAGGAAGACCATTTTTTTTTATTCGTTTAGAGGTAAGACATTTCTTGCATGACTCATATCCTTTTTTATATATGGAGAGAATTTATTGTTCAGTTTGTGCCCCTTCATTTAAAGGGGTCACATTTCTTGTAGGGCTTGGATCCCTTTTAATGTTGGGGGAGCTTTTGGCCTTATTACAAAATATGTTTTACTATAATCTGAGTAAAAGTTCTCTGCTTAAATTATCCAGCATCTAGGCTCCTGATATGAGCTATACGGGCCTTTCCTTTTCAAGTATAACTTGCTAGTTTGTGATGGTCTAGTTATCCTTTTCAAAACCATATCATTATTTTGCATCCTTCTCAGCATTAACTTTGAGTTGTATTTTTTTGGAAGCTTTAAGCTTTGTGGCATACTTCTTGATGTTAGCCGCATCTCTTACTTCCTCCAGAACTTGTAGATTATCTAACAAAATGAGGTTGTTATCATCCTCGGAGAACATGCTCTCTGCTTCATGTGGGAACATCAATTTCGACGACAATCATCACATCAACTCCAAATACCAATTTGTTGGTAGTCTCTCTAGTGGAGTGGTAAGACCACAAAACTTGATGTAACTCCTCCGCCTATAAGCATGTGGCAATCAGGGCTCTACTTACATACTAATTAAAGATCCAAACATCCACCACCATAGGATCGTCCTTATGAGGGACAATCCCTTCTTGATATTTGATCGAGAAGGTGATATCAATGATCAAATTCAAACACCAAAAAGATGTATGTACCTGATTAACCTACGGACGTACCTTCTTAGAGTAGAGCTAGACTCTTCACCACTAGCAAAACCCCTAGCAATGGTGTTGAAAGCGTGTCTCACCGAAGTTTCTACGTATTTGCACTTGTCGAGGAAACTTATTGCTTGCCATTTGAATCATCGCCATCCTTTCTTCACGTTTGCCACTGGATGTGGATCGTATCATATGTTCTCAAATGATGAGAAATCAGTGAGAAGATTCTTTCTCTTCCCACATACGGTGCCAAATGTTCCTTCTAGATGACACCTAGTGTTCCGGCCTTTCTTCATTAACAAATCAGGAAACAAAAGATATGAGTGTGTTTTATTAAAGAAGCTAAAACTTAAAAGTAATAATTAAGAAAAAAAAATAATCACATGGATTGCCGTTGCCGTTTATAGAGATATACCAAGACATTGAATTTCTTCCTTATTCCGTGCAAAACTTCCCTGTTTTGGGCGGGAAATCAAGTTAATACCTTTTTCGTTTTCGATCATGATCCTCACGCGGTTAAGAGAGTCATTTCAATTACATTCACAGGGTCAAAATAGTCATTAGAGTTTACACTCGTTCAAATATTGACGACGGTGCCCCCCTCCATATACAATGATTCGATAACAAAAAAGTTTCTAAACAGAAAGATATGATAACATCTATATCTCCATCACTATACCATAGCTCATATTCACTTCATCTCTCTCTTTCTCTTTCTCTCTCCACATAGAAAATTCAAAAAGAAGATAGAAAATGGAGATTCATCATCATCGACATTTTTTTTCTGCAATTTTGTTAATCCTCTTTCTAGCTTCATTCACTGTTGTTTTTATACTGCTTCCTTCGAATTTGATGAGCTTCATCAACAAATTTGAGTCCTCATTTTCAGCTTCACTTCATCACTTACAAACGAAGGTTTCAGGCGAGAACGATTACCTCCTTGCCGTTGAATTCGCCGATGGTCGTTCGAACGGCACTGTAACGGTAATTTCTCTACATTCAATTTCAATTATCGATCGATCAGTATCATTAGTTTAATTTAATCTTTTTATATTTTTCAATCACTGATTATGCATTTGTGAGTTTATGAATTGATTTTTAGAATAAGTGATTAATTCAGCATGATTATGTTGTTGTTATTGTTAGTTACCGAAGGAAGTGAAGAAGGTGAAGAGCAGAGAAAAGAAGCGAGAAGAAGGACTTGCTGGAGCGAGAAGTGCAATGCGAAAAGCTGCATTAGGAAATCGTAGAAGCAATCTCACTCGGTCGTCAACACCGTACAACGACGACGGTTACATTCCCACTGGAGCTGTTTATCATAACTCGCGCTTATTTTATCAGTATATATCATCCTCTTTCATCTTTTTTCTCGTTTTCATTAATTTCTTCTTAAGTTCCTTCAAAATTGAATTTCTTTATTTATTTTTTTTATCAAGTAGTCTAGTGGCTAGAATTCAGCTTTCTCAAGGTGAATAAGTGGAGTGTCTGGGTTCGAACCCCAGCCTTTACATATAATTATGCATGTCCCTGTCAACTGAACTATGCTCACGGGAACTCAAAATTGAATTTCTTCTTAATAACAATGATAATAATAATCTAGAAAAAACTAACCAAAAAAAAACAATAATAATAATAATAAAGCAATTTCTATGATACACTCGATTATTAATTATACGTTTTATATTTATGGTTAAGATTTAAGAGGTTGCTACGAGAAGAATGAACACTAGAGGAAGTATTAAATGAGATTTTGCTCTGTTAAAATTTTGATTTATTTTTACATTTAGTACATTTGTAATTGTTGAATAGAAATTGGATTGTTTAGACTTAAATATAAATTTTAACCTTTTTAAAAATAAAAAATACACAGTTTAAAATTTGAGTCGTGTCGATCTCAATCCAACGAATACACAATACACTTAATTCATGAATACGTCAAAATTGGAGAATAGAAAAACGTGGTCCAAAGAAGTATAGTAGACAGTAGTACACTCGTATTTTTCTGCTATTAATATGGGAAATAATATCAAACATCAAAGCGTGAAAAGCTTATTCAGAGCTTTGCTTATAAGTCACAGTTACTATCGCACTTTGATGAGATATAATTTTCTTTTTCTTGCAATATACGATAGCCAAACTAGGGGTGGGCTTCCTTGGGGTGACTGAGTGGGCTAGCATTCATTTGCATGCTTTCAGAGTTCTACATAGTACATACTCATTGTAATGATAAAAACTTGCGCGGAAAAATATGCTATGCACTACTTTATCGTGATCATTAGTAGTTGTGTTATACCCCCAAAAAGTATGTTGAATTCTTGACATTAATTTGTCCACATCGAATCCCTAATATTGAAAATTATGGAGTAATTAGCAATTAAGTTTACGGCTGTATTAGGCATGCATGATGGCGTGTGATCTGATTATACCCACTAATTTCAGCAAGTAACATTCCATACCTTTTAATTTTATGCATGAATTTGTTTGTAGGTTATACAACTCTTTTGACCAGGAGGAATTTTAATTCCTTACGTACGCTTTCATTTGCCACATGCACTTCATGTATAAAAAATATGGTTGGAAGATATAACACCATTTATACATTTGTCATTCCCTTAAACAATAATCTTTTAGTAACAATTTTAATAAGGATTTGATTTATGTAGAATTGTTTGTGTTGAGATTAACTTAAAAGTCGTATAATCTAGTAATTTGTGATCATTGGACTGTATGTGTGTGTGTGTATATATCAAAGTTTAACTTGTTGTATAGCTTAATGCTATCATAAGTATTAATCAAAGAACACGTGAACTATGTATGAGTTGTTTATAATTTTCTAAAAAAATTATGATTTAGGAATAACTTATAAAACAAGTTAAAAATATATACACATCTTGTTTCATACTCCATCTTGAGTTGTTTCCAACTTTCTATAATTACATATATAAATATAATAATTATTGTGTGTGGACACATTTGTGCATATGATTTGGACACACACTAAAGAGAATAAAAGTAGGAAAACAAATAATTAAACATGTATTTTTAAATAATTAAATTATGTGTATTTTTTTTTTTTGTGTGGCCAAATGAAGAGTCCAAATGTATCCACATAAGATCTTAAATACACATCTAGAAAATAATTTATGTTTAATATTTTTTTTAAAAGTACGTAAGTGTTTATAAAATGGAACGGGCTTAAGTAGAATTTGTGTTTTCTTTTATGTAGTACATTATGGAATCATTTACTGTTGAATTTAAGAGCCACTTTGGAAGAATATATGTGAATATTAAGCACCCGAGCCTTCACGCACTAAAATATTACGATGTCACAGGTCTAAATGAGTTCTCAATTGCTATACTCGAAGCCCTGACGTAGGACCACATGTTCCATCATTCTGCTAGAAAATTTCAGTTTTCTTGGAAAAAGGGTATGCAACAGTTAATACATTTCTTATATCGCTAATTACAGCGCTCATTCTTACTATTACAGGAGCTACTTGGAGATGGAGAAGATATTCAAGGTGTATGTATACCCAGATGGGGACCTACCTATTGTTCATGATGGCCCATGTAAGGACATATACTCCACCGAAGGAAGGTTCCTCCATGAAATGGAACGTGGGGTTGGGAAGTTTAGAACCAATGATCCCAATGCAGCTCATGTTTACTTTCTACCATTCAGTGTGACATGGATGGTCAAATACCTCTATACACCATCCTCTTACGACATCACTCCTTTAACGCAGTTTGTCTCTGATTATGTAAGAGTGGTATCAATGAGGTACCCCTTCTGGAACAGAACTCATGGTGCTGACCACTTCATGCTTGCTTGCCATGATTGGGTAATTTGTTAATTCCTTTTTCCACACTTCACATTTATTGTTCCATCCATTTTATGAATAGTTTCACTTTTCGCTAATGACACACAATTGATGCCAACTTTGCCCACATTTAGTTCTCCCAGTTATTATGGATTTGGCCAATCTTTAGTTTTTGTATGTTCCATTAAAGTAAAAAAATTAATAGTTGATATCGTAACATTTGTTATGCATATACATTTAATATCAATTATTGATTTATTTATCAAACTTTTATATTATTTACTTGACCTAAAGTGGTCCCAATGTGAATTTCAAGCCTTTTGTTTCCTTTAAATATATGCAGGGTCCACATGCATCAAAGGGTAATCCTTTCCTCTACAATACCTCCATTCGTGTCTTGTGCAATGCCAACACTTCTGAAGGTTTCAATCCTCTAAAGGATGTATCTTTACCAGAAATTCATCTCTATGGAGGTGAAGTATCTCCTAAACTCCTTTCACTTCCACCTGAGAACGCCCCACGCCGGTATCTTGCCTTCTTTGCAGGTGGTATGCATGGCCCAATTCGCCCAATTCTTCTCCAACACTGGAAAAACAGAGACAAAGATATTCTTGTCAATGAGTATCTCCCTAAAGGCATAGACTACTATTCCATAATGCTAAGCTCCAAGTTCTGTCTTTGTCCAAGTGGTTTTGAAGTGGCTAGCCCAAGAATTGTGGAATCAATTTATGCAGAATGTGTGCCTGTGATTCTATCAAATTATTATGTGTTGCCCTTCAGTGATGTGCTGCAATGGGAGGCATTTTCAGTGCAGGTGGATGTTTCAGATATTCCTAGGTTGAAAGAGATTCTTAGTGCTATTCCAGAGAGTAAGTATAAGAAGCTCAAGCAAGGGGTAAGGGCTGTGAGGAGACATTTTACTCTGAATCAGCCGGCTAAAAGATTTGATGTTTTTCACATGATTTTGCACTCAATATGGCTGAGAAGATTGAATATAAAACTGATTAGTTAATCTATACTAAGCATAATAGAGTATACCATACACTAGTATAGTGATTTTTTTTATTTGTAACTTTGGCTTCCAATAGGAATAGGAACTCAAATATTGGTAACAATTAGTGACAGAATCACAGAAAGGGGGCTAAAGATCCAAAGAACTAAGGCATTATTCACCCTTGTTCATCCAGAGTAACATGTCATTGGGAAAACTTTTTCTTTTTGTTGGTACAATTTCATAGGAAGTTAGTCTCACTGAATATTATGCAATAGACATTTTTTTTTTTTTCTGTTAAAAAGAAGGCAAAATTGCACCAAGGACTTGTATCTTGATTTTCATGTTCATGCAGTCACTTATCTCTGTCTCAGGTTAGTGTTGGTACATTTCAAAATGTTTACCCCGTTTGACCTGCCTTCATTCTCTGTCAACTTATTTTACGGATTTGCATATATGAAAATCAAAAGATATATTACAAAGAAATGAAAAATATCGTCACATTACCCCGTTGAGAAATCTTAAATAATCATGTTTTTTAATGATAAATGTTAATATGCCTATTGTTATTTTAGTATTTTCACCCACCACATTTTGCTCGCGCTCTGCATGCGTGACTTAAGTCACACACCACTGAGCCTCTGCGCGAGTTAACTCGCGCAAGTTGGCCGGTGGTAAAAACTGAAGCACAAACGTTTCTAGGACGGTAATCAATGCTTTTGATTGGTTTTTACACATTTTTTTTAAGTTTTTCACACGTTTTTGGACCTCATTAAGTGTTATCTACCTTACACCACCTATAAAAATCCTCACACACTTCCTCTTTTCCTCACATTTTCTCCTCCCACTCTCTCCCCCTCTTTCTCTTCTTCTTCTTTATTTATATAGTCTCTAGGGTCTTTATACCCCTTTAGGTAAATACTGGTGGCTTTTGGGGAAAGTAGTGGTCCGTTAGGTTGGGGAAAAAGACATCATCCCTTGAGGTAAAATAAGGTTTGCTTCCTTTTACTCCCAAAATCTTTTTACCATGGGTAAAAAGAATCATCATGGGGTATAAAAGGAACCAAATTTAAATTTAACTCAAGGGGTCTTAATGTCGTTTTCCCCAACAGGACTGATCACTATTTTCCCCAAGAGTTATTGGTATATACCGAAGAGGGTAAAATATATGTATTAATTACTGTAATGTTTGAATCATATTAATAAAATGAGTTATATTTATTAATTTTGTTTTTTATTTGTATTTATTTTTGCATTTATTTGATGTTTATGATTATGCATTGAATTAATAAATATTGAATAAATAAAATCAATTTTATTTTCTAATTTTGTATTTAATTAATAAATAAATTAGAATAAAAATTAAATTAGAATAAAGTGACCAAATAATTTAGAATAAAGTAAATAAAATATTTTAGAATAAAAAAAAAAATAGACACGTTGCACTTGCGCAACGCTACTTAACTTGCGCACTAGGTTTACACTTGCGCTGGTTAACTAGCGCATGGGCATTTTGGATATGGCTGCAGGGTGCAAGTGTTTTGTGCTAGGTGAAGAGCAAAATTCATGGAAGAAATAAAAGACTTAGGGAGAAGAGGGCTTTGGGGGTTTATTTTTCTTCACGATACAAAATCTTACTCATTTAGAGGAACTCAAAAATTGTATTAGAAAGATTTTTATATGAATTCTTCAAATTCAACCTATGTTATTATAATATTCATAAAATTAAAAATATATTAATCATAAACATTAATTTATCATTCTTTAAAAAAAAAGCTTTCAAAAAATGTGAAAAGAGCCAAGATTTTTTCATTGTTTCATATAATTTGCCAAAATAAAAAGATGTAAATTCCGCTTATATACCAGTGGACCCGCCATTTACCCAAAAAAAACCGCCTACATGAACTGAGAAACTGAGACGCAGGTGCAATCAAAGGGGTAAGGATCTTCTTTGTTGATTACGTATTAAAAGAAGCTATCAATAGAGACTTCTTACACTGCTTCACATCTGGCCAAGGATAAAATAGATGCAACCACTTTGGCCAAACTATGTAGTAACAGTGAGATATAACTGTGGAAACTAAAAAATGCCTATAACTATTTTTTTTCCTTTTTCTTTTTCCCTCAAAAAGTAGGTGCAAATGAGTATGGCATTTGCAAAATTTCACCCAACCCTTCTCTAACCTTAGGTACTCCTTTTTATCCAACATCCTTTCTTGCTCCAACACTTCTACCATCCAAAATGCCAAAGAAATAACTCCAAAAGAATAACATCCTATGACCTAAGAATTCAAGGGTGGTTAAACCAGGGTCCTACTGCACCATTCACATGTCCGTTGCTATGGATCCCTACGCCATTTGGGATGACCGAGGGAGGGAGTCCCACAGACCCTGCAGGATATAATCCATGGCTGTGAGGGAGAGCATGAGGACTCAAGAGAGGACTCCCTGCTGGACTCCCTTTTCGTTGTTGAAGGGCATGGATCTGCCTTAGGCCCTCTTCATGAATACGAGATATTGTTTCCAACTCTTTCATTGATAGAGCCTCCAGACCAGCACCATATAATGGGGCATGTCGTGACATTTCCTCCTGGAGCGAGGCCTCAAGGGTGTGAATATATTGCTGCAAAAGAAAAACAAAGCATTAACCAACCAAATTAATCTCTGGAATATGATCATTAAGACCAATACTTTGCACATACAAGAAAACTACACACAACGACATCAATGTTCAAAAATAAAAATAGACATTGTACATCAATCTTGCCCGTTAAACAAAATACTACTATAAGATGATTTCCATCACAACTTTTGAGCTAGAGAACTTTAGGCAAAAGAATGAAGCAGTCCAGCACCGATAGTTAAAACCTACTTAATATTAAGGGTACCCAGTTGAACTCATGCACACACATCTCTTACTATGATTTCAAGGTCACCCAACAAAACTTGTTCATCATCTAACTAAGCTTTTAAGAATAGCAGCCAGCAATGAAATTGCAGACAAAGCTAGCTAGTTAAAATTCAACAGATATGAAAAGTACATATAAATAACACATGCGGAAAGTACAATCTCTATGTCTAGACAAACCTGGCAGGCCTGCAACTTTGATTCCATTCCATCAATATATGCTTCGCACCTAGCAACCTGCTCTTCCTTTTCCCGCTTTTCTCCCTCGGTTTGTCCAACTGTTTGAGTCAATCTACGAACTTCATCCTCAAGTGATTGCCGGATTTCTTCCCGAGTCACGTTTTCTGTTGCAAATCGTTTCAATTCTTCATCAAATCTCTTGCGTGCAGCTTCAGCATTCTTCAATCTTTCAGCGAGTGCATTTTTCTCCTTGACTACTTTCTGTAAAAAAATACAGATTACATCAATTTTGAACTTGCCCACGTTCAAGACATAACGGAATACTAGTTAATAGTTATCAATTCAAGACATAACGGAATACTAGTTAATAGTTTCAAGATTTCTGTGAGCTGCTGAAAAATAGATGAATATCTTTTCTATGTTAATATTTCAAGTCTCGCTATATCTTCAGATCCAGTAAAGAGATTGTTGATGCCAATTGACAGGCAAGTAAAAAAGATTGAATAATCAATCGCATTATTTTCCTCAGGGTTTTTTTGGTTGGAGAGAAATGAAGCAGAGTGTTTGGTTTAATTGTTTGGAGAGGAAAGGAGGCTAGCAAAATCCCTCACCGGAAAATTTTAGCTACCCTCAGAAAATGGAGGATAGACAGGATGTGTAATAAAATCTTAGAAGTATTGACTAAGATATTATTGCATTGAATGCCAGATGAAACATTATAACTTAAAAGTGTTTAAAATATAAATTAGCACTTTTCCTTCGTTAAAGTCCCTCTCCTTCTCTCCTCTCAATCAAACATGATATCTCATTACAAAAGAACTCTGATTATACAATATATGGCCAGTCCATAGTCCAGAGAAGAAAAAAAGAGTTGCACTAGGCTAAAGATTTAATAAAAAAAGAAATTTATGAAAAAACTCTGATTAAAACAATTTGATTTAATATATGGCCAATCCTCATTGATAATTTGATTTATGATTTAAACGATGGCTCGGAAAATATATTGGCTAAAGATTTAAGTCAAGGACCAACTCTCAAAAATTAAACAATTAAGTGGAGTATGGAGACCCGAGAATGACATGCACCTTAATATGCCACTTCACACAAAAGCACTTTGGCCTTGAAAAGTGGACAAGGCATAAGCACACACTCAGACTGTGCTGAAATTGATTTTAGTAAGAAGAATGAAGATAGGAAGGACGTAAGAAGAATGAAGATAGGAAGGAGGTAAGAAGAATGAAGATAGGAAGGAGTTTGATCCTATATACTAAAAACCAAGTACAAACAAATGGCTGAAAATATCTACCAGGAATTGGCAAAAACAATGCATGAATATTAGATTGCCCATATCAGAGTTTAAGTAAAGGATGAAAAGAGGTGGAAAATACAGCATTGGTGCAGTCAGATAAAGCAAGGGCAGAATAGTAATTGGAAGTTGAAGCACCATAAAAGCTGTGGTCCTCCATAACCGAGTATAAAATACTTTGGTTTTTAAACCTTAACCTACATCCATAAACCCCTGCCGCAGCAAAAATTAACTGCAGTTTACTATTCTGTATTCGATGCAAACTCATCAAAGATTTAATTATAATCTGCACGATCTGGACAGAATCTAGGAACAAGAACGGAAATCTTTATTGAAGAATGAATAACACTTTTTCCCACCCTACCAAAACAATGTCCTTGTATCCAACAACCAAAACAATGTCCCCCGCCCCAATCTTTGCCTGTTTATTCTACTATTACTATTCCTTACCCTGTACGAAATATGCAATAAAATCAGTTAGCCAGTCGTGCACAATCGTCCATCCCATCCCAGCACACATAACCAAGGTAGTCAAAACTGCAATCCAACTCGTGGGATCGAATGATTTTGCGATCTTGCTACCCCTTGGCGTGCTGGAATTGCCGCAGAAAATTGTAGGAACGGTGGAATCGTGTTATTCACTAATTCAAGTTATCTTCCTTGAAATTCCAGGTTATCTAACTTTTTTACACGTTTTTTTTTATCTATTATTATTCCCTGAACGGTTCGTATCACTCATTAAACCAATTAATTAGTTAGTTGAAATAAAAACCTAATTAATTATGGAAAATCTTTCCAATACACCAATAATAAATCAAGGAACCTTACCAGTGCAATTTACCCAAATTCATAGCACACGACTCCGTCTCACGATAGTTTAAATACTCCTTTTAATACTGTTTTTTCAATAATTAATAGCTGATCTGTTTTTTCTTCTTTCAATAATGTGATTTAAAAATAGCATACACAATAATATTAATAATAAAAGAAAATATTTGATCCCTCAAAAAAATAAAAAAATTGATGTTATATTAATAGTTAATTAAATAAGTATACAATTTATTTGTTTACTGATCAAGTGATTACAGTTCTTTTCAACCTATATTATATTCTGTGATATATATATATATATATAGAGGGCATATCAAGTGAGAGGAGTAGTTATAATGAGAGGATGAGAGGAATTAATTTGGATCATTGGATCAAAATCAACGCTTCAGATTTAATTGCTCTTTAAAAAGGGTCATGCACTACAACCTCCACTTTAAAAAGGGTCACCCCTATCCTCATAGCATGCTACGATTCCAGTTTTTCCCCTCTTTTTCTTCAAATTCGATTAAGCCTGAATCATTAAAATTGAAAGGCTACATGACTATGGTACGAAACAGTGGTGGATTACCCATGAAATTAATGTTGGCATAAATTCATGGGATTTTTGTATGAGAAAGTTCTGTTGTTTGAATTTCATAGTTTTTATAAAATTGCACTTGATAATTATTTGCTTGGATATGATAATTTTAGGTTGTTAGATATGCACAGAAGATAACGAAAGGGAAACCTAGAAAATCAAAGGGGATGTTTCTAAGGACTTTAACAATTGTGGAAGAAAAAGACACGAACATGCAATTTTTTACTATGATAATAGTACCCACGAGATAAAGAAGGATGTCAAGTGAAAGAAAATTAAAAATTAATAGTTGTGCAGGACTAGGATCTGAAATTTCAGAACAAAGAAGAAGCCGTGTACAAGAGAGAGAAGATGAAGGTTAAGAAATTAAGATGGTGTGTGATTTTTAATGAACATTCTAATCTCAGCCGTTGATGTTAATTGAGTGGTTGTGATTAATTCCTCTCATCCTCTCATTATAACTACTCCTCTCACTTGATATGCCCTCTATATATATATATATATATATATATTGCATATGCATATATGTCAATTTTTGAATTTGGTAGGATATTCCGATCCTTGTTACAATCCCCCGATTCACGATCTTGTGACCCCTCTCCGATCTTGCCTACGATCTCGACTCTGACTACCTTGCATATAACCTCTAAATAGGGGGGCTGCTAACATAAACATTTAAGGCAGCACACACAGTGTTTAACAGCAGCATAGATAAATGCTTATTTTTCTACCGTATAGGAACAAATGCGCTTTTTGTTTAAAAAATTAATACCTTCAGTTCATCACGTTTCCGAGACTTCAACTGAGAAAGTTGTGCCTCTGCATCATGCAAACGATCATGAAGAACTTTCTTCTCTGAAGAGAGCTTTAGTATTTCATCATCCCGCTCTGAGCGATGCCATTCAAGTTGACTCTCAATTTCTTGAATGTGTTCTGCTAGTTCCTTCTTTTCCCGAGAAAACTGATCTACCTCAGCCTTCATTTCGGACTGTTGCATCATGAAATCCATCAGAAGTGAATTCTCCAGTTTATGAGGTAATCACAATAAATTATCAACCAAAACAGATGAAATACCTTGAGACGATTATTTGTGGCCTCAGATTCACTCAGCTTTTGTGAAAGAACAGCTTTTTCACTAGCCATATTAGAAATATCAGTTTTGTTTTCTTCACGAATGTGAATAATTTCATCTTCACTAGCACACAACTGGTGCCACAATGCAGCACGATCAACATTTGCAAGTTCTGCAACTCCACGCATCATACTCAAGACAGGCCTAATATACTCTTGTTCCTCACAGACCAAAGTAACCAAGATATCCAAATCAAAATCTACTTCGCGGCCATTATCAGTAGTACTGGTAGCACGGTCAACGAGCCTCTTCAGCATCCTCCCCCGATAAGATTCATTAGCATACCATCTAAAGATTATCATATACAGCAATTTCACAAATTCTTTCACACATAGGTCCCTGGAGAGGGCCAAAGTTTCAGCAAGACCAAGAACAGATGTAAAATCATCCCTTTGAACTCCAAATTGCTCACAGGCATCTTCCTCTGTGGCACCATCTGGATGTTGAAAATTTTCAGTTCTGGCATTATTGTTCAATCTTTGGGAAAAAAGACTTTCCAATACCAGGGCTACAGACTGAGCACCTATTGCACCTCGAGCTACAGCTCTCTCAAATGTTTGAGAAGCTTCAACAGCAAGACAGGGTATAGATAACATTTCTAACAGTATGTAAATATCAGAAAAATGACGACTGGCACGAAAAGCCTGCTCATCAATCATGTGCAGTCCAGTAGCAGCAGCGCCATGTTCACCAAATAAGAAAATCCCACATGGCAGAGCTGTGCAACTTTCACCATAATCCTCATCACAATCAATATCCCTCAGTATGGTTTCAGCAACGTCCCCCCAACTATTTATAGTCTTGCTCAAAAAGTCAAGGACACAAGGCGACACATCAAGACCTAAACTTTTCAGCCTGACACGAACGGTCCTAACCTACATACATGAGAAAAAATAATGTTACAATTACAAATGCTTAATAGTACAAAGTATAAGATATTGCTTTTGATGCATTGTGGATGTAAGCTTTTTAACGCTATCATCCAATCCTGTCTGGACATCGCGTTAAATGAGTTTGTTTGTATATATTAATAACATGAGATGCCAATTGACAAACTCATTAAATGGCATGGCAAAACATTATTAGAAAATCATATAAAACTATATTGCATTGACAATGCAATTATGCAATTAAATAACTCTCAAGTAATTAAAGAGGCACAGAGCAATTTTCAATTATCTTCAAGCTTACTGCTTCAGGGAGGTGTTGACATTGAGATGCTGCTTTGAATATAAAATCTATTGTTGCAACCAGGGGTTCATCATTTGAATCCGTCAAAAGCTCAAATGACTGAAACAGAATGCGCTCCCACACTTCACTACCACACTCCAATTGACTAAGAGCCCCAAAAACCTAAGAAATAAAATATCCATTAATAGTAGAAAAACAATGCAACCATAATCAAGTTGGTAGAGGTGGCAATGCAGCCAAAGCGAACATAAAATTGTGTTCCCCGAACATTAAATGCATACGATACAACAATTCAAATCAGACATTTGGGTATGGAATAAATAGATTATCTCACAGGTATTCGTAAAGCAGGTTCTGCATCTGGCTGTTGAAGGCGCTCAATAAGTGCATATGCAGCCAGTGGATGTTCTGACTGCTCAACCAACTTGGGAACCAAAGTAACAAGGTCTGCTTGCAAATGCTTAGGAGCTTTGTCCAATACAAGAGCAATTTTCTGTGCAGACTGAGGTCGTCGTCTTGGTTCTGGACAACCTTGTGGAACGGCCCCATCCAAAGCTCTTAGTGAGTTTACAATCAAACCTAAGAGCTCCTCAGACTGATCTGGCCACTTGGTCTGCAGTTCCAAATTCACACAATCAAAACCATGGGTATATTTAACAACAGTTTAATCTTATGTATGCAGAATTGTACCTTTGACCGAAATGACGTATTTTCTGAAACAGTAGCACACGTTTCTGGTGGACAAATAGGCTGTCCAGGAAGAGCTTTTTCCTGAATACAATGCCCATTTAAATCAGAGCTTTGTACAGAAGACGTACTACAGCTTTCTTCGACAACAGAATCCAATCTCTCATGAACAAGAACTTGGGCAGATTCCACTGCTCTATTTTCATTATCACAATGAAGAGGACTAGCAGTTCCACTGCTGTCTGGAGAAGGCTTAGAGCATTCCTCAACAGAATCAGAAACAGGACCCACTTCAGAAGGCTGGCAGCACTCAACCATTATATCTAATAGTAAATCAATGATTGCTTGCTGTAGGACTTTAACTCCCATTAGCATATTCATCAAACTTGGGGAAGACTCGTCAGCCTTGGTGGCCTTCTTCCCATCACAACTACCAGAGAGCTTTGTGGGTAGAAGCAAACGCTTTACTTTTGCAGGATCATCAAGATAAACCCGAAGTCCAGTCAGAAACCCAGCGATTGCACCAGCATCCATTAAAAGTTTCTCTCTTAAAGTAACCTGTGGCTGCGAAGGATTATCTCCATAAGTTAAATGAAATCCAGCTCTGGAGAGAAGATTTCTAAAAATATCTTCCTCGTCTCCACTTATCCCTTCACTGCCTTCAGAGTCTATCAGTTCATCAGGATCAGTTGTCAATGCATCCTGATCATCCTCCGAAGCAAAAACCTTTACAATAAAGTTCAAATTATTAGAGACACATGCAACCTAACGTAAGAGCAATAAGAAGAATAAGAAGAATTAAACACAACCAACAATGGCGCTAAAATTCATTAAAAAAAAATACCTAACTTCACAGCATGTAAGAAGATAAGAGGTACACGTATAGTCATATTTTCTTTTCATAAAAGGCATAAATTATATCTTTTGGCTTGGGTATGGGATAGAAATATGCTTACAAGTTTTATTGTACATCAAGAAGTTCAATGGATGCAAAATTTTAATCAACTTCTGTAACTCGTGAGATACTAATCAGCTTGTTCCATGCATCTTATCAGCTAATAACAAGCAATTCCATGGAAGGGGCCATATTTCCTAACTTTCTTGTTCCAATCTTACCAGACATAATATAAGTCAGATGCAAAACCAGATATAATATGTTAAATTTGTGACATGTCAGAAGCAGAGGAGCCAGGGTCCTCAAATAGTTATCATACCTTATATCTAAAGCCAAGAACGGTCATCCCATAGACAGTTGAAAGACATAAGGAAAAAAATAGGGCAAGACAGAGAACATTTGGTGTTTGTGTGTGTCAATTATTAATAGCAAATACAAGTAAAAGACGACCCTGAAAGGACTCACCTCTAAGTCTGAAAAGTCAAACCAAGGGCAGCAATCCAATATTTCACACACAAAAACAACAGTGTCACGGAGAAGAAACCCTGCATCTGCTTCTAACATATCAGACACCTTCATGAATTGCAGAACAGAATTATTCCAAGTTTTTGTGCAGATAGAAGATTCTTTCCATACAGTCTTGGCTGGATTTTTTTGATTCACAACAGCCATTCTGTATCTGACCCAGAAGTTCTTGTCAGGATCACTACCCACAGCCTGGTCACTCTCCAGATAAATACAGATGGTATCAAATGACTCATACACACCTGGGGGATTGAAACATAAGCTTTTAATCAAAGAATAATAATTCAAGTTCGCAATCACTACAGCGAGTGGATAAAATGCAGGAGATAATATATGTGCCATAAAACACATACCAATTCGAAGTTCGCATCCACCAGCCTGAAAGAATTTACTGAAGATTTTCCGAGTCTCCATTATTTCCTTAAAAGAAAGGAAATTCTCCACTTTCCATGTAAATGAACTTCTTTTCCCAGTACTATCAAGAAGGGAACTGCTGCTATTTGACTCAGAATCGTGCTCAGTAAAATCCTGCATAATTGATGTCTCTTTCAATATAAGAACTTCGGCTGAGAAAATAACAGTGTCTTGGACAAGAAAACCTGAATCCTGATCAAATAGACTTGTAAGGGTCACGAATTCACGCCAACCCCAATCCTTTGCAGCTTTAGAGTAGCGGTTCTGAGATTCCTTGGTAACAGATTTATCCTCCGTCTTCTGGTTCACAACTGACAACCGATGACTAACAAAACAACTCCAATCACTTGAAGAATTTCTTGAGTCTGTAACTTCAAGAAACACTGAAAGGTGGCATGGTGGCTGAGACTGTCCTGATAGCATCAAGACCATATAAAACTTCATCAAAACCAAAACATAATTTCATTGTATTGGAATAATCTAAGTGCAAAAACTGGACTCATGCACTGATAAAGAAGATCTAGATTATCATCTATACTCACAAGGGCAGTTGCTACTTAGCAATATAAACTACAAGAGTAAAATATCAAACTGCATGAAATGTTCAGAAGAAAAACTTATAAAATGTACCAATTATATGCTCCTAAACTTCCTCAAGGTAAACAAGAATTGTACCAAAACGCACAGAACAATATCATGTTATAATTTACTAACAAGACAGTAAATGGCATGCAGAACAGGCAAAATGACACACCTCGAGGATAAACAATAAGACGACAATCCCTATTACCAATCTGAAACCTCCTACTCTTTATGCAAAGACCTGTAATTTTCCTCTTCTTCAATAAATCCTTCAACCTTGTGAAATTCTCAATTCTCCAAGTGAACTTTCCAATGTGGCCATCGGATTTCCTCGCACTGCCTCCACTTCTCCCACCAATGACTGCCCCATTCTTGGAGAAGCTGCTGAACTCCTTGATCACATGAAACGAGGTACTAAAAACCGCAGTGTCATCCACCACAAACCCCGAATCCGTGCCAACGAAGTCAGACATCTTCATGTAATCATTCCAACCCAAGCTAGTATTATCACCACTTTTATTATCAGCAGCAAAGCGACCATAAGAATCTCTATGCATGTGATTTGAACCAGGCTTCTGATTCAAAACAGACATTCTAAACAAACACCAGCAACTCCTATCAGACAACATTGCATTCTTATCAGTATCCTTACTTTCCAAACACATTGAAAGATACTCAACACCACTCACCGTACTCTGATAAACACTAATCCTCAAATTACACTCCCCAGCAGGAAAAATGGGACTCATTATCTTCTGTGTCCTAATCATCTCCTTAAACAAACTAAAATTATGAACCTTCCACGTGAACTTCCCACTCAAAACATCAGAAACAGGTCCAGCAACAACCGATGAAGATAAAGTCGAAGAAGACAAAGACGATGACAACAACTCATTATTCTCGCGAGTGAAATTAACAGACTCGTTAAGAATAAGAATATCAGCAGTTATCAAAACAGAATCATTGTTAAACAAATAACCCAATTTGGGATCAAAAATAGTAGAAGCAGGAGTAAAATCACACCAACCATGTGATTGCTTCTTAGTAGAAAACCTATGCCAAGAATCACGATGAATGGTTTTGGAATCATCAACAACATTAACAAATGCTAAACGATAGCTAGCAAAACAGTCCCATTTAGAAGAAGAAGTTCCACGAGGGTCCATGATTTTAAGATAAACTGAGATGTAACCAGGTAAAGCTTGTGAATCGCCTTTAGGATATATCAATAAGCGACAATCGTAACCACCTACCTCAAAATACTTACTCCACAGTGCCCTAGCTTTTACCTTCGGAAAATTATTTACCGTCCATTTGCATACAGCGCTGTACTCGTTTCTCCGATCCACCACCACCGTCTCCAAAGCGCTTCCTCCGTCGCGTGAACCTATTGCGAGGTCTTCCGCCGCCGCGGCGGAAGAAGAAGATGATGATGACGTGGCAGGTTGTGATTGGTCAGTGAACGATGATGATGGTACGGATGATAGAGATAGAGAAGAGACTGCTTCGGATGAACACTTCATTGTATTTTATAAGTATTTAATTTTTGTGTTAATTTTTTCTTTTTGTTTTTCTTTCTTCTTCGTGTTCGTGTTTATAGTTATTGTTGATTGAAACGTTGTGAATAAGAAGAGAGAAATTTACACAGAGAAAACGAGAAAGACGAAGGAGGCACAGAGAGAGAAAGAGAAGCACACAACACACACAACACGCTGGTTTGGACATTAGGGCGCACGATACTATCTTGCGCCTTTTTTCCTTCTTCTCCTTCGTCACTGTGTGGCGTATGATAGTAAACCATGCGCGTTTCTTGTTTGATTGGTTGGGTTAAGATGTACTAGAGTATGCGTGTTACTAAATATGGACTGTTTGTGGCCGTTGGATTTGTGATGCTTGACGTGCACGTCGTGGGTGCACGTATTTACGGAGGATCAAGAATTGTGGATCCTTTGATCGAATACGGCCACGTCATCGGAAAGTTGATTTTGGAGTATATGGTGGATCGAATTGTATTGATTCTCATGATATATAGAATCAGGTGACGTGTTTTGACCGTTTGATCTCATGCTTGATCGATCATGTGTTGGGATTATTAGGGTTGCCCTTTTTTCTGCCCATTTTCTTTTGATGGACCATTTCTTTAACTACGATGGGTGTGTATGAGTCATTGTTTTGTGACCTGATTTTTTATTTTATTTTATGAAGGCTGTTTATTTTTGAGTTAATAGTGAATTTCTTCTTGAAATTGTACGTTTTGTCAATTATCTTTTTGAAATTAATAAAATTTCAATTACCTCTAAATTGCATAACGTTAATCAATTTACCTCTCTGTCAAATTTTTCTACTGTTTACGGTTATGATCAAATACCCCTGAAATTTTGCACTTATGTGCAAAATGCCCCCTAAACTTGAAAATTTATATATTTTTTATCCTTGACTCAAGATATTAAAGGCAAAAAAATTAAGAATTATTGATCATATAAATATACATGGAATGTATGTTTATGCAGCTATTGGTCATATAAATCTTTATAGAAGGTATGTTACTCTCATCATGTGTTTTAAATGTATACATATATAGAAGACTTTTTTTTACACAAGTTGGTAATTATGTTAAAGTATGCAGTCATAAAGTACACAAATCTTTGATAATTGTGTGTCCATATGTTAATATCTGCAGAAGGAAGAAGAAACAATGCTTGTTGATAAATATGAAATATGAATGAAAAAGCTCCACAAGACAAAACCATGATTTCTTTGGCTTATATTCATTCATTTTCTTGTGAATAGAATTTTTACGACAATAGGTACAATATCCTACTGGAAGAACTAAATGTATGATTTTTGGTAAGAAAAAAATCTAAATTTTTAAGTTTATGGGGCATTTTGCACATAAGTGCAAAATTTCAGGGGGGGTATTTGATCATAACCGTAAACAGTTAACAGAAAAATTTGACAGAGGGATAAATTGATTAACGTTATGCAATTTTGGAGGTAATTGAAGTTTTGTTAATTTCGGGATGTAATTGACGAAACTTACAATTTCAGGGGGAAAATTGATTATTTACTCGTTTATTTTTCTACAATTTTTTTTGTTTATAATAAACTTTAAATAAAATCATTAGAATTGCAGAATTTTCATAGTTAAAAATGGCAACAAAAAAAAAAATTTATTCACTAGCCAATAGAATGGATGGATATTATTTCTTCTTTGAAACATTAATTATACATGGTTTTTTCGAAATTCTAATTTTGTATAGAGGCGCAAAAAATATTATATTAACACAAATGATATTTTTTTTTTTTTAATAAACACAAATGAAATTATAACTTCACAGTTTCACCTTTCTTTATTGTTATATTACACTAGTGCATTGATTAGTATGATGCACAGATGAATTATGTATAAATTTATCATGAAAAATGTTAAATAACATTAAATAGTTACATAATTGTTTCCTAAAAAAAAGTTATATAATTACATAATTATGCTAAAGTGAAAAATGTTTATTGTATTATGTCATATTGTAAGAATAATATTAAATGATTACAGTAATATAATTTAGCAATAAAAGATAAATAAAAGTGCATATAAAATGACATAAATAACCTCGATTAAAGAAGGGGAAGTTGATTTGCAATTTAGTCTAGATCCCATCATCTTTTGACGAGTGTGTTTAGGGAAACTCGTACTTAACTAGTACATTGTAAAGAGTTTTACCAATCAAGTTTACAAGTGTATTAGGCATGCATGATGGCTCAATTCAGTGTAGAAAATGAGGTTAAATGTGTAAAAAGTACAGAAAAATGAATGGTGCCTTGAGGGGACGCGGAGTCACTCTTATATAGAGGACGAAGGCGCTAACTGTTTTCGGGAATTGCGGCGCTTTATCAGGAGGCTGTTAGAGGTCACATGTATTGCGTGAGATGTACGGGCCGTGCTTAAGTAAGGCAAGGTGTATTGTTGCTAGCGTACTCCTCTAGACGATGTGTCTTGGTCTAGTGGACATTTGGTTCACGTGTCATCACAGGATTGACCTTCTGAACGATCTGAAACACCACTAAATGTGTATTTGGTTTTCAAGAGAAAAGTAGGTCATAAAAAAGTCACAAGTGCATATGCATGAAATGAATAACAAATAAAATATATTTTGATACTTTGTGCAAGAGAAAAATAGAAGAAGAAGAAAAAACAAGAGGGGGGATTATTGATATCTTAAAAAGTATTAAAATACTCTTGAATTAGAGGTATGTTCGTAAATAAATAATTAATGTAATTGAAAGTTTAAGGTTGATCTTATAAAAAAACCGGCAAACAAAAAACTTAAGAAAAACTTAATTTTTGTTTACATCTCATTTCTTGACCCAACTAATTTACTAAGTTGTCATCGACTTATCATTATTTTTAAATTTAGCCATTCCATTTTTTTATGCTGGTTATTAGAGCTGTCAAAACGGGTCGGGCCGTATGGGCCGGCCCGTTTAGCCCGATTAAATATAGGGCTTGGGCCTTAAATATTGAGCCCGAATTTTAATAGGGTTTTTTAACCCGGCCCTATAAAACCCGCTACCCGTTAGGGCTAACCCGAACGGGCCGAGGGTTGCCCGCTAGCCCGCATAACAAAAAAAATCCTATAAATTAGATATATTTTTTAAATAATTCTTTACTTATTTCATTATCAAAGTAATAAATAAAAGTGAAATTTCAATGAATTAACACAACTATACATGTAATATAAAATTATATTTACTCGTTTCGTTATTTATAATTTTAAAGATCGAATATGTAAATATCTATAACCATAACGTATCTAATTTATTTTAAATTGTTTTCCTCGCCGTTTGTACAAAAATGTTTATGATTTATTTTTGTTCTAGGCATTATTTAAACATATTAAAAATATTATTTATAAAAAAAAATTTATAAGAGTATTTTATAGTACTTTTTTTTAAAAAATATATATAATTTTTAATACAGGCCGGCCCGTTAAGCCCGTGGCCCGTGTAGAGCCGGGCTCGGGTAGCATATTTCAAGCCCGTTTTTCAACCGGACTTTTTGACCAAGCCCGATAAAGCCTGAAGCCCGTTAGGACCGGGCCTAAATGGGCTGGGCTGCCCGTTTTGACAGCTCTAGTGGTTATGACCAAAGAATGGTTAATAAAAGTAATTTACTTTCTTAGAAGTTAACTGCATTAGACAGTTCTCAATAAAAAAAAAAAAAGCACTACACCGTTGTAATCTTAGTGGGTTAAAAAAAATGATGGTTGATTAAAGTGGTGATCTTCGTAAGAAAACAATTTAAGCTATAATCAATGATTTTTTGACAACTGAGTTGTAATCAATGATGAAGAGGCAAGACACCTTTTGAATTTTGTGGTATAGACGAGGGTCGTGATAATCGGTATTTCCGGAGCACGGGTTAATAAGTCAAATATAGTAATATTTGTATTAAATACTTAAATAATGATCTAAAAAGGATAATACTTGCATTTAAAATTGTGAAATCAATGCTTAAAAAGTACTTCCTCCATTCCTTTTCTTTTGATGTTTTAGAACTTAAACTTCATTCTAAAAATTTTGATGTTTTAGAATTTTTAATACTTTTTATCCAATTTTACCCTCGTTGAAAAACACACTCTAATAATTAAATAAGTTGGAACTATTGACTTATCACAATTGAATTAAAAAAGGGTTAAAAAATTTAGAAGGAGTACAATTGCCGAGGAGTAGTAATCTGAAATAATAAGAATTACTTCAACTACCCATGCACTATTTAAAACTCACCATCAAGGAGTAAGTAAGGGTATTTTAGTATAAACCATACAATTATTTCTATAATTTAATGATTCCTTAATATGTGTGCAATCACCTAAAACATCAAAAAAAAAAAAAAAAGGAATGGAGGGAGTATCTTTTTTTTTTACTTAAAATTTTCTCTTTTTGTTTTCTTAACTAGTGCCCTGGAAGCACCGGTTAGCATTACCTTATAGAAATATATCGTCTTGTTAACGAATGTCTCTCGAGCACTCTTGAAACATTTTAATTAAAAAAATTATCCATTAAAAAGGTTAATTGTTTTAATTTCTAATACATTGAATACAACGTACAACTATCATAATAATTTACCATTTAAAGGTCTTAAAACCGCTAGGGGTCACTTGTTGACATTTCTCATAATTATATTATACTAGTTTTTTTTGTCAACAACATGCTCTATCTGTCTGAATATATAAGTGCTCATTTGACTAAAAATTTGTTCCTGCATATAAGTTTATTAGATACATTTATTGTTTCTTTTCCAAATAAACCCTTAACCAATACCACTAAGTGCTTTCTAAAAAGTCCAAATTTACTACACACATACAAAAGGCATTTTAGGATTCATGCATAAAATAAACACATTAATTACACTATCAACTTTTTTTAATAAAAGTGAAGAAAAAAAAATACAATAGGTGTTTATATTAAAGGAGAGAGATTATTATACTAATTCTAGGTGTGTTGTCAATAGCTATCTTTTATTAAAAAAAAATAATAAGGAAAATGAAATTTTATCAGTAACATTGACATTGATGATCATATAACAATTTCATCTTCAATTCGTGATAAGTCGAACATGCTCTCCCGATATACTAACGTTTCATTTTTATGAATATACCTTGGAATTTCAACTTTTAATAGAGCTCACAAGAAAGTTGGTTTTAATTATTTGATTGAGAAAATTGAGAAGAAGTTGCATGATGAAAGGCAAAACAACTCTCTATTGCATTTATCTAAAGAAGTTTTTCAACCATCCTTGATTATCATACGATGTCCATGAAAATTCCAATAAGTTACATGCATGAGGTTGAAAAAATCCAGAGAGGTTTAATATGGGGTGATGGTGAAGAAGATAAAAAAAAAAAAACATATGATTAATTGGAATATTGTTACTCTCCCTAAGAGTTTAGAAGGTTCAGGTCTTGTGCAGATCACAACCTATGAATCATGCGTACATTATGAAGTTTGGTTGGTTCTTGATGGTGGGTGAGAGTGAGACCAAAATCTAGAGTCCAAGTTCTTTGTGCTAAATATAGGAGAGGGGGCAGAATTGAGGACGGACAAGTCGTCATTTAGCAAATGTTTAGCTTAAAATAAAAAGCATTTGATTTGGGGTATTTGGCGATGAACAAAATGTTAACTTTTGAGATGATATATGTCTTTATGTATTTAGTTCTACCGTAGCTTGTCCATAAAATGCAATCTAAGTTACCCTCGAGTGTAGGTAGGTAGTGGGAGTGATGTTCATTTAGGGCATTGGAGAAATCTCAAAGTCCCTTCCTAGTGAATATTAAATGGTTGCCTTACCCTACAGGTCTCTTCCTTTTTTGGTCCGTTTTAAATTCCCTTCCTAGTGGACCTCTTCAATATTAGTGGGCCTTGGACCATTATAGATCCACGGGCCTTTTCTGTTCAATCAACTGAAACCTAAGACCCCCTTAATTAGCTGGAAAAATACCTAATAATTGTAGCATGAAAGACCTTAAACCATACGACATCAATAATTAATATTACACTACAGTAATAATAATAATTTGTGGGAAAAATAAAGTTAATCTACCAGTAATTCTAGAAATAGTTACTTTACTTATTATTATTATTATTTTATAAAAAAATGGAGAAAAATACATTAATATTTCACTATATATACAAAATCTCAAATTGTAGCTGCTAAATGAATTCTTGAAATCCTCTCAAGAAAAGAAAAATGACTGAAATATCTACGAAGGTATAGCCGTATCTGAGGCAAGGCGAGGAGGATGACAGCCGTATCTGAGGCAAGGCGAGGAGGATGACAGTCCTAAACTCCAAAGATTAAATACAAAATCAGGGCCCAACAAAAAAAAACAAGGGTTCATTAGGTCAAAAAAATTGCTTAAATTCTAAAGAGAGGCGCGATTGTTAATAATGAGTTCATTTTTTTGTTGACCCAGTTATAATTTATTGTTATGGTATAATGTTTTCGCAAAAACATGCATCTGCTAATAAAAAAAGGAAAAGAAAAAAAGAGCATTAGAATTAACAAAATCACAAAAAGGATAACTTAAATTTGTTAGTAAATGAGTAGAAGAGTCTTAAAACAATGATGAAAGTAGAAGAAGATAACCTTGAACATTCTAATGAAAATTTGAATGATGACAATCTCATCGATGACCATGATATTATTCTTGATGCCTCAAATA